>NW_024080556.1:1648606-2248606 GCF_014754425.2 Oryx dammah | reverse complement strand
CCATGCCAACCCTCAGGTGCAAACAGTGGAATGCTCAACCAAAAATGAACTAGCCAAGGCTAACACAATTTGAAAAACAAAATAAATAATAATTCAGTTCAGTTCACTTCAGTCGCTCAGTCGTGTCCGACTCTTTGCGACCCCATGAATCGCAGCACGCCAGGCCTCCCTGCCCATTGTTTTCTAACCCAAAGAATAAAGTACATATTCATGAATCCACACTGATACTAATAAATGACCAAACAAAAAACAGATGAACTGGAGAGCTGAAGAACTCTAGTTAATAAATGTTGAATGAATGAGAGAAGCAGGAGATCACTCCTAGATCACAGTAAGAAGACTACAGTAATAAGTTTTGCAGGCAAGATTCAGGGATCAAGGCTAAATTAACGAGAAACAGGAAATCTGCATAGCCTCAAATTACCTTCTTCAACATAGTTGTTCCATAGTTTTAACAAATTCTTTTTTTTTTTTTTTCATTCTTTGAATTTTAACAAATTCTTTCCACAAATTCTTTGGTACTCCTCTCTAGGCGCTGGAAATTAATCCCCAGTTCCCTTAAGTGTGGTTTGGACTTCTGAAGAATAGTGTTTGGAAAGGGAAATTTGGTAACTTTACAGTAGCAAATCCTTGTAGGCTATCACTCATAATAAAACACTGATAACATGTACCTTCTCAGATCATGAGAACACATCTCTGTGTTTTCTTCTCCAAAATCCACAAGCATAGTCTAGTCATGAGAAAACACAGACAAACCCAAACTTAGGGATATATTACCAGACTTGTGACCAAAATGGTTCACAAGTGTTGAAAGGTCATGAGAGGTCAGAGGGTCATGAAACAGAAGGCAAGACAGAGCGACTGTCACAGGTGGGAGGAGACTGAGGAGATGTGACAACTGATTGCAACATGATATCCAGGCTTAGACACAGAACAGTAAAAAGACATTAGGGGAAAATGGGGAAATGCAAGTAAAATCTATAGATTGGTAACTAGTACTGTACCAATGGTAATATCCTAGTTTTGGTCATCTTACCAGGCAAAATGTAAGATGTTAACCTTAAGGGAAAAAGGAACTCTCTGGACCATCTTTGCAACTCTTACTAAGACCAAAATTATCTTAAAATAGTTTTTAAAAGCTGGAAGGAATCTTCAGTAAAAATTCGATTCAACCTCCTGCCTTCTGTCATGTATTCATTTAATCATTTATTCCTAGAATGCAAGAAATCTATCTGTTGTTTTCATCACCGCAGCCCCCAATATCCACATGTAATGTGCAATGAGAGGATTTTTTTTACTGAACTAAAAATAATATGTAATGATTTGGACTTATCCTTATATCTTAAAAGTAAAAATTTTAAGAAAGAAAGTAGTATTTTTATATCTTAAAAATAATGACCATAACTACAGTAACAATACACCCTGGATATCAAGAGTGTTCTCATACTCGATTAAAAAAAAAATCTATTGCATTTTCATAAGTCACTCATATCTTCCTCGTCTGGGGGAGTTGAGGTGAATTTGCTGACAAGGAATCACACTGTACCTTGTTTCAACATTCTTTAATCATGAAGCTAGATATCACCTTCTGAAGATTTCAGGAGAAGTTGCAATGGCCTCGGCGATAGAGGATCAGTCCTAAGGAAAGTGATCTGGAACTCATTCCTGAGCACCAGGAACTTGTTACATGATGTACTCTGTGACCTGGAGGTTTCTGAGTTAACACTCGGCAGGAAGTTGACAGGGCACAGGTTACACTCCGCTTTATCTTCAAACAGGTTTTAGGAGGAAGGGAAAATCGCAGGGAGATTGCAAACACTTCTGGTGAGAGAATTCTTTCAATGTGAGAGAGTTTCACCCTGCTGTCAGAAAGCTTCATTCCTGACACTTTTCTCTATCTAAACAGAATCATCTTTGGAGCGTAAAACTGACAAGATATGGCTTTTCAGTAACAGAAATGGTAACTTTTGGTGAAGCGATTCAACCTTGTAATCTGACACAAGGAGAAAAAAAAGTATTCTGATCTGCATTTAAAATGTGCTACTTTCGAGCCAGGACATAAATAATGAGTCTGCTTAGCAACTGAATCAGCCAAAATAAATAATAGTCTCTCTTCTGCTTCTTACCTCTCCATAATATATGTAATTCTTGCTGAAAAACAAAAGAAGATACCATATGGATTTTTTTTTTTTTGGTGGGGTAATCTCATAAAATTACGAATAAAACTTTCACAGAATTGTAACATCTGCTTCACCATTACACTGGAGAAAAGTCATCTTTGCAGCATCACATGAGGACATAGAGTTTCATGTCCAAGTTGCCTTCCATGTTTGGCATTCCTGTTGTCTTTGAGAGGGCTTGGAGAACATTAGAAATAAATGCCAGATGAGCGAAACAAGCCTCTGGAGAGAAAGAGGTTTTTGCTTTATTTTACAGATAGTATGATCAAAATTGAAGTACAGTGGTATTAATTGGTTCAGAATAACCTATGTAAGATTTTTAAATACACATTTTCCTAAGAAACAAATGGCATGACTGGATGTAGAATGGAATGTCCAAAGAGTTTGACCTTTGCTTTCACACTGGAGCTACTTAAAGGATGTCAATTTAGAGGTCCACTGACACATTGGAAATGACCCTGGTGCTTGCTATGCCTTTCTTTTGTCTCTGTATCTACCGCTACAAGGACAGATTATGCCTAAATATTTCTCAGAGCTAACCGTGTATTTCCATTCCTATTGCTGCCACCCTGGTCCAGGCCATCATGCTTCCCCTTGTCTCCAGTCTCACTTACGTCTCTCCAGTGGAGTGCTGGTAAACCAGCTTTCCAAAACAACAACAAAACTCAAAACCCTCACTTGTGGTGTTTGCCAATTTCCAACATGTAAATTTTTCCACCATGTTCTATGTCAAACCACCCACAGTTTAACAACCAGTTAACAAAATTCCTGAACATTTAACAACTGGCATTCTTGGGTCAGTGTGAGCTGGCTCAAGCCCACCACAGCCTCCATGTGATGTCTTACACAGCCATTCATTTATAGTCTCCTTGCTTAAAAACTTCAGTAGCTCCCATTTCCCTGCGCTCTAAGTGGCAAACCCCTCACTGAACTGACAAAACCCTCCACAGTCTGGTCCGTACTTCTCTCTCCAGTCTCACTGGATGACCCTCTTTTATTCATACCCCAGCCATATTAATGTTTTTTAGTTCCTTTAATTTATTTACCATGATATCTCTGGTCATTGGACCATCAAATATGGGTTCCTTGTTCTCTTCATCGTAATAATTCCTACTTATTCAGGTATCGGGAGAAAGATTCATTGTACAGGAAAACTAACAAGGTAGGCATTCCTAACATATTCTCCTACAGTTCTTCTCACATCAGAAAACTCCTACAAGTCCATGAAGATTAGTTATTTAATTACTTTTCTACCTTCAAAACTAGAAACTTTCTGAAGGCAGGAGCCATAGCTCTGAGAACATCACTTTATTTCCAGGGCCTAGGAAAAGCATCTAGTACCTAATAGATCCTCACTTTATTTGCAGGTGAAATAATATTTATTAAATAATAAGCAAATAGGGATTTACATTCAAATACCCTGATCTTAGGTATAGGTGCAGATTTATAAATAAAAGAAATTCATAGCTGTAGTCAGAACTATAACTATTGCCATTTAGGGTCAAGTAATTTTAAAAAATGTCTCTGAATTCTTAAAAGAAAAATATGATTTAAAATGTAATGCATTCTGAAAGCTGAGGTCTTATGAAATCAAAAGGCATGTAGCTTCTAGTGGTGACTGAGAAATGCCACCCTTGAAGAAGCATTCTGAGTATAAAACAGAAACACATTCTTTCCTACTCCAGGGCACACACTTTCGCATCTTGATTCAGAGCCTGGAACTCAAAGACAAATTTTTATAAACTTGTCAGGGGTGATATACACTGGATTCTTATATTAAGAAAGAATCAGGCTAGATGATCTTCAAATCTGCTCCCAGTTCAAGGGCTCTGCTGCTGCTGCTGCTGCTGCTAAGTCGCTTCAGTCGTGTCCGACTCTGTGCAGCCCCAGAGATGGCAGCCCACTAGGCTCCCCTGTCCCTGGGATTCTCCAGGCAAGAACACTGGAGTGGGTTGCCATTTCCTTCTCCAAAGCATGAAAGTGAAAAGTGAAAGTGAAGTCGCTCAGTCATTTCCGACTCTCAGCAACCCCATGGACAGCAGCCTACCAGGCTCTTCCGTCTATGGGATTTGCCAGGCAAGAATGCTGGAGTGGGGTGCCACTGCCTTCTCAAAGGCTCTAAAATTCCATAAAATAAATATAAGGGGGTGGGTGTGATAGAATGATAGAGGCTTCTTCTATGTCAACTTAGCTTTTGCATACTGGTGCTCTGGCAATGACCTTGAAAGTTAGGAGAAAATATTGCTACAGATGGGGACACACGTGCACTGAACAGTGTCCAGAAAAAGGCACAGGGTAGCCCTGGGGGAGCAATTTCACTCTGTAGCCATCAATCTTTTGTCTAATATTGATGTTGGAAAAAAACTATATTCAGAGATTCGAGGGATTAAAGGTGTATGTACAAACAAGGCATAAATACCGTGTCCATGTATTCTTAAACCATTTAGAATCCTAAATGTGGTTTCCCACATAAATCAACCAAAAATTTTGGAGCGGTCTCTGAAAAATGCCTTGTAAATATTAAAATGCATTTTTGAAAGCTCAATTAAAATTGTAACCCCAGGAATAAGAAATAGACCTTCATTCTTTCAGGATATAAGTGCTGAATACCTTCTCTTAGTTGCCCAGAATTAGCCCTGCAGGTGGTGATGGGGTGTCTGTCTGCATATGACACAGTCTGTGTCCTCAGAGTATAAGCAGTAGAGCAGCAAAAGCACATATGGTATAAATACTTGTAATTCTGAATAGTAAGTATTGTCATAACGCTATGTATAAACTACTCCTCAGGAGCATGTAGTAGATGCCATGTGTTCTCTTTTAATTAGTTCTTTCAAAGGCCACCAAATGTTTGCAAATAGTTAGCCGGTTATATTTTACACATTTTAACATACCTGAAACACTGTTACAGGTGCATATTGATTTTAAGTTGTATCACATTTTCAAAAATGTTGAAAAGAGTAAAAATATGTTTGCACAGAAGTAATGAGGTTCCAAAATCACTGCAGATGGTGACTGCAGCCATGAAATTAAATGACCCTTACTCCTTGGAAGGAAAGTTATGACCATCCTAGACAGTATATTCAAAAGCAGAGACATTACTCTGCCAACAAAGGTCTGTCTAGTCAAGGCTATGGTTTTTCCTGTGGTCATGTATGGATGTGAGAGTTGGACTGTGAAGAAAGCTGAGCACCGAAGAATTGTTGCCTTTGAACTGTAGTGTTAGAGAAGACTCTTGAGAATCCCTTGGACTGCAAGGAGATCCAACCAGTCCATTCTGAAGGAGATCAGTCCTGGGTGTTCACTGGAAGGACTGATGCTGAGGCTGAAACTCCAATACTTTGGCCACCTCATGTGAAGAGTTGACTCATTGGAAAAGACCCTGTTGCTGGGAGGGATTGGGGGCAGGAGGAGAAGGGGACGATGGAGGATGAGATGGTTGGATGGCATCACCAACTCAATGGACATGGGTTTGGGTGGACTCCGGGAGTTGGTGATGGACAGAGAGGCCTGGCATGCTGCGGTTCATGGGGTCACAAAGAGTCAGACACGACTAAGCGACTGAACTGAACTGAACTGAATGAGGTAATAGGCTGAAGAAAACTTGACAAATGACAGCAAATTCTCTTAGGTAGTTAATTAAGTTAACAGGGAAAGCTAATGGCAGAGACATTTGATGAGTGATATGGATACAATGGTCCACTCTCCACTCTGTGGTGCTCAGGTTCTGGTGGGGTTGGATGTGGGAATGAGGATAGCACTCTACAATTTAAGGAAAGACTGAAAAGATTTGAAAGTTTCCAAGGCAAACCCAAGAGTGAGGCAAGCAAAAATGAAAGAGGAAGAGAAGAATATAGTCAAGTAGCGGAAAACTGTTTGGGAAATACTGTGAGTCTCCTCTATGTGAGAATCCTGGCAGTTTCATCTTGAATTTTGAATGAAAGAGAGAGCCTTAATGAAATGTAAGATATAGATAGTACTAGGCTTATGGATGTGCAACCTGTGAGGTCATCCCATGCTTCATTTCATGCTCTGCTGTTAACTGCCTTGAAATTCTCAATCTTTGAAAGTATATATTTTAAGTGAATTCTAAGAGGACAATGGAGCATGTGTGAACAGAGGAGATATGTGCCATATGCATCTGGCAATTTCTTGCCACCTTTTTTGCGTACAGGGAGGAATCTCCCTGACCTGTGAGCATAGATATACAGTGGGTCTTCCACATGTGGGAGCTGAATGTATTCTGTCTACTGCTGAGTAAGTGGGGAGACTGACAGCCCTGGAAGATTCACTATCAATTAAAACACAATTTGCAGAAAGAAGGGGGTGGCACTCTAAGAAACAAAAATATCTAAGAAAATTTATCACATACCTTATTTGCATTGCTTCTCTGTATTAGCTGATTACTGTTTTTTTCGTTTCCATTATAGTTTATCCCAGGATATTGGAATACAGTTACTATACAGTTGGAACTTCTATATATTGAGAGTTTGCATATGCTAATCCCAACTCCCAATCTGTCCCTCCCCCATCCCTCCTTTCTCCCTTGGCAACCACAAATTCGTTATCAATGTCTCCAAGTCTGTTTTCTTCTCCTAGATAAGTTCATTTTTGGTCATATTTTAGATTCTACTTAAAAGTGATATCATATAGTATTTGTCTTTATATTTTTGACTTACTTTGCTTAGTATCAAAACCTCTAGGTCCATCCACAAATGACATTATTTTGTTCTTTTTTATAGTGGAGTAGTATTCCATTGTATATCTGTACCACATCTTCTTTATCTGTCCATCAGTGATGAATGTTTAGGTTGTTGCCATGTCTTGGCTATTGTGAGTAGTGCTGCTACGAACATAGGGGTGCATATATCTTTTTAAATTACAGCTTTGTCCCAATATATGCCCAGGAGTGGAACTGCTGGATCATAAGACAACTCTAGTTTTTTAAGGAACCTCCATAGTGTTCTCCATAATGGTGTGACCAATTTACATTCCCACCAACAATGTAGGAGGGTTCCACACCCTCTGCAGCATTTGTTATTTGTAGACCTTTTTAATGATGGTGATTCTGACTTTTTAATGATGGTGATTCTGACTGGTGTGAGGTGATGTCTCATTGTAGTTTTTATCTGCATTTGTACAGTGCTGTATCCCCACTGATTGATTCTATAAGTAACATAGAAGCTTGATTCTATGAGTAGCAAGTTTTTAATGGGAACTCGTTATCTGTTGAAGAGAGGAATAAATGAACACTGAATGATTTACTAACATGCTATAGGTGCTGGTTAATTTCCAAAGAAGATTGAGTTCCTGTGTTTCATGATGTTTTAGTCATGAACAAATTTTTAGTCTTCTATATCATTGTAAGCAGTCATTTTCCTCTATTACTTTTTTGTTGTTAAATTTACTTTTTCTCTCATCTCAATTGTACTAAATCCCTTGTCACTGGAGAGTGGTGAGGTGTAGAGAACCACACTGCAGATACTGCAGAGATTCAAGGAACGCTGTCAGGGGCTTGTATCCAGCAGCTTAGTCAAGCACTTGCCCTGATTAACACCTTTGGATATTCTCAGCATGTCTATGGTTTTGGTTTTGGTGATAGTGTTGACTTTCTTGGGATTCTTAACCCAAGTGGCCTCTTCCGCTTCTGAGGTGTATTTGAATATGAGAATTAGTCATCTAATTTCAATATTAATATGCTGACCTGAATGCAAGAAAGTCTGATCCCACTCTACAAATTTTAGTCCAGCTATTAATACTAAGGACCTAAAAACGGGGAAATATTCAGTATTTATATACATATATCTTTTTCCAACATAAAATTGTCCTTAGAAAATTATAAATGTGTAAAATGGCTGATTGAGACTTTTGATATATCAAAGTAACTTCTTCTGGAATCCAAACTGTATATTTTCAGAATTCTTTGTATGGCAAATAACAGAAACCCATTTCAAAGAGTGTAAGAATATAGTGAAGAAATCTAGAGAGAAAAATGGCTTCTGGAATATTTGTATTCAGGAATTTAGCTGATACTATAAGATTCTCTCTCTTTTTTTCCCTTCTTCAGGCAGTTCTTGTGGTACTTGAGTTAGCTGAAGACAAGCCCTGACTCATATCCTGTCAATTTATTGAGCCCAGTGGAAAGAAACAGTTTCACTATTATTTATGGTGAAAAGTTAGGGATGAATCGTAACTGAGATCCCATGCCCATTTCTTAACCAATCTCTTTGGCTAAAGCAAGAAATATTTTGATTGGGGTTTATGACCACCAGGACCACCCCTTTGATAGATGAATGGAGTGACTAGGGTTATCTCAACCACACAGCTATGGGAAAGAGTCCTTCTAATACTGGAAAGTTCTCCCATACCACTCAATGTAAGCAATCATAAAGAATTCATTGCACTCTTATTTTCAGTAACTATTTTAGGAAAGTTTTATGGTTTAGATCTCTAGAAAGACAGTGGCTTCCAGAAGCCATGAGGCATAATTTGGCAGCAGCATGGATACCCAGGGAGTGTATTGGATGACTTCTATTTACAACAGACGATGCTTATTATGCTATATGTGACCACGCCTGCCTTCTCTTTAATCTTCAAAACAACTCTATGATGTATGTGTTATTATTCCTCATTTTATTATTGAAAAAGTAAACTGAAGCTGCTGTATAGCACAGGGAACCTAGCCTGGCACTCTGTGATGACCTGGAGGAGTGGAATGGGAGTGGAGAGGCAGGCTCAAAAGGAAGGGGAGAGGATATATATATAGAGATATATAATTGACTTGCATTATTGTATGGCAGAAACCAACACAACATTGTAAAGCAATTAACCTTAAATAAATAATTAAAAATATGAAAAAGTAAATTAACCCAGGTCACAAACTTGTTCACAGAAGTATCAGAGCCCAGTTCTGAACCCAGATGCAGTTCTGAAAACCATGGGCTTTTCAACATATGATAATATTCTTATTTGGAGAATGTTGGTGCTTTCACAGGGCAAGCAGAAATTTTCATTTGCTTTGCTTTCCCTCTTCTTTTCCTCCAAGAAAAAAGACATGTCACCTGTTAGAGGTCAACTTTGAGAAAATGATCCATTATTAAAATCTAGGAATTGGGAGGCCATTAGCATTGAAAGCAGTAAGAAGGAAGGGGAAGGCATTAGATGGTGAGCTTAAAGACGGAAAATTTTATTTTTCACTTAAAGAAATTAAAGGATGGAGATTTGCTGAGACTTTCCACTTCTATATGAATTCAGCAATTTTTATTATTTGTCATGAACTTTATATCTATTAGTTGGTATTATTCACTTACATCAGAATTATCTATTGAATTTTTGCTCTAAGGTAAATGTTAAAAAAATATCTAATAAAACAGTAAAAATACAAATTTGCTTTAAAGATAAACAAAGTACAAAAGGACAGACTGAAATTTAGCTAAATCAACAAAATCTCACAGGCCACCCCATGTACTTTGATGGTTCTCATTCTCCTAAATGTAGAGAAAGAATGTGTAACAGCCAAGTTTAGCTCTTGTTCTTCTTCCTACAAAATTACAGTAGACTATGAACTTGTGGTTTCTGTCCAAGTGAAAACTTCCCACGATTATGTTCCTGACATTTTACTATATATATATTTATAAAAAACATCTAATTTCTCTTCAGAAAAACTGGATTTCAAAATTAAACCTGGAAGAGTGAATAATCAAAGTACATAGTCTCTCAACCATTTGTAGTAACCTTTAATGACACTTAGTTGGAGCCACCAAAAAGCAAAGGTCTTCAGTTTTACTTTTCATTTAGTAAAAGGTCTATGTATAAAGATCCAAAAGCCCCAAAGGGAGCTTGACGAAGTTGTTCAATCCAGAATAGAAATCATCAGGATCCACAAAGATTTATGCAGAGAAGCTTGCATAGTTACTCAATTCCTACAGGAGTTAGTCCTAAATCTTAGGATGGCACACTGCATTTCTATGTTCAAGGTCCTACTTACCTTTATATCTATGCAAGTAATAATTTGTCACCCTTTCAGAACCTAAAGAACTTGCTATTTCTCAATTATACCATGCTGCTTTTTGCGCCTGTGCCTTTACTTTCATTCATGCTATTGGGCAACATTCTTTACACTTTAGACCTAGCAAATTCTAATGCATTCTTCAAAATTCAACTCAAAATTCAGGATACTGTTACCAATGAGAAAAATTTAAACAGAGTACCTGTTTTCCCAAAGCATTTGTAAAAATTTATTTGGATACCTCTACTAGAGCTCTTTTTTATACATTGTGTTTTGTGGTTTAGCTGCTAAGTCGTGTCCGACTCTTGCGACCCCATGGACTGTAGCCCTCCAGGATCCTCTGTCCATGGGATCCTCCGGGCAAGAATACTGGGGTGGGTTGCCATCTCCTTCTCCAGGTGATCTTTCCAACCCAGGAATCAGACCCGGGTCTCCTGCATTGCAGGCAGACTCTTTACTTACTGACTGAGCCACCGTGGAAGCCCTTTTTTATACATTAATTTACATCAAATTAAATTACATTAAATTAATTAACTGTAGTTTACTTAGGGTCATTAGAGTGTAAGTTTCTCAGAAGCCGTTTTTTATTCATATTTATGCCTTCACCCTAAGAATGCCTTTGTATCATAGCAGATGCCCAGTTAATAGGTGGTTAATTAATTAATTACTTTCTTCAATATCTATTATATACAAAACATTAGTCACTCAGACATAAAAGTGCCTCTGACTCCAGGAAGTTTGCAATCTGCTTGCCAATGCAAGGTACAGAAAATAATAATAACTATAAAAATAGTAGAAAATATATAACATATATTATATGTCAGAGAGTATTCTAAGTGTTTTATATGTATTAATTCATTTAATCCTCATTATAGAACCTATGAAGTAGATACAATTTTTCAATAAAAAACTGAGGCACAGTAAGAATAAGGAATTCATATCAGGCATGTGGTAAAACTGGAACAAAATCCCAGGAAGTCTGGATTTAGAGTTACTCTCAACCTATATATTGTGCTATAAGTGACCGAATGATAACAACAATTAAATTTAATGGATTAAATTCCATTTGGAATACTAAATATTAAAATGACTAAACATTATATTAATGCGCTAAGTTGCTTCAGTTGTGTCTGACTCGGTGTGACCCTATGGACTATAGTCCACCAGGCTCCTCTTGTCCATGGGATTCTGTCCTTGGGATTTCCCAGGCAAGAATACTGGAGTAGGTTGCCATTTCCTACTCCAGGGGATTTTCCTGACTCAGAGATCGAACCTGTGTCTGTTATGTCTAACCTGCATTGACAGACGGGTTCTTTACCCCTAGCACTATCTGTGAAGCCCCATTATATTAATAGTACATGTAAAATACCTATAAAAACATTCTATAATTCTTTAATCTTACTTCTCCTCTTAAATACTATTTAACTTGTAGAAACTGCTAAAAGTTTCCCCTCAGGGGACCCTCAGGAGAAAAGGAAGTCTTGATTCCAATTACCACCCCATTTCAACCACTATAGCTCTGCTTTTATTTCTTTTCTATGTTGGGGCTCCATGTAGAATTGTGTCTACTAGTCAAGTAAAGGTACACTGAAAAACATTTATATATGTGAGTAGATCAGATAAAAACAGAAAATAAAGTAGAATGTGC
This sequence comes from Oryx dammah, assembly GCF_014754425.2. Classification (NCBI taxonomy): domain Eukaryota; kingdom Metazoa; phylum Chordata; class Mammalia; order Artiodactyla; family Bovidae; genus Oryx; species Oryx dammah. The sequence goes on along the minus strand of NW_024080556.1, from coordinate 2,236,773 downwards.
CTTCTGAGATCATCCACCTCCCTCTTTCTCCTGCTCCCCATGTTAAGACAACCACCCCCACAGCCACTATCAAAACTCAATGGAGCTAAGCTAAAGTGAAAAGTGAAAGTGTTAGTCAGTTATGTCTGATTCTTTGTGACCCAAAACTGTAGTCCACCAGACTCCTCTGTCCATGCAATTCTCCAGGCAAGAATACTAGATTGAGTAGCCATTCCCTTCTTCAGGGGATCGTCCCATCCCAGGGATGCTGCATTGCAGGCAGATTCTTTATCATCTGAGCCATCAGGGAAGGAGTTAACCCAGCCCTTCCCTGAATTAGTTAAGAGGTGTTCCCAAACTGCACCTTTATTAATTTGTTGTCTGAACCTCTCATCCTGCTTCCCTGTTCTGGTCAACAGGATGTTCAGATATGTACTCAATCACCTCTGTTTCTTGTTTACTATCCCTTATTTAACCTTGGATTTGATACTAAGCCCATGCTTCTTCCAGTTCTCGCTGCTCTGGTCCTACTTTCTGTATCATTTCAGGTAAAACTTCTGCTCTGGCCTTGGACATCACATGAGGGTCAATTCTGCTCACCAGTACTCAACAGAAAATCAAACATCTGCAGGGCCTAGATTGGACCTGGGGTGTAAGCTTTTCATAGAGGCGTCAGCTTCTTTTTTTATTAAGATTCTTATGTTTTTAAAAATGAACTTCTGGTGGAAGTTTAAAACACTGCTGGATGTTTGAGCTCCAGAGGCTTACTGCCAGCACCATTTCAACTGATTTTCTGACATGTCATCCCTTCCAAACTCATGTAAGAAACAAATACATTGTCACTCACCTCTTCTATTACTCTTTTCCATGATAGGATCTTATATATGAGGCTTTTTTTGTACATGGTGTTGTCTTCAACTCCAGAAACTATAACACACTGGCTTTAAAATAGAGACACATAAGTTAAAATACAGCCAGAAAGTAGAAAAAGCTAATCGACAAGATCTTGAAATCCTTATATAAGGTTAAAAGACAAAGTGTCATAATAGTATCAGTTATCATAAGTAGCCTCACATGGTAGTTTTTAATTAATCTTTAACAACATTATATGCTTATGGTAGACTGGATGACCAAGAACTCTCCAATATTACTGAGAGTTATACTGTATCTTATGTGAACACATTTCCATGAAGCTTTCTAACTGAGGAAGAGACACAAGTACCCCTGGATTGTAGATGAGTTGGGCTGAATAAAAAAAGTATAGAAAGAGAGAGAGCTGGGAAAGAGACACAGAGCTGAAAATCAAAACAGCATGAACATCAGATTCTGAGAAGTGAAATTCAGTAGGCAGTCTGAACATCTTTCCAAGACATGAATCATGAGGTCCCTAAGGTCACAGGAAAGGTGTAAAGACATCTGTAAGTAATTCCAACACAGAGTATCTCTGATATGCTCTGGAGAAATCACATGTATAGCTTTAAAAATGGCAAATTAGAGGAAGTAATCTCAGAAGAAGTGTCTTCCCATACAGAGAACACTAAGAAAAACATGCCTAATACTCATTCAATTCTTTTTAGGAAAATTTGGGAGATTCTTAACAGCACTTGGAATTCAGTTATCTAATTATATCCATTATGATTCAGTTATTTAATAATATCTAATCATATCCATTTAACAGTTCTTTAAATACACTTGTCTACTTTTTCCTTTCCTTCCTTCATCCCTCTCTTCCACCCTCCCTCCTTTCCTACCTTGTTCAACAAATACTTATTCAAATCACATTCTACATTTGGAACTTTGATAGGTCGTTCATGTCTTTATGCACTATTTTCCCAACGTAACAGCCCAGCCCACTTCTTGGTATATATGCTTATACTCAATGGGTCTTAAAATCATACAGCCTTGAATTGAATTGAATTGTATTGAATCAAATTGAATTGATTGAGGAATTGAATTCAACTGTGAATCCAACTTGGGACCATTACTTAATCATTCATCTGCTATACATTTTGATAGTTACATATCCATCTCCCAGGCGTGGGATAAATTTTAAATGAGACAATCCATGGATAAAATTTACTATTATACCTGACATATAGTAATTGCTCAATAAATCTTAGCTGTTATTATCATTATTGCTTTTAAGATTCATCATGGCCTCATTTTAAACCTCTATGAACTAGCCCCTAACACTCAACTAACCTTCCTCCAAGGTCCCAGAGCATCCCATGTGTGGTCAACACAGGGATGTAGCACTTATATTTCCCTGAAGAAAGAACTTCCTTCCCAGCTTACAGGGCTGGTAGCCATCAGAAAGTCTTCAGCGGATAGAGAAGACCTTCTCCAAGGCCATGCCCTTCCTAGAGTACCCCTATATCCAGCCACTGAGCAGAGTAAGGGATTTAAAGACCCAGCCTGGCATGGAACAGCTCTTATGGGTGATTAATATTTGCTCCAGAATGTTCTGCCCTGTTGGTCAACACTTTGGCAGATGGGCATCAGTTTGACTTTTTCCCCTGCCCAAGCCTGTTTCCACCCCCCATTCTTGCACAGGTGTTCATCACAAATAATAAACATCTTGCACCCCAAACTCCCATATCAGCACCTGCTTTTAGAGAGCCGAATCTGAGACCCCACAGTAGCTGTGTTCCATTCATTTGCCTCCTGATGGACTGTCTGATCCTTGAGAACAAAGGAAATCTTACTTAGTTCTGTATCCCCAGCACCAAGCTGCTGCTGCTACTGCTAAGTCACTTCAGTCGTGTCCGACTCTGTGCGACCCCATAGACGGCAGCCCACCAGGCTCCGCCGTCCCTGGGATTCTCCAGGCAAGAACACTGGAGTGGGTTGCCCTTTCCTTCTCCAATGCATGAAAGTGAAAAGTGAAAGTGAAGTCGCTCAGTCGTGTCTGACTCTTAGCGACCCCATGGACTGCAGCCCACCAGGCTCCTCGGTCCATGGCATTTTCCAGGCAAGAGTACTGGAGTGGGGTGCCATTGCCTTCTCCCAGCACCGAGCTAGTGATGATTATATATTGACACTGAGATATGTGCTGTACTTAGTTGCTCAGTCATGTCTGACTCTTTGCAACCCCAGGGACTGTAGCCTGCCAGACACCTCTGTCCATGGGGATTCTCCAGGCAAGAATACTCGAGTGGATTGCCATGCCCTACTCCAGGGGATTTTCCCAACCCAGGGCTCAAGCCCAGGTCTCCTGCATGGCAGGCAGATTCTTTACCATCTGAGCTACCAGGGAAGCCCTGACAATAATTATATAGGAAACACTCAATGATCATATAGGAAACACTCAGTGAGGAGTTGTATGTTGAATGAATGAAAAATAAGTAAGGAGTTAGCTTGAAGGCTTCCCTGGTGGCTCAGATGGTAAGGAATCTGAGGCCTGCCATGTAGGAGACCTGGGTTTAATACCTGGGTTGGGAAGATCCCCTGAAGAAGGAACTGGCAAACCACTCCAGTACTCTTGCCTGGAGAATCCCATGGACAGAGGAGCCTGGCAGGCTACAGTCCATGGGATCGCAAAGAGTGGGACACAACTGAGTGACTAACCCTTTCCTTAGCTTAAAAGAAAAGCTATTTTAAATGTGTTCAAGAAAATTGAATCACCATAAAAATGATTATTCTGTTTCATATTAACTTAAAATGCTTCCTGTGAATGAGGCAGTTTTTTTTTTTTTAATAAACTGTATGTACAGAGGTAGAGGAAGCAAATTTTATCAGTGCACTCAACACTGCTCTGGATAGAATCCTCTTAACCTTTTAACAACTGAAGACACTTTTTCTTTCTGGTGCTTACTACATATAGTTGGAGGAATCAAATAAGAACAATGTATGTACGACATCTGGTGGCTCCCAGATAATGTTACATCAACCTTGTCTGGAGTCCGAGCTGCACAGCTTGGTGATCATATTAGTCTGAACCTTTTCTTACACTGAAACCCTCTCCAAGATTAACATGGTCTGCCAGTGTTGGTAGGATGGGAATTATTAAATTTACCAAAGATGCCAGTCGTGATGAACATTAACAGCCCCATTCTTTAAATCCTTTGATTTATATTGTCTTCAGAATCAATAATCATTCATCCAATTAAACATTCTTGGTCTGGGCCTCTGGCCAATTCTGTGTCATAGGAGGTGATAAGACCCATTAGCTCTAAGCCTTAAATTAACCAGCATCAGACCCAAGGGAAGAATGTTGCACAAATGACCCACCTCCTTTCTAATTCCAAACCTTCATGACTGATGCTAGAAAATATCTCCGTTACACTGCTGCTTTTCTGGTCAGGAGGACAGACTTAGATGTTACAAGGAATAAAACTTAAGATCTCACGATGCTTCTTCAACTTTTGTAAATGAAAGTTAGATTTTAAAAATGTACATTAAAAAAAATCAAATGTTATGTGACCTAATATAAACTTATGCAGACAGAAAACATCTAGAGGTAGGAAGAGTAGAATAAAAATCATAGAATCATTTATATGCTTTGGATGATATTGTTACAGTAACACAGTCTGGTGACCAATACAATGATTTGATTTTTAAAATATTCTGAAAACAGGGAGAGCAAACTTTTGATTTATTAACAGGGAGCAGGACTAAAGTTGAGATTATGTTTATTTCTGTAATTGTCTCTTTCCACCCTTGATTTTGTATGTATTCTTACAGCTTTTGTTAAAAAGATTTAAGTAGTTTATAGATATGTAGATGATACATCAGGGAAACTAGGAGAAGAATCAAATCAGACTTTAGGAAACATTTGCTAAGTAGCTCCAGATTCTTTAGGAAACAAGAGATCCAGTAAAGCTAGGTTAATGTTTGGTGCAGTTCACACAGATTTGAGCATACGCTACTTTGTAAAGGGCTAAACTGTAGACTTTTCTTTGAACCACAAATCCTCAAAAATAAGAACTGATGAAAAGGGTCAGCAAAGTTAAATCACCATGGAAATCCAGGCAGTTTTACACTCTTCACTTTCAAAGTTGACAAGTGTCGTTGGGTTAAGGTCAACACTGGTATTCAAATAAGAATGTAATCTACTTTCCTTATAACTAAAGCCTAACAAACATTTTTAGAATATTTCATTAATGAAAATTTCAACATAACCTCAGTCTTTTGAATTTTCTTCTACTATCAATAAACATGAAGACTTTTTCTCCAAAATGATACTTGAAGAGATATCTTTATTGGTTTTCATCTTGGCACATGAATTGGCTAAATTAAAATTACCAGAATTTATTGAATGTGGATTTAGAGAAAAGCCAGGAAATTTTCTGGATCAGGTTACCTCAAAGCCTATTTTATTCTACTCATTTCACCATGACTTGTGTACAATCTCATGACTACAGAGGTGACTATTAACAGTTTGTTTAGTCAAGAGATGATGGAACAATTTTTGTGATCATTGCCTCCTTGAACCCATGCTAGAAGTTCATGGATTAGTAACCTTGCCCAGATATGGACATGGATTAGTAACCTTGCCCAGATATGGACATTTGTGTGTTGGTTTCTATCATGTTTTTATTTATCACACCATTATTAATGTTGAACTTTGAATTTAAAATCTTTTTCAAAAATTACCCTCATTTGTTCCTGTTGTAAATATCTGTAGAACTGGACTGGTATGAGATTGTATCTCATTCTCACATGCCTGAGTTTATCTTATTTCGAAAAATTTTAGCATAAAAATGTGTTTTAAATGTAGCTAATTGGTGACCTCATGAAAATCAAACCCTAATTCTTTTCCTAATTAATTTTCATTGGAGTACAGTTGCTTTACCATGTGTTAGTTTCTACCATACAGCAAACTGAATCAGCCATGTGTATACTTATATCCTCTCCCTTTTGGGTTTTCTTTCCATTCAGGTCCCCACAGAGTATTGAGTAGAGTTCCCTGTACTATAAGTACATTCTCATTAGTTATCTATTTTATATATAATATCAATAGTGTATAAATATCAGTCCCAATTTCCCAATTCATCCCACCTTCCCTTTCCCCCCTGGTGTCCATACATTTGTTCTCTATATCTGTGTTTTTATTTCTGCTTTGCAAATAGGACCATCTATACCATTTTGTGAAGAAAGCTGAGTGCTGAAGAATTGATGCGTTTGAACTGTGGTGTTGGAGAAGACTCTTGAGAGTCCCTTGGACTGCAAGGAGATCCAACCAGTCCATTCTAAAGGAGATCAGCCCTGGGATTTCTTTGGAAGGAATGATGCTGAAGCTGAAACTCCAGTACTTTGGCCACCTCATGCAAAGAGTTGACTCACTGGAAAAGACTCTGATGCTGGGAGGGATTGGGGGCAGGAGGAGAAGGGGACGACAGAAGATGAGATGGCTGGATGGCATCACTGACTCGATGGACGTGAGTCTGAGTGAACTCCGGGAGTTGGTAATGGACAGGGAGGCCTGGCGTGCTGCGATTCATGGGGTTGCAAAGAGTCAGACACGACTGAGCGACTGAACTGAACTGGATACCATTTCTCTAGATTGCACATAAATTTGATTCTAATTTTACCATCAAAATTCCATAAATGCAGAACTAAAAAAAGAAAATATGTGGACATGATTATTTTTAAAATAATACATACAAAAATCCCCACCTTGTTTCTATTTTTAATGTATTAGCATTTTATAAAGTAGATAAAAGAGATCCAGCACAAAAATTAGCCAGGGACAGGATTCATGCTATAAAGAAGAGGAACAAGCATCTAGGCAGAGCAGTCAGCATATGGAAGAAGTCGAGTACCAAATGAGAAAGGCACCATCAACTGGAAAACTGTAACAACAACTGCAGGGGCTGGAGTTCACCTGTCAGCTGGGTCTCTGTTACAGATGTTTCCCTTCCACTTGTGAAACTACATGCCCTAAGACAATTTCTTAAATATTTCTGTGCCTCTTTTCTACTCTGTAAAATGCAGGTAAAAAGTACCAATGTCTTAGAGTATTACATATGACAGTTCTCATAAGGCACTTAAAATTTGGCCCATAATTGGCATGTGAGACATGGTAGTCATTGTCATTATGAAAAGGGATTGTGACAGATCAAATATTAAACAAAATTCTAAAAAATAATAATTAGCAAAGACCTTCAGATAATAATTGTGAGGTTGAACAGAATGAAATTCAACATGTTAAAGGAAGAGAGCTTTTTCTTCAAAATTAAGGGGAGAAGAAATTGTTCTTTTGCAGATTAAATGAATATATGTAAATCTTTATTCTAATTGTTGGCAAGTATATAAACAAATACTATTTGTCTTTCAGTGTTATTAAATTCTGTATGGCCAAATCTTAGAATAAAAATACCAAGGATTGAGCTTGAAAAAACCAGCAGAATTCTTGTTAAAAAATGCCAACTTCCTCTTCCAGCATTTTTATGTGAACTAAGGGAAATGTTTATTGTCCACTAGAGAGGTTCACAGAGAAATGTCCACATTTAAGTTCTTTTATCAAAAAAGAGAGGAAATTATTTGAGGGAATAAAAAGTGTGAAGAGGGGGGTAATGCATGTTCACAATGGAACATGGATTCCAAAGGTTGTGTAGGAAATGACAGACTATTGCCACAGTTGGGGGAAGAGTAAAAAAATAGTCAGTAGTAAGGAAGACCAGAACACTATTAAAGATAAATGGAAAATAGGAGAAGGAAAATTTGGGGAGAGAAAAATAAGTACAGAATTAAATCATCTCACATGCCCTGTATTTGGTGCAAATTATATTGGTTTTGAAATTGGCTGAAGTTTCCAGACACTATCTGAGTTGGTCTCAGGGAAATAATGAAGGCCACTGGAGTGGATAGCCGTTCCACTCTCCAGGGGATCTTCCCAGCCCAGGATCAAAGCCAGGTCTCCCACGCTGCAGGCGGATTCTTCACCAGCTGAGCCACAAGGGAAGCCCAAGAATACTGGAGTGGGTAGCCTATCCCTTCGCCAGAGTATCTTCCTGACCCAGGAATCAAACCAGGGTCTCTTGAACTGCAGGCAGATACTTTACCAACTGAGCTATCAGGGAAGCCCAGTGAAGGCCCAGGAAGGCTGTTACCAATCACACCAAATGCACAGGACAGGTGAGCATCAGACACAATACCATGTGTTCCCTAATCCCCATCTGTCTTTCCTTCCTCCTGACCACACAGCTAGAGGCAGTTTCCACCATGTCTGGCAGTGAGATGGTGCATGGAGACTGAATCATGCCAGACAGGGTGTGGATGTTTTATGCACATCATGACCATCATGTACACTGTTCTTGCACTAGCTCCTGTGAAAAAAGCAAACTATGCACCCTTTTCTCACCTCTTTCCTCATCTGCCAGCTGTATACAGAGGACTCGGGAGGACTCTGGGGCTCTGCGGAAGGATGCAATTATTATTTGGAAAGGGTTTGAGTCATATAATGACAACGTGGATCCCAGTTGTCCCATATTAAAACCTTCATTTCACTGTGTTAGGAGCAAAAAAGACAAGCTTTCCACGTGCCAAGACATGGAGACTTTATGAATGTCAGTAAGCATCCCCTGATGAGAACAATGAATAAACCCCGGGTCTGGCATAGTGTAAGTAATTGATAACCTTGAATAAATTTCTAAAGAATAGAAAAACTGAAACCATAATTGCAATATATTCAAGAGAAAATACAGACATACAATTGCTTGGGGAGTTTTGCTGTGAAAGCAGAAAAATTACATATATATTAAATCTAATACACACGCATACAAACATACATATGTGTATAAAAACAGTAGCTAATTGATATGTATATGAAGGTACAGTAGGTACAATAATAATCCCCCAAAGACATCTGCATTCCAGTCTTCAGAACCTATGAATATGCTAAGTGACCTGGCAAGGGAGAATTAAGGTTGCAGATAGAATAAGGCTGGTAATCAGCTGACCTTAAAGTAAGGAGATTTCCAGGTGGGCCCAGGTAAACACATGAATCTCTAAATAGGGGAGAAGGCAGCAGAAGACTCAGAAGCAGAGGGAAGACGCCCCGAGAAGGACTCGATGGCCATTCCTGGCTTTGGCTATGGAAGGGGGCCAGTAGCCAACAAACAGCTCAAACTGAGGGAGCTGGAAAGACAAGAGGCCTCTGGAGGGAACACATTCCTACTGACACCCGATTTCAGCCCACTGAGACGTCTTTTGGACTCTGACCTCCAAAACAGTAAGATGATAAATTTGTATTGTTTTAAGTTTGTGGTCATTAGTTACAGCAACTCTAGAAATCTATACAGGAGAGAATCTCAAAGGCGACCCAAAATAACATGTTTAAGAATATACTTTATAAGGAATTATTGCTTCTAAATGAAGAAAATTACAAAATTTTACTGCAAATTATAAAATAAAATCCTTATAACTGGAGAAACATCAAATGCTTCCAAATAGGAAGGCTAGATACTATGAAGTTGGTCAGTGTTCTCAGAATTAGGAATAGCTTTAATGCAATTGTACTCATACCCTTCAAGGCCCTATGTATCACTCAGGACTAATACATCTAGCTTGAACTAGACTTTTTAAGTGATTTTTGTTTTGGAAGAATAAGTAAATTAGAAAACATTGAGAATTTGGATGTTCTCAGACTCTCATCTCTGCTCTCTACAAATTAATGTCATTGCTTTCTGTAGCTGACTTGGTTTCTTTCTACTCTTGAGAGGGGGAGGGGAATGGCTTCCCTGCAAAATACTCATTAAGCTGATTGGTCCAGCCTGTCACATATCTGGATGGCCTGTGTGGTTAGAGGTATGGAGCATCATAATTGGCCTAATCAAGGACACTTGACAATCTGGTAGCCAGAGAAGGTGGGCCTGTTACCAGAAGAGGGAGAGATACAAAGAGTAGGTACTCAGCATAGAACTCTACCCCTAAAAATCTACCATAGGAAGTAAAAGTGTAGAAAAAATACTTATGGAAAATGTTTTTCACCATTGTATTATTTATAAAAGTTATTGAAACAATCTAAATCTCCAACAATAATAAGTAGTAAATTAAATTATGGTCTACTCACATGATGAAATACTTTGCAGTCACTGAAAATATTTTCCATGAGTTTTTAGGACTGATAGAATTCAAAATCCATGGAGAAATACTCATAAAATATTAAATTAACAAAAATGGAATACAAAAAAGTACATTATGACCCAATGTTACAAAAAAACTCTATTTATGTAATTCACCAAATACTAACAATATGTATGTCTAGATAATGAGATTACATTTTTCTTTAGCCTTTTCTGTATTTCCTAATAAATAGCCTAAAGTAACTTATACAGCTTATAAATTGACCTATAAAACTGCCTTTGTAAACTGTGCAAATATGCAGCAAGGGTAAGCAAACACATCTCTTGCTACTAGAACCCAAGGCTCTAGTCCAATGGCTCTCAAGTCTAACCAGGCATCACAACCACCTTATTAGAACACAGATTGCTGGGCTCCATCCCAAGAATCATCTTCTGATTCAACAGGTCTGTGATGTGAACTGAGATTTGCATCCATAGCAAGTTTCTGTGTGATGTTGATGTTAAAGGTCTGGGCATCACTGTTTGAGAACCACTGTTCATCATGTCTGACTACATGCAATTCCTTGAACATACTGCTTATATGCACTTCTGAGCATTTGTCTAGCTTCTCCTTCTTCAAACCTCAGCTCCACCACTGCACCCTCCTGCTTGCCTAAATCCTCCATGTTCAAGAATCAGCCAAGGCTCTACCTTTCCTGAGAGGTTCATTCCTTAAATTTTTTATCAGGATCAAGTGCTTTCCCATCTGCTCTCAAAGCTAATCCAGAGCTAACTTCTATCAGCCTCCCCGAGGGTCTGCAAGTCCCTAGTTATAACCCCAACATAGTGATTAGTGAATGAAGGAAACTATTTTTTTGATCTACAGTTATGTAAGGTCCTTCTCATTGCTGTGCAATTAAATCCTACAAATCAGTAAAACTGAGGCTAACAGTTTAGTGTACCTTTTCAAGGTTAACCAGATAGTTAATGGCAAGGGCAAGTCTTGACTGGAGGTTACCTTGTTGCAAGTCCTATATTTTCTGTTTTATTTCTTGCTGTTCCCCAATCATAGATGCTGTATGCTACACATCTAAACTTTTATTTTTCCAAGATCCACTGCAGTGAGATCAACTTGGTTTAAAAAAATGGATCTGAAGCCTGGATCTTCACAAAGAGCCACCAGTATAACAGGAAAGAAGACAAAAGGGAAATGATTCTTGTTTTTATTTTATTTTATTTTATTTTGCCTTTGTTAGTTAAATTAGGTGGATTTGTTTTTTCCTGGTAACAGTTTTATTAAGAGATAATTTACCTATTACACAACTCACTCATGTAATTCTGAGTTGGTACAACCTTCGTCACAATTAATTTTAGAACATTTTTATTATCCCCCCAAAAACCCATTCCCATTAGCTGTCACCCTCCAGCCCTATCTCTCTCGTTCTAGACAACCACTAGTATTTCTCTAGAGATTTGCCTCTTCTGGACATTTCATGTAAATGGAGTCATGAAATATGTGGTGTTTTGTGACAAGCTTCTTTCACTTGGCATAATGGTTTCAAGGTTCATCCCTGTTGTAGCGTGTATCAATAATTGGTTCCTTTTAATTTCACTGTATAATATATACCATATTTTATCTGTTCACCAGATGCACATTTGGGTTGTTTCCACATTTTGACTATTAAGAAAAGTGCTGCTACAAATGTCTGTGTACCAATTTTTGTGTGGGCCTATATTTTCATTTCTTTTAGGTATACAACTAAAAGTATTAAAATTGTTGAATCATATAGTGACTCTGTTTAATCTTTTGAGGACCCTCAAGGCTGTTTTCCAAGATGATTGCCTCACTTAGTTTTTTTTCAAGTGTATTTGTTCAAATGCTTAGTAAGTTTTATGTGAACTATGAGAAACCTAATTAAACCAAATATTCACTTTTGGATCAGTTATGCATTTTCAAATCGATACAACTGTAATCTCCTGAGTCTCTCTAGGGGTAGGGCTTCTAAATCATTGCTCTCCCACCCTGCCCCGCCCCACCAATTCTTGATGTTCTATTTCCTCTGGTCCATCCATCAGCTATGGCTGATTTATCATTTCACTCAATGCTTTGTTGTTGTTTAGTTGCTAAGTCATGTCTGATACCTTGTGACCCCATGGACTGTAACCCATCAGACTCTTCTGTCAATGGGATTTTCTAGGTAAGAATACTGTAATGGGTTGACATTTCCTTCTCCAGGGGATCTTCCCAGATCAGGGATTAGTGTCTGCTGCATTGCAGGCAGATTCTCTACCACTCAATGCCTATCACTGACTATTTCTGAAAGCCTGAAATAAGGCCTAATTGAGCAGGTATAGAAGTTTATATAAGAAATTGAAACTACTCTTATATGAGTATTTTCATACAAGAAATTGCAAAAGCCTTCATACAAGAAATTGAAAAAGACTTTTTTCATACAAGAAATTGAAACATGTGTGTTTGTTCAACCAGCAGACAATGTTTGACCCTGATTTTTCACTGGTAATTATTTGTTGCCTCTTGATGTATTTCTGCTGAATTTATGGAAAGTATCACTCCATTAAAATCTGTTTCCCATTGAAAAAATATTTACCTATGATCACATAAAGATTATTCATGTTTCAATTAGGCTTTTCTATAATCAGAGTTAGGTCTCTTCTAAAAGAACAGAACTCTGAGGTCTCATATCCTCAGGAAGTAACTCATCATTCCTTACCAGAACTGCTGGCCTTGGGCATCATCTCCTGGTTTTATTTGGTTTGGGCAAGAATTGTGCCAAGGTTTTAGTCTAGGCCTCTTTTTTTATGTGAATTCTTGGGAATACTCATGTTCAGTAGGAAGAATGAATTCTCAAGTGGTGTTTTTTGTTTTTTAAGACATGGTATGATGCTTTCACTGGAGAAGGCAATGGCACCCCACTTCCAGTACTCTTGCCTGGAAAATCCCATGGACGGAGGAGCCTGGTAGGCTGCAGTCCATGGGGTGGCGAAGATTCAGACACGACTGAGCGACTTCACTTTGACTTTTCACTTTCATGCATTGGAGAAGGAAAGGGCAACCCACTCCAGTATTCTTGCCTGGAGAATCCCAGGGATGGGGTAGCCTGGTGGGCTGCCATCTATGGGGTCGCACAGAGTCGGACACGACTGAAGCGACTTAGCAGCAGCAGCATGATGCTTTCACAACAAGGGCTTCATTTTTAAAGATGTGTTTCTTTGAAAGAATCCTTGATAAACAAGAGTGGGAGTGAGGAGGAGGTCAGTTAGACTTTGGAATTGGTGGCTCTTTGTTTTCTGGAGTAGGAGAAGGAAGGAGAAATAGGGAAGTTTTCTACACTATTCCAAGATGTGGCATTTGCCAGGATCTGTAGATTTCTCTCATTCCCTCCTCCCTCAAGACGTGGCACCAACATGTCTTATCAGTTGCAATCAGTCATACAGAGGCAAACCAATTTCCCAAATAAATGGGTATGAATGAATAGAAAATCTATTTTGCAAAATGTTTCAAGTTAGGAAAAAAGGGGGGAGGGCAACTTATAAACCTATTACATTGAGATTTAAGGTCTATTTGTTGTTGTTCAGTCACTAAGTTGTGTCTGACTCCTTGTGACCCCATGAACTGCAGCACACCAAGCTTCCCAGTCCTTCACTATCTCCCAGAGGTTGCTAAAACTCTTGTGTATTGAATTGGTGATGCCATCCAATCATCTCATCCTCTGCTGCCCCTTTATCCTCTTGCCCTCAATCTTCCCTAGCATCAGGGTCTTTTCCAGTGGTCAGCTCTACACATCAGGTGGCCAAAGTATTGGAGCTTCAGCATCAGTCCTTCCAATGAATATACAGGGTTGGTTTCCATTAAGACTGACTGGTTTGATCTCCTTGCTTTCCAAGAGACTCTCAAGAGTCTTCTCCAGCACCACATGTTGAAAGCATCAATACTTTGGCCCTCAGCCTTTTTTATGGTACACCTCTCACATCCATGCATGACTACTGGAAAAATCATAGCTTTTGACTCTACTGGCGTTTGTTGGCAAAGTGATCTCTGCTTTTTAATACACTGTCTAGGTTTGTCATAGCTTTTCTTCCATGGAGCAAATATCTTAATTTCATGGCTGCAGTCACAATCTGTAGTGATTTTGGAACCCAAGAAAATAAAATCTGTCACTGTTTCCACTTTTTCCCATCTATTTGCCATTAAGTGATGGAACCAGATGCCGTGATCTTAGTTTTTGAATGTTGAGTTTTAAGCCAGTTTTTCACTCTTCTCTTTCACCCTCAGGAGGCTTTTTTGTTCTTTGCTTTCTACCATTAGAGGGGTATCTTCTGCATATGAGATTTTTTATATTTCTCCTGGCTATCTTGATTCCAGCTTGTGCTTCATCCAACCAGGCATTTTGCATGATGTACCCTGCATAGAAGTTAAACAAGCAAGGTGACGATATACAGCCTTGATGTACTCCTTTCCCAATCTTGCACCAGTATGTTGTTCCATGTCCTGTTCTAACTGTTGCTTCATGTCTTGAATACAGGTTTCTCTGGAGACAGGTAAGGTGCTCTGGTATTCCCAACTCTTGAAGAATTTTCCAGAGTTTGTTGTAATTTACACAATCAAAAGCTTTAGTGCAGTCAATGAAGCAGAAGTAGACTTTTTTTTGGAATCTCCTTGCTTTTTCTATCATCCAGCAGATGCTGGCAATTTGATCTCTGGTTTCTCTGCCTTTTCTAAATCCAGCTTGAACATCTGGGCATTATCAGTTCATGTACTCTTAAAGTCTACTTGAAGGCTTTTGAGCATTACCTTGCTAACATTTGAAATGAGTGCAGTTTTAAGGTAGTATAAATGTTCTTTGGCATTGACTATCTTTGGGATTAGAATGAAAACTTACCTTTCCCAGTCCTGTGGCCCCTGATGAATTTTGTAAATTTGCTGACATATTGAATGCAGCACTTTCGTAGCATCATCTTTTAGGTTTTGAAATAGCTCAGCTGGAATTCCATCATCTCTACTAGCTTTGTTCATAATAAAGCTTCCTAAAGCCTACTTGACTTTATACTCCAAGGATGTCTGGCTCTAGGGGAGTGAACACACCATCATGGTTATCCTGGTCATTAAGACCTTTTTGTACAGTTCTGTATATTCTTGCCACTTCTTCTTAATCTCTTTTACTTCTGTTAGGTCCTTGCTGTTTTTGTCCTTTATCGTGCTCATCTTTGCATGAAATATTCCCTTGGTATCTGTAATTTTCTTGAAGGTATCTCTAGTCTTTCCCATTGTATTGTTTTCCTCTATTTCCTCTATGTCATTGTTCATTTAGGAAGGCTTTTTTTTTTATCTCTCCTAGCTATTCTCTGGAACTCTGCATTCAGTTAGGTATATCTTTCCCTTTCTCCTTTGCTTTTCACTTCTCTTTTCTCAGCTCTTTGTAAGACCTCCTCAGACAACCACTTTGCCTTCTTGCATTTCTTTTTCTTGGGAATGGTTTTGGTCACCACCTCCTGTACAGTGTTATACACTTCCATCCATAGTTTTTCAAGCACTCTGTCTATGAGACCCAATCCCTTGAATCTATTTGTCAGCTCCACTGTGTAATCATAAGGTATTTGATTTTGATCATACCTGAACAGTCTAATGTATTTCTCTACAGGAGTTCATAATCTGAGCCACAGTCGGCTCCAGGTCTTGTTTTTGCTGACTGTATATAGTGTATCCATCTTCAGCTACAAAGAATATAATCAATCTGATTTATATAAATATCAATGTTATTGAAATTATGGAATTAATGAAAACTTGGTAATACTATTTAGGATATTAATTTTTCTCAAACAAAATAAATATCCTATGTTTTAGACACAACTTTAGAATCAGAGAGCTTTGATTTGAGTCCTGACTCCACGACCTTCAATTAAATGACCTTAGACATGTAATTACATCTCACATATTTCGTTCCCTAGTAAAATTGGCAAAATTTTTGAGATATCAATAAAATTTATGTCTCCAAATAGAATTTCTGTAAGGGTCAAACCTGGCTCTGCAGCCAAAGCTCTTTGCCTGGTACATAGAAGATAATAAGTACTCAAAAGATGCTAATTATAATTTTTATATATAATGGCGATATATATTATCACCATTCAGAAGGTGAAAAAATCTTCTCTAAAAAAGGCTTCTTTCAAAAGACTTGTAGGAAATACTAACTAATGAACTCTGCAATGGCTGCAAATAATTGAAATAAAAAGTCATCATGGAAAAATTTCAAGAGACTTTTGCCTTTAACAAATGCATTTTGGTTAAAATAGTTCTTAGAGACAGTTTTTGTACAGTCCTCCTTCAAAATATGTATTTGCTTTTAAGCATTAACTCCTGGGCTTAGTAGCTAAAATAATATAACTGATCTCCTTTCAAAGTCTCCTTCCTTTACTAACTTATAAAATATCAGTCTTCAGATAGTATCTTACAAATGGTGTCTTCCCTTTAAAGTATTCCTCTCTTCTTTCTTTCAGAGACAAATGTTCTTCCAAAAGTTGAAGTGAGTGGTGGCTAACTTCATACCAATACTCTAATCCAGTGCTTGTCTTTCTTGATTTCCATGCCAACTTTCCTCTTTTACCAGTTTATTTTTTTTCTAGATCTACCTTTTTGTTCCCTTTTGATTTTGAACACTCTAAACTTGCAGAAAAGTTGCAGGAATAGTATACAGTAATCACTATTCACATACCTTTCATTTAGATTCACCAATTATTAATAATTCACATTTTCCTAATTTAACTCTTTCCTCACCCTACCTTCATACACATACCTATATCTCCTGAAAACAATTACTCTTTGGAAATTTAACACTGTGTAATTTTATTATATGGGCTCCCCTGGGTACTCAGTAGTAAAGAATCTGCCTGCCAGTGCAGGAGATGCGAGTTTGATCCCTGGGTTGGGAAGAATCCCCTGGAGAAGGAAATGGCAACCCACTCCAGTATTCTTGCCTAGGAAACTCACATGGACAAAGGAGCCTGGCAGGCTATAGTTCATGGTGTCGCAAAAGAGCTGGACATGACTTGGTGACTAAACAACAACAATTTTATTATATAATACGTAATCTGTATTTTGATTTGCCCTATTGCCTAATAATGTCTTCTGTAGCTCCTCACCCTGCTCAATTTAGGATCTATCAAGGATCACACATTGTATTTATAGCTGTCATGTCCATTTAGCCCTTCAATATTTGTGTTCACTAAGGATTCCTTTTTTGTTTTACACTCTCCCAATAAAGGAAATGGCAACCCACTCCAGTATTCTTGCCTGGAAATCTCATGGACAGGGGAGCCTGGTGGTCTACAGTCCATGGGGTTGCAAAACAGTCAGTAACAGCTTAGTGACTAAAAAACAACAATAATAATACTGCACTAAATTGATACACCCAGCCCCAATCTCCAGGAGTGGGTTATAGAGGTTATCTGTTGAATACCTTTTTTTATTTCCTAAATGAATGGAATGTCTGTTTAAAGGAGAGTATCTATATCTATCTATGATTAGGATAAGAAGATGGGATTGATTTCATTCATCTACTGTCCCTTGATCTCCACATCCAAGTGTACACAAATCCTTAAATCTAGAATCCAACTTCAATGATTCAGTAGCAACATTTTTCAAACTTTGCCAAAGATATCTTTACTCTTCTTTCATGAACCCTATGTTTTGAAACATTTTGATTCCCTAAATACATTAATTAACAGTGCCTTTTAAATAAAATCTCAGCACAAAACTAAACATTTTTATCTTGTGCAAGTATCTGTCTTCATAGAATTTTTAAAATATTAATGATAGTATTTAGACTTCTTCCAGGGTCAATAGAAAGGATGCATGAACCCCCATATTGAGAACTATTATCTTACTTAATGAGTTACTTACCTGCCATGTAAATCCCTTTACACTGAGTCCTTTCCTACTTCTGGTCTAATTATCTACTGCACCCTCTTATACTACACTCAAGCCACTTTTGCTCTTCCTCAAAATTTTCACACCTCTGTTCTACCATTTTCCTATCCTGTTCCCGAAGCTCAGAATCTTCTTGTCTTCATTTTTACCTATCCAAATACAGGTCAATGCCATATTCTCTGTGAAACCTCCACTCTTCCACATGATCAACTCTGATCTTATTTGAATAGTTTCTCAGCATTTTGAAGATACCTCTATTGTCAGTCACAGGTTTTATCACATTTTGTAATAATTTCTGTTCCTGTCCACTTTAAGAGTCTGTAAGCTACAAAAATACAGAGTCTGTACTTAAGCATTATTTTCCCCAATGGGCTGATAGTGTAGATGTTCAATACACATATGGTGAATCAATGAAGCCTTGGGCAGATGGTGGAGGTACACAGGCAGTTGAATGGAGGGTGCCTCTGTGATGAAGTGTGGTGTACTTGTTCTCAAGCATTTTGGGGTCTTGAGCTTTGTTGAGGGTTATATAAAAGTTCAAAACCTACTCCCACAAAGATGCTCACATGCATAGTCACATATTACAATGTTGGATCAACAGACTGGAACTCAGATAATAACTTCTGCTGGCCTATGCTTTTTTCTGTCAATAAAATTTCACTGGTCACTGGTTATGCTTATAAGGGTAGCAAGCTAATCACTTATCTGTTTGCAGAATCTACTATTAGACTAGAAAATAATTTTCAATCAGGCAAAGCAGTATCAAATTGAGAAAAAAAAGGGTGAATAATCAAATGATTACTATAGAATGTTAACATTTAAGCACCACTTGGGCCAACTAAATCTACTAGGTTCATTGTAATTTGCATAATCTATCAAATATTCTAGACACATTATTCCTTTTTTGTAGCAAGTCAGGCTTTTAAAGTAGTTATTGGCTGTTGCTTTGTTTTCAAAAAAGATTTACTAAAAAATATCAGGAAGTAAAAGCCTTTTCAACATGGAGATAATCAGCTACTGATAAATCAGTTTCTCTAAATTATGTTATCCTATATCTATAGTGAAAATCAGTCACCAGTTTCCAGCTTCTAGTATAATATGTTCTAAGAGTGCACCCAAAATATGTGGTCAAGAATAGCTTATAAAGGCAGTGGTGTGACATATTATCTTTTAAACTTGGTAGGATAAAGAAATAATGAGAAAATAGATGGTTTAAACCTACAGACTTTCCAGACATCCGTATGCCAAGGATTTTAAAATAGGAATTTAAAGCAGATGAGCAAACACCATTTTAGATGTAGCAAACATATGTTTTAAATATTAATAAAAATAGTTCTACCAAATTTTACCCTCAGTGATTTTTTGAAATTTAAATTGGACTCGCCATATAAAAACATTTCTTGTCCATTGAAATGTTAGCAGTTATCCAGTGAATACTTAGTATGGCTAAAATATATGGATGTTTAGAAACCATACTTGTGTAGTTATGCTCATTTAAGAATTTAAAGTATAAAATTTATTACATTCAACCTCATAACTCACCCACAAATTAGATAAACAATGGAGCTTCCCTTGACATTTTTGGAGGAAAAAGATAGAAGGTAAAGACTAATTCAGATTAATATTTTTGGTCTTAATCTCACTGAAACTAATATAATTTTTGTTTGCAATTAAATGATGTAAATGTGATAAGAAGCACCATGCAGAATGAGCCAAGCTAAAGGATAGGGAAAGAGCTGGTGGGGAGGGAGAAGCCCAATCTTTACTAACAGAAACACTGCTGTTTCTGTGATTTTTTTTTTTTTTTTGAAAAATAGTAACAATAAGCCCTTTAAATGGGTTCTAAGTTTTCTTGCATTAGCAGAAACTTCCAAGAGTTATAAACAGTCCAAATAATGCCTTTAGTTACTAGTAATTGAATATGTCATTGCAGCAAATGAAGGTGATATTCTGGTTGGTTGGAATTCAATTGAGATAAATTATGTGAAAGAGGATAAAATACCTGCAGAATTTTTAACTGAACTGAATTATATCTTTCAAAATGAATGGATGAGAAAAAAGAAATAGAATTGATAGCAGTAATGTTTGAGTGTATCAGCAAATAGAATTCTTACAGTATTTCTGAGTTGCTTCCATGAAATTGTGAACATTTCCAATTTGGAGCAAATTTGAAATATCACAGTCCTTTTTAAAACAAAGTTTGGAAGCCTCCTATTATATTTGAATCTATCTGGTAGTTATAATAGTACATTATTCAAGTGTTGTTGTATTAATAAAATAATCTGAAACAATAACTACCCCCAGATGGTTCAAATATGTGGCGATGTGATCAAGGAAGCAGGGTATTTTTTGCCCAGTTTTTAGTGGAGGGCTTCTCTTGCAGCTGGTAAAGAATCCACCTGCAATGTGGGAGACCTGGGTTCGATCCTTGGGTTGGGAAGATCCCCTGGAGAATGGAAAGGCTACCCACGCTAGTTTTCTCACCTGGAGAATTCCATGGATTGTATAGTCCGTGGGGTCGCAAAGAGTTGGATATGACTGAACGATTTTCACTTTCACTTTGATAGTAGATGCCTTTACTACAGTCAGTTGAAAATTGCTTCTCCCATACTTTCTCTGAAATGGCCTTTTCTGTTATAGTTATGCTAACTCTCATGAAGGTTAAATATATTCAAAGGTATACTGTTTTCTATTAGGTAACATGCAACTTTCCACTGCTTTGTCTCAATTCAATAAAAAGGAAAAATAAATTAAAATAAAAATACAAAAGACCTATACCTAACAGAATATAATATTTCCTTCACTTATTTATTTGTAGAGGAAAATACTAAAAAGACAGGGAACATAAATCAGATGTAGAATACAGAGATATATGGATAGGGAAAATTTGTTCATTCAGCTACTGCTATTAATGGGAAAGATGTGTAATTGATTATCCAAGCTGTGTTAACTTTTGAGAGTGAAATGGAAATGCTATTAATAATTATGTGGGAATTAAATGTATAAATCAGGCTTTCCCAAGGTAAACTAGGTCATATGCTTACCCTAATTATTAAGCATCTGGTAACATGCCAAGCATAGGGGTATTTTGCAAATAAAAGAATGATAATAATTACTGCCTTCCAGAATCTTGGGGTCCATCAAATGAAAGGAATAAATCGATCCTGCAAAACAGATGCCAAGAATGCAGGAAGGCAATACCTTGCCAGCCAGTTGCCTTCAATGATACTTTTTTTCACCCCTTGTTCAAGCAGAGCTTAGCCTGGGTTCTAGGCCTCCATTACCTCTATTTGGACATTCCTACAGTTTGACTCAGGTCAGAGTTGTGGCTTTCAGCTTTGTGCTATCAATGGCTCTCTTTGGTGCCCTGTCTCTGCTTGTGGTGGCCCAGGTTCTGTACATCCATGTAGGAGTACATGAATGCCCTTGTTATCAGAAGCGTACATGCCCCAAAAATGCTTGTCTCAGTTTTGAGTGTTTGCTTAATCCATGAGGATTTAAGATAGAAAAAGCACTGATTTCAATTTTCTATAGTGCCTCTTCTGAGGAGATAGTAATTTGTTGATTGTTCATACTCTGCTGAGTAGGGTTTTCAGGTTTCCAGGAGGCATGCTGGTAAAGAATCCACCTGCCAGTGCAGGAGACACAGTGACACTGGCTTGACCCCTGGGTCAGGACGGTCCCCTGGAGTAGGAAGTAGCAGCCAAGCGGGCCTTAGAAAGCGTCACTACGAGCAAAGCTAGTGGAGGTGATGGCATTCCAGTGGAGCTGTTTCAAATCCTGAAAGATGATGCTGTGAAAGTGCTGCACTCAATATGCCAGCAAGTTTGGAAAACTCAGCAGTGGCCACAGGACTGGAAAAGGACCATTTTCATTCCAATCCCAAAGAAAGGCAATGCCAAAGAATGCTCACACTACCGCACAATTGCACTCATCTCATATGCCTGTAAAGTAATGCTCAAAATTCTCCAAGCCAGGCTTCAGCAATACGTGAACCGTGAACTCCCTGATGTTCAAGCTGGTTTTCAAAAAGGCAGAAGAACCAGAGATCAAATTGCCAACATCCGCTGGATCATGGAAATAGCAAGAGAGTTCCAGAAAAACATCTATTTCTGCTTTATTGACTATCCTAAAGCCTTTGACTGTGTGGATCACAATAAACTGTGGAAAATTCTGAAAGAGATGGGAATACCAGACCACCTGACCTGCATCTTGAGAAATCTGTATGCAGGTCAGGAAGCAACAGTTAGAACTGGACATGGAACAACAGACTGGTTCCAAATAGGAAAAGGAGTATGTCAAGGCTATATATTGTCACCGTGCTTATTTAACTTCTGTGCAGAGTACATCATGAGAAACGCTGGACTGAAAGAAACACAAGCTGGAATCAAGACTGCCGGGAGAAATATCAATCACCTCAGATATGCAGATGACACCACCCTTATGGCAGAAAGCGAAGAGGAACTAAAGCCTCTTGATGAAAGTGAAAGAGGAGAGTGAAAAAGTTGGCTTAAAGTTCAACATTCAGAAAACGAAGACCATGGCATCTGGTCCCATCACTTCATGGGAAATAGATGGGGAAACAGTGGAAACAGTGTCAGACTTTATTTTGGGGGGCTCCAAAATCACTGCAGATGGTGACTGCAGCCATGAAATTAAAAGACGCTTACTCCTTGGAAAAAATTTATGACCAACCTAGATAGTATATTCAAAATCCCACTGCTGGGCATACACACTGAGGAAACCAGAATTGAAAGAGACACATGTACCCCAATGTTCATTGCAGCACTGTTTATAATAGCCAGGACATGGTAACAACCTAGATGTCCATCAGCAGATGAATGGATAAAAAAGCTGTGGTACATATACACAATGGAGTATTACTCAGCCATTAAAAAGAATACATTTGAATCAGTTCTGATGAGATGGATGAAACTGGAGCCGATTATACAGAGTGAAGTAAGCCAGAAAGAAAAACACCCATACAGTATACTAATGCATATATATGGAATTTAGAAAGATGGCAATGATGACCCTGTATGCAGGACAGCAAAAAAGACACAGATGTGTATAGCGGACTTTTGGACTCAGAGGGAGAGGGTGAGATGATTTGGGAGAATGGCATTGAAACGTGTATAATATCATGTAAGAATCGAATTGCCAGTCTATGTCCGATGCAGGATATGGCACGCTTGGGGCTGGTATGCGGGGATGACTCAGAGAGATATTGTGGGGAGAGGGGTGGGAGGGGGGTTCATGTTTGGGAACGCATGTACACCCGTGGTGGATTCATGTCAATGTATGGCAAAACCAATACAGAATTGTAAAGTAAAAAAAAAAAAGGCAGAGACATTACTTTGCCGACTAATGTCCATCTAGTCAAGGCTATGGTTTCTCCTGTGGTCATGTATGGATGTGAGAGTTGGACTGTGAAGAAGGCTGAGCGCTGAACAATGGATGCTTTTGAACTGTGGTGTTGGAGAAGACTCTTGAGAGTCCCTTGGACTGCAAGGAGATCCAACCAGTCCATTCTAAAGGAAATCAGCCCTGGGATTTCTTTGGAAGGAATGATGCTAAAGCTGAAACTCCAGTACTTTGGCCACCTCATGCGAAGAGTTGACCCATTGGAAAAGACTCTGATGCTGGGAGGGATTGGGGGCAGGAGGAGAAGGGGACGACAGAGGATGAGATGGCTGGATGGCATCACTGACTCGATGGACGTGAGTCTGAGTGAACTCCAGGAGTTGGTGATAGACAGGGAGGCCTGGCGTGCTGCGATTCATGGGGTCGCAAAGAGTCGGACATGACTGAGCAACTCAACTGAACTGAACTGAACAGGTGGTAAAGCGTCTGCCTACAGTGCCTACCATGTGGGAGATCCGGTTCACTCCCTGGCTTGGGAAGATCTCCTAGAGAAGGAAATGGCAACCCATTCCAGGATTCTTGCCTGGAAAACCCCATGGATGGTGGGACCTGGTAGGCTACAGTCCATGGGGTCTCAAAGAGTTGGAAAAAACTGAGCGACTTCACTCTCTTTCACTTTCAGTATTCTAGCCTGGAAAATTCCATGCACAGAGGAGCCTGCAGGGCTATAGTCCATGGGGTCACAGAGAGTCAGACACGACTGAGCCCTTGAGCGCACACAATATGCTGAGCACTGTTTTTATATAACAGTTTTCTCATACACGCGGACACATGCAGTCTTCAAAACAATTATGTGACACTGATTTTGTCATTACCCTCAATCTATAGATGAGGAAGCTGAGTTTTAGAGAGGTTAATTAGCTTGCCCCTGGTACCCAGCATTGGACAAGGATTCAAATCCAGAAATCTGCTTCTAAATCCCATGCTCATAACCACTTCACCTTACTGGGTTTGACCAAATACCAGGTTCAACTTGGAATTTGCATCCATGAATTAATCAACAGAAATATAAGAAGTTAAAGTATTGTCAGTCTCTTATGCAGCTAAATTTGCTTCTTTTATATTTGTTTATCTTCTCAAAAAGTATATATACTTAAAGATGAAGGAATCTGAAACTGCTTAGAGGGTACATTGTCCTTTCACAAGATAAATATATACTAATGTTATTGGACGAAGGCAGGGGTCTGTACTTTAAGGGTCGGAGAAAAGTTCACTATTTAAGCTCCAAAACCCACAGGAAATCTACAGCACTCTATCCTGCAGTGCAATCAGTTGAGTGGTCCAAGTATCCATCACTCCAAATATACCTCTCCAAAGAGCAAATGCAGGTGATTGATTCAATCAAAATCTTCAATCAAGAATATTCTTTACCATGCTGCTCATGTAAAGATGCCTGGCTTGTTTCTATATTTTGAGTAAGTTAAACTGTGCTTCAGCTCCTCAACTCTAAATAGATGCAATTACTAGAATAATATTAGATATCACAGAGACATGAAAAGTGTTCTCATAGTCTGCTATCTACATGTAAGTTGAATTGCATTCCATCAGAATATGCCAAGTACTCTGCATAACTGTTTGTTTTGTTACATGTTTACTAGCAGTTAATCAAGGCCCTTTTGTTTTTGACTTGAATTGTTGAAAAACATTCTAAATTCTTTGTTCACTCCTGTTGTCATGGATATAGACAGAAGATCTTAAGGTGGAAGTAACCTTAAAATAAGAATGGAGTTCAATCGCTGTCTACTCCTGTAACTTAATAGCCATTAAGCTAGGGCTTCCCTGATGGCTCAGGTTAAAGTGTCTGCCCGCAATGTGGGAGACGTGGGTTCGATCCCTGGGTTGGGAAGATCCCCTGGAGAAGGGAATGGCTACTCATGCCAGTATTCTGGCCTGGAGAATTCCATGGACTGTATAGTCCATGGGGTCGCAAAGAGTCGGACACGACTAGGTGACTTTCACTTCAAGTATATGTGTATGTCTATGTAAGTATATATCCATATTAATATGAAATATGTATAACTGGGCAGTGTGAACATATCCCTAGGTAAGACATGAAAGCTACTGAGAATTTTCCATCCCTAACCTTTTTTTTTCCCCCTTACTTCTTTTAACTTCTTATAACTGAACTTATTTGAATTCTGAAGTTGTGCTACACATTACTAGATCTGAACTAACCTGCAGTTCATTAAGCTATATGAGAAGTTGGTTGCTGTTCATATTTACATAATAATAATTTAATAATAATAATAATAATTTAAATAATAAAAATAGTTATTCTCTGTGTTATAAAAATTACACTAGTAACTTGGTTGTATACCCATGTGGTACTCCTTTGTTTCGGTTACATCAAAATTCTTAGAATCACAGCAAGATTGCATGAAATTAAATGTATTTTACTGGGACTGTAGAGGGAATGTGATTTTTGCTATGATCCAATGACTCATGAGACAATTAGTATTCTTAAAGTTGTCACAGTGAAATGCAGTTGAGCCATGGGTGGCAGAGAGAAAGAAATTGTTTTAAAAAAGTCTAATTGAAAGAATAAGAGCAAAGAGTGTAAAACAGTTAATTGAAACACGACTCCCTTTAGAACTTTTAAAGTTTTGAAATAATAGAAAGATTAAAATTTAGAAGAATAATGAAAGGAAACCCTATACCCAGAGTCATCAGCTTTTACTACTGGTTAATGTAGTAAAACATTTGATTATTCTGTCTCAGTATCTACACACACACACACACACACACACACTTTTATCTTTATTTTCTGAACCACTTGAAAGCATGCTGCATATATAAGGCCATCTTAACCATTAATGCTTCAGTGTGAGTTTCCTGCAAACAAGAACATTCTTAGATAAATTTTCTGAATTTAATTATGGTGGTTAATATTGATACAGTACTCTAACATAATCTGTAATCCACATTCCAATTTTGTGAATGGTCTTAAACCACAGCAATTATGAATAATGATGCAATAAATATGGGAGTAAAGCTGTCTCTTCAGTATACTGTTTATTTCTGTTGGATATATTCCCAAAAGTGGCTCATATGGTGCTCAGTCACTTCAGTAATGTCTGCTTCATTGCAACCCCATGGACCATAGCCCACCAGGCTCTTCCGTCCATGGAATTTCCCAGGCAAGAATACTGGAGTGGGCTGCCATGCCCTCCCCGGGGATCAGGTCGAACCTGCATCTCCTTCATTGCAGATGGATTCTTTTACCGCAGAGCCATGTGAAGCACAGATCATATGGTAGCTCTACTTTCATAGTAGAGGAAACTCTACTCTGTTTTCCACAGTGGTTGAACCAATTTACCTTCCTACCCACAATGCACAAGGGCTCCATTTTCTCCACACCCTCACCAACATTTTTTATATCAGGTAATTTTGATGATAGCAATCCTAACAGGTGTGAGGTTATATCTCATTATTGTTTTGATATTTCATTGCTGTGGTAACTAACTAGTGATGTTGAACATCTTTTCATGTACCTGTTGGTCACCTTGATGTCGTCTTTGGAAAAATGTCTTTTCAGTCCCTCTGACCATTTTTAATTCAAATTTTTTGTTTTTGTTATTATTTTTATTGACTTGTATGAGTTCTTTTCATACCTTGAATATTAACTCTTCATCTGTTATGTGGTTTACAAGTACTTTCATTCTGTAGGTTGTCTTCAGCTTTGATCTGCTTTCTTAAGATTGTTTGGCTATTTGACATTTTTCATGATTATATGTAAATTTTAGGGTTGTTCTGTTTCTGTGTAAAATGCCATGAAATTTTGATGGAGATTGCATTGAATCTGTAGATTGTTTTGGATAGTGCGGACATTTTCACAATATTATTATCAAACATGGGCTTTCCTGGTGGCTCAGATGGTAAAGAATCTGACTACAATGCAGGAGACCTGGGTTCAGTCCCTAAGTTGGGAAGATCCCCTGGAGGAGGGCATGGCAACCCACTCCAGTATTCTCGAATGAAGAATCCCCATGGACAGAGGAGCCTAGAGGGCTACAGTCCATGGGGTTGCAAAGAGTTGGGCAAGAATGAGCGACTAAGCACACACACATCATCAAATATTTCTAATTTATGAACATGGAATATCTTCTCATTTGTTTATGTCACCTTCCATCTCTTTAATCAAAATGTCTTATGATTTTCAGTGTACAGGACTTTTACCTTCTTGGTTGAATTCATTCCCAGATATTTTAATCTTTTTAATGCAATTGGAAATGGAATTTTTTCTGAATTTCTCTTAGAGATTGTTAGAGGATGAAAATTCAACTAATTTTGGTTTATTGACTTTATATTGCAAATCTACTGATTTCATTTATCGAAGAATTTCGGTGTATTCTTTAGGATTTTCCATATATCATTTTGACTGTAATTGGATAATTTTAATTCATTCTTCTGATACAGATATCTTTTCCTCTTTGCTTAATTGGGTTTGCTAGGACTTCTAACTCTATATTGAATAAAAGTTGCCTTGTTCCTGATCCTAGAGAAAAAGCTTTCAGCTTTTTACCATTGAATATAATGGTAGTGGCAGGCTTGTTCTATATTGTCTTTATTATGTTGAGAAAGTTTTCCACTTTGCCTAGTTTTTGGTGAGTTTTTATTACAGATGGTGGCTGAATTTTGTTACATGCTTTTTCTATATCTTTTGATGATCAAATGATTTTTGTCTTTCATTTAGTTAACTGGTGTATCACATTGATTATATGCATGTTGAATCATCCTTGAATCCTTGGAATAAATCTCACTTAATCATGGCATTCAGTTCAGTTCAGTCACTCAGTCGTGTCCGACTCTTTGCAACCCCACGGACTGCAGCACACCAGGCCTCCCTGTCCATCACCAGCTCCTGGAGTTTACTCAAACTCATGTCTCATCCTCTGTGGTCCCCTTCTCCTCCCACCTTCAATCTTTCCCAGCATCAGGGTCTTTTCCAATGAGTCAGCTCTTTGTATCAGGTGGCCAAAAGTATTGGAGTTTCAGGTTCAGAATCAGTCCTCCAATGAATATTCAGGACTGATCTCCTTTAGGATGGACTGGTTTGATCTCCTTGCAGTCCAGGGTACTCTCAAGAGTCTTCTCCAACATCAAAGTTTAAAAGCATCAATTCTTCGGTGCTCAGCTTTCTTTATAGTCCAACTCTCACATCCATACATGGCTACTGGAAAAACCATAGCTTTGACTAGATGAATCTTTGTTGGTAAAGTAATGTCTATGCTTTTTAATATGCTGTCTAGATTGATCACAGCTTTTCTTCCAAGGAGAAAGTGTTTTTAAATTTCATGTCTGCAGTCACCATCTGCAGTGATTTTGGAGCCCAGAAAAATAGTCTGTCACGATTTGCACTGTTTCCCCTTCTATTTCCCATGAAGTGATGGGACCAGATGCCATGATCTTCGTTTTCTGAATGCTGAGAGTTTTAAACCAATTTTTTCACTCTGCTGTTTCACTTTCATCAAGAGGTTCTTTAATTCTTTTTCACTTTCTGCAATAAGGGTGGTGTCATCTGCATGTGTGAGGTTATTGATATTTCTCCCAGCAATCACAATTCTAGCTTGTGCTTCATCCAGCCTGGCATTTCACATGATGTACTCTGCATATAAGTTAAATAAGCAGGGTGACAATATACAGCCTTGACATACTCCTTTCCCCATTTGGAACCAGTCTGTTGTTCCATATCCACTTCTAACTGTTGCTTCCTGACCTGCATAAAGATTTCTCAAGAGGCAGGTCAGGTGGTCTGGTATTCCCATCTCTTTCAGAATGCTCCACAGTTTATTGTGATCCACACAGTCAAAGGCTTTAGGATAGTCAATAAAGCAGAAATAGATGTTTTTTCTGGAACTCTCTTGCTTTTTCGATGATCCAGCAGATGTTGGCAACTTGATCTCTGGTTCCTCTGCCTTTTCTAAATCCAGCTTGAACATCTGGAAATTCACATACTATTGAAGCCTGGCTTGGAGAATTTTGAGTATTACTTTGCTAGCATGTATAATCCTTCTAATGTATTGTTGAATTTGCTGATATTTTGTTGAGGAATTTCACATCTGTGTTATACAAAACTCTCAACCCACAGTAACATTTTTGGAATTTGGTGTGTATTTCTCTAGTAAAGAAAATTTGAATTTCATAGAATTCTTTCTCCTAGCAATTCTGAAGACATTGGTCATGTGTGATTCAATTTGTGTTCCCATTTTCTTATTTTTTGAGAAGAAAATGTGGAGAGGTTGAATTCAGGCTTCTACTATTATTCACCAAAACTCTAAATTCACCTTCACTACTGATAAATGTTGAGTTAAAGGAAATAGAGGTTAGAGAGGGGAATAAAAATAGAAAGGTGCCCTGAAAAATTAATACAGTAAAAAAAGATATTGACTGAGAGGGAAGAAAAGAGACGAGAAAAGGCAGAAACACAAAAGATGAGAAGGGAGCCATGAAAAAATATTACCAAAAATGAGTGACCTAGGGATATGTAGCTTACTCCTTGGAAGGAAAGTTATGACCAACCTAGACAGCATATTAAAAAGCAGAGACATTACTTTGCCAACAAAGGTCCATCTAGTCACGGCTATGGTTTTTCCAGTAGTCATGTATGGATGTGAGAATTGGGATATAAAGAAAGCTGAGCTCCGAAGTATAGATGCTTATGAACTGTGGGGTTGGAGAAGACTCTTGAAAGTCCCTTGGACTGCAAGGAGATCCAACCCGTCCGTCCTAAGGGAATCAATCCTGGGTATTCATTGAAAGGACTGATGTTGAAGCTGAAACTCCAATACTTTGGCCACCTGATAAAAAGAGCTGACTTATTTGAAAAGACCCTGATGCTGGGAAAGATTGAAGGTGGGAGGAGAAGGGGACGACAGAGGATGAGATGATTGGATGGCATCACTGACTCAGTGGACAGAAGTTTGAGTAAACTCCAGGAGTTGGTGATGGACAGGGAGGCCTGGCGTGCTGCAGCCCATGGGGTTACAAAGAGTCGGACGCCACTGAGTGACTGAACTGAACTGAGGGATATGTATGAGCTTCCTTGGTGGCTCAGATGGTAAAGAATCTGCCTGCAATGCAGGAGAGAAAGGTCCTTAAAAGCACAAAAGGCAGATGAGCTTGAAGAAAATTACACCAAATTCTCTTAGTCTTTTTGTTCTTGACAGTTTTTCCCACTGTATAGTATTCTCTTTATTTTTCCCACTATTCCATGTTTATTTTGGTCTTTTCACAAGATACAGATGTTTTTATTTTTAATTAGAGGATAATTGTTTTACAATGTTGTGTTAATTCCTGCCATATAGCAACATGAATTAGCCATAAGTATACATGTGTCCCCTTCCTCTTGAACCTCCTACCACCCCCGACTCATCCCACCCCTTTAAGCTGTCACAGAGCACCAGGTTGAGCTCCCTGTGTTACACAGCAACTTTTTCTATTTTATATGTGGTAATATATATGTTTCAATACTACTCACTCAATTTGTCCCACCCTCTCCTTCCCCCTTCTTCCCTGGTGGCTCAGAGGGTAAAGCCTCTGCCTACAATGAGGTAGACCTGGGTTCAATCCCTGGGTCAGGAAGATCTCCTGGATAAGGAAATGGCACCCCACTCCAGTACTCTTGCCTGGAAAATCCCAATGATGGAGGAACCTGGTGGGCTACAGTCCATGGGGTCGCAAAGATTAGGACACGGCTGAGTGACTTCACTTTCACTTTCTCCTTCCTGCACTGTGTCTGCAAGTCTAAGATACAGATATTTTTAAAAGGCCTCAATATAGGCTTATGAAGGGTTAGTTAAAAAGAACTTAGAGATAAGTTTTCTTCTTTTATGAACTGTATAGTACTCCTATGTATAAAACTCTGTTCTAGGCCAAAAGATTAAGAAAAATATAAGATAAAGCACCAGCACTTAATGAGTTATTGTACCCCATTGCCCAAGTACTTAATGAGTTATTGTACCCCATTGCCCAAGTAAAGCATTACTTTACACCAAGACCTATCATCTTATCCATGTAGCAGCTAAGCTTTGAAACTATGTTATGTTAATTTGGATTCATTGCTGTAAATAAAAATAGCCTGATATATTACCCCATTAGTTCTATGAAAACTACTTAATGTTACCAAACATCAACTTTTGCAAGAACTAGCATTCTTAGCAGCATTTGACCACATTTGCTGCTTCTATCATCATAAAATGCTGTTTTTATTAAGCTTCCATGCCACACTTGTCTCATTTGCTCTTCCCTGATTCTCTCGTCATCAAGTTTTTGGATTCCTTTTCCTCTGCTGCTGCTGCTGCTGCTAAGTCACGTCAGTCATGTCCAACTCTGTGCAACCCCATAGACAGCAGCCCATCAGGCTCCCCCATCCCTGAGATTCTCCAGGCAAGAACACTGGAGTGGGTTGCCATTTCCTTCTCCAATGCATAAAAGTGAAAAGTGAAAGTGAAGTCACTCAGTCATGTCCGACTCTTTGTGACCCCATGGACTGCAGCCTACCAGGCTCCTCCATCCATGGGATTTTCCAGGCAAGAGTACTGGAGTGGGGTGCCATTGCCTTCTCTGTCCTTTTCCTCTACAGGACCTTTAATTGAAGTACCTTAGAGCTCTGTCCTCAATACCACCTCTCCCCTATAGGAACAGCCTCCTTACAAAATCTCCCCAGTCCCACAGCTTAAATACCATTGGTATGTCAATGTCTCTTAAGTTTTAAATCTGCAAACTGAACCAAATAGGCAGTTAAGCATATAAACTTAGACATTCAAGAGGAGATGGCACTTTTACATTTAAGAGTAGAGCCACTGAATCGTCTTTCTCTCTTTTGTGAATAAACTCATTTGTATCTCTCTTTTGGATCAGTAGGATAATATCTTGGTCCACACATGCTGCAAATGGCATCACCGCATTCTTTTTATGGCTGAGTAATATTCCATTGTATATATGTACTACATCTTCTTTATCCATTCCTCTGTCAGTTGACATATAGGTTGCTTCCATGTCTTGGCTATTGAAAATAGTACTGCAGTGAACATTGAGATGCATGTATCTTTTCTCCAGATAACATACATGTGGGTGCACGCTAAGTCACTTCAGTTGTGTTGGACTCTTTGCAACCCTGTAGACCATAGCCTGCCAGGCTTCTCTGTCCATGGGATTCTCCAGGCAAGAATACAGGAGTGGGTTGCCATGCTGTCTTCCGGGAGATCTTCAAGATCCAGGAACTGAACTCACACTATGTCTTCTGAATTGGCAGGCAGGTTCTTTACCATAGTACCACCTGGGAAGTATACTGCACGCATGCATGCTGAGTCACTTCAGTCATGTCTGACTCTGCAGCTCCATGGACTGTAGCCCTCCAGGCTCCTCGCTCCATGGGATTCTCCAGGCAAGAATACTGGAGTGGGTTGCCATGCCCTGATTATCAACAAGGATCTACTGTACAGCACAGGGAACTCTACTTAATAGTCTGTAGTAATCTGTATGGGAAAAGAATCTGGAAAATAATGCATGTGCATAACTGAATCACTTTGCTGTACAACTGAAACTAACACAGCATTGTAAATCAACTCTATTCCAATACAGAATATAAGATTAAATTTAAAAAGTTAAACATTCAAAAATAAAAGTAATTAATACAAGCATCTTTAAAAAAAGGTTTAATTAAATAAATTCTAAGGTTTCTCCTTATACTAAATATTTGGTAGCTTTCTATTATATTTTTCTATCATGCTTTCCTTTTCATTTTAAGCAAAACTGAAGTTAAAGTTTCATTAATACTCAAGTTATAAATTAATAATAGATATTAGAATTTCCTTATGTAATCTATTGTAAAAGTTTTAAAACTGCGTATAGAAATATTTTCTACTGAAGGCAGTAAACAAAATTTGGAAAACCATTCCCCAGTCATTCCTAAAATTCAAGCACATTATGGAATCATGTTAATACATTTAAAGCTTCATTTTGCTGACAGGGAGGAGTCAGTGAGCGACTTGAAGGCATAAAACAGATAAGAAAACAACACTCCCACTAAAGGCCAATGGTCATGAAACTAAAATGGTGTCAGATTCCCTTGGCAGTGAATGTAGGAGTGCCAGCTGCTAAGTTGCTTCAGTTATGTTCGACTCTGTGCGACCCCATAGCCGGCAGCCTACCAGACTCCCCCGTCCCTGGGATTCTCCAGGCAAGAACACTGGAGCGGGTTGCCATTTCCTTCTCCAATGCATGAAAGTGAAAAGTGAAAGTGAAGTCGCTCAGTCGTGTCCGACTCTTAGCGACCCCATGGACTGCAGCCTACCAGGCTCCTCCATCCATGGGATTTTCCAGGCAAGAGTACTGGAGTGGGGTGCCATTGCCTTCTCCGAGGAGTGCCAGAGTCCTATAATTAGATAGTTTGAGTGGTAAATGATCAAATAATTATCAAACTAATCCTGTAGTTCTCAGTAGCTGTTCATGACTTTCCAGAATATTTTGAAGATTCATTCTACACTTTCTGGTCTACTCCGCAGAGCCACAACACTGTAGTCCGGCTTGGATTATCTTGAAATTACATAAAAGAAATGAAAAAAAAAAAGTGCTTTTCAAACTGATTATAGAGAATGTTATTAAACTAAGTTTAAGATTAAATTGATAAATATGTCACTGTTTGGCTTTTTGAAGGAATTACCAAATAATTACCAAATAATACCAAACTTCTAAGTAAAAGGAGATTTAATGAAAGATAATGTATGCCTGCATTCCACAACAAAAAAGAAAATGTTATTTAAGATAATTGACTAAACAACATTTTAATATAGGTTCTATTAAGGTTAATCAAATTGTCAATATACCAGATACCCTCTGTCCTATACCAGATGACCAGAAATACAATTCCATCAGAGCAACTACATCTACCTATCTTTATAAATCAGTTGTTCTTATTCTACTTTATTCGTTAAACAAAATATTCTATGCCTTTTAAACATTGTAGAGGATTCAAATTCCTGATCGGTTTGGAACCAAGCCTTCAGAATTGAGTCAAACCTGGTAAGAATCCTATTCAAAGAGATTAAAGATGAACTTGGGTTCATATCATTTTCTCTGCAACTAGCCAGCATTTATTTTAATGAGAAAACTTAAAAATATAGACATCTAAAAAGTCACTCATGACTGAGCTCTCTGAGCTTTCTTCTCAAAATTCCTACCTTCACTCACAAAAAATTATCCCTTCTCTGTCAAAATCTGTTACATATATGACCTTGACTGTGTTTATACTCAAGGACTCCAGGATCTTTTTAAGTTACCTTCTCTCTCTTCCAACTTTAGCTCACTCTCTCCACTGGATCTTTCCATTTAGCCTCCAAACATTTTAGTGCATTTAATCTATCATCAAAATATTTAGTCTCCAAACATTTAAATACCTCACTTAAAAACAAAGGAATACAAATCAAAACTTCATGAATTTGTGACTCCTAAATTGCATCTTTTCCTGTTTATCCCAATGCTCTAGGCTCTTTTTTCATATTACTGAGTTATAACTGACATATAACATTGTGTAAGGTATTCTTGTTCTGTCACTAAGTCACATCCGACACTTTGACCCCATGAACGGCAGCACACCGGGCTTCCCTGTCCTTCACTGTCTCCTGGAATTTGCTCAAACTCGTGTGCATTGAGTTGGTGATGCCATCCAACCATCTCATCCTCTGTCACCCACTTACCCTCCTGCCCTCAATCTTTCCCAGAACCAGGGTCTTTTCAATGAGTCAGCTCTTTGCATCAGGTGGCCAACTTTGGAGCTTCAGCATCAGTCCTTCCAATGAATATTCAGGACTGATTTCCTTTAGGATTGACTGGTTTGATCTCCTTGCTGTCCAAGGGACTCTCAAGAATCTTCTCCAATACCACAGTTCAAAAGCATCAATTCTTTGGTGCTCAGCTTTCTTCACAGTCCAACTCTCACATCCATACATGACTACTGGAAAAAGCATAGCTTTGCCTATACAGACCTTTGTTGGCAAAGTGGTGTCTCTGCTTTTTAATATGCTGTCTAGGTTTTTCATAGCTTTCCTTCTAAGGAGCAAGCATATTTTCATTTTGTAGCTGCAGTCACTGTCTGCAGTGATTTTGGAGCCACCCAAGAAAGTAAAATCTGTCATGGTTTCTACTTTTTCCTCATCTATTTGCCATGAAGTGATGGGAACAGAAACCACGATCTTAGGTTTTTTAATATTGAGTCTGAGGCCAGCTGTTGCACTCTCCTCTTTCATCCTCATCAAGAAGCTCTTTAGTTCCCCTTTACTTTCTGCTGTTAGAGTGGTATCATCTGCATATATGAGGTTGTTGATATTTCTCCTGGCAATCTTGATTCCAGCTTGTGCTTCATCCAGCCAGGCATTTTGCATGATGTACTCTGAATAGATATTAAATAAGCAGGGTGATAACATACTGCTTTGTCATACTTCTTTCCCAATTTTGAGCCAGTTTGTTATTCCATGTCTAGTTCTAAATGTTGCTTCTTGTCCTAGATATAGATTTCTCGGGAGGCAGGTAAGGTGGTCTGGTATTCCCAGCTCTTGAAGAATTTTCCACAGTTTGTTGTGATCTACACAGTCAAAGGCTTTAATGGAGTCAATGAAGCAGATGATTTTTTTGAAATCCCTTGCTTTTTTTTATGATCCAGCAGATCTTGACAATTTGATCTCTGGTTCCTCTGCCTTTTCTAAATTGAGCATGTACATCTGGAAGTTCTCTACCTAGCTTGAAGGACTTTGAGCACTACCTTGTTAACAAGTGAAAAGAGTGCAATTGTGAGGTAGTTTGAACATTTTTTGGCATTGTCCTTCTTTGGGATTGGAATAAAAACTGATCTTTTCCAGTCCTGTGGCCACTGCTGAGTTTTCCAAATTTGTTGACTTATTGAGTGTAGCATTTTAACAGCATCATCTTTTAGGATTTGAAATAGTTCAACTGGAATTCCATTACTTCCACTAACTTTGTTCATGGTAATGCTTCCTAAAGCCCACTGGACTTCACACTCCAGGATGTCTGGCTCTAGGTGAGTGACCACACCCTCATGGTTATCTGGGTCATTAAGACCTTTTTAATACAGTTCTTCTGCATTGCTACATCTTCTTAATCTCTTCTGCTTCTGTTAGGTCCTTGCCATTTCTGTCCTTTATTGTGCCCCTCTTTGCATGAACTGTTCCCTTAGTGTCTCCAATTTTCTTGAAGATATATCTAGTCTTTCCCATTCTATTGTTTTCCTCTATTTCTTTGCATTGTTCACTTAAGAAGGCTTTCCTATCACATGTTAATTTGATACATTTATATATTACAATATGATTACTGCCAAGCATTAGCTAATCACACATAATTATCATATTTCTTTGGTGAGATCATTGAATATCTAGTCTCTTAGCAATTTTCAAGTGAATAGTGTAGTATTGCTGTCTATAATTGTTGCCACGTGCATTGGGTCTTCAGAACTGATTTATCTTCTCACTGAAACTTTGTAACCTATAACCAACATCTCCCAATTCCCTCATGCCCTAACCTCTGGTAACCACATTTTACTCTGTTTGAGTTCATACTTTTTTGGATTCCAGATATAAGAAAAATCTTTCTCTGTCTGATTTATCTCAGTTAGCTAATGCCCTCAGGTTCCTTCAGTGTTGTTACAAATGGCAGGATGTCTTTCTTTCTCATGCCTGAATAATATTTCATTATCTTTTTATCCATTTATCCATGGATGGACACTGAGGTTGTTTCCATATCTTGGTCACTGTGCATACTGCAATACACGTGGAAGTGCAGACATTTTTCCATATCCTGGTTTTATTTCTTTGATGTATACCTGGAGAGGGATTGCTGTATTAAATGGTAGCTCTATTGTTAATTTTATGAGAAACAACACTGTACTGTTTTCCATAATGGCTGAATCATTTAACATTCCTACTAAGAGTGCACAGCTTTTCTCCACACCCTTGTCAACATTTGTTATCTATTGACTTCTTAATGATAGTCATTGTAACAGATGTGAGGTGACATATCATCCTGGCTTTGGTTCCTTTTTTTTTTTTTTTTTTTGTTTAGTGATGTTAAGCATCTTCTCATGTAACTGTTGGCCATGTGTATATATTTATGGAAAAATACTTATTCAGATTCTCTGTCTGTCTTTAAATCAGATTGTTTCTTTGTCGTTGAGTTGTATGAGTTCTTTGTATATATTTTTCCTCTGAGAATAATTTTATTTATTATATTAAAAGATGCTTTTAAATAGATTTAATTGGTCTATGTCTTGAGGTGATATTTGACTTTATACTTGAATTTCAAGTGTTAAGAATATAAGATTTGATATGCTTAAAGCAAGAACAGGGACAAATAGAACCTATTTCACCATGGAGCTACTTTAGAAACTTCTAGATTTGTAAAGATAAACTCTCAAAGACTTAAAGAAAACAAAATTTGTCTGACTGGGCCACCTAGCTACTGGAGGCAAAGAGCAGAAATGCAATGTACCTGAATTTCAACAGCGTTAGTAATTTTCATCTCACCTTCCACAAGCATCAACAAACAGAAAGATCTGAAGCTGCAACTCCCAGCTATGATCATGTATCATCTCAGTTGTATTTAATCTCAAGGGATGACATAAAAAATTTTAAAATCTAAGCTAGAAATTCACTTTCACGTTAGAATTGGATACCATATTTTAGATTTTGTCCTGAGAATTGTCACCCCAACAGTGATTTGGGAATATAGCAGGCAGAAAACCTAGAGACTCACACTGAAAATGCTACATGAAACAATAAGACCTATTTGCAAATGGGAGGGACTCCATTGTTTAATTTTGTTAGAATCACATTGTACATTGATTTTAATTTTTAAATGACATTTGAATAACATATCAAGCAGAAATTTATAATTATGAATATATTTCAGTGGTAGAATACACTGAGTATAAATAATATATTTGTATAAATATAAATGCTTTGATATACAGAATGGTTCAAAACTATTCCCATATGTAAAGAGGTCAGTATAGCACTGAAAGGTAAATGAGAGAAAATAAAAAAATAAAAAATAAAAAAGCTGCTACATCAGTACACAGGAAGTGGGTTCTCAAAAATTAAAATAATAGTAGACTTAAGTTATAGAATATAATTTAAAAATAATACAGATGAACTTATTTACCAAACAGAAACAGACTCACAGATCTCAAAATCAAACTTATGGTTATCAAAGGGGAAATGTGGAGGGAAATGATAAATTAGGAGATTGGAATTAATACATATACACTACTATATATAAAATAGATAACTAACAAGGACTTGCTGTATACTCAATATTCTGTAATAACCTATATGGGAAAATAATGTGAAAAAGAATGGATATATGTATAACTATTTCACATTGCTATACACATGAAACTAACACAGCATTGTAAATCAACTACATTCCAACACAATTTTTAAAATTTATTATTTTTTTTTAATTTTAATTTTTACTTTACAATACTGTATTGGTTTTGCCATACATTGACATGAATCCACCATGGGTGTACATGCGTTCCCAAACATGAACCCCCCTCCCACCCCCTTCCCCATAACATCTCTCTGGGTCATCCCCGTGCACCAGCCCCAAGCATCCTGTATCCTGCATCAGACATAGACTGGTGATTCGTTTCTTACATGATATTATACATGTTTCAATGCCATTCTCCCAAATCATCTCACCCTCTCCCTCTCCCTCTGAGTCCAAAAGTCCGCTCTACACATCTGTGTCTCTTTTGCTGTCTCACATACAGGGTCATCATTGCCATCTTTCTAAATTCCATATATATGTGTTAGTATACTGTATTGGTGTTTTTCTTTCTGGCTTACTTCACTCTGCATAATCAGCTCCAGTTTCAACCATCTCATTAGAACTGATTCAAATGTATCCTTTTTAATGGCTGAGTAATACTCCATTGTGTATATGTACCACAGCTTTCTTATCCATTCATCTGCTGATGGACATCTAGGTTGTTTCCATGTCCTGGC
Source organism: Oryx dammah (assembly GCF_014754425.2). NCBI lineage: Eukaryota > Metazoa > Chordata > Mammalia > Artiodactyla > Bovidae > Oryx > Oryx dammah. The sequence continues at coordinate 2,197,405 of NW_024080556.1, read as the reverse complement.
TATTATAAACAGTGCTGCGATGAACATTGGGGTACATGTGTCTCTTTCAATTCTCATTTCCTCAGTGTGTATGCCCAGCAGTGGGATTGCTGGGTCATAAGGCAGTTCTATTTGCAATTTTTAAAGGAATCTCCACACTGTTCTCCATAGTGGCTGTACTAGTTTGCATTTCCACCAACAGTGTAGGAGGGTTCTCTTTTCTCCACACCCTCTCCAGCATTTATTGCTTGTAGACTTTTGGATTGCAGACATTCTGACTGGTGTGAAGTGGTACCTCACTGTGGTTTTGATTTGCATTTCTCTAATAATGAGTGATGTTAAGCATCTTTTCATGTGTTTGTTAGCCATCCGTATGTCTTCTTTGGGGGAATGTCTATTTAGTTCTTTGGCCCATTTTTTGATTGGGTCTTTTATTTTTCTGGAATTGAGCTGCGTAAGTTGCTTGTATATTTTTGAGATTAGTTGTTTGTCAGTTGCTTCATTTGCTATTATTTTCTCCCATTCAGAAGGCTGTCTTTTCACCTTGCTTATATTTTCCTTTGTTGTGCAGAAGCTTTTAATTTTAATGAGATCCCATTTGTTTATTTTTGCTTTTATTTCCAAAATTCTGGGGGGTGGATCATAGAGGATCCTGCTGTGATTTATGTCGGAAAGTGTTTTGCCTATGTTCTCCTCTAGGAGTTTTATAGTTTCTGTTCTTACATTTAGATCATTAATCCATTTTGAGTTTATTTTTGTGTGTGGTGTTAGAAAGTGATCTAGTTTCATTCTTTTACAAGTGGTTGACCAGTTTTCCCAGCATCACTTGTTAAAGAGATTGTCTTTACTCCATTGTATATTCTTGCCTCCTTTGTCAAAGATAAGGTGTCCATATGTGTGTGGATTTATCTCTAGGCTTTCTATTTTGTTCCATTGATCTATATTTCTGTCTTTGTGCCAGTACCATACTGTCTTGATGACTGTGGCTTTGTAGGAGAGCCTGAAGTCAGGCAAGTTGATTCCTCAAGTTCCATTCTTCTTTCTCAAGATTGCTTTGGCTATTTGAGGTTTTTTGTATTTCCATACAAATCTTGAGATTATTTGTTCTAGTTCTGTAAAAATATCACTGGTAGCTTGATAGGGATTGCATTGAATTTGTAGATTGCTTTGGGTAGTATACTCATTTTCACTATATTGATTCTTCCAATCCATGAACATGGTATATTTCTCCATCTATTAGTGTCCTCTTTGATTTCTTTCATCAGTGTTTTATAGTTTTCTATATATAGGTCTTTAGTTTCTTTAGGTAGATATATTCCTAAATATTTTATTCTTTTCGTTGCAACAGTGAATGGAATTGTTTCCTTAATTTCTTTTTCTGCTTTCTCATTATTAGTGTATAGGAATGCAAGGGATTTCTGAGTGTTGATTTTATATCCTGCAACTTTACTATATTCATTAACTAGCTCTAGTAATTTTCTGGTGGAGTCTTTAGGGTTTTCTATGTAGAGGATCATGTCATCTGCAAACAGTGAGAGTTTTACTTCTTCTTTTCCAATTTGGATTCCTTTTTATTTCTTTTTCGGCTCTGATTGCTGTGGCCAAAACTTCCAGAACTATGTTGAATAGTAGTGGTGACAGTGGGCACCCTTGTCTTGTTCCTGACTTTAGGAGAAATGCTTTCAATTTTTCACCATTGAGGATGTTTGCTGTGGGTTTGTCACATATAGCTTTTATTATGTTGAGGTATGTTCCTTCTATTCCTGCTTTCTGGAAAGTTTTTATCATAAATGGATGTTGAATTTTGTCAAAGGCCTTCTCTGCATCTATTGAGACAATCATATGGCTTTTATTTTTCAATTTGTTAGTGCGGTGAATTACATTGATTGATTTGCGGGTATTGAAGAATCCTTGCATCCCTGGGATAAAGCCCACTTGGTCATGGTGTATGATCTTTTTAATGTGTTGTTGGATTCTGATTGCTAGAATTTTGTTGAGGATTTTTACATCTATGTTCATCAGTGATATTGGCCTGTAGTTTTCTTTTTTGGTAGCATCTTTGTCAGGTTTTGGTATTAGGGTGATGGTGGCCTCATAGAATGAGTTTGGAAGTTTACCTTCCTCTGCAATTTTCTGGAAGAGTTTCAGTAGGATAGGTGTTAGCTCTTCTCGAAATTTTTGGTAGAATTCAGCTCTGAAGCCGTCTGGACCTGGGCTTTTGTTTGCTGGAAGATTTCTGATTACAGTTTCAATTTCTGTGCTTGTGATGGGTCTGTTAAGATTTTCTATTTCTTCCTGGTTCAGTTTTGGAAAGTTGTACTTTTCTAAGAATTTGTCCATTTCTTCCACTTTGTCCATTTTATTGGCATATAATTGCTGATAGTAGTGTCTTATGATCCTTTGTATTTCTGTGTTGTCTGTTGTGATCTCTCCATTTTCATTTCTAATTTTATTGATTTGATTTTTCTCTCTTTGTTTCTTGATGAGTCTGGCTAATGGTTTGTCAATTTTATTTATCCTTTCAAAGAACCAGCTTTTGGCTTTGTTGATTTTTGCTATGGTCTCTTTTGTTTCTTTTGCATTTATTTCTGCCCTAATTTTTAAGATTTCTTTCCTTCTACTAACTCTGGGGTTCTCCATTTCTTCCTTTTCTAGTTGCTTTAGGTGTAGAGTTAGATTATTTATTTGACTTTTTTCTTGTTTCTTGAGGTATGCCTGTATTGCTATGAACTTTCCTCTTAGCACTGCTTTTATAGTGTCCCACGGGTTTTGGGTTGTTGTGTTTTCATTTTCATTAGTTTCTATGCATATTTTGATTTCTTTTTTGATTTCTTCTGTGATTTGTTGGTTATTCAGAAGCGTGTTGTTCAGCTTCCATATGTTGGAATTTTTAATAGTTTTTCTCCTGTAATTGAGATCTAATCTTAATGCATTATGGTCTGAAAAGATGCTTGGAATGATTTTGATTTTTTTTAATTTATCAAGGTTAGATTTATGGCCCAGGATGTGAGCTATCCTGGAGAAGGTTCCGTGAGCATTTGAGGAAAAGGTGAAATTCATTGTTTTGGCGTGAAATGTCCTATAGATATCAATTAGGTCTAACTGGTCTATTGTATCATTTAAAGTTTGCATTTCTTTGTTAATTTTCTGTTTAGTTGATCTGTCCATAGGTGTGAGTGGGGTATTAAAGTCTCCCACTATTATTGTGTGATTGTTAACTTCTCCTTTCATACTTGTTAGCATTTGTCTTACATATTGCAGTGTTCCTATATTGGGTGCATATATATTTATAATTGTTATATCTTCTTCTTGGATTGATCCTTTGATCATTATGTAGTGGCCTTCTTTGTCTCTTTTCACAGCCTTTGTTTTAAAGTCTATTTTATCGGATATGAGTATTGCCACTTCTGCTTTCTTTTGGTCTCTGTTTGTGTGGAATATCTTTTTCCAGCCCTTCACTTTCAGTCTGTATGTGTCCCTTGTTTTGAGGTGGGTCTCTTGTAAGCAGCATATAGAGGGGTCTTGCTTTTGTATCCATTCAGCCAGTCTTTGCCTTTTGGTTGGGGCATTCAACCCATTTACGTTTAAGGTAATTATTGATAAGTATGATCGCGTTACCATTTACTTTATTGTTTTGGGTTTGGGTTTATACACCCTTTTTGTGTTTCCTGTCTAGAGAATATCCTTTAGCATTTGTTGGAGAGCTGGTTTGGTGGTGCTGAATTCTCTCAGCTTTTGCATGTCTGTAAAGCTTTTGATTTCTCCTTCGTATTTGAATGAGATCCTTGCTGGGTACAGTAATCTGGGCTGTAGGTTATTTTCTTTCATCACTTTAGGTATGTCTTGCCATTCCCTCCTGGCCTGAAGAGTTTCTATTGAAAGATCAGCTGTTATCCTTATGGGATTCCCCTTGTGTGTTATTTGTTGTTTTTCCCTTGCTGCTTTTAATATTTGTTCTTTGTGTTTGATCTTTGTTAATTTGATTAATATGTGTCTTGGGGTGTTTTGCCTTGGGTTTATCCTATTTGGAATTCTCTGGGTTTCTTGGACTTGGGTGATTATTTCCTTCCCCATTTTAGGGAAGTTTTCAACTATTATCTCCTCAAGGATTTTCTCATGGTCTTTCTTTTCATCTTCTTCTTCTGGGACTCCTATAATTCAAGTGTTGGAGCGTTTCATATTGTCCTGGAGGTCTCTGAGATTGTCCTCATTTCTTTTAATTCATTTTTCTTTTTCCTCTCTGATTCATTTATTTCTACCATTCTATCTTCTATTTCACTAATCCTATCTTCTGCCTCCATTATTCTACTATTTGTTGCCTCCAGAGTGTTTCTGATCTCATTTATTGCATTATTCATTATATACTGACTCTTTTTTATTTCTTCTAGGTCCTTGTTAAACCTTTCTTGCATCTTCTCAATCCTTGTCTCCAGGCTATTTATCTGTGATTCCATTTTGATTTCAAGATTTTGGATCATTTTCACTATCAATATTCGGAATTCTTTCTCAGGTAGATTCCCTATCTCTTCCTCTTTTGTTTGGTTTGGTGGGTATTTCTCCTGTTCCTTTACCTGCTGAGTATTCCTCTGTCTCTTCATCTTGGTTATATTGCTGGGTTTGGGGTGGCTTTTCTATATTCTGGGAATTTGTGGAGTTCTCTTTGTTATAGAGTTTCCTCATTGTGGGTGGGGTTGTATCAGTGGCTTGTCAAGGTTTCCTGGTTAGGGAGGCTTGTGTTGGAGTTCTGGTGGGTGGAGCTGGGTTTCTTCTCTCTGGAGTGCAATGGAGTGACCAGTAATGGGTTATGAGATGTCAGTTGTTTTGGAGTAACTTTGAGCTGCCTGTATATTGAAGCTCAGGGATGTGTTCCTGTGTTGCTGGAGAATTTGCATGGTATGTCTTGCTCTGGAACTTGTTGGCCCTTGGGTGGAGCTTGGTTTCAGTGTAGGTATGGAGGTGTTTGATGAGCTCCTATTGATTAAAGTTCCCTGAATTCAGGAGTTCTCTGATATTCTCAGGCTTTGAACTTAAGCCTCCTGCTTCTGGTTTTCAGTTTTATTTTTACAGTAGCCTCTAGACTTCTCCATCTATACAGCACCGATGGTAAAACATCTAGGTTAAAGATGAAAAGTTTCTCCACATTGAGGGGCACCCAGAGAGGTTCACTGAGTTACATGGAGAAGAGAAGAGGGAGGGGGTAGTTAGAGGTGACTGGAATGAGATGCAGTGAGATCAAAAGAGGAGAGAGCAAGCTAGCCAGTAATCACTTCCTTATGTGTGCTCCACAGTCTGGGCCGCTCAGAGGTATTCACAGAGTTATACAGGGAAGAGGAGAGGGAGGAAGTAGACAGAGGTGGCCAGGAGGATAAAAGAGGGAAATGAAAAGGAGGGAGACAGATCCAGCCAGTAACCAGTTCCTTAGGTGTTCTCCACCGTCTGGAACACACAGAGATTCACAGAGTTGGATAGAGAAGGGGGAGGGAAGAGACAGAGGCCACTTGGTGGAGAAAAAGAATCCAAAGGAGGAGAGAGTGGTCAAGCCAGTAATCTCACTCTCAGGTAAAATTGGGTAGTGAAGTTTGGGTTTTTAAATGTACAAAATTGACAACAAAAACCAAAAAGCAAAGATTAAAAATCTAGAGTAGAGGTTTGATTTTCAAAAATACAATATTAAAGAAAAGAAGAAGGAAAAAAGAAAACAAAAAAAAACCAACAAAACAAAACGAAAAACAAAGCCATAAGAATTATTAAAAAAAAAACAACAACCACACAAAGACTATATATGGTGTTTGCTTTAAAAAATAGTCTTTTTTTTTTTGAAAAGTAATAGTAGGTTATAGAAATAAAAATTAGAGGAGAAATAGAGGACTTAACAATTTTTAAAAGTTAGGAAAAGAAAAGAAGAAAAAACAACCCCACAACAGCATCAACAAAAAACAAATAACAAAAAAGAAAAAAAAAAAATGATTGTAAAAATAGTAAAGATATATCGGGCCCTTTCTCTGGTGGTGTGGGCAGTGTGGGGTCACTTCCAAGGCAGTTTCTCACTGGCGCCCCTTGTGAGGCAGATGGTGACTGTCCAGCACCCCCAGAAGTCTTAGCAAAGAAGCCTGCTTGCAGTTTGGTAGGTAAAGTCTCTCCGGGGCTGCGATTGCCCCTTTCCAGCCCTTACAGCTCTGGCTGCCTGTCCCCGGCGGGGGATGGTCTGCAGCCGGCTATTTCCGTTCCGTCCTTTGTTCTGTGCGTGGTCCTGGCGGTGTCTTATGTTCGAGCTTTTCACATAGTAGCTATCCCACAGTCTGGTCTGCTAGCCCAAGTTAGTTCATTCTGGTTACGCGCGGGGCGTTCCTGCCCAATTCTTAAAAGCATTGCAGCCCGTGCCTCCCATGCCTCCCTGCCCTGCCCCCACTTGCTAGTGGTGGATGCAGGCGTCTGTGCTGCTTTTCCACTGGGGTGTTACCGTTGGGCTCGTAATCTGTGGGTTTTAATTATTTATTTATTTTTCCTTCCTGTTATGTTGCCCTCTGTGCTTCCAAGGCTCGCCCCAAACTTGGCAGGGAGAGTGTTTCCTGGTGTTTGGAAACCTCTCTTCTTAAAATTCCCTTTCCGGGACAGAGCTCCCTCCCCACCTCCTTTGTCTCTTTTTTCATCTTTTATATTTTTTCCTACCTGTTTTTGAAGACAATGATCTGCTTTTCTGGGTGCCTGATGTCCTCTGCCAGTATTCAGAAGTTGTTTTGTGGAGTTTGCTCAGCGTTGAAAGGTTCTTTTGAGGAATTTGTGAGGGAGAAAGTGGTCTCCCTGTCCTATTCCTCCACCATCTTAGGACCGCCCCTTAAAATTTATTTTTAATTGAAGGATAATTTGTTTACAATATTGTATTGGTTTCTGCCAAACATCAACATGAGTCAGCCTATTTTTTTGGAAAATTAATTATTTATCAGATACAGGATTTGCATTGTCTCCATTCCACAGACTGTGTTTCTGTTTTGTGGATTGTTTCCTTTCTTGTGCAAAAGCTTTTTAGTTCTGTGTAGTCTCAATTTGTTTTGCTTTTGTTGCCTTTGCTTTTATGATATATTCAAAGAATAGTTGCTAAGACTAATATCAAAGAGATTTCCCCCTTGTTTTCTCTAGGAGTTTTATAGTTTTATATCTTATGTTTAAGTCTTTAATACATTTCAAGTTAATTTCCATGAGTAGTATAAGATAGGGGTTCACTTTCATTAGTCAAAGTTAAGTGAAGCTGCTCAGTCGTGTCTGACTCTTTGAGATGCCATGGATTGTATAGCCGACCAGGCTTCTCATCCATGGATTTAAGCAAGAGTACTAGAGTGGGTTGCTATTTCCTTCTCCAGGGGGTCTTCCCAATCCAGGGATTGAACCAGGGTCTCCTGCATTTCAGGCAGACGCTTTACCATCTGAGCCATTGTTCTGCTTTTATTATCCAGTTTTCCCAACATTGTTTACTGAAGACACTATCCTTTCCTCATTGGGTATTCTTGTCTCTCTTGTCAAATATTACTTGACTGTAAATGTTAAGTACTATTTGGTTCTGGGCTCTCTAGTCTATTCCATTCATCTATGTGTCTATGTTTATGATAGTACCATAAGATTTTAATTAGTATAGCTTTGTAATATAGTTAGAAATCTGCATGATGCGTTCACCTTTGTTCATTCTAAGGATTGGTTTGGCTATTTGTGATATTTTGTGGTTCCATGCAAATTTTAGGATTTTTTTCCTGTTTCTGTGGAAAATGCCATTTGAATTTGGGTAAAGGTTGTATTGAAAATGTAGATTGCTTTGGGTAGTATGGACATTTTAACAGTATTCTTCCAATCCATGAAAATAGGATATTTTCCCACTTATTTGTGTCTTCAATTACTTTTATTAAGCAAGCTCTTATAGTTTTCATAGTATAGATCTTGTATTTCTTGGTTAATTTACTACTCAGTATTTTCTTTTTTTTGCTATTGTGAAAGGGATTTTTTAAAATTTATTTTTCAGATATTTTGTTAGAGAAATCATTTTCATTTGTATAAACTATGTTGATTTTATATTCTGCCACTTTACTAAATTCATTTATTACTTTGTATAGTTTTTAATTTAATCTTTAGAATTTTCTATAAACAATATCATATCTGCAAATAATAATTGTTTTTTTTTTTTTTTTTCTGATTTGGATGCTTTTCTTTGTCTTGCCTAATCGTGGCTTTCAGTATTATGTTGAATTAGAATGGTAAGAGTGGACACCCTTGTGTTATTTTTGACTAATATTAGCTTATCATATGTGATCTTTATTTTTTTTCTGTGTGTGTGATCTTTATTATGTCAAAATATGTTCCTTCTACATCCAATTTGTTGATTTTTGTTGTGAAAGGATGTTATATTTTGTCAAATGGTATTTTTCTGCATCCATTGAGATGATCATATAACTTTTATTTTTCATTCTATTATGTAGTATATCATGTTTATTCATATGTATATGTTAACCTAGAGTCTTAGAGATAAATCTGACTTGATTATGATGGAAAGTCCCTTTAATGTGCTGCTGAATTCAGGTTGCTAATATTTTGTTGAGATTTTTGTATATTTATCAGAGATATTGGCCTATACTTTTCTTTCTTTATATTGTCTTTATCTGGCTTTGGTATTGGAATAATGCTGTCTTTAAAAAAAATTTTTTTTATATAACATTTACATATAAAAATTTTAGGTAACTTTAATAGAGACAAGAGTGTTCATGAATATATACATGCTAAAAATGCTAACCAGCAATTTAAATTCACTAAATCAGACTAACAGCATTAAGTACTTGCCTACATTAAAATACAAACTAAAGAGGATTCCCTCTGCCTTCCACAGAGTGTGGGCTTGAACTTAGTTGGTTCCTTATATTAAAAAAGAGAAAAGAAAAGAAGGCATTTGTTCTCTCAAGATCTAAGAGTACTATCAAATGTCAGTGTATTAAATCTGTTAGAGTTTTCTTCCTGGTCATAGATGAACTGGAGACATGTAAAGATTAAATTTAACCTGTTCAACTATGATACATAATACTGTATTGAATAAATAGTAATAGACTAAGACTAGATTATGGGTTTCCCAGGTGGTGCTAGTGGTGAAGAACCCACCTGAAAAGGCAGGAGACCACCCACTCCAGTCTTCTTGCCTGGAGAATCCCATGGACAGAGAAGCCTGGCAGGCTACAGTCCATAGAATCTCACAGAGATAGACACAACTAAAGCAACTCAGCATGCACCCAAGACTAATTTATATCTAAAGATCCATGCAACTATGGTTCTAGTATAGTAATTGCTGAAGTAAAAGAAAAAATTGAATCATTACAGTTATGTAGCAATGTATTTTTACCTAATCTGAATACCATCTTTAATCTTGGAAGATGGTTTTCTCACAAAAGTTCTTTCATACAATTACTTTAAGATTATTTACTCTTCAGCTTTTCTAGAAGATATTGTTATAAGTTGGTATTAATTCTTCTTTAAATATTGGTGGAATTTTTTTGTGATTACTGATTGTATCTTCTCACTCATTATTGGTCTGTTTAGATTTTTTATTTCTTTGTGATTCAATCTTGGTAAGATTGTATGTTTCTAGGAATTTATCCATTTCTTCTAGATTATCTGATTTGTTGGCGTGTAGTTTTTCAGACTCTTACAATCCATTATTTTTTATCCACTTTAATATCCCCTATTTCTTATCTATTGGAATTTTCTGTTTTTCTTACTAGTCTGCTGCTAAGTCACTTCAGTCGTGTCCAACTCTGTGTGACCCCATAGACGGCAGCCCACTAGGCTCCGCCGTCCCTGGGATTCTCCAGGCAAGAACACTGGGTTGCCATTTCCTTCTCCAATGCATGAAAGTGAAAAGTGAAAGTGAAGTCGCTCAGTCTTGTCTGACTCTTCGCGACCCCATGGACTGCAGCCTACCAGGCTCCTCTGTCCATGGGATTTTCCAGACAAGAGTACTGGAGTGGGGTGCCATTGCCTTCTCCACTTACTAGTCTAGATAAAGGTTAACCAATTTTGTTACTCTTTTAAAAAATAAAGCTCTTAATTTCATTTTCTATTGTTTTTCATTTTACTTATTTCCACTCTGACCTTTGTTATTTCCTTCTTTTTGCTAACTTTGGGCTCTGTTCTGCTTTCTTGAGATATAAAGTTAGGTTGTTTGAAATCTTTCTTAATATATGCATTTATCACTGTAAACTTCTAGGAACTGTTTTTGTATAGTCCTATGGTTTTGTGTATTTCCATTTTTGTTTGCTTTGATTTTTTTTTTTAATTCCTTTCTGATTTCTTCTTTGAACCATTGTTCAGGAGTGTGTTGTTTAGTTTGTAGGTTTTCTAGCTTCCTCATGTTGTTGACTTCTAGTTTAATACTGCTGCGCTTAGGAAAGATACTTGGTATGATTTTAAAATTTTATTTAACTTTGAAGTATAGTTGATTAACAGTGCTGTGTTAGTTTCAGTGTACAGCAAAGTGATTTAGAGACACATATGCATGTATGTATTCTTTTTCAAATTCTAATTGTTTTCCCATTTAGGTTATTATACAATATTAAGCAGAGTTCCCTGTGCTATACAGTAGGTCCCTGTTAGTTACCTGTTTTAAATGTAGCAGTATGGTAGGCTGCCATCTATGGGGTCGCACAGAATCAGACACGACTGAAGCGACTTAGCAGCAGCAGCAGCATGTACATGTCAATCCCAAATTCTCGATCTATCCCTTCCCACCAACCTTCTGCCCTGGTAACCATAAGTTTATTCTCAAAGTCTATGAGTCTGTTTTCTGCTTTGTAAATAAGTTTCTATCATTTTTTTTAAGTTTCTGCATTAAGTGATATCATATATTTGTCTTTCTCTGTGTGATTTACTGTACTTAGTACGATAATCTCCAGATCCATCCACGTTGCTGCAAATGGCATTATTTCTTTTGTTTTAATGGCTGGGTAATATTCCTTTATATAGATATACATCATCTTCTTTATCCATTCAACTCTTGATGCACAGTTAGGTTGTTCCCATGTCTTGGCTATTGTAAACAGAGCTACAATGAGCATTTGAATACATGTATCATTTCAAACCACTTTTTACTCTGATATATGCCCAGAAGGGAGATTCTTGGCTCTTATGATAGGTGTATTTTCAGTCTTTTTAAGGAACCTCCATACTGTTTTCCTTAGTGGCTGTACCAATTTACATCCCCACCGACAGTGAAGGAGTTCTTTTTCTCTACACCCTGTCCATCGTTTATTGTTTGTATTTTTTTTGCAATGGCCATTCTGACTGGTGTGAGGTGATATCTCATATAAGATTTGTATACCTCTAATAATTAGTAATGTTGAGCATCCTTTCATGTGCCTGTTCACCATCTGGGTGTCTTCTTTGGAAAAATATCTATTTAGGTCTTTTTTATACTGAGTTGCATGAACTGTTTGTAAATTTTGTAGGCTAATATCTTGTTGGTCACAGAGTTTGCCAGTATTTATTACCATTCTTTGGGTTGTCTTTTTTTGTTTTGTTAATCACTTCCTTTGCTGTGCAAAAGCTTTTGCGTTTAATTAAGTCCCATTTGTTTATTTTTGCTTCTATTTCCCTTATTCTAGGAGAGGAATTGAAAAATATATTGCTGTGATTTATTTCAGAGTGTCCTGTTTGCATTTTTCTAAGAGTTTTGTAGAATCTGGTCTTATGTTTAGGTCTATAATCCATTTGAGTTTATTTTTGTATGGTGCCAAAGAATGTTCTAAATTCGTTTTTTTATGTGTAGCTGTCCAATTTTCCCAGAATCACTGTCATTTCTCCATTTTATGTTCTTATTTCCTTTGTTGTAGTTTAATTAACCATAGGTGCATGGAGTTATTTCTGGGCTTTCTATCCTGTTGCAATGATCTATAAGTCTACCTTTGTGTCAGTACCACAGTGTTTTGATTACTATAGCTGTGTAGTATAGTCTGAAAGCAGGGATCCTGATTCCTCCCAGCTCTGTTTTTCTTAAGATTACTTTGGCTATTTGGGGTCTTTTGTGTCTCCATATAAATTTTAGGATTTGTGTGTGTGTGTGTGTGAAAAATGCCATTGGTAATTTGATAAGGATTGCATTGAATTTGTAGATCGCCTTGGTTAGTATTCATTTTGACAGTATTGATTCTTCCAATCCAAGAACATTGTTATACCTTTCCATCTGTTTGTGTCATCTTAGATTTCTTTCATCAGCATCTTACAGTTTCCAGAGGACAGGTCTTCTGCCTCCTTAGGTTGTTTATTCCTAGGTATTTTATCTTTTTGATGTGCTAAATGAGATTGTTTCTTTAATTTCTCTTTCTGATCTTTCATTTTTAATGCATAGAAGTGCAACATGGGCCAGTGGGGTGATTCTCAGGTAAGAGTTTTTTTTGTTTTGTTTTGTTTTGTTTTTTTAGCAGATCACAGGTAGGCTTCCTGCCTGAAGTTTAGAATGTGATCAGCAGGAACCACATCCTTGAATGCTCTCTGATATATTATCTGCCTTTTTCCCAGTCTCTTTCCTCCTCCAGTCATGAAGGTTCCACCTCAATACTCTTGATCTCACAGAGGATGAATGGGTTTTTCCCATGGTGTCAACACAACTGGAGAAGTCAGGCACTCACTCATTACTCTCCTTTTCCCTGTAGTAAAGGTTGCCAAGAGCTACTTTAGTCCTGTGTCATGCTACCTTGGGAGAGGCACAGCACTGGTAGTTTCCTTCTCTAATGCATCCAAATTTGTTCAGATTTTACTCCAGTGGAGTGCTGGAATTTCTAATCTGAAGTCATGGAGTCCTACAGAGCAGTGGTCCCCAAACTTTTTGGCACCAGGGATGATGGAAGACAGTTTTTCCACAGACTTGTGCTATGAGGGAAGATGGCATTACATTTATTATTCTCTTTATTTCTATTATTATCACTTCAGCACCACCTCAGATCATCAGGCATTATATCCCAGGGAGGATGGGGACCCCTGCCACAAAGGGACTGTCATCTGTGGGTGTCTTCCCTAATCAGCCCTCTCCAGGTATACCTCTAACACAGCTAAGAGAGGCTGAGGGAAGTTCATAGGTTCCTGTTGGTTCCATAGCCAGTACCAACATCTGTCTGCTTATTCAATGCACAGTGGGCAAGACTTTCCCTAGGTCCTTGGTGTGTGGTGATGGACCCCACAACTCCCAAAGAGGCCCTATTCTTCATGTATAAATGTTGAATTTTTGTTCTTAAAATGGGGGACCAAAAAGAGGGACGTCATATACCACCATGCTATCAATACCACTCTCTCAATCTAGCTAGTTATCTTAAAAGTCAACTTTTCATGTCTGCCTTTATTCCTTCATTGTTCATCCCCTCTAAATAGTATGGAACTTGGTTTCCAATTTTCTTTCTACCAGATTGGTTGATATTCATTAATGACTTCATAATCATCTACTTGTAGGTCTCTCGTCCCTCATCCTCTTTTACATCTGCTTATTTGACACATCCAGGTATTTTCTTTCTTTGTTACTTCTTCTTCCACACTATGTAGATATTCTCCAAAACTATGTCTTTGACTTTTACTGCACTTGCTCCTTGGAAAATCATAGTCAATATAATAATCATTTCTAAATAGATAGCTCTCATATCTGTGTCCAACCTGACTTCTTTATAAAGCTGTCATACTTAATATTTAACTGCTTTCTAGACTTCTTTACCTGTCTGGTCTGAAGGCAATGCCAGTTCATTATGTCCAAAATTTAAAACTCCTCAGCTCTGTTCTGTCACTTTTCTCCTAATGACCCAGGTTTAAACATAAAGGACATTTCTCCACCATTTTTTGATCATCATACCTCATCAAACACACTAAAAGTTGTTCATTGAGCTTCCTTAATTCTCTTAAACCAAGATTGCCCTGTTTTTCCCACATTCAACAACTCCATCTTCAATCTAGTATACACTTGACCAATTAATCTTCAAACATAGCTCTAAGCACTCACTTCCTGTTCTAAAACCTAAAATATCTGCATACTACTCATAGAACAATGTTTAGACTCCAAGTTTGTTATTGGTCAATGTCAGGCTTCAGAAATTTTTATCAAGCTATTTTCCGTAATTGTTCTTTAACATAGAACTATCCTGCGCTTCCTTTCTGTGTGTATTGCAAAATGCTATTCACTCTGCCTAGAATTCCCTATTCCTGCCAACTTCTCCATGCAGGCAGGTCTAGATTTTACTCATTCTTCAAGAGATTAGCTTAAATTCCATCTTTATTGTGAAATATTTCTTAGTCTTCCAGCTGGAAGTAATCTCTCTTTTATGAAGTCTTAGATTATTTTTGTCTTTATTTCATCTAGGGCATCAGTCACTCTTGGCTTTGTACTATTATAATAATTTTAAGGCAACTTTAACAAGTACTTATGAAACACTTGCATGTGTAAGGCAAACTGGTAGATACTATGGATGCAAAAGTGTATTAAAAGGGGTTCAAATCCTCAAGCAGCCCCCATCTGGTAGGTTTATAAATATTTCTCATTTTCCCTACCAAATGAAAACAAAAAAAGAATTTTGGACCTAACAGTTATTTTCCATAAGATATTAAAAAGAAAAATCAGCTAATGAAAAAATAATAATAACATTATGATCAGGAGAAACCAGAAACTATTCTCACCTTCAAGTGATTGCCACAGAAAAGTTCTCTATGTCCCAGTCTATTCTAAATTTTACCAGTTCAATTATTTTTCCTCTTCTTTCCTAGTGACTAATTTTTAAATAAATGAAAAGGAAAATTTTGTTATAAGGAATGGCTTTGAAAGTTTCCATATGAGAGGAAATTGAGGTATAATTCTAAATACAGACTCAGTAATAAGAAGTGTTTTGTGAAAACTTGGTCATAACTGACTTGTCTCATGAGACGTGATACTGATGTCAACATGCTCCCCAACAGTGGTTCTCAAATGCCATCATGCTTCAGAAACACCTGAAGACTTTACTACAGCACATATCAATGGGCACCACTCGGTTTTTTTATTCCAAAGATCTGGAATGGGGCCCTAAGATTTGTATTTTGATCAAGTTCTCAGATGATGTTGATGCAGTTGTCCTAGGGACCACACTTTGAGAACCATTGCTGTACAAAATTACTTTGCTCCATGAATGTTTTGAAAATCTTTCCAAGAACATCCAATTACTTACTATTTCATGCCCCATGGGATTTTAGGGAAGAATAAATGGCTCTATATCATGATCACCTCCTGGCTACTTTGAGATCAAGAAGTAAGGAGATGATCATAATATAGATTCTTGCAGCCTAGTTACTATTTATAATGTTCTAACTAATAAGCAATATTTTTGAGGGCTTCTGTTATCAAACCATTATATAATAATCTCATTACTGTCACAAATGCTATCAAATATATAATATTATCAGATACAAAAACTAAGTCACACAACAGAGCCAGGATTCACAGATAGGTCTCCTAATACCAGATTATAAGGCTTTCCTCTCTCCCGAGTCTTTCCTTTGAGATAATAACTTTGTAGAGACCACAGATGAATTATTCTGGTGTCTCTCTCACAATTTAATTGAACAGTGATAATCAATTAATACTTTTCTTCTTAAAGATAATCTTCACTGCAGTTTCTCAGAGACAATTATTCCACCGTGTCTCTTTTCTTTCATACCTTCCCTCCTATCTTGTCAACATTCTATTTCATCATTAATAGATAATGTGCTCTTGAAAGAGGCATGTGTTAGTCATGTTCATATTCTCAATGGTAAACAAGCACATTTTCTGCCACACTTTAGGCACCTAAGAATGGTTTGATTGAACTGAACTAAATGGGAGTTATCTCACATTTTATCTTCTAAATGCCATCTTATCACGTGATATCAGCAATGATTAGGTTTAAATACTCAGCAAAATGCAAGCAATTTTCTGGAAAAGACTGGAAAAAATACATGACTTTGTAGGGCATATATGTTTTTAATCACTTCTTGGCTCTCAATCAGTAACACCATTTCCTGGAATAATATAACAAAATAAAAACAGATACTAGAGTAATATAATAAGACTCTCACCCTCTTTCAACAGTGCTTGCTTTATGCTCTGCCTCTGAGAAAAATTTATTAGTAAGCATTAAATAAAAGAAAAAAAGACTTTATGTAAAACTGTGATTTCCATCCTCCATACCTAAAGAGTAATCACTATCTTATCCTAAGGGGCAAAAGTGTCTATATTATTTCTAAACATTACAGTGATAATATTTCTATAAATGAGGAATAAAAATTCTCTTCATATCTCCTTTTCAAAGGGATGCCCAGAGAAAGTAGTAAATTTCTCATTGGAAGTCATTGGGAAAAAAAAAGAAATTAAAATCTTAATTAAAATTTAGAAGTTAAAATTGATGGACAAACTCCAGGGCAAAAAAAATATATATATATATATATATATATATATATATATATATATATATTTCAGGAGCATGGCTGCCAAAGGAATTCAATTTAAAAACTGGTGTTGACAGGAGACCAGCAGTGAGAGACCATAGGAAGCAAGAAAGCATATAATTAGATACTTGATCTGTGAAATATTAAAGCTAAGTCAAGTTGATGTGAACGAAGTTATGGCATAGTATAGAAGATCTACCATGAAACTGAGGGTAAAGACAAAAGGATCTCATAGCCAAAGGATTCAAAACAGCAAATAAACCAAGACATACCCTTGAAGGAGAGTCAACTCTCCAGTGGTGAGGGGCTTAGGGGTGGGATCACCATGGCAAGAAAAACCACATCTGAACACACATAACCTTTCCCAGTTTATCTGTACACACATATATATGTTCATTATGGAAGCTTTTTTGTTTCCTTTTTACCTCTGATTTAACATACCCAGAAGCCTGAAAAATTGTAAATCCACCAAAAAAAGCTACCCTGTTCTTGGAACCTGAAGATTTCCTAGTCGTAATGCCTCTATTAGCCAGGCATACTAAATATCAAGCTCCAGGCTGGAGGCAAAAAATCAATAACCTAAGCAGACATTAATTGAAGCACAGAAAAAAAAAAGCAGTGCTTGGTGTATCTACAAGACTCAGAGCTAGGGCTCAGGTGAATTACAAACACGAGTCTGAAGCCAATATTTACACAAATTCTTTGTTCACAATATGTAATTCCAGGACAATTCTTGAAAGTTTTAAGAACAGTTCTCAGCAAATCATTGAGTGGAATGTCGCCATATACCTGAGTATTAATAGCTCTACTGGGGTTTTAAAATGCTGTGCCTAACCTGATTTTTACCCAGAAGCTACTCCAAAACATAATTGTTCCCAGAATTTAGGTGCAAGTCTAGTGTTTGTCAAAGAATTGGCTTTTCAAGCATGTATCTATTGTCATGATTTAATTTACATGTGAAATAAGTGGTAAGGATGGGAGAAGGAAATGTTTCTCTGTCTTCATGTTTAAGTGCAAATTACACCACATTAATGTTTTAAATTATGTAATTAAATTTTAAATAAGTATTATAAATAGGAAATAAGGGATTTGAAACAGAGCAGACTTATTAGATTTTTTTGCTCTCAGTTATTAACCATATAACCTTAGGCAAATTTCTTACCCTCACTGAGCTTTGCCTTTCTAATTTCTAAATAGGATGATAATATGAAACATAATAGATAGGAGATAATAAAGTGTGTAATTCAATGTCTAAAATGTAGCAAATGTTCAATAAATTGTGCTCAGAGTGGCATGTACCACTCTGAAAATACATATTTCTGGTCACTTCATTTGTTTAGGATATCTTCTAAGATTCTAGAGCAAGCCCTAGCAATGTGTTACTTTGTATGTCAACTTTTAATATACAAAAGCAAAATTTTTTAAATTATCCCATTGTAAGTAAATTTACTTTTAATACCTAACTTTGTCTTTGTAATGTATTTTTCCTTAGAAAGCTTCCTAAATTAAAATTGAAGTTGCACAGAAACCTCCATCTGCCTGTAATTGTGCCTATACTTATTAGTCATTACTACTAATGAGAATCAATTAGTAACACTAAAATTCTGTATGCTATGACTGTTTTCCCTAACTCAGAGTTCTTTGAGAAGTTCAGGGGGTTTGGTAATTTTTAAACTTATTCTTGGCTGTGCTGGGTCTACATTGCTGAGGGGCCTTTTCTTTAGTTGCAGTGAGCAGGGGCTACTCTCTAGTTGTGTTGCACAGGCTCCTCTTATTGCAGAACACAGGCTCTAGAACACATGGGCTTCGGTAGTTGCAATGCATGGGCTCAGTAGCTGTGCTTTCCCAGCTCTAGAACTCAGACTCAGTAGTTGTGGCACACAGGCTTAGTTACTCCGTGGCATGTGGGATCTTCCCAGACCAGGAATTGAAATCCATGTATCCTGCACTAGCAGAGTGATTCTTTACCACTGAGCCACCAGAGAAGGCCTACAGTTTAGTTTTCAATTAAAAAAAAAAAAAAAGGTGGAATCTAAGCTCACAATTAAGTGTATATGACTAGTTTTTAAGGTATTTACCATCTAAAGGAGATCAGCCCTGGGATTTCTTTGGAAGGAATGATGCTAAAGCTGAAACTCCAGTACTTTGGCCACCTGATGCAAAGAGTTGACTCATTGGAAAAGACTCTGATGCTGGGAGGGATTGGGGGCAGGAGGAGAAGGGGACGACAGAGGATGAGATGGCTGGATGGCATCATGGACTCGATGGAGGTGAGTCTGAGTGAACTCCGGGAGTTGGTGATGGACAGGGAGGCCTGGCGTGCTGCAATTCATGGGGTCGCAAAGAGTCGGATACGACTGAGCGACTGAACTGAACTGAACCATCAATAGTAGGTTTGCATTTTGAAGACAATGACAGTGCCAATGGGAAGTTAGAAGCCATGTATTCTTGAAGTTTGTTGTTACAAACAGGCACTTGTATTGTTGAATTACATCAAATGTAGTTTTCAAAATGTCAGCACACTGTCAAAAACCATGTTTTCAGTGAATAAAAGAGCCCATATTGTTTTAACCTTATAAGATGGGGAACAGACACTAAAGATTGGGAGGGAAGAGGCTGAGTTTAAATGACACTGGATCCAACCCAAAACTGTCAAGTCAGGTAGGATGTTCTCAGAGGTCATCTACCTGGAGCCATAACTTGAAAATCAAAACTTCAGGAATAAGGATAAAATTCTGGTAGTCCATGTACAGTTTATTCAAATATATAAGAGTAAGCTGAGGGAGAAAGAGATGGAGAGTATGCATGAGAGTACATGTGTGGGAGAGAGAATTAAACAGCATGGGAACAGGTGCCTGCCTTTTGCTGAATAAGCCAGTACCTCAGAATGGCAGGTGGGAGGAGTGAATCTGCCCTTCCTCTGTGTTCAATCCCACAAGCCTCTCATATTGAGGGCGACTTCCACCCTAGTTTATGCAAATCCAAAGCACCTTAATCCAGTGTCCCCTGAAGAAATAGCTATCCTTCAGTCCTAAAGGAAAAACTGCCTGTATGGGATTTATTGGATGAGAACTCACCTGTCTATTGGCCTATATGCTTGACTTAGAGGATTTTGAGTGATTTTCATTGTACATAATTTTCCTTTACATGTTTGTTCAAGAAACAAATCTTAAAGAACTGATTCTACTATAACCCAAAATAGGATCACTTCCAATCAGCATTCTACAACAGAAATAGGAAGAAGTATATGTTCAGTTCAGTTGCTCAGTTTTGTCCAAATCTTTGCGACCCCATGGACTGCAGCATGCCAGGCTTCTCTGTTTATCAACTCCCAGAGCATGCTCAAACTCATGTCCATCGATGCTGGTAATGCCATCCAATGGCCTCATCCTCTGTCATTCCCTTCTCCTCCTGCCTTCAATCTTTCCCAGCACCAGGGTCTTTTCTAACGAGTCAGTTCTTCACATGAGGTAGCCAAAGTATTGGAGCTTCAGTTTTAGCATCAGTCCTTCCAATGAATGTTCAAGACTCATTTCTTTTAGGATTGACTGGTTTGATCTCCTTGCAATCCAAGGGACCCTCAAGAGTCTTCTCCAACATCCAGTTTAAAAGAACTAATTCTTCAGCACTCAGCTTTCTTTATGGTCCAACTCTCACATCCATACATGACTACTGGAGAAACCATAGCTTTGACTAGACAGATCTTAGTTGGGCAAAGTAATGTCTCTACTTTTTAATAGTCTAAGTTTGTCATAGCTTTTATTCCAAGGAGTAAGCGTCTTTTAATTTCATGGCTGTAGTCACTATCTGCAGTGATTTTGGAGCCCAAGAAAATAAAGTCCGTCACTGTTTCCATTGTTTACCCATCTATTTGCCATGAAGTGATGGGATCAAATGCCAAGATCTTAGGTTTCTGAATGTTGAATTTTAAGCCAGTTTTTTCACTCTCTTCTTTCACCTTCATCAAGAATCTCTTTAGTTCCTCTTCTCTAAGGTGAAGAATGGTGTCATCTGCATATGTGAGGGAATCTTGATTCCAGCTTGTGCTTCCTCCAGTCCAGCATTTTGCATAACGTACTTTGTATATAAGTTAAATAAGCAGGGTGACAATATGCAGCCTTGATGTACTCCTTTCCCAATTCTGAACAGTCTGCTCTTCCATGTCAGGTTCTAATTGTTGCTTCTTGACCTGCATGCAGATTTCTTAGGAGGCAGGTGAGGTGGTCTGGTATTCCTATCTCTTTAAGAATTTTCCAGTTTGTTGTGAAGTATATGTAGCAAGTATAAATTACCAGGTCATAACTTTGAAATATGCAAAAATATCATACCCCATAGTTTTGTTTTGTTTTTATAAATCAACACAAACCCCATTCTAACTGATTTTAGTTAATTCTAGTTAAAATTAGTTTATTCCAAATTTAAATTAGCTATCTAGGAGGCTCTTTTCCTCTCTTCCTTTTCTAGGTTCTTATACAACTTCATGGGGATTTGTGAACAGTGTGGCATGGGTGGGGGAAGGTCAGCTTTTGGTCAGCATCTGGTCACTCATGGATAATTTTGCCCTCCTTTGTCCCTGACATCTCATCCTCCCAGGTTGACATTCACTGAGATACACTATCCCATTGATCACAGTCATTGTTTGACAAAGTTTATGTTCCTCTCTCCGTATAAAGAAGACTTTTCTAATCCATTATCCTGTTTTCATCCACTTCTCTTCCACTCTTGAGACCATAAGATATGTTAACACTTTCCCTGAACTTTGCAGGGACCATAGGAAGATGTCTTATGGAGGTATCTCAAATCGTATCTGCCTATTCACATCATACTGCCACTTCTATTTCACTGCTACTGCACCAAGTTGATGTGGTATAAGGATAATCTCAAATTATGCTGGGTTCTTGATTCCTACCTTAGAAGTAATCATAGTTCTTTTCTTCCCACTCAGTAACAAACTTAAATAGAAGGTAAAAAAAAGGTTCATTCATCTGCCTCCATTTGGAACTAACCACAGGGTTAACATATAGCATAACTAACTTATATCTCAGACAGTTGCATCTAGTTCACTTTATCTAGTTTTTTCTTGACTCTTATCTCACCAAGTCCAACTGAAAGGATCTTTGTCAAGATTGGGAAAAGTAAACCAATTTTTTTGGCATGGACTTTATACTACAAGCTCTTCAGTTTCTACTTCTGAAAAAGACAAAACCCAACTCCTGCAATTCAAAAGTCATTATTACTTTTACCTTTGTCTTGAAGTTCAAAAATCTATTTCAAAATACAAAAGGGAGACCTCATTCTTTTTTTTTCCACTCTGTAATTCCACAGTAAATCTCTACTATCTGTGG
Organism: Oryx dammah; assembly: GCF_014754425.2. NCBI lineage: Eukaryota > Metazoa > Chordata > Mammalia > Artiodactyla > Bovidae > Oryx > Oryx dammah. Next base: position 2,175,629 of record NW_024080556.1, on the reverse strand, counting down.
AAATTAAGATCATGTTTATGAGCAGGAACTCTATTTTCCCTCACCCTCACTACCCTTGAGTCTCTCACTCTCTCCATAAATGTACAAATTACTGGTAGGCATGGATACATAAGTGCGTAACAAAGCAAATGACTAAATTAGATGTGATCAATTTTATCCCATTCACGTTGATTTGAAAGGTCTTCATTCATTTTATCTTTTTTGTAATACTGTATTCTGTAACAGTAGCAAATACTATAAGATTTTATTTTTTTAAAAAAGTGGAAGTAACTTGAAATTGGGAAAATTAGAGCTGTGTATTTTTTTTCCTCTAGAATCTGGAAAAGGCTGCTGTTAATTGTTTCTTGTTTTCTTGTATTTCTATTGGAATCTATTCAACTAAGAAACCCTAGTGTTTTCTGGAATTACAGTTTGAGCACTACCATGAAACCATCCAATAATACTACATTAACTTGTTCCATCTTTCAAAGATCTGGAAACAACTGTTTTCTACGTGGGTTTCACACAGTCAAAAGTCAAGAGTGATTGTGGGACCCCAATGTAGCTCATATGTTGTTATAAGCAAAATTCTATGGGCTTTTGCAGATACAGGGCTACAGGGCAACAGTTTGTGTGTGTGTGTGTGTGTGTGTGTGTGTGTGTTTAAATGCATGTTTAATTTTTTTGCTGTTTGTATTGGTTTTAAGTGAAAGACAGCCAACAACTTTGAAGGAAATAGGAATTAGAAAGGATTTCCATCATGAATGTCTCCCAACAGTTCTTGGTTTAGGCAATATATTTCTTTCCAAAACTCATTCAAAAAGTATTTCAGCCATGCTTATTACTTTAGAGGATTTGAAAGGAGTTTCACAAGATAACTGCACTTCCTCCAATTCTCCCTTTTTATTGATTTGAGCAATAGTAGATAAAAACAGAAGAGACAGTAAAATAACAATTGATAGGACCCATGGAGTTCAGAAAGAAAACATCTATCCCTTACAAGCTGAGCTTTGAAAAGTTGCAAACAAACATTTACTGCTCTCAACGAACCCCAGATGTAGGATACAGAAGCAAACCATATGGGTCAGAGGCAGAAAGAAAACTAAGAAAAAAGAAGATGTAGAACAGATCAAGAGTCTGATAGATTTTTCTAAATAAGCCCAGCTAGGGGCTTTAGCACTAGCAAGAAAAGAGTTAATAATTGGTGGCTGTCCATAGGTAGAAGAGCAATAAGGAGCAGCACTGTTGCAATGGATTTGCAATCCAAAGCTTAAAAAGTACTGTAAGCAATCCACAAACAACTGTCTTAAACCTCTGTTAACTACAAAAGGAATGAGTAGCTAGGTTTAGAAAAGAACCAGAGATCAAATTGCCAGCATTCATTGATTCAAAGGGAAAGCAAGGGAATTCCAGAAAAATATCTACTTCTGCTTCATTGACTATGCTAAAGCCTTTGACTATGTGGATCACAACAAACTCTGGAAAATTCTAAAAAATGGGAATACCAGACTACTTTACCTGTCTCCTGAGAAACCTATGCAAGTCAAGAAACAACAGAACCAGACATAGAACAGACTGGTTCCAAATTGGGAAAGTAGTACATCAAGACTGTATGTTGTCACTCTGCTTATTTAACTTACATGCAGAGTACATCATGTAAAATGCTAGGCTGGATAAATCACAAGCTGGAATCAAGATTGCTGGGAGAAATATCAACAACTTCAGATATGCAAATGATACTACTAATGGCAGAAAGTGGAAAAGATGAATGTGAGAGAGGAGAATGAAAAAGCTGGCTTGAAATTAAAATATTAATAATTAACATTAATGTTTCAAGCCAGCTTTATTAATTAAAAACCTAAGATCATGACATCTGGTCCTATCACTTCATGGCAAATAGAAGGGAGAAAAGTGGAAGCAGTGAAAGAGTTTATTTTGGGGGGCTCCAGAATCACTGCAGACATTGATTACAGCCATGAAATAAAAGGACACTCCTTAGAAGGAAAGCTATAACAAACCTAGAAAGCTTATTAAAAAGCAGAGACATCACTTTGCCCACAAAGGTCCACATAGTCAAAACCATGCATATGGTTTTCCCCGTAGTTATTTACAGATGTGAGAGTTGGACCATAAAGAAGGCTGAGCCAAAGAATTGATACTTTCAAGTTGTGATGCTGGAGAAAACTCTTGGGAGTCCCTTGGACAGCAAGGAGATCAAAAAAGTCTATCCTAAAGGAAATCAACCATGAATATTCATTGGAAGGACTGATGCTGAAGCTCCAATAATTTGGCCACCTGATGTGAAGAGCCGACTCATTGGAAGAAGACCCTGAGGCTGGAAAAGACTGTAGGCAAAAGGAGAAGGGGGTGGCAGAGGATGAGATGATCATGAATTTGAGCAAACTCTGGGAAATAGTGAAGGACAGGAGCGCCTGCTGCTGCTGCTGCTAAGTCGCTTCAGTTGTGTCCAACTCTGTGCAATCCCGTAGGCGGCAGCCCACCAGGCTCCCCTGTCCCTGGGATCCTCCAGGCAAGAACACTGGAGTGGGTTGCCATTTCCTTCTCCAACACACGAAAGTGAAAAGTGAAAGTCAAGTTGCTCAGTCGTGTCCGACTCTCAGCAACCCCATGAACTGCAGCCTACCAAGCTCCTCCATCCATGGGATTTTCCAGGCAAGAGTACTGGAATGGGTTGCCATGTCTATATTGCAAAAAGTCTGAGAAGACTTAGCAACTGTACAACAACAAAGTGTAGATTTTAAGTTTCAAATAATTTTTTGTCGATCTCAAGTATCCAGTAAAATAACCTGTCCAGACATTATTAAGGAAGGCACAGAAATGAGAAGGGTTCATATAAGACTGCAGTTACTATTGTGGATCACTGACAGATTTACAGAACTGTAAGATGGAGTACTTCTATTGGAACAAGCCAGCAAGCAACCTCTTTAAGCTGTGTCTGAACAGAGCCTAAATGTATTAAAGCCAATAAAGACCTGCAAAAAAGTACACATAATTACATCTTTGAAACTAAGGTGCACAGTTACTGAAAGGTTGTTGCTGAACCACAAAAGACACCGGGACTTTTGGCCACTGGGAAAAAATTCAGTCCAGGGCCGGAGACAAGGCTTGATCACTCAGAGCTTTTGTGTGATAAAATTTTACCAAAGTATAAAAGGGATAGAGAAAGCTTCTGAAATAGACATCAGAAGGGGGCAGAAAGAGTGCCCCCTGCTAGTCTTTAGCCCGGTGTTATATAGCTACTAATAGTCTGCTAATTAGAGAAAGGAAATGTTTACAAACTCAGAGAATGGCACCAGGCCCCTCACCCACAACAGGCATTTTGAGATAACACTGGCACAAGGTGAGTGCTGTGAATCTTGAAGAAAGACTGATTTCCAAGCAAATACAGGTCTCATTAAAGTAGCTTAAGAGAATATCTGCATGAGTAAAACATACTGGTTTGTTTTGTCAAGTCGGTTCTGAGTCTTAGGGGGAACCCACTTGAAGACAGAGTCTAGGGTAAATACATAGTTTGTTAACATAGCTTAAGACAAACATTTCCATAAGAAAAATGCATTTGTTAGCTCAAGATCTGAGAAAGTTCAGGTGGAGCCAGGTGTCATCATGGCAACACAGAATTTTAATAGAAACCTCTTTTTAAATTTGTGTAGAGAAGGGGAAAAAATCTCAACACTTGTACTTTGTTTCCTCCTGCCACTTGAGAAATATAAAAATGTCTGACACTTGCAGCCTATTTCCTCCATTTAGAGACCCCTGGCCTTCCTACCTGTTACCCTCTCATTACAGTTTCTAAAATCAGTAATGTTATAACTTTTATGTGGTAGTGTTTTCTCTTCCTGAAATATTATAATTAACTAGACTACATTAACTGAATGATGAAAGTGAAAGAGGAGAGTGAAAAAGTTGGCTTAAAGCTCAACATTCAGAAAACGAAGATCATGGCATCTGGTCCCATCACTTCATGGCAAATAGATGGGGAAACAGTGACAGATTTTATTTTTTGGACTCCAAAATCACTTCAGATGATGACAGCAGCCATGAAATTAAAAGACGCTTACTCCTTGGAAGAAAAGTTATGACCAACCTAAATTGCATATTTAAAAACAGAGACATTACTTTGCCAACAAAGGTTTGTTTAGTCAAAGCTATGGTTTTTCCAGTAGCCATGTATGGATGTGAGAGTTGGACTATAAAGAAAGCTGAGCACCCAAGAATTGATGCTTTTGAACTGTGGTGTTGGAGAAGACTCTTGAGAGTCCCTTGGACTGCAAGGAGATCCAACCAGTCCATCTTAAAGGAAATAAGTCCTGAATATTCACTGGAAGAACTGATGGTGAAGTTGAAACTCTGATACTTTGGCCACCTGATATGAAGAACTGACTCATTAGAAAAGACCCTGATGCTGGGAAAGATTGAAGTCAGGAGGAGAAGGGGGATGACAGAGGATGAGATGATCGGATGGCATCACCAACGTGATGGACATGAGTTTGAGTAAACTCAGGGAGTTGGTGACGGACAGGGAGGCCTGGCATACTGTAGTCCACACGAGTCAGTACTTAGTCGGACACGACTGAGCAACTGAACTGAACTGAATAATAGCATCCTAAAACTGGGAAAATATGACAGTAGTTTGATAATAGCATCAAAAATAGCCCTAAATTTCTCAAAGGATTTCCCCCCTAGTTTTATTAAGATATAACTAATATACAGTACTCTATAAATGTGAGATATAGAACATAACAATTTGACTTACATATATTGTAGAATGATTATTATAGGTTAACATCCATCATCTCATATGGGTAATTAAAGAAGAAAAAAATTTATCGTAAGAACTCTTTAGAACTTGCTCTCTTAACAACTTTCAAATATACTATACATCTGTGTTAACTGAAGTTGTCATGTTTTACATTACATCTCTGTGGTGACCCAAGGATGAAAGAGCAGATAAAACCAAGGAGGGTCTTGGAATACAGGAATGGAAAAACCAGACCCTTATTGTCCTTCCCTCCCCCATGTTGTAACTATTAATGGATTTCAGGTTCTCCTGAGCAGTATAACCTGTCTCCCCTCCTACCCCACAGGGAGAAAATATTTGCCTTACTCTCCATGCCCCCCACCCAGTATACGTGCCTCATCCAATCAGCAAGACCCACATCCCCCTCCTTGTACCCTGGGCATAAAGTGGACTCAGGACACCGCTCCAGTGTCGGTTCTCCCTTGAGCTGGCCGGCTGTTCTAACAGCGTCTCCCACTCTAATAAACTTTATGCTTCTTTCATTCTGTCTCTTGTCTGGAAATTCTTTTCCAACCTGCGCATGGACCACTACAACCTCTAGTAATTTTTTATTTTTTTATCTGGAAGTCTGTACCCTTTCATCACTTTCATCCAATTCCCTCCCCGCCTTTCCCCAAACACACACACACTTCTAGAAACAACAAATCTGATCTCTTTTTCTAAGAGCTGTTTTGGTGTTTGTTTCCAGAGTCTGCATGGAAATGGTATACAGCGTTTGTCTTTCTCTGACTTTATTTCATTTAGCATAATGCCTCTGAAGTCCCTCCATGCTGTTGGAAATGGCAAGACTTTTTTTTTCTCTTTTACTGCTGAATAATACTTTATTGTATTGATATATATGTATCACATCTTTATCTACTCATCTGTTGGTGAACACTTAGATTCTTTCCAGGTTTTGGCTATTGTAAAGAATGCTGCAGGGAACGTAGAGGCGGAGATATCTTTTCAAGTAAGTGTATTGATTTCTTTTGGATAAATACCAAAAAGTTTAATTGCTGGATCACATGCTACTTTTCTTTGAGGAACTTCCATACTGTTTTCCTGAGTTGCCTCACCAATTTTCATTTCCATCAGCAGTACACAAGGGTTCCCTTTTCTCTACATTTTCCAGAACAGTGTTTATTTCTTGTCTTTTTGTTAATGGCCATTCTAATATGTGTGTTATGATATATCATTGTGGTTTTGATTTGCATTTCTTTTATTAGTGATGTTGATCACCCCTTATTTACCTGTTGGCCATTCACATGCCTTTTTTGGAAGAATAACATAGGTATTCTGTTCAGGTCCTTTGTTCATTTTAAAATTATATTATTTGTTACTGTTATTGAGCTGTATGAATTCTTTATATATTTTGGATATTAACACTTTATCAGATACAGTTTGCAAATATTTTTCCCCATTCACTAGGTTACCTTTTCATTTTGTTGATTTCTTTTGTTATGCAGGAGCTTTTTTAGTTTGATGTAGTTCCATTTGTTTTTTAGTTTTTTGCTTACACTTTGGGTGTTAAGTCCAAAAAATCATTGTCGAGACTCATATCAAGGAAGTTATTTTCTGTGTTTTAGAAGTTTTAAGTTTTCCAGTTTTGCATGTAGGTTTTTTACATCCATTTTAAGTTAATTTATGTAAGTAGTGTAAGGTAGGGGTCAAGTTTTATTGTTTTATATGTGAGTATCAAGTTTTCCCAGCACAGTTTATCAAAAAGACTCGTTTTTCCATTAAGTTTTATAGGCTTCTCATCAAATATCAGTTTACTGTCTATAAGTGGGTTTTTCCCTGGATTTGTAATTATCTTCTACTGGTAAATATGTCTGTTTTATGCCAGTAACATACTACTTGGATTACTATAGTTCTATAATATAGCTGGAAATCGGAAATTATGATACTTCCTTGTCTTTGAACATCCTTGTCTTTGCCATTGTTAAGGTTTTTTTTTTTTTTTGGCTTTAAAGGTCTTTATTAATGATCCTATAAAAATTTTGCAGCTTTTTTCTGCTTCTGTAAAAAAAAAAAAATCTCTTTGAGATATTGATAGAGATTGCATTGACTCTATAGATGGCTTGTGGTAGTTCCAATGTTTTAATTATTCTAATCCATGAACACACAAATACCTTTCCATTTATTTTTGTCTTCAGTTTTTCTCATCAATGTCTTTTAGTTTTCAGGATAGAGATATTTCACCTTGTGGTCAAATTTATCCCTAAGTACTTTTTGTGTTTGACTCTATTGTGAATGGAATTAATTTTTAAATTTCTTTTTCAGAATATTTATTAGTATAAAAATACTTCTGAGTTTTCTGTTCTAATTTTGTATTCTGCAACTTTATTGAATTTATTAGGTTAAGTTTTTTTGACAAAGTATTTATGTCTACATATAAAATCATGTCATATGCCAATAGAGACCATTTTACTTCTTCCTTTTCAATTCTGATAAGTTTTCTTTTTCTTGCCTGCTTGCTCTGGCTAGGATTTCAGTACTACATTGAATAAGAGTGATGAGAATGAGTATCCTTGTCTTGTTCTTGATCCTAGGAGAAAAACTTTCAACCTTTAACCACTAAGTTTGAGTATGATGTTAACTGTGGGTTTGTCACATATGATTTTTATTACATTGAGGTGTGTTCATTCTGTACCTAATTTTTTAGAGGTTTTATCATGAACACATGTTGAAATATATCAAATGGTTTTTCTGTACCTATCAAGGTCATCATAAGATTTTTTTTCTTTTATTCTGTTAATGTGTGTATGACATTTATTGATTTGCTTATGTTAAACTATCCTTACATCCCAGGGGCAAATCCCACTTGATCATAATGAATGATCCTTTTAATGTGCTGCTGAATTCATTTTGCTAGTATTGAGAATTTTTGTATTTATCTTCAGTATGGATATTGGCTTATAGTTTTCTTTTCTCCTACTGTCCATTTTTAGCTTTCCTACCAGGGTAGTGCTGCCTCCTAAAATAAGTTTGAGTCTTGGGCTTTTCCTTATTGGGAGATTTTTATTATTGATTCATTCTCCTTACTAGTAATTGATCAGTTCAGATTTTCTATTTTCTCCAGATTCAGTCTTGGTAGGTATGGTTTCAAAGAATTTTTTCATTTCTTTTAGGTTGTTTAGTTTGTTGATGTAAGTTGTTCATAGTAGCTTTTTATGCTCCTTTGTATTTCCATGGTATCAGCTGTAATGTCTCCCCTTTCATTTACAGTTTTGTGCATTTGAGTCCTCTGTCTTTCCTTTGTTAGTCTTGCTAAAAGTGTATTAATTTGTTAAAATTTTTTAAAGAACCTACTCAGTTTTATCTTTTCTATTATTTTCCTGTTCTCTAGTTAATTTCTGCCATAATCTGTATTATTTCCTTCCTTCTGCTCACTTTGGTGTCTGTTTGTTAATTCCTTGAAGAGTGGAGTTAGATTATTTATTTGAGATATTTGTTGTTTCTTAATGTAGGTGTTTATTGCTGTGAACCTTCCTCTTAGAACTGGTTTTGTTTCATCCCATAATTTTGGCATACTGTTTCCATTTTCATTTGTCTCAGGATACTTTTTAATTTCTCTTTGATTTCTTCTTTGTTTAATTTTCATTTATTTGTGAGTTTTGTTATTTTCCTCCTGTTACTGGTTTCTAATGTCAAATGATTGTGGTCAGAGAAGATAACTTGGTATGATTTCAGACTTCTTGAATTTGCTAAGACTTGCTTTGTGGCCTAACACATGGTCTAGCCTAGAAAATGTTCTATGTGCACTTGAGGGGAAAAAATACATTCTGATGTTGTCAGAGTGTTCTTTCCATGTGTGTTGGGTCTATTTGGTCTATGAGTGCGTGCTAACTTTAGTCATGTTTGACTCTCTGTGACCCTATGGACCATAGTCCACCAGGCTCTTCTGTCCATGGGATTCTCCAGACAAGAATACTGAAATGCATTGCTGTGCCCTCCTCCAGGGGATCTTCCTGACCCAGGGACAGAACATGCATCTCTTACATCTCCTGCATTAGCAGGAGGGTTCATTACCACTAGTACCACCTGAGAAACCCTAGCTGCTGCTGCTGCTAAGTCGCTTCAGTAGTGTCCAACTCTGTGCGACCCCATAGACAGCAGCCCAATAGGCTCCCCCATCCCTGGGATCCTCCAGGCAAGAATACTGGAGTGGGTTGCTATTTCCCTCTCCAATGCGTGAAAGTGAAGTTGCTGTCGTGTCCGACTCTTAGCAACCCCATGAACTATAGCCCATCAGGCTCCTCCATCTGTGGGATTTTCCAGGCAAGAGTACTGGAGTGGGGTGCCATTGCCTTCTCCGAGAAACCCTATAGTGTTATTCAAATCTGATGTTTCCTTATTGAGCCTCTGCCTCAGTGATCTGTTGTTTAGAGTAGGGTATTGAATTCTTCAACTATTATTGGATTGCTGTTTATTTCTGTTTAGCTCTACTATTGTTTGCTTTATATATTTATGTATTCTAATGTTGGATGCAGAAATATTTACACTTTTAATTTTTTCTTGAATTGACCCCTTTAGCATTATGTAGACAAATAAAACTGCTAATGTTACCATTTTTAAAGTCTCTTTTGTCTGATAAGTATAACTACCTCTACACAGTTCAGCACCACAATTTGGTTATGTTTGCTTGAAATATCTTTTTTCCATCCCTTCACTCTGTCTTTGTTTATCTAGGGGTAAAGTGAGTTTTGTATCCAGCATATCACTGATCTTTTTGAAATTCATTTAGCCATTCTATGTCTTTTGATTGGAGAATTTAGTCCATTCACATTTAAAATAGCTATTGATAGATAAGGATTTAAAATAGCTACTGATAGATAAGGTATTAATAGATAAGGCCAATTCATAAATTTCAGGCTAGTTTGTATATCCATTATCATTGCTTCTTATCATACTGTCTTTTTTTGTGTGTTTTAATGTCTTTTGGTATCAGTTTGCTTTTACCTATTATGTTCTTTTTCCCTTGTGGTTACTATGTGGCTTGCATAAAATATCTTATAATTCAGTTCGGTTGTTCAGTCGTGTTTGACTTTTTGCTACCCCAAGGACTGCAGCATGTCAGACTTCCCTGTCCATCACAACTCCTGGATCTTGCTCAAATTCATGTCCATTGAGTCAGTGATGCCATCCAAAATCTCATCGTCTGTCGTCCCCTTCTCCTCCTGCCTTCAGTCTTCCCCAGTATCAGAGTCTTTTCCAGTGAGTCAGTACTTCATAGCAGGTGGCCAAAATATTGGAGCTACAGTTTCAACATCAGTCCTTCCAATGATATTCAGGACTGATTTCCTTTAGGATGGACTGGTTGGATATCCTTCCTCTCCAAGGGATCCTCAAGAGTCTTCTCCAACACCACAGTTCAAAAGCATCAGTTCTTTGGCACTCAGCTTTCTTTATAGTCCAACTCTCACATCCATACATGAGTACTGAAAAAAACCATAGCTTTGACTAGACAGACCTTAGCTGGCAAAGTAATGTCTGCTTTTTAATATGTTGGCTAAGTTTCTCAATAGCTTTTCTTCCAAGGAATAAGCGTCTTTTAATTTCATGGCTGCAGTCACCATCTTCACAGTGATTTTGAAGCCCAAGAAAATAAAATCTGTCACTGTTTCCATTGTTTCCCCATCTATTTGCCATGAGGTGAGGGAACCATATGCCATGATCTTAATTTTTTGAATGTTGAATTTTAAGCCAGCTTTTTTACTCTCTTTTACTTTCATCAAGAGGAACTTTAGTTATGATAAGTTTAATTATAGTTTATTTATTTTAATTATAGTTTATCCTTATTATTTATAATTAAAATGTTTAATTACAATCTTAAAATTATAACCCCCTATTTTAAACTAACAACTTAACCTTGATAGTGTTCCTAAACTTTTCACTTTCACTTCTTTTACCCTCTCACTTTTTAGATTATTAATTACCTTTTACTTGTTTTATATTGTGATTCTGAAAGTTATTTTTACTGTTTCTTTAACTTTGAAACTATCATTGTAAGTGAATTACATGCCACGGTTACCATATAACAGGATCAACTCTGACTATTTACCATTATCATTGACTTTTATGATACCTTCTTATGTTCTTATGATGTTAATTAGCATCCTTTAACTTAAAGAACTCCTTCAGTATTTATTGTAAGACCGGTGGAGTGATGATCAACTACCTCAGCTTTTGTTTTCTCTGGAAGGTCTTTATCTCTCCTTTATTCTGAAGGAGTTTTGCCAGGCATAAAATTCTGATTGACAGGTTTGTTTTCTTTCAATATTTTCAGTAGATCCTTCCATTCTCTCCTGGCCTGAACTATTACTGTTGAGGAATCCAACAATAGACTTGTGGGGATTCTCTTGTAACATTCCTCTTTTCTCCTGTTGTTTTCAAATTTTTTCTTTTTTTTTTTTTTTGTCTTTGACTTTTAACAATTTAATGTATCTTGGTGCACACCTGTTTGGGTTCGAATTATTTGGAGTTCTTTGGGCCTCATTGATCTGGATGTTTTTCTCTCTCCAGTTTTCAGAAGTTTTCAGCCATTATTGCTTTAAATATATTTTCTGTCCTTTTTTCTATTCTCCTGGAATTTTCATATTGTGACTATTGTTTTGTTTGGTTGTGTCCTATGAGTTCCACTGGCTTTTCTTCATTCTTTTTCATGCTTTTTTTTTTCTTTTTGCTCCTCTGAATTTCAAATGTTCTGTCTCAAGGTCAGTGATTCTTCTGAGTGGTTGAATGTGCTTTCTAATCTCTTAAGTTTCTCAGTTCAGTCACTGTTTTTTCACCTCCAGGGTTTCTTTTATTGATGGTTTCTATTTCTTTGAACTTTTTTTAATGTGTTGTTATTGTTATTTAATTATCTATTTTTGTGTTCTTTTAGTTCACTAAACTTAATGATTATTTTGAATTCTTTGACAGTTCTTAGATCTCCATTTCTTTATGGTCAGTTACTGGAACTTTATTTTCTTTGGTGTCTTGTTTACTTTTCATGATTTCTGATTCCTTATGTTGGTACTTGAACATTTGAGCAAGCAATCTCCTCCTCCTATACTTTAGATTCATTTTCATAGAGACAATTCCTCACCGTCTCTTCAGTTCAGGTTTCCAGTAGTGCCCTTGGGCAGATGATGCTTGCCATAAGAATCTATTTTGGAGCAAGTTTCCTCTCAAGCTCTGACGTGAGGAGAGGCATTTTTGCTGTTGGTGAAGAATAGTTGGATAGGACTGATGGCTTGGTTTCCTGCCCAAGCAAGGCTGTAGGATGGACTTTGCCATTCCCTGGGTTCTCTGTTTAAGTTTTCTAGATATTGAGACTAGATACTAATATCAGCAGTAGGTAGGGCTACAAATTAGTTTCCCTGCCCTGGAGGACAGCAAAATGGGCCCTAGGGCTCACATAGCTCACTGTTTGGAGACACAAATCAGCAAAGCTTGTGTGCTGAATTCTTTGGCCAGATGAGGCACTGGTTTTGCTCTGCAGGTAGAGAATGCCATGGGCTATGTTCACTGTTCAAGTGCCACTGTACAAAGGGCTGCTGGACAGGCTATGCCACTTTCCATGCACTCTAAATAGGTTCATTGGCTGGGTAGGCTTAAGGCTGGGTTTTGCAATGGGAAGGACCACAAATTAGTTTCCCTGTCTGGGAAAAGCTGGAGAACTGGCTTTGAAGCCAAAAATTCTCTTTGTGGTCCTGACCAAATTTCAGGGCTGGCAACACTCTTTAAGGACCCGAATCAGGCAGAATTTCCCTTGCCAAGTTTCCTAGTCATACTGCTACACTGTCTTGGCTTTCCTGATCAGCAAACATGTTGATTTTGACTACTTATTTGCGCACTGCAAGTAAGAACTCAGTTTATCAAGATCTGAGTGCTGATTGTTGCAAGATCCTACCCACTTTTCCATCACAATCAGATTCTCAAAGGTCAAGCCTCACATATTCCCCTGCAATCCCATGAATAAGACCAGAGTTCCCACAAAGTGATCCACAATGCTGGGAGAGCAGGACTCTACCTTCGACTCTCCTTTTCTACTGGCGCAATCATAGCCTCCGAAGAGCTCTCTCAGTGTGGTGCTGTAGCAGCCTGGGGGTGGGGTACATTTTCACTACTGTGTAGTCACTCCTCTTGTGTACTTCTATAACACTGTCTTGGTTGTTATGGTGCAAGGGGTGCTTCAGCCTATCCCCGATGTTCTAGGATTTTTTTCAGGATTATTTTGTCTGTGAAGAGTTGTTAGTAGCTGTCCTTGTGAGGAGAAACAAAGTTAGGAATGACTTATGTTGCCATATTGGTAATGTTACTCCTTTCAGGATCTTTGGACACAAACCTTATTAACCTAGCATTTAGTCATCTTTACAAGACAAAGTCTCATGAGAAAGAGTGATTGAGGTTCTGTTGAGGAAAAAAGTCCATGAATGAGAGGTCAGACAATGTGGAGCTTATTTATGACTCTGCATTATTTGAATTTATTGACTCCAGTCTTCTAGTATGTTTTTATTAGATTAAGTTTATAGGTCCTACAATTCTCATATTCTTGAGTTTTTCCTAGTAAACATCAAAATTTCCACAGTACAAGAACAATTGGTATTGTCATATATCTTTTATAATTCAAAAAATGTCCAAGTTATCAAAGATTAAATTTACTCAGCATAATCTTAATTCTGCTGCTGTTGCTGCTGCTGCTAAGTTGCTTCAGTCATGTCCGACTCTGTGCAACCCCATAGATGGCAGCCCACCAGGCTCCGCTGTCCCTGGGATTCTCCAGGCAAGAACACTGGAGTGGGTTGCCATTTCCTTCTCCAATGCATGAAAGTGAAAAGTGAAAGGGAAGTCGCTCAGTCATGTCTGACTATTCGCAACCCCATGGACTGCAGCCCACCAGGCTCCTCCATCCATGGGATTTTCCAGGAAGAGTACTGGAGTGGGTTGCCATTGCCTTCTCTGAATCTTAATTCTAGATATATATTATTTTCATATTTAACTTTTAAGATTGGCCATCTATTTATTATATGGAAGTTTTTCTTAAATATAATGTGCTATTGACTAGCTCTTTATTCTGGTTTACTTTTTGGATATTACAGACTTAGGCATTAGCTACCACAAATACTTCATGAAAATTGGTGACATTTATATTTATTTTTAGTTAAAAATAAAACAGGCAAATAGTATCACTACAGATTGATTATTAAATTGTCAGTCACTTTATATTCCAAACAAGTGTCATTTGGAGAGGCTTATATTTATCACTTCCTATAAAAGATCCAAGAAGACTAACAAAAATACAAATATTGGCCTGGGGCACACCACTACTTTGTCTGCTTTTAAACAGATGTCTCTGACAAAGTTTATTGACATGAAAGATAACATTAATAATACCAAATTCTTAAAGAGCATGAAACATAGACATATAGTGAAGTGACCATCAGCTGAGGAGCTTTCTCACTAACTGATGACCATTTCAAAGAGAAAGTTACAGAAATACTGCCACATCACTGACTGTACCATCTCCATAATATGTTTTCATTCCAAACAAAAACAGTTGTATTTGGAAAGTATTCACAACAATGCCAAAAAAAGTCTCTTTAAAAAGATATTACAAAGTTGTGGGTCAGTTCCATAGCAGGGAAATGTGTAGAAGAATTATGAATAGATATTATATTTATAAAGAATTTAATAACATGGAAACAGAGTTCCCTGGCAGTCTAGCGGTTATGATTTGGCGCTTTCACTGCCGTGGTCTGGGTTCAATCTTTGGTCAGGGAACCGAGATCCCACAAGCTGCACAGCATGGCCAGAAAAAAAGAAAAGTAGCATGGGAAAAATGTCATGATATCATGTCAGTGAAAAAGTTATACATAGTATAAAGTCTACCATATATAACATCTATAAATATGAATACTAAAAGTACTAAAAGGAAACTTATTAAAAGGAAATGTACTAAAAAATCATTCATGGTTACCTCTTAGTGTGACCTTGGTTAGATTCTTAAACTTTGTTATACTTTTCAAATTATCTTTAATATTTCATAGAAGGGCAATGGAGTGAATATATAGTACTAAATTTAAAAGTTCTTTATCATGCTGAAAATTTTTAGCCACGATGATTAAAAATAAAAGTAAAACCACTGAAAAGAGGAAAACAATTACCTCTCTGCTGAATTTAGATAAATAAGAATTTCCAATTAGAAAAAAAAAAAATTAACAATTAGCTAACCAGAGAAAATCTTACTCAATATGCTTTCTTCATTAGTAATAATTGAGAGACAGGAGTCATTGTCTATGCTCAGATTGGAGTTTCAACTTTTCCTTTCTCTGTGCCCCGCCTCTTATAGATTCTTACGATGCAGTTTTTCATGTTATTGATACTTAACATTTGAAGCCATGTTGTAACCAGGTTTACTATGAGACAACAAAATATTATTAGATGGAGTCAGGCACCAGTGTTCAAATCATCCATTCAACAATTTGAATGCTACCCAGTTTCTTAACTTCTCTATATATCAGTTTTCTCACTTGTTGAATGGGCATTATAACCTCAGAGGGTTTTCATATGTTTAAAGGGATAATTCTCATAAAGCTGCTGATATGCCTCCCAATTCCCCAAACCACAGTCTTCCCCATCTCATCTCATGCCAATCCAGTGCTTTCATCTGCTTGGCCCGGTTCCATCAAGTCATTCTAATCCTTCCTTTCTATCATATCCCACATTCAACGTGTTGGCAAATTCTGCTATCCCAACCTTCTGCAGGCTCTGACCACTCCTCACCACCTCCACTGCCACCAACTTGGTGTCATCTGTCATCATCTTGCTCACAGCTAAGGCAACAGTCTAACTATTACCCTTGCTCCCCACAATATATTCGCTGCAAATCACACTGTAAGCCACACCATGTCATGTCTCACCCCAAACCCTTCAATGACTGTCAATCTTGACCAGAGGGGGGAAAAAAAATTCTCAACCAAGACCTGGAAAACCCAACAAAAATTGATCTCTCCTTGCGTCTCTGACCTTAACTCCTAGGTCTCCCTCCTGTGCTACCTTGTCCCCAGACATATGGGTCTCCAGAACAAAAAAGGCAAGTCTTGTTTTAGGACCTTTGCACTTGTTGTTCCCTCTGCATGGACCATTCCTCCTGTAGATATTCATGTGGCTTCACCCCCATCCTCTTCAAACATTCATTCAAATGTAATCTCATTAAGACCTTTCCAATTCCAGGCAGTAAAACCTCCCTTAGGACTCCACATTCCACTTCCTGACCCTGTTTTTCTAACATGTATCATTTTCTCATTTACTATATAAATTGTGTGCTTATGCTGTTTAGAATATCACTGTATGAAGTCAAGAATTTGACATACATTTGGACCTTGTCAAGAAGCAATAGGTAAAACTGGACATGGAACAACAGACTGGTTCCAAATCAGGAAGGGAGTATGTCAAGGCTGTATATTGTCACCCTGCTTATTTAACTTATATGCAGAGTACATCAGGAGAAACACTGGACTGGATGAAGCACAAGCTGGATCAAGATTGCCAGGAGAAATATCAATAACCTCAGATATGCAAATGACACCACCCTTATGGCAGAAAGTGAAGAGGAACTAAAGAGCCTCTTGATGAAAGTGAAAGAGGAGAGTAAAAAAGTTGGCTTAGAGCACAACATTCAGAAAATTAAGATCATGGCATCCTGTCCCATCATTTCATGGGAAATAGATGGGGAAACAGTGGAAACAGTGACAGACTTTATTTTCTTGGGCTCCAGAATCAATGCAGATGGTGACTGCAGCCATGAAATTAAAAGACACTTGCTCCTTGGAAGAAAAGCTATGACCAACCTAGACAGCTTATTAAAAAGCAGAGACATTACTTTGCCAACAAAGGTCCATCTAGTCAAAGCTATGGTTTCTCCAGTAGTCATGTATGAATGTGAGAGGTGGACTATAAAGCAGGCTGAGCACCAAAGAACTGATGCTTTTGAACTGTGGTGTTGGAGAAGACTCTTGAGCATCCCTTGGACAGCAAGGATATCCAACCAGTCCATCCTAAATGAAATCAGTCCTGAATATTCACTGGAAGGGCTGATGCTGAAGCTGAAACTCCAATACTTTGGCCACCTGATGTGAAGAACTGACTCATTTGAAAAGACCCTGATGCTGGGAAAGATTGAAGGCAGGAGGAGAAGGGGACAACAAAGAATGAGATGGTTGGATGGCATCACTGACGCGATGGACACGAGTTTGAGTAGGCTCCGGGAGTTGACGATGGACAGGGAGGCCTGGAGTGCTACATGCTGTGGGGTCACAAAAAGTTGGACACAACTGAGTGACTGAACTGAACTGGACCTTTAAAAATGCCTGGTACCTGCTAGTCTGTTAATATTTTATTAGTGAATGAGTACTTGCCTTTAGAACAATGCCTGAAAAAAAGAGAGTACTCTATGTTGTTGTTCAGTCACTAAGTCATGTATGACTCTTTATGACCCCACAGACTGAAGCATGCCAGGCTTCCCTGTCCTTTACTGTCTCCCAGAATTTACTCAATCTCATGTCCATTGAGTTGGTGATGACATCCATCCATCTCATCCTCTGTAGCCCCCTTTTCCTCCTGCCCGCAAATCTTCTCCAGCATCAGGATATTTTCCAGTGAGTCAGCTCTTCACATCAGGTGGCCAAAGTATTGAAGCTTTAGCATCAGTCCTTCCAATGAATACTCAGGGTTGATTTCCTTTAGGATTGACTGGTTTGATCGCCTTGCTGTCTACAGGACTATCAAGAGTCTTCTTCAGCACCACAGTTAGAAAATATACATTCTTTAGCACTCAGCCTTCTTTATGGTCCAACTCTCACATTCGTGCATGACTACTGGAAAAACCATAGCTTGGCAATGGCACCCCACTCCAGTACTCTTGCCTGGAAAATCCTATGGATGGAGGAGCCTGGTAGGCTGCAGTCCATGGGGTCGTTAACAGTTGGACACAACTGAGTGACTTCACTTTCACTTTTCACTTTCATGCATTGGAGAAGGAAATGGCAACCCAGTCCAGTGTTCTTACCTGGAGAATCCCAGGGACAGGAGCCTGGTGGGCTGCCGTCTATGGGGTCGCAGAGTCGGACACGACTGAAGCGACTTAGTAGTAGTAGTAGTTGACTATACAGGCCTTTGTAGGCAAAGTGATGTCTCTGCTTTTTAATACATGGTTTAGGTTTGTCATAGCTTTTCTTCCAAGGAGCAAATGTCTTTTAATTTCATGCCTGCAGTCACCATCTGTAGTGACTGTGAAGTCCAAGAAAATAAAATCAGTCACTGCTTCCCATTTTTCCCCTTCTATTTGCCTTGAAGTGATGGGAAGTACTCTTTTCATATTAACTATTCTCATGTTCTGTGAGAATATCATAGAGTTAGAAGGAACTTAAACCATCTATTTAAGGGACATTTTTGAAAGGTGATCATTTGAGCTTAAAAGTTTTTTCCCAATAGGCCATTTGATACCAAACAGAGCACCCTATTTCTCTTTTACATAATTCTATTTGTTAGCCAGTGACAGGCTGTAAAGTGAATACTGGTAAATACTATTCACTGATGTTCCGGTTATATTCTGCAACTACACTAAGTCTGCCCATCTTCTATTTAAGGGAGCATTATGTGTATGTAAAGGTAGCTGGAATATCCATTTAAGTCTTCTCTTTTATACATATACACTGTGAGCTCTTACACGTCTTCCATTACAACCAGAAATGAGCACAGAGTTGGTCACAGCAGTATTTTTCCATTATTTCAAACTAGACAATATTTTATCCAATGTCATCATACCATTCGCTTACCCTAAACTGGTTGTGATTTAGGATGATCAGCTTATGTTTATAATTAGTGTATCTTTTTCCTATATTAGCTTCCTTTTAAGGTAGTTGTCTCTCATTCCATCTTATGCATTTCCTAAAAATACAGAATAATCTTAACTGAGACCCTGTCTTCTTAAGTCCAGAAATCCTCAGGCTATGAAAGGAAGATAATAAATTTTTCCATCTATAATCAGAAATATTTGTTATATATTTAAAGCATCACACAGGTAGTTTCTATAAATGGTTTTTTCCTACCACATTGACTTCGGCTAAAATTTTCTGAATTTGTAGTACAAAAGATACCATCTCCCATGAAATGTCTTCTCACACCTCTCAGGAACTCAAAACACACCCATAAATCTCAGTGTGGTAAACGGATCTTTCTATCTAGCACCAAGTCAAGACCTCAAGAACATATACAACTACAAAAAGACAGAAGGGGACAACAGAGGATGAGATGGCTGGATGGCATCACTGACTCAATGGACATGAGTCTGAGTAAACTCTGGGAGCTGGTGATGGACAGGGAGGCCTGGCATGCTGTAGTCCATGGGGTCACAGAGTCAGACACAGACTGAGCAACTGAACTGAACTAAATTGACAAAAAGACTCCTCACAAAAACTTGTGATTAAAGGAACCTCACAATGTGAACTGAAAAGTTTGAAGAGAAACCTCGCTTTGGTAAATTGCTTTCTTGCTCTATGCCCTTTGTTTATCATTAAGAGCATGATCATAGTACAATATCTAATAATATCAACAGTAGAATCAGATAGCTTTAATAGGATGCATTTGTAATGCATTTTGAACTCCTTACAAGACACATTATATATAAAAGTATTTATGAGTTGGAGAATAAATAGATAAATGCAAGCAGTTAAAAAGTGTTTAATAGCAGAACAAACAGCTTATTCCCTGTACTAAAACGTGTTTCATCATATTATAGCCCTCTCTAAATTAGGTCTCAACATGGCTAAGGGAAAGCAGACTTTATTTTACTCTCAAGATTCAATACACATGTGTAATTACAAGACAAATTAGTAGCCAGGATGAAGACAAATCTTACACACCCAGAAGCAGAACCCTATCTACTGCCATCAGTACAGATTTGCTGAATAGATTTTATGCCTCTAACACAGTTTATACCAAGTTATCTAAACTGGATATGAGAGACATACATTCATGCATAGAACCCTGCAGATAACGAAATGCTAATCAAAATATTTTCTTATTTTCATTTGAAGAGTCTTGGTTAAGAGAATTTTGCCAGATTTAGCAAATAAAATGTAGGATGACCAGTTAAATTTGAACTTCAGATAAACATATAGCTTTTTAGTCTACACATGTCTCCAACAGTGCATAGGACATAAATGAACTAAAAATTATTTATTATTTATTTGAAATTCAAATTTAAATGTGTCTTCTATTTCATCTATCAATTTTAGGCTAAGATCAAAGTAACATGACTATGATTGGAGTCACATGAATGTAAAGGTGTGTTCAGTAAAGTTTTGGCCCAGGCACAAAATATGAAAAGGAGTACATGCCAAAGCTGGGAGTTGACCAGGGGCAGAACTCACAAATGAAATGTACAAAAACTGGCTCTATGTTTCTTAGGCCATTTAGTGAGATCAAGAATATTAAAAGGGGTTGCAGTGTTCAGGAGAATGAATGGATTTGTGGGGGATGTTTTGGTGGAAAAATTTGGGCTTGAGACCCCTCCACTACCCCAGGGGAAAGGAGAGGAGTTTGGTGCCCCTCAAGTCAATGCAAGTAAGGGCTTCACCAAGAACCCAGAGAGGGCCTAATTCTCTCCATAGTTGGAGGATTCAATGGTCTCATAAAGTGGCCTATTTGGGGAAAATAAAGAGAGGACAGGGCTATGTTGGCAAAGGAGTTATCCTTCTACTAGTAAAAGCCAAGGGATGTTTGATTCCCATGGACCAGATGTGGGCCTGTGGGGAAAAGGGTGATCTGGGGCACAAAAGAATGTGGATGTAGCACCAAGATGGAAGATATCACCAGGGCTGAGGGCAGAAGGAAGACGTTACTCACCATGACTGCTGCTGCTGCTGCTAAGTCACTTCAGTCGTGTCCAACTCTGTGCGACCCCATAGACAGCAGCCCACCATGCTCCCCCATCCCTGGGATTCTCCAGGCAAGAACACTGGAGTGGGTTGCCATTTCCTTCTCCAATGCATGAAAGTGAAAAGTGAAAGTGAAGTTGCTCAGTCGTGTCCAACTCTTAGCAACGCTATGGACTGCAGCCCACCAGGCTCCTCTGTCCATGGGATTTTCCAGGCAAGAGTACTGGAGTGGACTGCCATTGCCTTCTCCAACTCACCATGACAGCTGCCACTAAAAAGGATCACTCAGCAATCTTTAAGGTCCACAGGAGGGCTGCCCTGGTGGTCCAGTGATTAAGAATCTGCCTCGCAGTGCAAGGGTCACTGGTTCAATCCCTGGTCTGAGAAGATTCCATATGCCACGGGGCTACTAAGCCGTGCACCACAACTACTGAGCCTATACTCTAGAGCCTGTGCTAGGCAACAAAAGAAGCCACCATGATGAGAAGCCCCAGCACCACTAGGGCGTAGCCTGTACTCGCTACAACTAGAGAAAACCTGTGCACAGCAACAGAGACATAGCACAGTCAAAATTAACATAAGATCTAAAGTCTTCCCGGGGGGCACTAGTGGTAAAGAGCCTGCCTGCTGATGCAGGTTAGATGTAAGAGACGTGAGTTTGATCCCTGAGTCAGGAAGATCGCCAGTCCAGTATTTTTTGCCTGGAGAATCCCATGGACAGAGGAGCCTGGCCGGCTGTAGTCCATGGAGTTGCACAGAGTCAGACATGACTGAAGCAACTTAGCACAGCACACAAAGTACCCTTCTCTGGTGGGCTTCTCTGGTGGCTCAGATGGTAAAGAATCTGCGTGCAATGCAGGAGACCAGGGTTTCAATTCCTCAGCCAGGGAGATCCCCTGGAGAAGGGAATGGCTACCCACTCCAGTGTTCTTGCCTGGAGAATTCCATGGACAGAAGAGCCTGGCTGGCTACAGTCCTTGGGATTGCAAAGATTCAGACATGATTGAGTGAATAACACACAAAGTACCCATAGGAGAAAGCATCAGCTACAAATACCTGCCAGGACCAGAGTGAGAAGCCAGTTAATGAAGATATCAGTTAGTCCTCAGTCAGGAAAGAACTTCCCTTTCCTATTTCCTTTTCTTCCCTCCTCCCTCTTCAACCATGGCATGGTCTAAAACTACAGCTTGACGAGCCTGAGTCCAGGAAAGTTATCATAAGCTTCTCTTTCTCCTCTCCAAATACCCCAGCCTACCATCTGCAGGTCTCAACAACTTACTCTGGATTAAAACAAACAAAAAATAATATTTTACACTGGGTTATTTTTAAATTTTTGCCATAAGATTATGTCACATCTCTTAAAGTAACTGCATACTTTAAGACTGAGCACAAACATTTTGTGACATGCTGTTTTACTATGATAGAGAAAAGCTTTCTCCAAACTAAATAAATGAGCAATAGGAGACAAACAACTGTTTAGACTTTATCCAGTGGTTCACACATTTATATAGCTATTGGGACCAAGATTACAATGCCCTTCCTATGAGAGCCAGGTTGGCTGAAACAGCTTTCAGTTTAAATCCATGTGTGTCCATTGATTCACCAAGAAAAACACTACCAGTTACCATACTGGCACTTCTGCCATGCTGCTCTTCTTTTTATGGGCAAATATAGAGCCAATTTGAATTTCAGAAGCTAATAGACCATTTTGGAAAAGGAAATGGCAACCCTTTCCAGTATTCTTGCCTGGGAAATCCCATGGACAGAGTATCTGTGCGAACTACAGTCCATGCAGTCACAAAAGAGACGGACAGCCTTAGCTACTAAGCAGCAACAACAATGTACCATTTGGTACATTTAAGAACATCAGTGAACATTCACTTTGACTCCTGATACTCAGCAGCAATGTGAAGAGACTGTACATAAGAATATTTCTAAATTTGAGATTTTTCAGAACTAAAGGTTTTCCTTTGAATCAGTTTTCACTTTTCAAAGACTTCACTCAGGTTTTTTCCCCCATTTTGAGAACCCAACTCTCAAGGATTCCTAGATTCCTTTCTTTAAATAAACAACGCTAGGCAGATTAACCTCCAAAAAAACCTGAGAACAAGAAATACATATAAACATATCTGGAATCAATAACAAAATCTATTGCAATCATGTATAATACAAGAAAGTCTTGACAGCCAAAACTGAATGCTAGCCAAACATTGCACAATGCTGAAGGCAGCAGTCGAGTTTGAAAATAAAAATAGTAGATAGTGTCAGCACAGACAGAATGTACAAATTCCTGTAATATAATTATCTTCCTGGGAATGCAAGAAAAGAAGAGCCAAAGTAGTGACCTGATCTATTACATGTTGTATGTTACATCTATTACTTCTTCTACAACTTACAAATGTCCAAAATGTGTACAGGGAGCTATCCTGTACACATATATATCCCACATAAATAACGTTACATTTGGGGAAAAAGGACAAGAGGTACTTTGTCCTCAGAAGTAAAATTATATATACTATCTTGTGAATCCCTCTATAATTCACATTTATATATCTAAAAGTATTACTTAATTTGCTTTTTTCTAATTTTTTGTTTTATCGACCATTATATGTCAATTTATCAATTGACATAGAACATTATATTAGTTTTAGATATATGACATAATGATTTGATATATGTGCCTATTGCATCCATCGCCACACAGAGCTACAATTTTTTTTTTTGATAAAAATTTTTAATATCTACTCTCTTGGCAGTTTTCAGATACACAGTACAATATTGTGAACTATGGATGCCATGGCTGTGTATTACATCCCAGGACTTATTTATTTTATAACTAGAAACTTGTACCTTTTGACCACCTTCACCCATTGGCCACCTCCTAACCCTGGTAACCACCAATCTATTCTCTATATCTGTGAGGGTTTTTCCTCCTTTTTTCCCTTTGATTCCACATATAAGTAATAACATAGCAGCATTTGTCTTCCTTTGTCAAACTTATTTCACTTAGCATAATGCCCTCAAGTGCCATTCATGTTGTTGCAAATGCAGGATTACTTTCTTGTAGGTTTTAGGGCAGTAACTATGAGATGATATTTATTGTGCTTTTAAACATTTCTGAATAGCTATGCACCGAGAGAAGCCAATCCCTCAGAAGAAATTTAAAAGAAAAATAATACTGTGTTAGTGGGTTACAAATTAGAAGCCCTGGCTACCAGCTCCTAACTTGAATCCTAGTTTAAGTAACTACGTACAAACGTGAGAAAACCTGAAAAAACCTGGCGCACACACATACCTCCGCTCCTTTCAAAACTGACAAATTCCACCGCAGAGCCATAGTTTAGAAGAGTGTCCGAGCTAAGACGTATTTGGAATTTCCCCTCTTCCAGCCCTACCCTTTCCCAGTACAGTGAGTTTCTTCAGGGGAATAAGAAAAATTAGATGCAGGCTTCATGCTCAGTCCCTCAGTCGTGTCCAGTTCTTTGCACCTCCATGGACTGGGGCCTGCCAGGCTCCTCTGACCATGGGATCCTCCAGGCAAGAATACTGGAGTGGGTTGTCATTTCCTTCTCCAGGGGATCTTCCCAACCCAGGGATCAAACCCACATCTGTGCCTCCTGCATTGGCAAGAAGATTCTTTTACCACTGGGAAGTCCCAAGATTGAATGCAATATAACTGAAAATTCAAGTTAAAGTTCAGCTTTTTTTTTCAGGTTAATCACAGCAAGGTTTTTGAGCCAATTTATTGCAAATAAGCCAAGTTCTGGCAATAACCAGAGCATTTACTTTAGGTTTCCTTTTGAGCTTCACTTTGAAAGCTATTCCTCTAACAGCTACAACAGAACATTATATTACATTTTCCAAGTGCTGGGACTTTCCTTTGGCCTTGATGACAATGGGCTTATTTATATATAATTCCTCTTTCTTTCTGATGGTTAAGTTTACACTATTGTTGTTCAATTCAGTCGCTCAGTCGTGTCTGACTCTTTGAGACCCCATGAATCGCAGCATGCCAGGCCTCCCTGTCCATCACCATCTCCCGGAGTTCACCCAGACTCATGTCCATTGAGTCAGTGAGGCCATCCAGCCATCTCATCCTCTGTCATCCCCTTCTCCTCCTGCCCCCAATCCCTCCCAACATCAGGGTCTTTTCCAATGAGTCAACTCTTCACATGAGGTGATTTTGGAGCCCCCAGAAATAAAGTCTGACACTGTTTCCACTGTTTCCCCATCTATTTCCCATGAAGTGATGGGACCAGATGCCATGACCTTAGTTTTCTGAATGATGAGCTTTAAGCCAACTTTTTCACTCTCCTCTTTCACTTTCATCAAGAGGCTTTTTTGTTCCTCTTCACTTTCTGCCATAAGGGTGGTGTCATCTGCATATCTGAGGTGATTGATATTTCTCCCGGCAATCTTGATTCCAGCTTGTGCTTCTTCCCCAGCCCAGCGTTTCTCATGATGTACTCTGCATAGAAGTTAAATAAGCAGGGTGACAATATACAGCCTTGATGTACTCCTTTTCCTATTTGGAACCAGTCTGTTGTTCTAACTTATTCAATTTTTTAATTCAAAACATTCATGAATAGACTTAAATTCAGAGAATTAGAAATGAAAAGAGGGAAATCAAGCAGTTATGGTCTTTTATCTTCTAAACCTTTGACAAAAATATATGCATTAAAAAAGCAATATATACAGCTTTATGTACTAGTCTTCTAATTTAGGATTATTCCATGAGCATTTTCCATGTTTTTACATTATCTTTTAAATATTTTAAGTGGTGTATAACATTTTAATGAGTGATGTACCATGGTGTATTTAATTTTTTCCTTATTGACTATTGTTTGTTACTAGTTTCTCACAATTATTACTGATGATCCCATGAACTTCTTTGAGTGACAAGCTCTCTTTTATATTTAGGATTGTTTTATTATTGTAGGCTCTCAGGAGTGGAATACTGTGCAGAGGACATCAGGTTCTTAAGGCTCTTCATACATATTGATAAATTGCTGTCTAGAAAGTCATATCAATTAACTCTGCCACCAGCAACACTGGAGCATTCTATCATACACTTCTTAATGTTTTCATCCCAGGCTCACTTAGCCTCTTAACTAATGTGACAGGTAAAAAATTGAATAGCATTACAGTTTTTAGTTCATTTCATAGAAATTCAATATATTTGCACATGAAGACTTAAAAATCTTACAAGGCCTTTTAAGGAAAATAGTCGTCTTATGTACCCTTACCTGCCTCACAGACACCCAACAACCATTTCCTACTCCGCAGAGGCAGAACCTGTTCTAACCAGTATTGTTGCCTTGTCTTTTGACTATGTAAACACTTATGGTTTTATATGGGCCTGGAGCAACATGAACTGTCTCCGTGTCTATTGTGATTGCTGATCTGTCAAGAGAACCAGTCTACCTTGGCATGATAATGAGAGGAAGGGGTGTCCTTATGTTGGTGTGCGCTAAAATGCCTCCCTGATAAGGTCAAGATGTTAAAAAAGCTTTTGTCTTGATTCTTGCTCTGCAACATGTTTCACTCAGTCATCTATCCCTGGGCCACTCTGCCGGCCTTGTTCCAACAAGCCAGTAACTCACAAGAATAATAATCGAGTCAGTTGTTCTTACTTAGCTCTCTGCTCATGGAGCTGACGTTTCCGTCTGCAGTCCAGATGCACTCAGTTAGTTAGAGGATGAAGGACAGCTGTCTTCCTCTCAAGAACACCTTGTAGGTACTGGTCCTCTCCATCACTTACCTTTGCAGTTCCACGGTGACATTTTCAAATAGCTGAGCATAGATCACAATGAGGAAATGCCAGAGGCTGGTTGGGATAGGAATTCTGACTGCTGTTATTCTGTGGTGTGACCTTACTGTCATTTTCTGGTGTGATTCTAAGCAAGGTCCCTAATCTCTCTGATTCAATTTTCTTGCCTGAAAAATAGGAATAATATTACCTACCTCACAGGGCTATTATAATGATTAAATGAGCTGGCGTGTACATATGTCACACTTTGAAAATGAGTGTCTCACACATAAAGTAACAAATACATGCAAGTTATAAATATAATTTCATACTGCTTAATTCCTGTCATCTGAAATGAAAGTCTGGTATCCTAGTTTGTAGTTTCTTGCTGTAGATGTTTCTTATAGTGTGACTATGTAATACTTCCAAGCATGGCATAGAACTTGATTACCTTTGTATTCTATTCATATTCTCACACTGAGTCTCCTCAGGGATTTAGGGTGGTGGCTTTCTATGCTTTGTCATATTCTTAAAGTGTTCTCACTGAAATTTTAAGTTATAAGACATACCCGAATGAATTTTTATCAGAACTGTTACATTTATAAATTAATTTAAGGAGAACTGATACCCTCTAGCTTACTATACTTGCCTTGAGAATCCCAGGGACGGGGGAGCCTGGTGGGCTGCTGTCTATGGGGGTCGCACAGAGTCAGGCACGACTGAAGCAACTTAGCAGCAGCAGCTTACTATATAGTGGCTCAGATGGTAAAGAGACTGTCTGCAATGCGGGAGACCTGGGTTCGATCCCTCGGTTGGGAAGATTCCCCTGGAGGAGGGCATGGCAACCCACTGCCATATTCATGCCTGGAGAATCCCCATGGACAGAGGAGCCTGGCAAGCTACGGTGCATGGGGTTGCAAAGAGCCAAACATGACTGAGTGACTAATCACAGCACAGCTTACAATATAAGGCTTCCCTGATAGCTCAGTTGGTAAGGAATCCACCTGCAATGCAGGAGACCCTGGTTTGATCCCTGGAGATCTGCTGGAGAAAGGGTAGCCTACTCACTCTAGTATTCTTGGACTTCCCTTGTGCCTCAGCCAGTAGAGAATCTGCCTACAATGTGGGAGACTTGGGTTTGATCCCTGGGTTGGGAAGCTTACAATATATGTGCCCCCTTTTTTCATAATCTCTTGTATTAGAATTTTATCAGAGGAATCCCCTGGTGGTCCAACAGTTAAGACCCTACACTTCCAAGGCAGGGGCATGGGTTCAATCTCTGGTTGGGGAAATAGGATCCCATATACCTCGTGGCAGCACTGCCAAAACAATAAATTTTTTAAAAGATTTTAACAAATTATATTTTAAAACAAGCAGAACCACTGTATTAAGGAATTTGTTGCCAGGATTGGGTCTTATGGAAATATGAGAGCTGGCTAAGTAATGTCTGTTAGGCTGCTGTCTTTTGTCTCATCTACAGCTTGAAGTCCAGAGGGCGGGTAGCTGGGAAGAGAAGATGAAAATAGCATAGGGAAGATCAAAGAGAGGCTGAAATTCACAAGAAGGAGCTGGAACCTATGAGGGAAAAAACATAACCCATGTCAATTCTCACCCACCCACTGATGATGGGTGTCCTGCACAGAAAGTTGGTGACCTTCCTCATGAATGTCAGGAGAGGCAGAGTTGAAGAAGGAATTCAGAAAAGGTGGGTTCTGTCCCACACCTAGGTTTGAGACAGCAGAACTAAATGCAAACTACAAAATGGCTTCTGTTTAACTTCCATCTTCCTGACAGCCTATAAACATGTCTCCAACAGTCCAGTCGTAACTGGAAATACACAAGAAAGGGAATCCTGGGAAATGTAGGTCAGCTTAGGCAAGGTGACACATTACCAACACCCACGTCTCTCGGTACCATTTATTTAATGGATTTTATATGTTTCACACTAGTAATTATTTATAACTGTTTTACCACTACCAACGTGATCTCTAAGCAGGATGTTTACTCCATGGTTCTGAGCACTCTAAAGCCCTTTCCCGCATTCCCTCTATCATATATCAAAATATATCAAAGCTAGTTATCTGGCACTGCTGTCTTGGCACTGAATTAGCTGAATATACACAGAATAAAACTCAAAACCATGCTTTAATAGTCCAACTTGAAATTTATGAATAAAAATCCTACCTAATCCCTCATTGCTACCTGCAAAACTCGAGTCAATTCGCTCTACTATTCTCCTTACTATTTTTATGTTTGTTGTTCATGTACTAAGTCGTGTCTGACTCTTTGTGATCCCATGGACTGCAGCATGCCCTGTCCTCCACTGTCTCCCTAAGTTTGCTCAAATTCATGTCCATTGAGTCAGTGATGCCGTCCAGCCATCTCATCCTCTGTTGCCCCCTCTCCTTTTGCCTTCAATCTTTCCCAGCATCAAGGTCTTTTCCAGTGAATCCATTGTTTGCATCAGGTGGCCAACATATTGGAGCCAGCATCAGTCTTTCCAATGAATATTCAGAGTTGGTTTCCTTTAGGATTGATTGGTTTGATGTTCTTGCAGTTCAGGGGACTCTCAAGAGTCTTCCCCAGCACCACAATTTGAAAGCATCAATTTTTTGGTGCTCAGCTTCTTTATGGTCCAACTCTCACATCTGTACATGACTGCAGGAAAATCCATAGTTTTGATTGTATGGACCTTTGTCAGCAAAGTGTCATATCTGCTTTTTAAAACAATATTTTTATATAGCTTCTAAAATCTTACACACTTCCACTCCTGTATTAGTGTTCTCAGACCGCAAAAACTAAAAA
The DNA here is from genome assembly GCF_014754425.2 of Oryx dammah. Lineage (NCBI taxonomy): Eukaryota > Metazoa > Chordata > Mammalia > Artiodactyla > Bovidae > Oryx > Oryx dammah. Next base: position 2,146,372 of record NW_024080556.1, on the reverse strand, counting down.
GCCACAGATTGGTGGTTTGAATAACAAATTTACTTTCCACAGTTCTAGAGGCTGGGAAGTCCAAGTTTAAGGTTCTGGCATTTCCATTTCTTGGTGAAGGCTCTCTTCCTGGCTTGCAGATGGTTACTTTCTTACTTTTGACTCAGTGGAGAGAGACTGTAAAACATGAAATGTTCAAAACAAAATTTCTTACTCTTCTTACTCCAACATGTCTTTCTCTCAATATTTCCTCAGTAAACAGCAATTATTCATCCAATTACACTGGCCAAAAACCATGGAATCATTTTGCCTCTTTATTTTCACATACTAAAGAAAAAAAAAAAAAGTAAATCTATCAGATAGCAGACATGGACTGAGAGATTAAGCACACACATTGGTAAATCTCATTGGTTTTTCTTTCAAAATACTTCTGAAATCTACCAACTTTATACTACTGGTCCAAGTACTTTTCTTCGTGAACAGTAGTAGAAAGCCTCCTAATAACCCCTCTGCTTCCAGTCTTGCAAGTGTACAGTCTCGTCTTTACGTAGCTATTAGAATGAGCCTTTTTAAAATGTTAGATTATACAAGAAAGTGAAAGTGTTACTCACTCAGTCATGTCCAACTCTGTTTGACCCCATGAACTGTAACCATTGCAAGCAGATTCTTACCATCTGTGCCACCAGGGAAGCCCAGATTATACCAGAGCTATCCTTAAATCTACTTCTTGTTTCCCATCTCTAACAGAATAACCCAAAATCCAAACATCTAAGATCCCACTTTGGCCCATAGCTTACCAAATGATTTCATTCCCATTCTCCTCCAGTCACACTGAACTCTTTGAACACATCCAGCCTGTTCCAAGTACAAGACTTTTGCATCTACTGTTCCAACTTCTCCGAATTCTTTTTATCCTAAGACATCCTTATAGCTAAATTATTATTTATATCAGGTCTCTTTTTAAATGCCATCTCATCTCAAGGCCTCTTTCAATAACTTCAGTAAAATAGCACCCCTGCCACTTTTATCCCCTTACTTTGCTTTACTGTTTCTTAATATAGTTATAAATATAATATAATCAATATAATATAGTTAATTAATATAATTAATATGTTAATCCTGACATAGGAGCATTAACTGCCCAGATCTGAAACTTATCTCCATTACTCACTGTTATGACCCTGGGCAATGACTTTACCTTTCTATGATCTATTTTCTACGTCTGTAAGATGGGAATAATAATAGAACCTACCTCATAAGGATGTTAAATTTAAACAAGATTGTGTGTGTGTGACAGACAGGAAGAAAAACTGAGAAAAAGAAACAAGTGTCTGACACATGAGCACTACGTATGCACTGCTGCTAGAATAAATATTATTTGCCTCCTTAAGAATGTAAGCTCAGGGAGAGCAACATCTTTGTCTCTCTTGTTTCACGTTGTATCTCTAGCATTGAGAGTAGTAACTTCACAAAATATTGACTGAATTAAAGAGAAAAATGGTCACAGCATTTATGTGCATCACTCATCTGCTTGAATTAGTGTACCTGCATTTTAATAGTTTTTAGTTGAGTCTTTCAACTTTTAGGTAGCCAAACATATCGATGACAAAAGAATATTTTCTTACTTTTCCCATATTTAAATTCATGTTTTGTATCCTTTTAAATTGGCCAGAACTTTTAAAACAGTCATCACCCTGGCTGTCTCCCATTCCAGTTTTAGAGAGAACACAGAATTGTGGCTACTTCATTAAAAGAAATGTTTTTCATAGAATTGGTTTTGAAGCTTATTAAATTTCGTCTAATTAATCAGTGGTAAAGGCACGCATGTGTGTGTGCTCAGTCATGTCCGACTTTTTGCAACCCCTTGGACTATAGCCCACCAGCTCCCTCTGTCCATGAGATTTTTCCAGGTCAGAATACTGGAATAGGTTGCTGTTTCCTCCCCCTACAGTTCAGTTCAGTTCAGTCACTCAGTCATGTCCGACTCTTTGCGACCCCATGAATTTCAGCATGCCAGGCCTCCCTGTCCATCACCAACTCCCAGAGTTTACCCAAACTCATGTGCATTGAGTTGGTGGTGCCATCCAGCCATCTCATCCTCTGTTGTCCCCTTCCCCTCCTGCCCCCAATCCCTCCCAACATCAGGGTCTTTTTCAATGAGTCGACTCTTCACATGAGGTGGCCAAAGTATTGGAGTTTCAGCCTCAGCATAAGTCCTTTCAATGAACACCCAGGACTGATCTCCTTTAGGATGGACTGGTTGGATCTCCTTGCAGTCCAAGGGACTCAAGAGTCTTCTCCAACAGTTCAAAAGCATCAGTTCTTCGGCGCTCAGCTTTCTTCACAGTCTAACTCTCACATCCATACATGACTACTGGAAAAACCATAGCCTTGACTAGATGGACCTTTGCTGTCAAAGTAATGTCTCTGCTTTTGAATATGCTATCTGGGTTTGTCATAACTTTCCTTCCGAGGAGTAAGCATCTTTTAATTTCATGGCTGCAGTCACCATCTGCAGTGATTTTGGAGCCCAAAAAATAAAGTCTGACACTGTTTCCACTATTTCCCCATCTATTTCCCATGAAGTGATGAGACCAGATGCCATGATCTTCGTTTTCTGAATGTTGAGCTTTAAGCCAACTTTTTCACTCTCCTCTTTCACTTTCATCAGGAGGCTTTTTAGTTCCTCTTCACTTTCTCCCATAAGGGTGGTGTCATCTGCATATCTGAGGTTATTGATATTTCTCCTGGCAATCTTGATGCCAGCTTGTGTTTCTTCCAGTCCAGCGTTTCTCATGATGTACTCTGCATAGAAGTTAAATAAGCAGGGTGACAATATACAGCCTTGATGTACTCCTTTTCCTATTTGGAACCAGTCTGTTGTTCCATGCCCAGTTCTAACTGTTGCCTCCTGACCTGCATACAGGTTTCTCAAGAGGCAGGTCCAGGGATCGAATCTGTGTCTCTTATGTCTCCTTCATTGGCAGGCAGATTTTTTACCACTGGTGCCCCCAGAGAAGCCCCATACTGTGAGAACTTCTATTTCAGTGCCTGGATTAATGGCCATCATTTAGTACATTTTATAAACATACTTGTCAAACAAATAAATGTAAATATTCAAGAGTGATGTTTTAAAGATGAAGGGAAATGTAAAAGAGGCACCTAACATCTATTTAGCATGCAATATATGTTAGAATCACTTTAGTTATATTGCTTTTTATTCAGCTCTTACAGTAACCTCTCAGAAAGGATTAAAATAACTAGAATCAGGGAGATTTAGTGACTGGCCCAAAGTCAGTGGGCTGGTAAGTTGGAACTGAGAGGTGAGCTCATGTATATATGATCTCAAAGACCATATACTTAAGACTGAAGTAGCTGACCACCACATGAAACCCTTACCACTTTACTAGGCCCAGTGAGAGAAAAATCGTCCATTTTTTCTAATTGATGGCTATTAATCCAGGCCCTGAAATAGAAGTTCTCACAATGTGCTATCAGAGACTTTTGAAAACCTAATTATAGTATAATATAAAATGTGCCTGAGAGTAGATGTTCAGTTAATTCTTAGTGAATAAATGAACAAATGGTTAAGTGAAAAGCTTAACCTACAGTGTGTATCTCTTTCTAGAGACTTCAACTTAAAGTTATCAGTTATCCTATATCGACAAAGACTAAAAATTCCAGTTCATGTGTATATTCACACAACATGCCTCATGCCTGTCTGTGGCTAGAATAGAGAAGAGGAAGATCTGGGAGACAGAAAGTGGAGCATGTAGACTCTTGAAGAGTGAAATGACATCATGGTTTGTATGCCTCAAATCAGAAAGTGTTTCAATGTAGAAAAATCTTCAGTGATTAGTTTATAAACATCCAGTTCTACGCTGGCAATATATTTGAACAGTTCCATGAGAAAGTGCCATTAGCACAAAATAAAATATCTCCTAAGACTTCTAAATATCCTTTGACTGTTTCCTTTTCCGAGTTTCCAAGAACTTAATTGTGAGATAAGGCAAAAGCACAAAATTTTTCCAATTACAGAAAAATAAGTAGACTTCATTAAAGTTAAACCTAAAAATATATTCACCTATCATCATTCATCTTTACTTAGAAAACAATAGTTGCCTATCCAAACAGAATTTGATTGATCCTAGGTTCTCAAAACACACATGAATGGTTTTGGACAGATGTTCCATCAATGACAAATTGGCCTTGGGGGATATGCGACCACCTTGGAAAAAAGCCATATATCCAAATTCTTTTAGTTTCAGCAGCACTCATTTGAAACTATTCTCTAATCTTAAATTTCTAAGTAAACTTCTGTAAAAATAAATATTAAAGGACTCTTTTTAAATTAGGTTTAAATAAATCCTCTAAAGGCTAAGATTACGGTTTTAAGTGACCCACTAATCAACTCTCCAAATTTATGGCAATAATGTTGTTGGCAAGAGTTCGCAAAGCGGTTGATGGCATCAACCACAAAGCCCTGTTTATAAATACATATTATCACATTAGGGGTACACTGTTTCAATTTTTAGAGCATTCCATTTAAGTTCCAACTTTGAACTGATCTGATTAATACTTTTTCTTCTAGTGGTTGTATTTCATTTATGACAACACTCAGTGGGAACAGAAAAAGTATTCCATTTAAAATTAAAGAGTTTTGATGGTAACATCAAAAGCTGTGGAATTGTCTCTTAGATATTCTCCAGAAAGTAGGATGGAGGAAAGGTCTGTAGTAGTGTTAATTTAGTGTTTTTAAGAGGAAGCAAGATGAATCTAAGAATTTAAGAGCTGGGTAAATTGCTGAGCTGTTTCTCCTGAATTAATGTTAAAGGTTCTCTTATCATAGAATTAGACACTCACAAATACATTCACACTTATACACAAACACCACCACCACATATAATGAAGGCTCCTTATGCTATGATCTACCCACTACAACTTTATTGTGTTGCTTAATTTTATATTTCAAAGCTCCATTATTATTATCTTGAATCTGTTTTAATGGCATGTTCAAGAAATCACTTGACCAAACCTTAAGTGCAAAGGACAAATGCAGAAACAACGAAGCATGTCTCAGATTCTCTTGATCTCATAAAAGTGGATTTATGGATATTTTTCATACAGAGATAAATGGATCTATGCACATATATGCACATACACATGTATTCTTGGGTCAAACATTTCATAATTCAAATGGTAAGGAATATCCAGCAATTCCTAGAGGCTTTACATTGGTATATTTGAATTTGTTTGACTTTAAAATTTGTAAATATTTGTAAGATTTAATACTTCTTACAGAATATTCTCATGGGGATAGAGGATGAATTGTGATAACCTAACCAGGTTCCAGCCTCCCTACTTATCACTGTTTCAGAAATCTCATAGCATTGCAAAAATAACTCCCTTTACTAAACTCTGGCCCAGGTCACCCAAGTTTCTCTCTCTACCTGCTAAAGGAGATCGAAATGCCCAAGACCTTATATTCAAGAACACGAAAAGAGGCAAAACTAGCAAGATCCATAGACATGATCAAGTTCAACACTTCTCACTACTGTTAGAATAGTGACCTGAGCTTCCCCTCTTCACCAGGCCAACCCCTGTCCATCTTTCATATCTCTCTCTGGCTTCTGCTCTGATTGGCAAGTGCTCTTCCTATGAGTTCATTTGGAATTCTTTCTCAGGAAAATATTGAATAGTCCAGATGTCAACTGCCCCCTCATTCCCATAGTTGTATAACACTTCACTAAAAAAAAAAATTCACTGTGTAAATTGGTTTACACAGACACTACCATTAACAGCATTGAAATTCAGTTTGGGCATCTGTCTTCTTCAGAGTCACGTTCATTATCACTCTCTCCTGGAGGCCAGAGTGCCACCAGGATTCTCTAGTCTCTCTTAGGCAGAACAATTCTACTGTCAAGGATTCCAGAAGCATTTCAGTGTTTAAGAAAACACAGTCATGCAAACAACAGATTCTGCTTTCTCCAGAGGACATTTATCCAGTCTGATGTTTACTGATCTTGCTCTTTGAAATCTTTCCCTGCATACTTGCCAATTCGCTTCAGTTGTGTCCAAATCTTTGTGACACTATTGGCTGTAGCCCTCCAGGCACTTTGGTCCATGGGATTCTCCAGGCAAGAACACTGGAGTGGGTAGGGATCTTCCTGACCCAGGGACTGAACCCACATCCTATCTGATGAAATAAAAGTAATATTGGGATTTTATGGTTCTTTTCTCTGGAGCTCTACCAATGTGATTCAGCTACCCTTTATGTTTCTACTTTGTCTTCCATCCTACATTTATCCAACAAACAGGTTCCTCACTTACACGGCCTATATGCCTTTTCTCTACCTCACATATACCCGTTTGCTTACTCATAGTTTCTGCTTCCCTCATAACTTCAGCCTATACATTAGATTATCAAGACCTCTCTGACTTTTCAGTTTATGCTCCCAGTACTGCCTATTTCAAATATTTAAACTAAAAACAGATGATCTCCCCAGGTTATCTTTTGTATCTGGTCCTATCATAGCTCAGTTCAGTAGCTCAGTCATGTCCAACCCTTTGCAACCCCATGAATCGCAGCACGCCAGGCCTCCCTTTCCATCACCAACTCCTGGAGTTCACTCAGACTCACATCCATTAAATCAGTGATGCCATCCAGCCATCTCATCCTCTGTTGCCCTCTTTTTTTGGAAAACAAATGGATTGACTGCCCTTAGTCCAAGGCCACGCCTGGTTATGCAGTTGTGTATGGAAATGGAGCAAAGATGGTCATCCAGACCCGCTCCTTCTGCAGCCAAGGTAGTAGCTACAGTTCAGTTCAGTTTAGTCGCTCAGTCGTGTCCGACTCTTTGCGACCCCATGAATGGCAGCACGCCAGGCCTCCCTGTCCATCACCAACAACCAGAGTTCACCCAGACTCACGCCCATTGAGTCAGTGATGCCATCCAGCCATCTCATCCTCTGTTGTCCCCTTCTCCTCCTGCCCCCAATCCCTCCCAGCATCAGAATCTTTTCCAGTGAGTCAACTCTTCACATGAGGTGGCCAAAATACTGGAGCTTCAGCTTCAGCATCATTCCTTCCAAAGAAATCCCAGGGCTGATCTCCTTCAGAATGGACTGGTTGGATCTCCTGGCAGTCCAAGGGACTCTCAAGAGTCTTCTCCAACACCACAGTGCAAAAGCATCAATTCTTCGGCACTCAGCCTTCTTCACAGTCCAAATCTCACATCCATACATGACTACTGGAAAAACCATAGCCTTGACTAGACAGACATTAGTCGGCAAAGTAATGTCTCTGCTTTTGAATATACTATCTAGGTTGGTCATAACTTTTCTTCTAAGGAGTAAGCGTCTTTTCATTTCATGGCTGCAGTCACCATCTGCAGTGATTTTGGAGCCCCCCAAAATAAAGTCTGACACTGTTTCCACTGTTTCCCCATCTATTTCCCATGAAGTGATGGGACTGGATGCCATGATTTTTGTTTTCTGAGTGTTGACCTTTAAGTCAAATTTTTCACTCTCCTCTTTCACTTTCATCAAGAGGCTCTTTAGTTCCTCTTCACTTTCTGCCATAAGGGTGCTGTCATCTGTATGTCTGAGGTTATTGATATTTCTCCCGGCAGTCTTGATTCCAGCTTGTGTTTCTTCCAGTCCAGCGTTTCTCATGATGTACTCTGCATAGAAGTTAAATAAGCAGGGTGACAATATACAGCCTTCATGTACTCCTTTTCCTATTTGGAACCAGTCTGTTGTTCCATGTCCAGTTCTAACTGTTGCTTCCTGACATGCATACAGATTTCTCAAGAGGCAGATCAGGTGGTCTGGTATTCCTATCTCTTTCAGAATTTTCCACAGTTTATTGTGATCCACACAGTCAAAAGCTTTGGCAAAGTCAATAAAGCAGAAATAGATGTTTTTCTGGAACTCTCTTGCTTTTTCTATGATCCAGCGGAATGTTGGCAATTTGATATCTGGTTCCTCTGCCTTTTCAAAAACCAGCTTGAACATCAGGAAGTTCACAGTTCACGTATTGCTGAAGCCTGGCTTGGAGAATTTTGAGCATTACTTTACTACTGTGTGAGATGAGTGCAATTGTGTGGTAGTTTGAGCATTCTTTGGCGTTGCCTTTCTTTGGGATTGGAATGAAAACTGACCTTTTCCAGTCCTGTGGCCACTGCTGAGTTTTCCAAACTTGCTGGCATATTGAGTGCATCACTTTCACAGCATCATCCCTCAGGACTTGAAATAGCTCAACTGGCATTCATCACCTCCACTAGCTTTGTTCATAGTGATGCTTTCTAAGGCCCACTTGGCTTCACATTCCAGGATGTCTGGCTCTAGATGAGTGATCACACCATTGTGAGTATCTGGGTCATGAGATCTTTTTTGTACAGGTCTTCTGTGTATTCTTGCCACCTCTTCTTAATATCTTCTGCTTCTGTAAGGGCCATACCATTTCTGTCCTTTATCAAGCCCATCTTTACATGAAATGTTCCCTTGGTATCTCTAATTATCTTGAAGAGATCTCTAGTCTTTCCCATTCTGTTCTTTTCCTCTATTTCTTTGCATTGATCACTGAGGAAGGCTTTCTTATCTCTTCTTGCTCTTCTTTGGAACTCTGAATTCAGATGCTTATATCTTTCCTTTTCCTTTCTATATCTTGCTTTTTGCCTCTCTTCTTTTCACAGCTATTTGTAAGGCCTCCCCAGACAGCCATTTTGCTTTTTTGCATTTCTTTTTCCATGGGGATGGTCTTGATCCCTGTCTCCTGTACAATGTCACGAACCTCCATCCATAGTTCATCAGGCACTCTATCTATCAGATCTAGGCCCTTAAATCTATTTCTCCCTTCCACTGTATAATCATAAGGGATTTGATTTAGGTCATACCTGAATGGTCTAGCGGTTTTCCCTACTTTCTTCAATTTAAGTCTGAATATGGTAATAAGGAGTTCATGATCTGAGCCATAGTCAGCTCCTGGTCTTGTTTTTGTTGACTGTATAGAGCTTCTCCATTTTTGGCTGCGAAGAATATAATCAATCAGAATGTGGTCCCCTGGAGAAGGGAATGGCAAACCACTTCAGTATTCTTGTGTTGAGAACCCCATGAACAGTATGAAAAGGCAAAATGATAGGATACTGAAAGAGGAACTCCCCAGGTCAGTAGGTGCCCAATATGCTACTGGAGATGGGTGGAGAAATAACTCCAGAAAGAATGAAGTTCAGCTCACTTCAGTTGCTCAGTCACATCCGACTCTTTGTGACCCCATGAATCACAGCACGCCAGCCCTCCCTGTTCATCACCATCTCCTGGAGTTCACTCAGACACATGTCCATCGAGTCCATGATGCCATCCAGCCATCTCATCCTTGGTCGTCCCCTTCTCCTCCTGCCCCCAATCCCTCCCAGCATCAGAGTCTTTTCCAATGAGTCAACTCTTCACATGAAGTGGCTAAAGTACTGGAGTTTTAGCTTTAGCATCATTCCTTCCAAAGAAATCCCACAGTTGATCTCCTTCAGAATGGACTGGTTGGATCTCCTTGCAGTCCAAGGGACTCTCAAGAGTCTTCTCCAGCACCACAGTTCAAAAGCATCAATTCTTCGGCACTCAGCCTTCTTCACAGTCCAACTCTCACATCCATACATGACCACAGGAAAAACCATAGCCTTGACTAGACCGAACTTAGTCTTCAAAGTAATGTCTCTGCTTTTGAATATACTATCTAGGTTGGTCATAACTTTTCTTCTAAGGAGTAAGCATCTTTTAATTTCTTGGCTGCAATCACCATCTGCAGTGATTTTGGAGGCCCCAGAAATAAAGTCTGACACTGTTTCCACATCTATCTCCTATGAAGTGATGGGACTGGATGCCATGATCTTCATTTTCTGAATGTTGAGCTTTAAGCCAACTTTTTCACTCTCCTCTTTCACTTTCATCAAGAGGCTCTTTAGTTCCTCTTCGCTTTCTGCCATAAGTGTGGTGTCATCTGCCTATCTGAGGTTATTGATATTTCTCCTGGCAATCTTGATTCCAGCTTGTGTTTCTTCCAGTCCAGCGTTTCTCATGATGTACTCTGCATAGAAGTTAAATAAGCAGGGTGACAATATACAGCCTTCATGTACTCCTTTTCCTATTTGGAACCAGTCTGTTGTTCCATGTCCAGTTCTAACTGTGGCTTCCTGACCTGCATACAGATTTCTCAAGAGGCAGATCAGGTGGTCTGGTATTCCTATCTCTTTCAGAATTTTCCACAGTTTATTGTGATCCACACAGTCAAAAGCTTTGGCATAGTCAAGAAAGCAGAAATAGATGTTTTTCTGGAAGTCTCTTGCTTTTTCCATGATCCAGCGGATGTTGGCAATTTGATCTCTGGTTCCTCTGCCTTTTCGAAAATCAGCTTGAACATCACAGTTCACATATTGCTGAAGCCTGGCTTGGAGAATTTTGAGCATTACTTTACTAGCATGTGAAAGAATGAAGGGATGGAGCCAAAGCAAAAACAATACCCAGCTGTGGAAGTGAATGGTGATAGAAGCAAGGTCCGATGCTGTAAAGAGCAATATTGCATAGGAACCTGGAATGTCAGGTCCATGAATCAAGGCAAGTTGGAAGTGGTCAAACAAGAGATGGCAAGAGTGATTGTCAACATTCTAGGAATCAGTGAACTAAAATGGACTGGAATGGGTGAATTTAACTCAGATGACCATTATATTTACTACTGTGGGCAGGAATCCCCCATCAGAAATGGAGTAGCCATCATGGTCAACAAGAGTCCAAAATGCAGTACTTGGATGCAATCTCAGAGACAACAGAATGATCTCTGTTCATCTCCAAGGCAAACCATTCAATATCACAGTTATCCAAGTCTATGCCCCAACCAGTAATGCTGAAGAAGCTGAAGTTGAATGGTTCTATGAAGACCTACAAGACCTTTTAGAACTCACACCCAAAAAAGATGTCCTTTTCATTATAGGGGACTGGAATGCAAAAGTAGGAAGTCAAGAAACACCTGGAGTAACAGGCAAATTTGGCCTTGGAATGTGGAATGAAGCAGGGCAAAGACTAATAGAGTTTTGCCAAGAAAATGCACTGGTCATAGCAAACACCCTCTTCCAACAACACAAGAGAAGATTCTACACATGGACATCACCAGATGGTCAACACCGAAATCAGATTGATTATATTCTTTGCAGCCAAAGATAGAGAAACTCTATACAGTCAACAAAAACAAGACCAGGAGCTGACTGTGGCTCAGATCATGAACTCCTTATTACCAAATTCAGACTTAAATTGAAAAAAGTAGGGAAAACCGCTAGACCATTCAGATATGACCTAAATCAGTTCCCTTATATAGTAGCTTAAAGTGAAGTTGCTCAGTCGTGTCCAACTCTTTGTGACCCCCATGGACTGTAGCCTATCAGGCTCCTCCCTCCATGGGATTTTCCAGGCAAGAGTGCTGGAATGGATTGCCATTTCCTTCTCAGGGGATCTTCCCGACCCAGGAACTGAACCCAGGTCTCCCGCATTGCAGGCAGATGCATTACCGTCTGAGCCACTGGGGCACCCAATATAGTAGGTTGCTGCTGCTGCTGCTGCTGCTAAGTCGCTTCAGTCGTGTCCGACTCTGTGCAACCCCATAGACGACAGCCCACCAGTCTCCTCCATCCATGGATTTTCCAGGCAAGAGTACTGGAGTGGGGTGCCATTGCCTTCTCCAATGTAGTAGCTTAGTTCTTCTTAAGTTGGCCCAGAGGGAAACAACTATTATGACTGTGGTGAGTTATATCAACTGTAGTTCCATATTTCCTATTGCAATAGATAGGTGGTCCCCAACCCATATCCCCTTTTATGAGCCAGTACACCCACCTCCCTGGTTTCTTGAGCGTAGATGTTAAAGGCTTATAGAAGCCTTTCTTCTCCTGTCCTCAGCTGACAGGAGCTGCCTCACCCCACAGGTTACTGCCTTTTCTCCTCTTGTTCACCTTTCTTATCCTGCTTTGTTTCCTCTCCTACAGCTTTCCCCCCAACCCCCACCCATCCTGAGGAGCACTCCCTCCAAAAAAATCTGCATCTGAATTCTTGTCTCAGACTCTCCTTCTAAGGAACATAACTTCAAGCCTGTTAAATAAAGGTCCTTTCTCATTGGAAATAAGTAATTCTGCCCACAACTTATGATAGTAATAACTTTGCATTTATGTTTTAAAATCCAGGATTCAGATTCTATTTTTATTTCAAACATGCTGTCATTTAAATGGAGATATAAAACTGCATAATAAATCTGCTAAAATGATGTGCATGAGATTGAGGTGAAATTAAATGACCTATGACAGGCTTCAATCATATTTTAGTATGGATAATACTTTTTTAAGAATCATATTTCAAGGATTCAAATTCTTCTTTATTATAAGTGATATGTAACATTATATTAGTTTCAGGTATACAACATAACGATTCCAAATTTGTATATATTGTGATACGATCACCACAATAAGTCTAGTTAACATTCATCAAATTTAAATGTTTTTCTTGTGATGATAACTAAAGATTTAGTTTTTATTAACTTTCAAACATATAATACTGTATTATTAACTATAGTCACCATGATATACAGCACATCCATGAATTGATTTTTTTTTTTACCTCCTGACTACCTTTATCCATTTTACCCACCCCCCAAACCCCACCTCTGGCAACCAGCAATCTGTTCTCTGTATCTGTGGGGTTTTGTTTTTGGACTCCACAAATAAATAAGAACATACAATATTTGTCTTTCTCTGTCTGACTTATTTCATTGAGAAGAATGTATGGTCCATCCACGATACAACCACAATACACTGGTCTATCCACGACAGTAAATGGCAAGATTTTCTTGTTTTAATGGGTGAATAATATTCCACTCAATTCATATTCCACATTTTCTTTCTTCATTCATCCATTGATGGACACTTAGGCTGTTTCCATGTCTTGGTTATTGTAAATAATGTTGCAATGATATGAGCATGCACATCTTTCTTAGCATTTTTTATTCCTTTAGATAAATACCCAGAAGTTAATTGTTGGGTGATGTGGTAGTTTTGTTTTTTGTCTCTTTTTTAAAACATAAACGTGCATTTATTCGAGTCCATGCCACCTAATCTACTGAGTAATCAGGACTAGAAAAGGGAAGGATTAAACCCAAACAACAACAAAAACACTGAGACATTCATTCCTTGCATTGTGAGTCAGTTCAGAAGAATCTGTGCTGGCAAGCCAGTCTCCTCCCTGAGAAGCAGGCTTCGTTCTCTGTTCTCCTCCAGCATCTTCATCTCTCTCAGTTAAGGCCTGGACAGTGTCAGGGTGGTGGCTGCACCTGCTCTGGAGCTGTGGGCTGGTGGGAGTTGGGCCCCAGGCCGTCAGTCACCCGAGGGTTCAGGCAGTGTGGGGTCAGGCTCCTGGCCCCCCAGCTCTGCCGTCTGCCCCCAGAGCTGCTCTACTGTCTGCAGCAGGGCTGACCGCTCCAGCTCCAAGGCCAGGGTTGCCTGCTTTAGCTTGCTTTCGCTAGTTAGGAGCTTCTCAGTGGTGGCTCCCAGGCCCTGGATCCTCCCATTGGCCACCTGCAGTTGTTCAAGGAGGTCACAGTTCTCTTTGCGTAAGCTGCTGTTGATCTTCTCTAATTTGTCCATTCTTTGGTTGTCACTGAGAGAAGAATCGATAAGCTCTTCCTGAGCACATGGTACTCAACTTCATAAGCCTGTAACTTTAGAGGAGTCCATCTCAAACACTTGACTGATGGTCTTCAACATCAGCACCAAGCCCAGGTTGGGTGGTGTGCTTTTTATAAAGTCAACTATGATTTCTAGGTTTTTCTGCTGCAGAATCAAGGGCTTATGGTATCCCAGCAGACTTAAAGCCACTTTAAATATGACCTCTGATCCCTGAAGAAAGATCATATCAAAGACTCTGGCGACGAAGCCCAGGGGGAACTGCAAGGCAAACACAGTGAGGAACCAGGGCGCAGCAGAGAGGCTGGGGCTGATCTCATGCCCCTCCAGGTGGTTGTATAGGTCCCTGTGGTAATCACGGAACAGGCTTGAGAGCTGGTACATCTGGATCTGTAAAATAATCATGTCTGTTCGATACTGTTTCCACAGTCCCATGTCAAACATCAGAAACTTGAGCATGTTAAATGCCTCTTCTTCACCCATGTGAAGCAGGAGGATGCCTGCTACAAAGCTGAGACCTTGGCAATAGCCCACTTCTTCGTCTAGAAGCGAGCAGGCCTTCAGGATGTTGTAAAGTAACAGCTGCCCTGCTCCTAGCTGAGCAGAGTAGTACCGATGTGTTGGAAAGGTTTGCCCAAGGTCGATGAGAATGGTGTGCTGCTGGGTGGTGAGCTGCTTTAAGAGCTCTTTGTAGGGCATGTCCTTGGGTTGCTGTTTGCTGAGGAACAGGTGCTTCAGGTGGCACTGCTCCACCAAGAATTTCCAGACTTCACCCCGGTGATGTTGTGGCAAACCTTGGCCAACAGCCAAGTGCATTTTTTCCATGTCAAACTTAGTTTTTTATTTTCCTGGAGCGCTTAGCATCTTTTCCCACAGTGTATAAGACAAGGAGTGATTTCTTCATAATCAAGCTTTAGGCACTTGTTCAGCAAATCATTCTCAGAGGTGTGCAGCTTTTGCTTTTCCTTCTCCATCCTGAGCAGCAGTATCTGTTGTAGAATAGCCTTTTGCCACAGCTCTTGGTGTTCACAAGATGTCCTTTTCTTTTCCTCTGGGACAGGGCCAAGGGGTCCATCTTCACAAACTAGTTCTAGAGGAGATCATGGGGAAAGCTCTCCCAGCTCTGAATAATCTTTGTATCTGCTAGGAGAATCGCAGGCCTTCGGGGAGGGTGGCCACTCGAAGGAAGATCTGCTGCCTCCATGGTCTCTGTGTCTTTATGGAGGTCCTGCTGGTGTCACCCATGTGGTCAGCTTTGGACTCAAAGTTCTTTGATTCATGAGGTGTCGCTGTGTTCACTGAGTGATACCTCACAAGCTTCCTTTGTAAGACCCCTGGAGACCCCCATGCCAGCTCCGGAGGCTCCTGGCATTCCATGAGGACATGACTCAGGTGTTGGCGTGCCTTTGGAAGCCCTGCTTGGGTGAGAGCAGGGCTGGCTCTTCCATGGGTTGGCTCTCCAAGTCACTGGACAGGTCATCCAAGGAGCCAAGGATCCTGAAGCAGCTCTTGGAGATGGGCAAAGCCTCCTTTTCACAGCCAGACAGCTCTTTGCTGGTGTTACTGAATGTGCCAGACACAGAGCTGACCAGACCCAGACTGGCTGAGTCCTGGAGGCCTCTGGCTTTATTATCCCAGGACAAAATACTTTCTAAAGATTCCGTTAAAGACCTCTTCACTTTGTTTTTCAGTATATCTAGCCTAAATCGTGGAGAAGGCAATGGCACCCCACTCCAGTACTCTTGCCTGGAAAATCCCATGGATGGAGGAGCCTGGTAGGCTGCAGTCCATGGGGTCGCCGAGAGTCAGACATGACTGAGCGACTTCAATTTCACTTTCACTTTTCACTTTCACACATTGGAGAAGAAAATGGCAACCCACTCCAGTGTTCTTGCCTGGAGAATCCCAGGGACAGGGGAGCATGGTGGCTGCCATCTATGGGGTCACACAGAGTCGGACATGACTGAAGCGACTTAGCAGCATAGGGTGTAAGAGAAGGCAATGGCACCCCACTCCAGCACTCTTGCCTAGAAAATCCCATGGATAGAGGAGCCTGGTGGGCTGCAGTCCATGGGGTCGCCAAGAGTCAGACACGACTGAGCAACTTCACTTTCAATTTTCACTTTCACACATTGGAGAAGGAAATGGCAACCCACTCCAGTGTTCTTGCCTGGAGAATCCCAGGGACAGGGGAGCATGGTGGCTGCCATCTATGGGGTCGCACAGAGTCAGACATGACTGAAGTGACAGCAGCAGCAGCAGCGTAAATCGAGTAGTGCTTGATGGTAATTCACTTCCAATATTCTCCGCTGCAATCTGTGATGTCTTTTTTATCTCCCCAATGTGGACGTGAACTTTTAGCTTCTCTTCATGTAAACATTGGAAAGAAATAACCAATTCATTCTCTCACTGCTCATTCCTTGATTTCAATTTCTGAACCTCCTCAAAAATAGTTGCTTGCTCCTGATTAGTTAATGTTGTCAAGTGTTTCTGGAGCTTTAGTTTGGTTTTGGAAGAATTCATTCCTCGATCTGCTCACAGAGCTTGTGCAGGCCCTGCAGGGGGCAGCCCTCACATGGCTGGACCAGCACCTTCACTGTCTGCTGCACTGAGGGCACCATGAAGGCCTGCTTCAGGGTCATCCTGATCTTGATAGGTAGTTAGAATAGGAAAAAGGAGTCCAAAATGGCAGTGGCTAAAAGACAAAGCAAAGAAAAGCCCGTGGAAATGGAACAAAAGAAAATCTGAGGACCAGAGTGAGAACCTCAGGTGAAACAAATATCCCTCCTGGCTAGCCCAATTTACATAAGGCAGGCTCAGGGGGAAGGAAAAAACATACAAAAAGAGGAGCCAAAATCGAGCCCTGGCTCTTCTTGTGGGTCGGACTGCCCTCAAACCTCAAGGATGTATTTTCCTTTGCTTGCCAAATAAAACTGAGCTGTAACCAAGCTGTAACCCTGGTCTGCCATTTCAAATTTTTGCTGCAGCAAGACAGAACCAAGGAAATTACACACTCCCTTGACAATCTCATCCACCAGAGCTTCACTTGTGTGCTGAAATACATAACAGAGGAAATAAAAGCCTCTACCACCTTAAGGTTCCTGGCAGATGAAACCAAAGTGGTCCACATATCTAATACCCTGAAAGCAATAGGATATCTCCTGAAAAATTTTCTCCAGTGCTATTTTTTTTGGTGTCAGGACTAGTGAGGTAAACTTCTGATCGACCAATTGTGAAGAGCATAGTTCAAGCTTCCTCAATATCTGTCCGCTGCACAATATTGAGTCCACTAATCAGGTGGTTCTGGATGACACTTTCCTCAAAAGAGTTGAAGAAACTACTACTCTGCAAGCCTGCATCCTGAAACTCCTTTCGGAAGGCCAAGGAGCAGCAGCCAAGGCTTTGAGAAGGACTTGCGCACTGGTTGAGGACCCGCTCAGCATCCCCCAGTGGCTGCAGTGCAGGCTGGAACCGATCCAAGAGAAGAAGTCACCACTCACTTGACTGAAGCCCTCCAAGCACTGGTTGATCAGGGCTGGTGGAGCCTTCCTGAGCGCCATCACCATGTGGCCACAAAACAGCACCTTAAACTTCTTGTGAAGGTGTCATTGAACTCTGTCTGGCAATGCAGCTCCTCCTGGCAGGCCTGCTGGATGGAACTGATCTCAGGCAACTTGGCCACCCAGCTGAACAATGGTGAAATCGTGGGCCAGGTGGTGGCTTGTTGTCCTGGGCTCCCGCTTACTCCCACCACCTGCCCTAGAGGTGGCGGGGAGTCAGGGGCCGGCTTGAGGTGCAGCAGGGCGGGGCTTGGCTCCCCTCACTGCAGCAGCAGACTCCTCCCCACCTGTCACATGGTAAAAGTGAAAATGAAGTCGCTCAGTTGTGTCCAACTCTTTGCAACCCCGTGGACTGTATCCTACCATGCTCCTCCATCCATGTGATTTTCCAGCCAAGAGTGCTGGAATTGGTTGCCATTTCCTTCTCCAGAGGATCAAACCCGGGGCTCCCGCATTGTAGTCAGATGCTTTACCATCTGAGCCACCAGGGAAGACCCACATCACTTGGTAGTTCTGTTTTTGAGGAAACACTATATAGTTTTTACATAGTGGCTATACCAAATTAATATTTCAACCAACATTACACATCCATCTTCTCAGCAACACATACTATTTCTTGTCTTTTTCATAATAATCTTCAGACATGCATAAAGTGATAACCATTGGAGTTTTGATTTGCATTTCCCTATTTATAAGTAATGTTGAGCACCATTCCATGTACCTGTTGGCCATCTGCGTGTTGTCTTTGGAAAAAAAAAATCTAGTCAAATTCTCTGCCTATTTTTTTAACTAGATTCTTATTTTTCTATTCAATTCTATGTGTTTTTATATATTTTGAATATTATTCCAGTATCAAATACTTGGTTTGCAAATATTTTCTCCCATTCAGTTGGTTGCCTTTTCATATCATTGCTATGGAGAGGCTTTTAGTTTGATGTAGTCTCACTTGTTTTTATTTTTATTGCTTTACATTTGGCATCAAATCCATGAATCATTGTTATGACTTACATCAAGGAGCTTACCACTCAGCTTTCTTCTAGAAGTTTTATGGTTTCAGGTATTATGTTCAAATCTTTAATCCATTCCAGATTTCCCAACACCACTGACTGAAAACTGTCCTTTGTCCCTTATATAGTCTTAGCTCATTTAAGCAAATTAATTGACTATATACAAATGGGCTTATTTCTGGGCTCTCTTCTATTCCATTAATCTATGTCTCTGCTTTTATGCTAATACCATACTGTTTTCATGATTATAGCTTTTGTGATATAGTTTGAAACTAGGTACTGTGTTGTCTCCAGCTTGCTCTTCTTTCTCAAGATCACTATGGCTTTCAGAGTCTTTGTGGTTCCATATACATTTTAAGATTGTTTGCTCATGAAAAATTCCACTGGAATTTTGATAGAGATTGCATTGCATCTATACACTATTTTCAGTAGTGTGAACATTTAATAATATTAATTCTTCCAATCTATGAACAAGTAATATATTTCCATTTTATTTGTATCTTCTTCAGTACCTTTCAGAAACATCGTATAATTTCCAGTATACAGGTCTTTCACTTCTTTAGTTAAATTTATTTTTGATGCAATTGTAAATGAGATTGTTTTCTTAATTCTTTTCTGATAATGTATTATTGGTATAGAAACACAACAGGTTTTTTATTTTGTATCTTGCAACTTTTCTAACTTTATTGCAACTTTTGCATTTAAAATATATATAAACTGTCATGTCTTCTGCAACTAGTGACAGTTTTATTTTGTCCTTTCAAACTTGGATTTCTTTTACTCTTTTTCTCACCTAAATGCTCTGGCTGAGACTTCCAATACTATGTTGAATAAAAGTGGTGAGAGTGGGCATTCTTGTCTTGTTGTTGTTCAGTTGCTTAGTCACGTCCAACTCTTTGTGACCTGACGGACTGCAGCACACCAGGCTTCCCTGTGCTTCACCATCTGCTAGAGTTTGCCCAAACCTTTGACATGAGTTGGGAGTCTGAGTGTCTCTGTCACCCTCTTCTCATCCTGCCCTCAAACTTTCCCAGCATCAGGGTCTTTTCCAATGAATCGGCTTCTTGCTTTAGGTGGTCAAAGTATTGGAACTTTAACTTCAGCCTCAGTCCTTCCAATGAATATTCAGGACTGATTTCATTCAGGATTGATGGGTTTGATCTCCTTGCTGTCCAAAGGACTCTCAAGAGTCTCCTCCAGCACCACAGTTTGAAAGCATCAATTCTTTGGTGCTCAGCCTTCTTTATGGTTCAACTCTCACATCCATACATGACTACTGGAAAAACCATAGTTTTGACTACACAGACCTTTGTTGGCAAAGTGATGTCTCTGGTTTATAATGTGCTGTCTAGGTTTGTCATAGCTTTTCTTTCAAAGAGCAAGTGTCTTTTAATTTCATGGCCACAGTCACCATCTGCAGTGATTTGGAAGCCCAAGAAAATAAAGTCTGTCACTATTTACATTTTTTTCCCCATCTGTTTGCCATTAAGTGATGGAACTGGATGCCTTGATCTTAATTTTGTGAATGTTGAGGTTTAAGCCAGGTTTTCACTCTCCTCTTTCACCTTCATCAAGAGGCTTTTTAATTCCTCTTCACTTTCTGCCATTAAGTTGGTGTTATCTGCATATTTGAGGTTACTGATACTTCTCCCAGCAGTCTTGATTTCAGCTTGTGAGTCATCCAGCCCATCCTTTTGCATGATGTATTCTGCATATAACTTAAATAAGTGGGGTGATAATAATACAGCCTTGTCATACTCCTTTTGCAGATTTGAACCAGTCTGTTGTTTCATGTCTTGTTCTAACTGTTGCTTCTTGACCTGAGTACAGATTTCCCAGGAGGCAGGTAAGGTGGTCTAGTATTCCCATCTCCTTAAGAATTTTCCACAATTTGTTGTTATCCACACAGTCAAAGGCTTTAGCATAGTGAGTGAAGCAGAAGCAGTGTTTTTCTGAAATTCCCTTGCTTTCTCTATGATCCAGCAGATGTTGGCAATTTGATCTCTGCTTTCTCTGCCTTTTCTAAATCCAGTTTGTACTTCTGGAAGTTCTTAGTTCACATACTACTGAAGCCTAGCTTGAAGCACTTTGAGCATTACCTCACTAGCAGATGAAATGAGTGCATTGTTGTCTAAGTGATTTCTTTGAAAGTTTGAACAATCTTTGGCATTGCCTTTCTTTGTGATTGGAATGAAAATTGACCTTTTCTAGTCCTGTGGCCACTACTGAATTTTCCAAATTCTGACCCTAAAGTTTTTAGCTTTACACAGTTGAGTAAGATATTAGACGTGGGCATGTCCTGTATGACGTTTCATTAGGACCACATCCTTATCTAACTCAATGAAACCAAGCCATGCCTGCAGGGCAACCCAAGATGGGCGGGTCATGGTGGAGAGGTCTGACAGAGTGCAGTCCACTGGAAAAGGGAATGGCAAGCCACTTCAGTATTCTTGCCTTGAGAACCCCATGAACAGTAGGAAAAGGCAAAATGATAGGATACCAAAAGAGGAACTCCCCAGGTCATTAGGTGACCAATATGCTACTGGAGATCAGTGGAGAAATAACTCCAAAAAAAATGAAGGGATGGAGCCAAAGCAAAAACAATACTCAGTTGAGGATGTGACTGGTGAAAGAAGCAAGATCTGATGCTGTAAAGAACAATATTGCATAGGAACCTGGAATGTCAGGTCCATGAATCAAGGCAAATTGGAAGTGGTCAAACAAGAGATGGCAAGGGTGAACGTCGACATTCTAGGAATCAGTGAACTAAAATGGACTGGAATGGTGAATTTAACTCAGATGACCATTATATCTACTACTGCGGGCAGGAATCCCCCAGAAGAAATGGAGTAGCCATCATGGTCAACAAAAGAGTCCAAAGTGCAGTACTTGGATGCAATCTCAAAAACAACAGAATGATCTCTGTTCGTCTGCAAGGCAAACCATTCAATATCACAGTTATCCAAGTCTATGCCCCAACCAGTAATGCCAAAGAAGCTGAAGTTGAACAGTTTTATGAAGACCTACAAGACCTTTTAGAACTCACACCCAAAAAAGATGTCCTTTTCATTATAGGGGACTGGAATGTAAAAGTAAGAAGTCAAGAAACACCTGGAGTAACAGGCAAATTTGGCCTTGGAATGCGGAATGAAGCAGGGCAAAGACTAATAGAGTTTTGCCAAGAAAATGCACTGGTCATAGCAAACACCCTCTTCCAACAACACAAGAGAAGACTCTACACATGGACATCACCAGATGGTCAACACTGAAATCAGATTGATTATATTCTATGCTGCCAAAGATGGAGAAGCTCTATACAGTCAACAAAAACAAGACCAGGAGCTGACTGTGGCTCAGATCATGAACTCCTTATTACCAAATTCAGACTTAAATTGAAGAAAGTAGGGAAAACCGCTAGACCATTCAGGTATGACCTAAATCAAATCCCTTATGATTATACAGTGGAAGGGAGAAATAGATTTAAGGGCCTAGATCTGATAGATAGAGTTCCTGATGAACTATGGACGGAGGTTCATGACATTGTACAGGAGGCAGGGATCAAGACCATCCCCATGGAAAAGAAATGCAAAAAAGCAAAATGGCTGTCTGGGGAGGCTTTACAAATAGCTGTGAAAAGAAGAGAAGTGAAAAGCAAAGGAGAAAAGGAAAGATATAAGCATCTGAATGCAGAGATCCAAAGAATAGCAAGAAGAGATAAGAAAGCCTTCCTCAGCAATCAGTGCAAAGAAATAGAGGAAAAGAACAGAATGGGAAAGACTAGAGATCTCTTCAAGATAATTAGAGATACCAAGGGAATATTTCATGCAAAGATGGGCTCGATGAAGGACAGAAATGGTATGGACCTAACAGAAGCAGAAGATATTAAGAAGAGGTGGCAAGATTACACAGATGAACTGTACAAAAAAGATCTTCACGACCCAGATAATCATGATGATGTGATCACTAATCTAGAGCCCAACATCTTGGAAAGTGAAGTCAAGTGGGCTTTAGAAAACACTATGAACAAAGCTAGTGGAGATGATGGAATTCCAGTTGAGCTGTTTCAAATCCTGAAAGATGATGCTGTGAAAGTGCTGCACTCAATATGCCAGCACGTTTGGAAAACTCAGCAGTGGCCATAGGACTGGAAAAGGTCCGTTTTCATTCCAATCCCAAAGAAAAGCAATGCAAAAGAATGCTCAAACTACCACACAACTGCACTCATCTCACATGCTAGTAAAGTAATGCTCAAAATTCTCCAAGCCAGGCTTCAGCAATACGTGAACCATGAACTCCCTGATGTTCAAACTGGTTTTTGAAAAGGCAGAGGAACCAGAGATCAAATTGCCAACATCTGCTGGATCATGGAAAAAGCAAGAAAGTTCCAGAAAAACTTCTATTTCTGCTTTATTGACTATGCCAAAGCTTTTGACTGTGTGGATCACAATAAACTGTGGAAAATTCTGAAAGAGATAGGAATACCAGACCACCTGACCTGCCTCTTAAGAAATCTGTATGCAGGTCAGGAAGCAACAGTTAGAACTGGGCATGGAACAACAGACTGGTTCCAAATAGGAAAAGGAGTACGTCAAGGCTGTATATTGTCACCCTGCTTATTTAACTTCTATGCAGAGTACATCATGAGAAACTCTGGACTGGAAGAAGCACAAGCTGGAATCAAGATTGCCGGGAGAAATATCAATCACCTCAGATATGCAGATGACACCACCCTTATGGCAGAAAGTGAAGAGGAACTAAAAAGCCTCTTGATGAAAGTGAAAGAGGAGAGTGAAAAAGTTGGCTTAAAGCTCATCATTCAGAATATGAAGATCATGGCATCTGGTCCCATCACTTCATGGGAAATAGATGGGGAAACAGTGGAAACAGTGTTAGACTTTATTTTTGGGGGCTCCAAAATCACTGCAGGTGGTGACTGCAGCCATGAAATTAAAAGATGCTTACTCCTTGGAAGAAAAGTTATGACCAACCTAGATAGTATATTCAAAAGCAGAGACATTACTTTGCCGACTAAGGTCGGTCTAGTCAAGACTATGGTTTTTCCTGTGGTCATGTATGGATGTGAGAGTTGGACTGTGAAGAAGGCTGAGCTCCGAAGAATTGATGCTTTTGAACTGTGGTGCTGGAGAAGACTCTTGAGAGTCCCTTGGACTGCAAGGAGATCCAACCAGTCCATCTGAAGGAGATCAACCCTGGGATTCCTTTGGAAGAAATGATGCTAAAGCTGAAACTCCAGTACTTTGGCCACTTCATGTGAAGAGTTGACTCATTGGAAAAGACTCTGATGCTGGGAGGGATTGGGGGCAGGAGGAGAAGGGGACGACTGAGGTTGAGATCGCTGGATGGCATCACTGACTTGATGGACGTGAGTCTCAGTGAACTCTGGGAGATGGTGATGAACAGGGAGGCCTGGCGTGCTGTGATTCATGGGGTCACAGAGTCGGACACGACTGAGCGACTGAACTAAATTGAACTGTTCCCTCTATATTCACTTTGTTAAGAGTCATTATTATAAAAAGATGTTGGATTTTGTCAGATGTTTTTCTGTATCTATGGAGATCATATGATTTTAATCCTTCTTTTTTGTTAATGTGGTATATCATTTGGTTGATTTGCATTTGTTGAATCATCCTTCTGTCCCTGGAGAAAACCTACTTGATCATGATGTATGAGCCTTTTTATTGTTGATAAATTAACAAATTTAACTTATTTAATTAAATGTAACCAAACAAATAAATAGTTTACTAATATTTTCTTGAGGACTTTTGCATCAGTGTTCATCAGTGATATTTACCTGTAATTTTCTTTTCTTGGAGTGTCCTTGTCTAATTTTGGTATCAAGGGTAATGCTAACCTCAAAAAATGAAATTTGAAGTACTCTCTCTCAACATTTTTGGAACAGTTTGAGATAATTGTTGTTAATTGTCTTTAAATGTTTTATAGAACTCACCTGTGAAGCCATTTGGTCTTGGACTTTTGTTTGTTGGAAGTTTTTGGTTACTGATTGAATCTCTTTACTAGTAATCAGTCTATCCATGTTTTCTATTTCTTAATGATTTAGTCCTGGTAGATTGTATGTTTCTCAGAATTTATCCATTTCTTCTTGGTTGTCCAACTTGTTGATATGTAATAGTTCATAGGAGTCTCTTAATGATCCTTTGTATTTCTCTGGTACAGTAAAATCTCTTCTTTTATTTCTAACTTTATATATTTTAGTTCTTTCTCTTTTTTTTTGGTGATTTGCTAAAGATTTGTCAATTTTGCTTACTTTTAAAAAATATCTGCTAAATTTCATCTTTTGTTTTGCCTTTTTAGTCTTTATTTCATTTATTTCTGCTCTGATCTTTGTTATTTCCTTCATTCTAATAATTTTGGAATTAGTTGTTCTTGTTCTAATTCCTTGAAGTATAAAGTTAGGTTGTGTCCTTTTTCTTAATCTTGATATAGACATTAATCACTATAAATTTTCCTCTTAGAACTGCATTTGTTCCATTGCATAAGCTTTGGTATATCTTATTTTCATATTCTTAAGGTATTTTTAAATTTCTCTTTAGATTTTTTTCATTGACCCATTGATTGTTCAGTATCGTTATTTAATCTCCATATGTTTGTAAATTTTCTACTTCTTTTTTTTGTAATTGATTTCTAGTTGTATACCATGTGGTCTAAAGGGTGCTTGATATAATTTCAAACTTCTTAAATTTATTAAGACATTTTGTGGTATAACATATGATCTCTCCTATAGAATTCTTCATAT
The DNA here is from genome assembly GCF_014754425.2 of Oryx dammah. Taxonomy (NCBI): domain Eukaryota; kingdom Metazoa; phylum Chordata; class Mammalia; order Artiodactyla; family Bovidae; genus Oryx; species Oryx dammah. The sequence continues at coordinate 2,121,342 of NW_024080556.1, read as the reverse complement.
ACATTTGAGAAAAATGTGTATTGTTTCTTTTGGATGAAATGTTCTGCATGTTTTTTTAAGTCTATTCAGCCTTAAACACATTAAGATCAATTTTATTGATCTTCTTTCTGCATTATCTATCTATTGATGATGGTATTAAAGCCCCCTACTATTATGATATTACCATCTTTTATTCCCTTTAGATCTATTCATATAGTTGCTTTATAATTTAGGTGCTTTTATATTGGATACATAAATATTTTAAAATGTTATATCCTCTTGTTGGATTGACTTCTTTATCGTTATATAATAACCTTTGTTTCTTATTATACTCTTTGTCTTAAACTCTATTGCCTGATGTAAGTACAAGCATACCTCATTTTACTGTACGTCACAGATTTTTTTTTTTTTTTTAACAAATTGAAGGTTTATGGCAACAGGGCATCAAAGAAGTGCCATTATTCCACATTATTCCAACAGCATTTCTCACTTCATGTCTCTGTATCACATTTTGGTAATTCTCTCAACATTTCAAACTTTTATTATTATAGTTTTTATGGTAATCTGTGAGCAGTGGTCTTTGGTGTGACTGTTACAAAAAGATTATGAATAGCTGAAGGTTCAGATGATGATTAAGATTTTAGCAATAAAGTATTTTAAGATTAAGGTATGTACATTGCTTAAATATAAGGCTATATTTTATATATATTGCAAACTGAATAGACTATGTATAGTGGGAACATAACCTTTAATATGTGCTAGGAAACCAAAAATTTTGTGACTCACTTTATTGAGATAATCATTTTGCTATAGTAGTCTGGAATCAAACCCACAATATCTCCAAGGTATGATTGTATAGCTACTTCAACTTTTAAAATTCCATTTGCATGTTATATCTTTTTACTGTTCCTTCACTTATACTCTGTGTGTGCATCCTTTGATCTGAAAGAAGTCTCTTTTAGGTAGCATATAGATGGGCCTTGTTATTTTATCCATTCCGCCACTCTCTCTCATAATTGGAAGATGTAGTGCATTTATATTCGAAATATGTACACATATACTTATAGCCATTTTGATCTGCGGGTATTTTGTAATTTATTTGTTCCTTTCTCCTTTTGCTCTCTTTGTGATTTGATAATATTCCCTAGTGGTATGCTTAGATTTCTTTTTAATCTCTTGTGTATCTGCTATAGGTTTATGCATTGTGGTTACCATGAGGTTTATAGAAAACAATTTATATCAATAATCTATTTTAAACTTTTTATTTTTTATTGGACTATGACAATTAACAATGTGAGTTTCAGGTGGACAGCAAAGGGACTCAGCTATACATATACATGTATCCATTCTCCCCCAAAATCCCATAACATTGAGCAGAGTTCCATGTACTATACATAAGGTCTTTGTTGGTTATCCATTTTAAATAAAACACTGCCCTATGTTTGAGTTTCTGAATCCTTTTTTCTGCATCCTCTAGTCTGTTATTGAGCCCCTTTGTTGTATTTTCAGTTCAATCACTGTATTCTTCAGCTGTATTTGTACTTTCTTTTTCTTTCTCTTTGCAAAATTTATTCAATCTTCTCTGAGCTCAGTGAGCATCTTTATGACCATTATTTTGAAGCCTATCAGGTAAATCTTTTATCTCCATTTTATTAAGTTCTTTTCCTGAGGTTTCATCATTTTTTTATTTGAAACATATTCCTCTGTTGCTTCATTTTCCTTGATTCTCTGTATGGGTTATGCATTTTTATGCATTAGGTGAAACAGTCACCACCTCTAGTCTTGAAGGAGTGCTCTCCTATAGGAAATGAATATTATCATTCAACTCTGCCCTAGCTCTTTGGTCTCTCAAATTTTTGTGATTTTTCCAAGCAGCCTATTTTATTTTTAGTGGCTCCCAGTAATTGAGGTATGCCCAATCCTGTCAGTGTCCAAAAGCGAGGATCTTTGTCAACAGCTAGATTCAGGCTTATTAGAAGCCAGGTCCTTGTGCAGCAACTTTTAAAGTATAAAAATAGATTTCTTTAGGGGAAGACTTTTGTTATTGCTGTTTGGTAGCTAAGTAATATCTGGCTCTTTTGTGACCCAATGAACTGTAGCCCAGCAAGTTCCTCTGTCCATGGAATTTTCCAGGCAAGGATACTGGAGTAGGTTGCTATATCCTTCTTCAGGGTATGTTCCCAAACCAGGGATCAAAGCAGTGGCTCCTGCTGTGTCTCCAGCAGTGCAGGTGAATTCTTTACCACTGAGCCATGGGGGAAGCTCCAAGAGAAGACTGGGATATGGGCATTTGTCTCCTCTCTGTGCTGAGACTGGGGGTGATAACCAGTTAAGAAATCTTTCTTACTTTGTCATTGTCCCACTAAACCCATAAACATAAGCACAGCAGGCAACTACAGCCAGGCTTTCAAGGGACTATCTTCTGAGTGGCAGATGCAAAAGTTGGGACACCAGGATTATATACAAGCTCCTTTCTCAAAGACACAGATGACCTGAGTGGAGCAGAAGGGGAGTGCTAATATGATGCCTGCCATCTTCCCCACTCTCTGAGGGAGGGAGGTTATAATCAGCCCTTGGACATGTGTCTACTTAGAAGCCTGCCCTTCAGGCCACAGTTATAAAAATAAGCTAATAGGCTTCTTTCACAGAATGACTGGACACCTTAATCTATTGCCTCTCTGCTTAACCTTGTAGGTGGTAGCGGGTTCAGAAATTTCCCCATTTATTAGAGTCCTGTCGGACCCGAAAGCCTAACCCCACTGGTCACCAGAGCCAGGTGATCTAGAGGTGTCCTCTGGGTGGCAGAGGTTAAAACTGAGATGCCAGATAAGTGTACAAGCTGCTTTCCAAGAGGTATTGGCAACCCGAAGTGAGGCAGAAGGAACACACAAAGATGGCACCCCTGACCTCTATTTTTGGAGAATATTTCCATAGGTCACTAGATGTATGTTAAAATACATCCTCAGGCTGATGCTTAGATATAAGCAAATTGGCTTTCATAGAAAGTAGAAAGTCTCAGTGCTTTGACTATCTGTGTTGGGATCTGGGATGGGTGAACTGCTTTCAGTTCTCTGTAGCCTTGTGATTCTCTTGGACCCAAGCGCCGCTGACTTTCAAAGCTAGAATTTTGGGGGGCTCATCTCTTGGGTGCAGGTCTTAACAGTTAGGGTGCTAGATGTGGGGCTCAAAACTTTTGCTCATCAGGAGAAGCACGGGGTTTTGAGTCTCCTCCTGATTGCAGATTGCTGTACCAGGGCTGTGATTTATGGCTAGATTGTGTCTCAGTCTCTGCTACTTACTTCAGTATGGGATTTTTCTCATTTGTTCAATTTATAGGAGTCATTCAGCTGGCTCTGGGTTTTTTCTTAATTTTTATTTTTTATTAGACTGTAGTTGATTTACAATGTGTTGTGTTAGCTTCAGGTGTACAGCAGAGTGATTCAGTTGTAAATATACATACATCCATTTTTTTCAGATTCATTTCACGTTTAGGTTATTACAGGATATTGAGCAGATAGTCCCTATGCTATACAGTAAGTCCTTGTTAGTGATCTATTTTTTCCAAGACTGTGTGTATTTTTATTAAACCACCAATATCATTTTGAATATTTCTCAAAACAATTCTTATTACTGCTTTATATAGTTATCATTTGTATGTTTTCTCCCCTTTCTCATAAATTTCTTATTTTTTTAAATTTTTTTTGTTGGAATATAGTTGATTAACAATGTTGTGTTAGTTTCAGATGTAGAGAAATGAATTCAGGTATACATATACATGTATCCTTTCCAAAATTCTTTTCTCATTTAGGTTATTACAGAGTATTAAGCAGAGTTCCCTGTGCTATACCATAGGTCCTTGTTGGTTATCTACTTTAATTGTAGCAGTATGTACATGTCAATATCAAACTCCTAAACTATCCCTAACCCCTGTCCTTCCCCCCGGTAACCATAAGTTTGTTTTGTAAGTCTGTGGGTCTGTTTCTTTCTTGTAAATAGGTTCACTTGTATCTTTTTTTTTTTTTCAAGATTCTGCGTATAAATGATATCATATAACATTTGTCTTTCTCTGTGTGACTTAACATCACTTAGTATGATAATCTCCAGGTCCAGCCATGTTGCTGCAAATGGCATTACTGCATTCTTTTTTATGGTTGAGTAACATTCTATTGTATATATGTACCGTGTCTTTATCCATCCGTCAAAGGACATTTAGGTTGCTTCCATGTGTTGGCTATTGTAAACTGTGCTGCAATAAACATCGTAGTGTATGTATCCTTTCAAACTATGTTTTTATCTGGATATATGCCCAGTAGTGGGATTGTTGGATCAATGTTAGCTCTATTTTTAGTTCTTGAAGGAACCCATACTGTTCTCCAACTTACATTCCCACCAACACTGTAGGACAGGTCTCTTTTCTTCACACTCTTTCCAGGATTTACTGTTTGTAGATTTTTTGATAATGGCCATTCTGACAAGTAGGAGGTGATACATTATTATAGTTTTGATTTGAACTTCTTTAATTGGTGATGTTGAGCATATTTTCACATGCCTCTTGGCCATATGTATGTCTTCTTTGGAGAAATTTCTATTTAGGTCTTCTGCCCATTTTTTGATTAAAAAAAATTTTTTTATTGAGCTTCATGAGCTGTATCTAAACTTTGGAGATTAATTCTTTGTTAGTCACGTTGTTTGCAAATATTTTCTCCCATTCTGTAAGTTGTCTTTTTGTTTTGTTTATGGTTTCCTTTGCTGGGCAAAAACTCTTGAGTTTAATTAGGTCCCATTTGTTTCTGTTTTTATTTCCATTACTCTAGGACACAGCTGAAAAAGATATTGTTATTTATGTCAACGAGTCTACTGACTATGTTTTCTTCTAGGAGTTTTATAGTATCCCATCGTATATTTATGTCTTTAATGCAGTTTGAGTTTGTGTATGGTGTTAAAGAATGTTCTAATTTCATTCTTTTTTATGTATCTGTCTAGTTTTCTCAGCACTACTTATTGAAGAGGTTGTCTTTTCTCCATTGTATAGTCTCGCCTCCTTTGTCATAGATTAATTGACTACAGGTGCATGGGTTTATTTCTGGGGTTTCTATACTCTTCCATTGATCTATATTGCTGCTTCTGTGTTAGTACCATACTGTTTTAATGATGGTAGCTTTGTAGTATTATCTGAAGTCAGGGAAGCTGATTCCTCCAGCTCCATCTTTCTTTCTCAAGATTCTTTTGGCTGTTTGAGTTCTTTTGTGTCTCCATAAAAACTTTAAAAATTTTAGTTCTAGTTCTGTGAAGAATGCTGTTGGTGATTTGCTAGGGATTGCACTGAATCTGTAGATTGCCTTGGATTGTATATTCATTTTGACAATATTGTTTCTTTCAATCCAAGAACATGGTACATCTCTCCATCTGTTTGTGTCATAATAGATTTCTTTCATCGGCATCTGTGGTTTTTGGAGTACAGATCTTTTGCCTCCTTAGGTAGGTGTATCCCTAGGCATTTTATTCTTTTTGATACAATGATAAATGAGGTTTTTTCCCAGAGAAAGATTTTCCAAATGTAACTATAGATTTGGTGTGTTATAGATTTCAAATGTAACTATAGATTTCATGGAAGGAGGTGAATTCAGGGTCCTTCTGTGTTACCATCTTGAACCAGAACTCTCAAGACTCAAATTATTTAACTGACTAGCCTAGTAGAAAATAAAATTGAAACATTTTTAGTTATTTAAGGATAACTAAAAAAAGGAAAATGTATTTGAAAGTATTTTTGAAAAATAGAGCAGAATAGTTAACCTTAGGAACCTATCCCATCCCCCATCAGAAACAGTAAAGAAGGAAGAAAAGTTGATTTAAAGTAGCCAAAATAGAATTTTACATTATCCAGATTTTAAAAGTTAGTATTACATTTCAACTCTACTTCTTAAAAGCTAACTTTTCATCAAAGATGATTAATGATACATTTTCTTTCACTGTATTTTACATATAAACATCTTTTTGGATAAAGTTGTTTCAGATTATTAGTTTACATCCCAATTTAAAATAATTCAAAGAAAAAATATCTCTTATGGGATAAATGTCTCTTGTTATTCCTAAAATAGCTATTTTCAGCTATAAGTTGGTCAAAGAACACTTAGTTTAAAGCTTCATTAAAGACATGAAAAATTTATATGTTCAATTTTCATTCTGACATCAATATGAATTTGATCATTAACATCACTACTATATCTGAAATCTCTAGAAAGATTTTCTCTTTTATATAAAGAACCTTAGATTTTTTGTTGTTTCATGGTGATCTAGTATTAACTGACTTCTCTATAATTGGTTAGTTTGCTTTGAATTGGTTAAATGTTCCCTGTAATACTGATTTTTAAAGTTTAATATGAAATATAAGAGATCAAGCTTTTTCCAAGAAGATATCCTTCCATTCTTTTCCAGTCTTTAAGTACTATAAAGACTGTAGCACTTACATTCTACATTTTGAGTCCCTCTACCTGGAGTCAGAGTCTTTAAGAAAGATTCCTTCCACTTATAAGATCACTCATGCATTTGAGAAAGTTAAACCTTTTGTCAAATATTATCATTGATGAAGTATAAATACACATTCAGTAAGGCAAGACACCAATCATCCAGATAAGTGAGATACTCACACGGTGTGCTTTATTGTTGTTGTTTGCAATATTATAGCTGTTTTCTAAAAATATTCCATCTCATTCAATGCAAAACAAAGAAAATCAATGTTTACCAAATACCCCTCTGTCAAAGAATAATAAGTTTATTGGCTCTCTATTCCACCTGCTTTCTAAAAGGTTTCTGTGTGGCAGAGATTGAAAAACTAAAAGTTGCTTTTCAAACTCCCTTGCAGCAAGGCTTCTAGATACCGGACAGGGTTCACAAATGAGATTCACTCATGCAAGATTCAGAAGATGGAAGAGGGGCAGAGGCCAGTGATTTGCTTCAGTGCTGTTTTCTGTAGAAAGCCACAGCCAGAGACATTGGGTCTAAGTTGGTACTCTGGTGCCCAGTTGCTGCCATAGAGATGCCCAGCAGCTGTAATGATGCTTTGGTGGCCTTGTGATTCTTCCCCTTTGATTAGGGCAGAAGGAGCAGCTCTCCTGAATGGCAAGTTCCTCATTATTACTCTGAGGGTCACTCCTGGATGGCCTGCCAAAAGGCTACTCCTTCCTTGTTTTGAATCCTTTTCTGATTCAAATAGCTCTATTTTTGTTTCTTATAACTATATTGTGACTGGCACTGTTCCAGAAAGAAAAGTTTAGCAACGTGTAGCTGAAGTATAGTTAAGTAAGAAAATTCCAATTATATGTTTGAAAGCATTTCCAAGAAACTCAGCCATTGAAGTTTAAATTTTGTTGTAGCTTCCAGAACTTGGTGGATAGGTAATAACTGATCAATCATGATTGACAGGAAGTATGCTGCTGCTACTGTTGCTAATTCACTTCAGTCGTGTGGGACTATGTGTGATCCCATAGACAGCAGCCCACCAGGCTCCCCTGTCCCTGGGATTCTCCAGGCAAGAACACTGGAGTGGGTTGCCATTTCCTTCTCCAATGCATGAAAGTGAAAATTGAAAGTCAACTCGCTCATCGTATCCGACTCTTAGCGACCCCATGGATTGCAGCCTACCAGGCTCCTCCACCCATGGGATTTTGCAGGCAAGAGTACTGGAGTTGGGTGCTGTTGTCTTCTCCAATAGGAAGTATAATGAGATGCAAAGAGCAGAGCCTTTGAAGTCAGACAGGAGTGCACAGTCTAGTGGGTTTTCAGTTAGAGCCAGAGTTTCTAGACAGACTGGCAAAGGGAATGTTGCAAAACTAAAGAATAAACTTAATCCTCAGATAAAGATAAAAGTCCCTTGATCATCAATGAAAGTTTAGTGTATCATGCCTGGGAAGGTAATCCATGCTAAAGTAGACCAGATGAATAGACTCAGATGATCAGAAAGGAAAGAGGGAGTACAGCCTTTGGAAGGCAACAGTCCTGAGGTCTTCTGTTAATTTTGTTATTTACCAGCTGTATGACCAAGACTTCCTTTAGTCTCTAAGCTTTAGTTTCCACAACTGTGAAATAGGAATATTAAATTGTTTAATTAGAAATAAAGTTTGCAAGTCACCTGCTGCACCTGGCATGCAACAGGTATTCAAAAGTAGTAATGAACTATTATTCCCTCAGCTCTGAATTGAACAATGAGTCTAGTTTTGTTCATGTCCATGGCATTGGTGATGCCATGGACATAAACTTGGGCAAACTTTGGGAGATGATGAGGGACAGGGAGGCCTGGCTGGCTGCACTCCATGGGGTCGCTAAGAGTCAGACACGACTGGGTGACTGAACAGCAACTAGTCTTGTTCATAGAGAAGCAAAAAATAGTAAAATATGAAAATGGAAACAGAAGAAAGCAAAAAAGATAAATAGCAAGATACAGAGCCAGAAGGGCTAATGATGTCTCATAGGCCCTGAGACACGGGGAAAAAGGAAACATTCTCCTACAGTGAGAAGAAAGGAAATAAAGTAGTCTGGAGCCACAAAGAATCCAGGACAGAGCCCCCCTGCTGCATTAGCGCTGGGTGACTATAAAAACATGAGGTCTGCTCTCAGCGGTAGAGGTATGCATAGTGGATTCTATTATAATGCTCTGTTTTCACTCAAAACTTGCCAAAATTTTTCTTTTGAGGTGAAACTCTCCAGTATTTTCTACAGCTCAAATTGATTATTTGAAGTAGCATTGAAAGAAAGTAAAGACACTTGTGATTAGAACACAAAGAGGTGGGAGAAGAGACTCAAAATTATAAAATATAACTTTATAATTGTGTAAAGTTAACCATGTTAGATTGTTCATACCATGAAAAATAGGTTGTACTTTTAATTGAAATTCAGCATGAGAGATTCTGTGCTCCTCTTAAAGCACAAGATGTAGACAGTATTGACTAAAACCCATCTAAGGTGAACTCAATATTCTCTGTTTATTTGTATCAGCGTGGCTTACTGTCTACATGCATGCTTTCTAGAGCCAACTCAGCACAAATATAACTGGCTCATTCAGTTAAATCAATCAAGCTATTTGCCAGTTCAGTGAAACAAAAGCACAACTGTTGTACTATGCAAATCAAATTTGTTTGTGTATAGACAGATCTACAAATTTCTAGTTAATTTAATTTTCATTATGTTAAAAACCATGTTGAAATAACATTATGGATGCCTAATTATTTTAAACTCTTTAAGTGTGGATTCGTCTATACTCTTAGGAATGACTATTCACGTTTTGTATAGTTCCATCTCTGCCTAGCGCCATTTTTCTTAAGGTCAGGTTTCAGCTATTGCTATTTTTCTGTAGGAAAGTTTACCTTGGTCCATCAGAGGCAAGCAGAAAAAGTACAACTGTCTTGAATTTGGCTCAGAAGTATGATGTTCCCTGGGGAGTTCGTGAGCTCCAGACACTTCAGAAGATGTCACCAAGCTATCCAGGTGATATGGATACAACTCAGAGGACCACTTTAATTCAGAATGTGGCCCCAGGCAGGTGTTCAAATAGATTAGGAATCTGGGAATAAGGCACTAATAGAACAACAATGGCATTAAGTACCTGGTTACTGGCACTCTTGTGATCAGTAATCCCACTGAGACAATAAGCAGAGTCTATACATCTCCACTTCTAGAGTTCAACACATGCAAAACCTTGGGTAACTTACTGATAGCAAGTTCAAGTCCTCAGAAGAACTTCCCATCAGTGATTTCAACTTTTCCCAGGAGGAAACATGAAGTCTTTCCCTTCCACAAGCTAAGGCTTCTCTTCAGCTTGCTGGCAGCTCCAGTCCACTGCTTGCTGCTAGCCACTCCCTGATTCATAGAACCTTGTCCTGGTTTAGTCATTTTAAGCAAGAATCTCTACAATTTCTTCCCAGGGCTTTTACCCTAGCTTCTTCCTAGGGTACTTGTGGCCACCAAATCTTGCATGTAATTCACACTATTCCCTCAATCAGTGCACAATAAGATGATGGGCCTACAGACAAAGGATATTACAGTCATATGCTGTCTGCAGTATAGACTCGATGCCTACAGATTTGCTTTCCCAATTCATTGGGGGGAGATGGCAAAAAAGCTAGCATGATGTTGATCTTTTCCTGGTTCTTCCCTCCCTCCATTTATTCTCTTTCCAGGCCTCTTTATCACTTTTCTCTTTTAACTCTACAGTCCACTCTAAAATCCATTTTTCATCTTAATATTATATTACTTGCAGTTGTTGTTCAGTTGCTAAGTCAGGCCTCACTAAATGCACTGCAGCACGCCAGGTTCCTTTGTCCTCGACTATCTCCCTGAGTTTGCTCAAAATCATGTCCATTGAGTCAGTGATGCTATCTAACCATCTCATCTTCTGCCGCCCCCTCCTCCTCCTCCTCCTCAATTTTTCTCAGCATCAGGGTCCTTTCCAATGAGTCAGTTCTTCTCATCATGTGGCCAAAGTATTGGTGTTTCAGCTTCAGCAACAGTCCTTCCAATGAATATTCAGAGGTGATTTCCTTTAGGATTGACTGGTTTGATCTCCTTGCAGTCCAAGGGACTCTCAAGATTCTGCTCCCACAACATATTTTGAAAGCATCAGTTCTTCAGCATTCAGCCTTCTTTATGGTCCAACTCTCATATCCATACATGACTATAGGAAAAACCATAGCTTTGACTGTACAGACCTTTGTCAGCAAAGTGATGCCTCTACTTTTTAGTAAGCTAAGATTCTCATAGCTTTTCTTCCAAGGAGCAAGCATCTTTTAATTTCATGGCTGCAGTTAGCATCTGCAGTGATTCTGGAGCCAAGAAAATTAAAATGTTACAGTTTCCACTTATTCTCCTTTTCTTTGCCATGAAGTGTTGGGACCAAATGCCATGATCTTAGTTTGTTGAATGTTGAGTTTCAAGGCAGTTTTTTCACTCTCCTCTTTCACCCTCATCAAGAGACACTAATTTTTTTTCATTTGCTTCCATTAGAGTGGTATCATCTGCACGTCTGAAGTTGTTGATATTTCCCCCGGCAATCTTGATTCCAGCTTGTGCTTCATCCAGCCCAGCTTTCTCATGATGTGCTCTGCATATATAAGCAGGGTGGCAATATACAGCCTTGCCATACTCCTTTCCCAATTTTGAACCAGTCCATTGTTCCATGTCTGGTTCTAACTGTTGCTTCTTGACCTGCATGTAGGTTTCTTAGGAGACAGGTGGTGTGGTCTCGCACTCCCGTATCTTTAGGATATAGTTTATTCTGAACTACACAAAGGTTTTAGCATAGTCAATGAAGCAGAAGTAGATATTTTTCTGGAGCTCCCTTGCTTTCTCCATGATCCAATGGATATTGGCGATTTGGTCTCTGATTCCTCTGTCTCTTTGAAACCCAGCTTGTACATCTGGAAGTTCTGGGGTTCACATACTGCTGAAGCTTAGCTTGAAGAATTTTGAGCATTACCTTGCTAGCATGTGAGATGGCAATTGTATCATATTTGAACATTCTTTGGAATTGCCTTTCTTTGGGATTCAAGTGAAAACTGACATTTTCCAGTCCTGTGGCCACTGCTGAGTTTTCCAAATTTGCTGACATATTGAGTGAAGCATTTTAACAGCCTCATCTTTTAGGATTTGAAATAGCTCAGCTAGAATTCCCTTACCTCCACTTCAGTTCAGTTGCTCAGTCATGTCTGACTCTGCGACCCCATGAATCGCAGCACTCCAGGTCTCCCTGTCCATCACCAACTCCCAGAGTTTACCAAACCCATGTCTGTCGAGTGGGTGATGCCATCCAGCCATCTCATCCTCTGTCGTCCCCTTCTTGTTCTGCTCCCAATCCTTCGCAGAATTAGGGTCTTTTACAATGAGTCAACTCTTTGTATGAGGTGGCCAAAGTATTGGAGTTTCAGCTTCAACATCAGTCCTTCCAATGAACACCCAGGACTGATCTCCTTTAGAATGGACTGGTTGGCTCTTCTTGCAGCCCAAGGGACTCTCAAGAGTCTTCTCCCACATCACAGTTCAAAAGCATCAATTCTTCAGCACTCAGCTTTCTTCACCGTCCAACTTTCACAGCCAGACATGACTACTGGAAAAACCATAGCCTTGACTAGATGGACCTTTGTTGGCAAAGTAATGTCTCTGCTTCTGAATATGCTATCTAGGTTGGTCATAACTTTCCTTCCAAGGTGTAAGTGTCTTTTAATTTCATGGCTGCAATCACCATCTGCAGTGATTTTGAAGCCCCCCAAAATAAAGTCTGACACTCTTTCCACTGTTTCCCCATCTATTTCCCATGAAGTGATGGGATCAGATGCCATGATCTTAGTTTTCTGAATGTTGAGCTTTAAGCCAACTTTCTCCATCTTCACTTTCACCTCTACTAGCTTTGTTCATAGTAATGCTTCCTGAAGCCTGCTTGGCTTTACAGTCCAGGATGTCTGGCTCTAGGTGAGTGACCATGCCATCATGGTTATCTGGGTCATTAAGGCATTTTTTGTATAGTTTTTCTGTATATTTTTGCCACCTCTTCTTAATCTCTTTTGCTTCTCTTAGGTTCTCATTTCTGTCCTTTATCATGCCCATCTTTGCATGAAATGTTCCCCTGAAATCTCCAATTTTCTTGAACAGATCTCTAGCCTTTCCCATTTTGTTGTTTTCCTCTACTTCTTTGCATTGTTTATTTAAGAAGGTCTTCTTATCTCTCCTTGCTATTCTCTGGAGCTCTGCTTTCAGTTGGGTATATCTTTCCCTTTCTCCTTTGCTTTTCACTTCCCTTCTTTCCTCAGCTATTTGTAAATCCTCCTCAGACAACCACTTTACCTTCTTGCATTTCTTTTTCTTGGGTATGGTTTTGGTCATCGCCTCCTGTACAGAGTCATGAACCTCGTCCATAGTTCTTCAAGCATTCTATCAGACATAATCCCTTGAATCTATCTGCCATCTCAATTGTATAATCCTACATGATCTGAGTTAGGTAACACCTGAATGGCCTAGTGGTTTTCCCTACTTTCTTCCATTTAAGCCTGAATTATGCAATAAGGAGCTCATGATCTGAGTTACAGTCAGCTCCAGGTCTTTTTTTTTTTTTACTGACTGTATAGAGCTTCTCCATCTTTGGTTGCAAAGAACATAATCAATCTGATTTCAGTATTGACCATGTGGTGATGGGCATGTATAGAGTCATCTCTTGGGTTGTTGAAACAGTGTGTTTGCTATGACCAGTGTTTTCTCTTGAAAAACTCTGATAGCCTTTGCCCACTTCATTTTGTACTCCAAGGCCAAACTTTCTTTTCTGTTATTCCATGTATCTCTTGACTTCCTACTTTTGCTTTCCAATCCCCTATGATGAAAAGAACATCTTTTTTTTTTTTTTTTTGCTGTGAGTTCTAGAAGGTGTTGTTGGTCCTCAAAGAACTGGTCAGCTTCAGTTTCTTCAGTTTCAGTGGTCAGGGCATAGACTTGGATTACTGTGATGTTAAATAGTTTGCCTTGGAAATGAACTGAGATTATTCTCTTGTTTTTGAGACTGCACCCAAGCAATACACTTTGGACTCTTGTTGACTATCAGGGCTACTCTCTTTCTTCTAAGGGATTCTTACCCACAATAATAGATATAATGTCATCTGAATTAAATTTACCCATTCTCGTCCATTTTCATTCATTTGTTCCTAAAATGTCGATGTTCAGTCTTGCCATCCCCTGCTTGACCACATCCAGTTTGCTTTGTTTCATGGACCTAGCATTCCAGGTTCCTATGCAATATTGTTCTTCACAGCATCAGACTTTGCTGTCACAAAATCCACAACTGAGTGTCATTTCTGCTTTGGCCCAGCTGCTTGATTCTTACTGGAGGTATTAGTAATTGCCCTCTGTTCTTTGCCAGTAGCATATTGGACACCTTCCAACCTGGGGAACTCACCTTCTGGTGTCATATCTTTTTGCCTTTTCTACTGTCCACATGGTTCTCCAGATAAGAATACTGGAGTGGTTTACTATTCCTTCCTCCAGTGGACCATGTTTTGTCAGAACTCTTCACTGTGTCCCATCTGTCTTTGGTGGTCCTGCATGGCATGCTCATAGCTTCATTGAGTTATGCAAGCCCCCTTTGCTATGACAAGGTCATGATCAGTTGCTTTCATCTGATTCTACCTTGACTGACATTTTTTTAAATTTTGGGGTGTTTTATTGGAGGATAATTGCTTTACAATATTGTGTTGGCCTCTGCCATACCTCAACATGAATCAGCCATGGGTATACATATGTCCTCTCTCTCCTGAACCCCTCTCTCCTCTCCCACCCCATCCCACCCCTCTAGGTTATCACAGAGCACTGAGTTGAGCTCTCTGTGCCACATAGCAAATTCCCACTTGCGATCTATTTTACATAAGGTAATGTATATGTTTCCATGCCATTCTCTCAGTTTGTCCCTCCCTCTCCTTCCCACACTATGTACACGATCTGTTCTCTGGGTCTGCATCTTCATTGCTGCCCTGCAAATAGGTTCATCAGTACCATCTTTCTAGATGCCATATGCATGCTTCAATATATGGTATTTAATCTTTCTCTTTCTGACTTACTTTACTCTATATAATAGGCTGATCTACCTCATTAGGACTGACTCAAATATGTTTTTTAATATAGCTGGGTAATATTACATTGTATATATGTACCACAGCTTCTGTATTGTTTATCTTGTCAGTGGACATCTAGGTTGCTTCCATGTCCTAGCTATTGTAAAAAAAAAAAATGACATTTTTAATTAAATGTTACTTCTCTTTAACTAGTTTGCAGAGTACTTATACAATTTAAGTCACAATTTGATCTGAGACTATAAAGAGATCTCTAATATTACATATCTGGGACTTATTGCATTCTGGATGCTCTGTTAAGTAATTTACATGTGCAATGATAGTATAGAATAATACTTTAAAAGCACCAATATAAGTCCACACAGACTTAAATCCTCATTAACACTATACTAACATTGTAATCTAGGCAAATAAATGTTTCAAAGGCCTCAACTTTCTCGTCTATAAAATGGAAATACTGCTAGGACTTATCCCAGGACTATTTTGAGAATAACTGAGATATTGAATATAAAACTCTTAGTGAATGTTTGATACTTAGCAAAGAAGTGTAACATATTAGCTGTTTCTGATACTAGCAATTTTTTTTTCATTTAATGAGACTTATCACTATCACCCCATCATAGAGATGAGGGAAACCAAAGTCCATGGAAGCTAGGTAATTTGCTCAAGCTCATACAGCTGGTAATTGCCTGAAAAGGTACTTATTTCCAGAGCTGACTGCGGAACCTGGTCTCTGACACAGCACACTGGTGGTTCTTGCCTCATGTTCTTTAAAACTTAAGATGTCCCAGGTATGCTCATGGGGATTCATACTCATGGGTCTCCTGCAGCTGCTTGTAGGTGGCTTTTCGTTATTTCCAATTCTACAGAAAACTTTGATGACAACTGAAAGTACATTGTTTCCCACCAATAAAGGCACCCCAAAGCCTTCTTCATGGTGCTATAATCAGGATAAAATGAGAAGTATATGAAATCCACTTATAACAGTTGCATGTCAAGGGCTATTATTCCCCTAGTTGATAAAAAGAAAGTATAAATGATTTTAAAGGATAAATGCTTCAAAGGAAATTCTTGCTTTGTGTGACTTATATTCTAACTCTGAAAGAAACTTCAGAAATTTTTTAGGCAAAATGTTATGAAACACACACACACCACACACAAAAAAGCTTGGTTCCTTGAGGCAGAAGAAGAAGCTGTGTCATTGGGGTAAGTCATGCTGTGATATCAACTGATCTTTCCATCAGGAAGTGGCAGCTTCTTTGCCTCTACTCTCTCCTCATATCCAGCACCATCAATCATTAGTGTACCTCTCATAATCCAGCCCATCTTCCTTCTGTTCTCTTCTGTTGCTGCTACTTACAATCTCATTAACTTCTTTTCCAGAATATTTAAATATGCTCCTGATCCCATCATTTCTATATGTAGACCACAATTCGGCTTAAAATATTTTTTTCTAGCCAAAGTCAAGTCTCCTTAGTTTGCCAGTCAAGTATGTCCATGATCTGTCTCTAGCACTAATTTTTCAGGTCTTGTATCCCCCCAGTCATGTCCCATCTTTTCCTCACTGTGTCTTTGATTGTATTATTACATTCAGTTGATCTTCTCTGCCACTTTTACACATGTTCAAGCTCTGTCCTGCATTCAACATAGACTTCCCAGACAGTTTCCTCTCTAATTGTCCTGGTTCCTACAAGTAAATGCGATTTTGCCAACCCATGAACCCATGTCACATGTTACTTATACATTACTACAAATTGTGGCATTGTGGGGAAGGAAAAATTTTCCTCTACACCTCTTCAATCCTCTAGTGTAGGACCTGGTAAATTCGACTGGCCAGAGACAGGATAAGAGAAAAACAGAAGTTTATTAATATTTGCATCATGAATGTACACATGGGTGCACCTAACAAGTAACTCAGAGGAGTAATTAGAATTTGGGCTTATCTCAAGCTACGTGGAGGTAAAGGAGTTTGGGGCTACTGAGCAACGGATGTAGTTAAAAGAATGTGACCAAGGAAGGTGTAGTAAACAAGAATTGTTTAAGTAACGTTTGTCGTGCATATGTAAGAAGTGGTTTCTCCATTGATAATGAGGCCAAAAAACTTGGCCTCTGTGCACCCAGTGCTGAATCAAGTCTCAGAGACAGAGTGTGGGGTGAAGTAGAAAAGAATAGTATTATTGCTATTTTGTTTATTTATTGCTACTTTTATTGTTATATTTATTCCAGACAAAGAGACACAACAGGCTCAAGCTCCTGGAAACTGTCCCAGCCTGAGAGGATCTGGTGTGGTGTTTCATAGCAATGGCTCAAGGGCGGGATCACTGATAAGCTTGTGGTGTGTGTGAGGTGAATCCAGTGGTGAGCATCTTTGGTTTCTTTAATCTGGCCTCAGGTGGTCTTCTCTGGAATGAAGAAGTCTGACATTTTCCATTTGTCAGGAGGCTTTTAGCTCTGTAAAGATGCCAGGATATTGTTACGTTTATTCCTTGAGGTAGAACCAAGACCCTGCCCCCAAGGCTGTATTGTCTTGCCTCAAGGCTCCTCTCTTGTCTCTGTATCCTCTCCCTTCTCTGATGGGCAACTGTTTGAATCTGCCCTTTGGAACTCAGGGAAGATCAGGGAGGCTAGAGTCTTTTGCCTAAACACAAGAAATGGGAGACCCGGAAAGGCTTGCGTGCCCAGGAGACAACCGGGTCCTGCTTGGTTTCACTCTCCCCTTTTCTTTGATACTCCTCAATGTTGAGAACAGAAGTTACATAAGGAAAGGAACAATCATTTTGGGCAGAGACATTATTCATGAACTCAGTTTTAGGGGGACTTGGTTTTATCTTTCCCTAAATCTTTCAGGAAATAAGCAATAACCAGTCTAGCTACTTCCTGTTGAAATGGGGCATACTGTTTAGTCACCAAGTCATGTCTGACTCTTTGTGACCCCCTGGACTGCAGCACGCCAGGCTTCCCTGTGTGTGTGTGTTGGGGCGGTGGGTAGTCCTTCCTAAATTGGGGGGAATAGGAATCAGATTAGAAATATTTGAGTTCCAAATCTTGGGTTTGAGTTTTGCATAATTAAGATTTCAGTCCCTTTGTCTGCCATTTTGGCACAACAGACCCAGTGAGAGGTAGGAGGACTAACAACAGAAACGTCAGTAGACAGGCCAGATCGCCTTCCCTTGGGAATTCAGGAGCCTGAGCCTGAAGCCCAGTCTGGACATGGCACTGTGGAGGGACTTGTGGCCAGTTGTTTGCACATCATTCCCTGTAAGGGGGAGAAACCCACCAAGGCAATCCTGCAGACCTGGAAAGAGGAAGCTGACTTCATATCCAGCAGTTAGAATTACTGAAAGAATCAGTATGTGAAGCTATTTGTGGGAAAAGGTATAAGACAAACAAACAAAACAGAACTTTCATTTTGCTTGCCAGACAAATACTTAAAGTTTCCCAAAGTGTAAGATGTCTGCTTCTTGGATCCACTCACTGGCTGTACACAGGCTTGGCTGGGCAGCCTCTGGTCATCTTTTTACTCTAATGTGATGTACCGACAGTTTTACTCCACTCAATTTTAGAGAGGCGTGAGTAGTGAGAACATCAAAGGGTCCCTTCCTTTCTTCAAGTTGCTGCTCAGCTGCTTGCTCTTTCCACATTTTTGGCACCACCCACTATTCCACTTTGAAGGGATGCAAAGGAGCTTCCAGGTGAGGGGGAGACCTATGGGACACAAACTCCTGCACAGAATTTAACGGTTCATCCGTCTGTTGTACCTGCTGTTTAATTTTTACCTCCTGCAATAGAAATGTTTCTCTTTCTTTTATTCTTAGGAGCTAAGAATTGTCTCCCATATAGGGTTTCATCAGGGCTCAATCCTAGCCCACTTCTAGGGGCCAACCATATATAAAGGAGAGCGACAAGCCCACTTTGGATAAGTTTTCTGGCATAGTTTGGTGAGAGTTTTCTTCAGGGTGTGATTCATTTCTCAGCCTTTCCCTTAGATTGGGGTCTGTGTGATGAATGAAGTTTCCACTTTATACCTAAAGGTTTACTTACTATTTGTTATTTCTGGGACAGAAAAGATCCATTTTCACTCCAAAGAGTAGAGGGAAGGCTGCACCTAGGAATAGCATCCTTAAGAAGGGCTTCAGTCACTTCCAATGCTTTTTCCATCCTCTCTGGGAAGGCCTCTACTCAACCTTGTTCCAGGTGTAATACTCATAAATCTTCTGCCAAAATCTTGTTAAAGAGGATAGCGGAGTTTTTTAATATTTGGGGCAATACCATCTAGCAGTACTGACTTCTTGTTTTGGAATTCGAGCCTTGCCATTCAGAGGCAAATGGCAATTGTGATTACTTTTCTACTGGAATACAGAAAAAGGCATCTTTCAAATCTAATAATCTCCAGGTGTGGTTCCTAAGTGAAGAATAAGGTATATGGGTTCAGAACTGTAGGGTGAAGGTCCTGAATGATTTCATTATGGTTCACAGATCCTGAATGAATCAGTATTCATTGGTATGAGTTTTCTTGACCAGCAGAATAGGAGTATTATAAGAGACCTGTGGCCTACCATCCATGGGGATGCAGGAGTTAGACACGACTGAGCAACTGAGCACACACACAAGGCGACCTATGGAGTCTAAGTAGCCCATACTTTAGAAATCAGTTTAAAACCAGCTAGATTTGGCCTTTTTCTTAAGAAGGTGTTGTTTTTTCCCTGGATATGAGGCTCCCGTTTTTACAGTGAGAGAGATTGGGACAGCATATCGGCCTGTCTGGGTGCCCCATTGGCCGGACAGTCTTACTATGTGGTTGCGTCTTTTCCTGATATTGGAGAGGGCAACATCTCTATGAAAATAAGTTTCCTTTATAAATGTAAATTTCCTTTTTTTAGAGGTTTACCTGCTTTTGCTTGTTCTCATTTTACTTTAGTTCAAAATAATCCACATGCCAGAGGGGCATATTTTGGAGTGGTATATATCCTGGTACCCTTCAAACTGCATCATTCATTACCTTACATCTGAAAGCATTTCATCTTATCTAATATTACTATATTTGGATTTTCCTAACACAGAGTAAACTTGAGAATGTTTCCCTTTCTGCCTCAGCAAGAAAAATACTTTAAAAGGGGGGAAAATAGAATAAAAAATGAGATCCAGCTCTTTTTTTGAAGAGCCTGGGTGGGTGGCTGAGGTGGGGTGCTTTCTGCAATCACTGACTCATCACTCGTACCCATAGGAGAGAAAAGCACTTGGAATCACTAAAAAGTTGCTTTACTTAAGACTGGTGTGACTGGATGGCCGCATTGCCTTGGAAAGAAAGCAAAACAAAGCCTCTGCTGGTTCTTAGCTTAAAATACAAGGAGAGATGCTCATCCCAATCCTGACCCACCCTCAGAAGCTGTTGAAGGGCAGGAGAATATGCCATCCCAAACACACCTCTTTGGCATAAGTATTACTTTTAGTTCCTTATTTTTGAAAAACAAACACACACAGGAGAATCTATGAAAACAGTATAGTAGTTGCCCTTTGGTAAGGGACATTTACACAGGAAATCTCCATTTGTAAGGGCATCTTCCCCTCTGTCCCAGGAAGAGAAGGATTCTCCAGCTCCAGAATTTCTTATCAGTGGAGAAGTGTACACGTGTGCTAAGTTGGTTCAGTCGTGTTCGGCTCTGTGAGACCCTATGGACTAAATAGTTCACATGCTCCTCTGCCCATGGAATTCTCCAGAACACTGGAGTGGGTTGCCATGCCCTCCTTCAGGGGGTCTTCCTGGCCCAGGGATCGAATCCCCATCTCTTACATCTCCTGCATTGGTAGGTTCTTTACCACAACCACTTAAATCTGCAGAGCAAACCTTCCCTTGTTGCCAGGCTTTACCTGGCAACCTCCCATAGCTTGTGTGTGTGAGTGCACGCAGCCATGTCCAGCTCTTTGCAACTCCTTGGACTGTAGCCCACCAGGCTCCTCTGGCCGTGGCATTTTTCAGGCAAGCATAGCTGGCATCCCCTTCAAAATGTCTTTTGTCTTTCGCTGGAGATGGTATTCTAAGGTGGATGCTTTGGCCACTTCTGGTAGTTTTACTCAGTTTTTCTAGGTATCTTCCACATATGCAGGCGGTATATATGTTGATGAAATAAAATTCCTATTTTATAGCAAGATGAGAAAATTTTAAACATGATTTTTTTTTCTTCACTTGTTTGGGCCTCTCTGTACATATGCCTTAACCAGACCTGCTTAGCAGATAACATTCCTTCCTTCTTAATCTGATCAAGGGTTACAACTCCTCAGGAAATAACCTTCCTTCTTAATCTTGTAAGGGGCCAGGATGACCCATGACCCACTGTGCGCTTCTTTGTACCTGGAGATCTGGACAGTGTAAAGTGTCAGTACATCATCTGAAGTATATCCCTTTGTCTCAGAAACGTATACAACTGTGCTTTAACCTCTAATGGGCAGAACAGTGTTCAGAGCTTTCTGAAAGACTGTTTTCTGGGTTATAATCCTCTAGGTTGGCTCAAATAAAAATTTCCATTTCTTTCTTAACTATTAATTTTTCCATCAACAATGTTACTAAGCTTCTGTTTGTTTTTCTCCTATTAACTTGCCTTTTCCTATGGGGTTAGGGTCCCAGTCAGGAACCTGGAAGGGTAGAAGAAAAATTAAGTTTTTACCCCTTCACTGTCCTATGACGTATAAGACTGGTTTGAAAGAGGCCATCATCCCAGTGTGCCTGTCAGTGCCCTTAACAGGGCATCCCGCTTAGCCCCTGGGCTCCTAGGTCACTGGTGCCCCTGCCCAGGAGCACCGATGAGAGAATGGATCTTAGCATCCCTGGGAATGTCAGGCTTTGCAGTCTAAACTGCTAACCTGAGGCACTTACTCACTCAGAAGGGCAGCTCTGGGAGTCTCGTTCTGAGTGTTTAGCTCCTGGGGACCTCTGGGAAGGCAGTTATTTTGGATTTGCTGCTACTTCTAATAGGTAAGGAGAGCAGAGTCGATCCTATTATCCCATCATGGACTGGAACCCAAAAGTAACCCCCCTGAAACAGTGAGGCAAGAGCTGCCCCAGTTAATATAACTGCTTGAGGAGATGGTTTCAGTCTTGTTCAGAGGGGCCAATAGCACCTTGCACTCTAGGTGTTAATAGTTAACTGAACAAAAGTTATAGTTAGGTTTTGGTAATTGACGTCTTACTGTCTTAGATATACAAGTCATCTTGAATTTTTTTCTAATAGGTATAGGTTAAAAATGACAACCTTTATATAATAAGACACCACAAAAGTTCTTTGGATGACTAAAACATTATTTATACATTTAATAAAAAATATATGAACTCCTAACATATACAAAGAAGCACGCTAGATATAGAATAAGAGTGATAAAAAGCCATAGCCCCTGTGTCTAAGAAACTCATAAAATACATTTAGAGAGAGATTCACCAAATTCATATATGTAACTTTTATTCATTTCCCCCCCCTGCCAAAAAAAATAGTATCTTCCTATCTAGTCACCTGGCTAAGTAATGGGTAATACAGCCCTGCCCTCAACTTAGCTTTTGAACAAGAAAAAATTTAATATATAACTATAAATCCTGATGAGCATCATGAAGAAAACAAATAAGGTAGAAATTAACCCATTCATTTAGATTGGTAAGAGAAGATTTTCATGAAAAGGTGCGGTTTCAGCTGAGACCTGAAGGTCAAGATGTAATCATTTATGAGAAATTTTGTTCAGATAGACATGTGTTGAAGCCTGTAAGGTAAGACATGCCTTCTAGATAGATCAGGCAAGATATAAGTAGAGCATAAAATATTACAGTGATAAAGATTTTGAATGTTTTCTTTTCAGCAAGCATCTACTTCATGAATGCAATGAGCTGAAAACACAGTGATGAGTATAGATAGGAAACGTTCCCACTCTTCTGGAACTTTGTAATCCGGTGAGAAAGACAGACGCTCAGCATACGGTTACAAGTGTGATAAAGATCGTGTGCTAGTGTTACGTGGGCATATGTGGTGAGTGGATTTTAGCAAGCCTAGAAGGACTGGGGAAGTCCTTTCTGGGGAACTGACATTTAAACCAGGTTGTGAAAGCTAAGCAGGCACTGCTGGGTGAAAGAGCTGAAGAAAGCGCAGGAGACTGTTCAGGAAGAGGGACCAGTCAGGATCTATTGCAGAAAGATTGCACAAGGTAAAGGCATTCCTGCACTTAAAAGCACAACGTGTGCAAAGACAGACTAAACTACTACTATTTATTGGTGGCTCAGATGGTAAAGAATCTGCCTGCAAAGCAGGAAATCTGGGTTTGATCCCTGGGTCAGGAAGATCCCCTGGAGAAGGGAATGGCAACCCACTCCAGTATTCTTGCCTGGAGAATTCCATAGACAGAGAAACCTGGCAGGGTCCAGTCCACCGGGTTGGAAAGAGTCAAACACCACTGAGCGACTAACATTTTTCAGTTTTCATTTTTTTTTTTTTCTAAAAGCTTTACCAAATGATGGGAAGTCAACATTAATAACCATGTTTTTACCCCTGTGACGCTGAATTATCAGAATGTGTGTGTGCTTCTTTGCATCTGACTCTTTGGAACTCCATGGCCAGGCTCCTCTGTCCATGGGATTTCCCAGGCAAGAATACTGGAGTGGGTTGCCATTTCCTTCTCCAGGGGATCTTCATACAATAGGTATGATTTCAGAAATTGTTGTTTTAAATGTATTTTTATGACATGTAAATGGCCTCATGATCTAATGGAACATACAACTCTATGGAAACAGAATTGTATTACTACAGCTAAATGCAGCTGATAGAAGTAATGTACAGAAATCTAGAGACCAAGGCTGCTGCCTCTTTGAAACCATCCTATCTTCCCGGGAAGATCTGGCTACTTTCTGTACTTAGCCCTTCAATATAGCAGTTATAATTGATTATAATTACTGTTCACATGCCTGACTCGTTTACTAAACTGAGTGAGTCTAAAGGAGGGAATGTTTATTATTTATCTTTCTAACCACAGGACTTTAGATATAGTGGATGCTCAAAAATATATTTCTGCAGGAATAAATATGAATGAAGCTATTAAGACATACTTTTGAGGTTATCAAAGATTGGGCCTTTGTCTTAATAAAATGCATTAAATTTTAAAGGGGATGTTCATTTAGACTCCCCCCCCACACACAGCTCAGCCAACACCCCAAAACCCCCTTGGCCACTTTGACACCTAGTTCCTATAAATGTTTCCCTTCCTCCCATGTATTCGCTCTAATAATTTAGTGAGTCTAAGAAACACAGCCATGTTTAAACATCTGGGATTCATCAGGCTGGTTCTCTTAATCAAAGTTAGGAAATCAGCTCCAGATGTTGCCTAACTAAAGTTACATAAGCATTGTTCACATTTTTAACTACAATCAGACCTAAGTTCCCATTTCTTGAAAGTAACTTAATTTGTATAGGTAGGAGTTCGACTGCTCTGTTTTTTAAAAATTAACTCTCAACTTAAATACAGAGATAAAGCTGATAGATTTCCACTGAAGTAAATGAGTATCAATGAAAATTCAAGATATAGTTTTTGAAATCTCACATGTAACTATATTAGCTCAAAAATGCCATCAGAAGGAAAGAGAAAATAATAATGTCCAAGTGTCCATTATGTGCATGTGTAGCAGATAAATTTTCCTTTACCCTTCTAGGTTCTTGGCTGTGATACTTCTGTTAAAAGATTAATAGGAGAAAAATAAATGTTTAGTAACATATATATCTGAGAGAGACCGATAGAAAACTGAGTATGCATGGGAGATATACCTAGGAAATACCCAGAAACCCTGAGTAACTCCCACAAATGGCCCAAGCCATCATCTTAAATACCGTCTCCAGCTAAAGACAAAAGAAGATGTTGGAAGTAAGCCAAGGAAGCAGTTGCATGGTTACCAGGCAAAGCACAGTAAACAAGGGTATGATTATTATGTGAACTGAAGTGGTTACCTTCTCTATTGATAAGAATTTCTAGAGATTTAGTCATCTTCTTTGCCTATTACAGCAGAAAAGGAGACTTTCCTTATAAAAGGAGGTTTTCCTTATAAATGTGAATGTCTCTTACCAATGGGTAACTTGTACTTGTTTTCAGAGCTTCTCCTGTATCTGCTGTTTCTTAAAAATAACCATCTCAAGATAATCCATATACCAATGAGGCTTATTCTGGGGTGGCATATTTGTTCACCTCGCCCTGCTACTGAAATTTCTCCAAGGAGAATCATAGTACAGAAGGTGTGTTAAGAGATAGATCCATATTTCATTGAACCAGCCCCTTAGTCTTGAAATAGGTCAGTTAAACAGTTGCCTCATTTCAGAAGGCAGCCTTGTGGGTGGGCTCCCAAAGTCAGACCTATATGATGCAAGCAATTAGGTATCTAATAAAGATATCCTGAGGTTCCTACACCCATAGGTTTTCCCACCCGATAAGAAAACATTGCCCTTTAAGTAGATGAAAGAAAAGTTATAGTTTTATAGAAGTACAAATATTGATATTAAAGCTTATTTTAAAATCCTTATAATAATTCAATTTTAGCTAGCTTAACCACACAAGATTCTCTCTTCACAACTTTTCATATCCATTTAGACTGTTCTTTATCATCTTTTCCATTTTGAAATAGCCAGTTTCTCTTAAAGACAAAATTTTCATTTCCCTTAACAAAAACACATCTCTATGTCTCATACTTTGCTACCCAATAACATACTCTACTTACCTTGTATTCAGAGATGGAATAATTTCTCTTACTATTGCTACTAGTTTTAATTACATATATTAGAATCTTTAACCTATAGAAACCTTAAATTCTACTCAAACCTCAGAAGTAAACAATTGTGAATGGTCTGTTATAATAGTGTTCCTTTTTAATAGTACAGTTTTTTGATGTGGCATGAGACCCAAACATTTTTGGCACATCTATTTTTTATTACAGAAAAACTAATGTTCAAACTGCTATCTTATTTAGAAATGATATAGATTTCAATGAATCTGTATCCTTTAATTTAGCAAAATTTTAAGTTACTAAAAAGATTTTGGAAGCTTTAAAAGAGTTTAAAGGAGACATATAAAAACTTCATCATTATTGAAAAGTCTACTTACAACTATATAATTCATTATTAATCATATCTTAATTATTTATGAAACTTTCATAAATATTAGACAAAATTAACCATATTATTTTTCTCTTGTGGACAGTTTTTGTAACAGGTAAGACATGAGCTTAGCTGAGTAGTAAACTCAGGTAGAAAAAAAGTTGCATGTATGCATTATATTTAGTGCTAATAACACTGAAAACATGTCATTTTAATTAAACCAACAAACTTCAACTATCTTTCATTTACCAGATTATTCTAGATCCCCTGGAGGATGCATGGCAACCCATTCCAGTATTCTTGTCTGAAGAATCCCATGGACAGAGGAGCCTTGGAGGCTGCAGTCCATAGGGTCATACAGAGTTGGACATGACTGAAGCGACTTAGCACGTACGCATGCATTCCAAATCACATGTACCTGAAAAAACATTGTAGGGTTAGTTTCTGTATTTCTGTGAGTTTTGGACTATCCAAGCCATACAGTGTTTTCTTTCAAGCTGACCAAATAGAGTTTTGACAAATTATGTTTGACAATATCATATAGAGATAGAAAAATACCACATCTATAACATACATATAGAGATACACATAATCATATAGAGAAATACAAAGAGAAACAGTATAGTTTTGATTCTAAAATTTTAGCCATATGTCAAGTCCAATATAAAACCCATTTAAAACTAAACTCAATATAAAACTTATTTTTAAAAATCAGTTCAGTTTAGTCGCTCAGTCTTGTCCGACTCTTTGTGACCCCATGAATCGCAGCACGCCAGGCCTCCCTGTCCATCACCAACTCCTGGAGTTCACTCAGACTCACGTCCATCAAGTCAGTGATGCCATCCAGCCATCTCATCCTCTGTCATCCCCTTCTCCTCCTACCCCCAATCCCTCCCAGCATCAGAGTCTTCTCCAACTATTTTTTTTTTTAATAGTTGGATCCAGATTGTGTTTCTAGCAGATGGAATAAGTTTACCTGCTCAGAGGGAAGCTTTTTTTACTAATACCTGTGGAGAAGACACTTAATTTTTTTTTTTTTGGCTCAATTTCTAAATAGCTCCTTTTTGCATTTCAAAGAAACAGCTATCAGTTCCTAGAGTAGACAAGGTAGGCACAGAGAAAGTGTACAAGTTTCCTCTAAGATGAAATTTTGGGGATACTATTAAAGTCTAGGGAAATTAAAAATGTATTTTTCTCAAGTGCAGAACAATTCTGTTTCCAATGTCCTAATCTTCTACAATATTTGCAAGCATTTTGAGATCAACAGGGAGATTGGGGGGTTGGTAAGGATAGCTGCATTTTTGAATTGCTTCTACAGCTACATTTCTGGTTTTGTAAAGATTTTAAAGACAAAGACAATTGTTTTGAATTCCTCAGAGAATTGGACTGTAGCCTGAATTATATCAAGGGGCTGACCTGCCCATCCAAATATATTATCTCCCATTTCCTTCTTTTCTATCAAGATTTTCAACCAAGATGGAAATCAAAAGAATCCTGTTTTGGAACTTCAGGGTTGAATATGGTATGCCTTTGTAAAAAGTCTGTAAAAATGCTTACCTTTTTTTCTGAGTGTACAGTTCAACCTCAGCCAGTTCACCTTAGGATGAAAAGCTCTGTTATTGCTCCTACCAGCATCTTAACATCAACCTCTCCCTGAGTCATGTTCTGATCATTTGTAAACGGACTTAGGAGGAATTCTGCTCATCTGTTCCCTCTATGAGAAGTGTTTTCCCCAGGGAACCATCTGACTTTTCTGTTAATTACAGTATTATAATGAAAGAACACACCTTAGTAGCCAGGCAAGGTCCCTGTAAATGGAAATGCGACTGTCCACTGGTGTTTTCAACTCTTATAAATGTGGTAGGGTCTTTTGAAACTGAAGTAAGAAAAAGGATATTTTACATAATTTCATCCTGTTAAGGAAATCCCTAAAGCTAAATACCATACTACTACTTTTGTGTCTTCTTTTCAATGTTATCTTTCCATAGGTACCAATAACACAGTTGTTAAAATTTTTTCATATACGGAAGTCTTTCCAGTTCAAAAGATCCATCATCTGTCCATTGACAAGTAGAATACTCAATGGTATATTTATCTCAATAGTGACTCAAACCAATAAGCCTTTCATTGGCTTACGTGTGCTAAGTTGCTTCAGTCGTGACCCTATGGATTATACATTCCACCAAGGCTGCTCTGCCCATCGGATTTTTCCAGCAAAAACACTAGAGTGAGTTGCCATGTCCTCCTCCAGGGCCTCTTCACTAGTTGCTATACCCAAGAAACTAGTTCACACAAATATTTCTTCATCTAATCTAAATCTGGAATGCAAGTGTGAAATGAAAATATCTCCTGCCATATTAATAAACAAGAGATGTCACAGCCATCAGCGATTTCTGGCCTTCAAAAGTGAATGCAGGCAAAGCCAATACAGTATTGTAAAGCAAAATAAAGTAAAAATAAAAATTAAAAAAAAGTGAATGCAGGCTCCCCAGACTGTAATCTAGGGGATGCCGCCGCCCCCAGGTGATTGCTGAGGAGCTGGGGAAATGCAAGAAGCACGGTGAACGAGAAAACAGGATTAGCCCCAGATAGCTGAGGTGCATTTGAAATGAATGAATTCAGTGAGCCCAGAGGCTTGCATCTTCCCATACATAGAATGCTCAATTCCTTAACTTGATACCTGATCTTTAATGTTCAGAGTGCCTGCTCCCTTTGTTGCAAACTTGTATATAGCCTGATGGTCCCTCTTGCCTCCTTGGAGCAGTTTTCTCAGAGCTACTGAGATGCTGCCTCCCAGGTTCAGAGTCCTAAACATTCCCACCAAATAAAGTAGCTTTCTGCTTTTCAGAATACTGGAGTGGGTAGCCTATCCCTTCTCCAGGGGATCTTGCCAATCCAGGAATCAAACCGGGGTCTCTTGCATTGCAGGTGGGTTTTTTACCAAATGAGCTATGAGGGAAGCCCTACTTTCAGGGTGTAACTAAACAGGTTTTAGTTGACAGGAGGGACAAGAAATTTTTACCCTCTTGTCTAAACTGGGTATACAGATAGGGACTTGGGAGAATTAACTTTAGTAAAACTTTTTACTTTTTGCCAGCTTCTACCAGATTTCTCATCTGTAGGCTCCAGAATGAGTAAGTTGTCTCAGAAACTCCCATCATGGGTCTTTCAAAATTACTGGGGAGGAAAAATACTTTTCCCTCTATACTTTTAGGTTCTTAGTGGAGACAATTGTGCTAAAGGGCAGATTAACAGGGGAGAAAAACAAGACGTTTAATAACATGTATACCTTGGTGATACCCATGGAAAACCAACTCCCCAAATGGCCCAAGCCACACACTACATGGTCTTCCCTGGGGGTTCACTGGTAAAGAATCCACCTGCCGATGCAGGAGATGCAGATTCAGTCCCTGGATCCGGAAGATCTCCTGGAGGAGGAAGTGGCAACCCACTCTAGTATTCTTGCCTGGAAAATCCCATGGACAGAGAAGCTGGGTGGGCTACAGTCCAAGGGGTTGCAAAGAGTTGGACACGACTTAGCAGCTAAACAACAATACCTTACATACAGAAGATGTTGCAAAAGGGAGGGATAAGCCAGTTATGGAAAGTTATTAGGCAAAGCAAAATGAACAGGGATAGAGTAGTTTTCTCCACTGGTAAGCATGTCTAAAGATTTAGTGATCTTTCTCTTCCTGGTACAGAGAGGGAGACAGACTGATAAATGGACATTTTCCCTTATAACATGCATGTTGTTTATAAAATGGACAACTTCTACTAGATTTTCAGAGCTTCTCCTATGTCTGCTGTTGCTTAAAAAGTCTGTTGTGGCTTAAGAATAACCAGCTCAAGATAATTTTTATGCCAAAGAGGAGTATTGGGGGATAGCATATACTGCTCTCCTGACTGGACATTTTCACAGGTAACTCAACATGTACTATGTTGTTGAATTCAATTCTTATAAAAAATGTGTGAAACAAATTATCTCCATTATACAAATAAAATACAGACTCATAAAGTTAATTACATCATTGAAAATCATATACATAGTGTCTAAACTAAGGAATCCAGTCATTTCTCTCACCCCAAATTTAGTACTCTTTCCATGCATTGTCTATCTCTGTAATCTTAGACAATATGGGCCAGAAGGATAAAACTGGGAAATATTTTATAAAGCATAACTACAACTTTCTCAGAAGTTATTTTCCCAAGGAAGACCATAAGTGTGAAACCTATATCTGCTGTTCAGATACAAACGAGTATTTTGTTTTGTCCACAATTTATTATAATAATTTAATGATCTGACAACATAATTGGATTTTATGAGGCTCAAAAAAGCCTAGAATACAGGAAAAATACAGTCAGTCAATTTAACCCTACTTGCTAGAAGTTCTACAATAAGCACACTCTAATCCAAAAATGCTGTAGGGCTCTAGAAGAAGCCTATTTGTGATCAAATAAGCCCTGAAACTGACTTTTGATGTTAAGAGAAGGGTAAGATAGATGTTCCAAATGGTCCTCCTCTTGTAATGCAAGTTGATCCTGCATAACTACAACATACTTGCTTTTTAAATTAGAGTTGAACACAAAAGCAAACATAGAAAATCTCCAAAGATTAAGATATGTAGGGGAAGAATAAAAAGAACAGTGAGCTAAACCCTGAATAATCCCAGGAAACAAATATACAATTTAAGGTTCCCCAATTCTAATACCAGCCCTGGGCTCAGGGGACACCTAGGCCATTGTCTTCAAGGTAAGGATGCTGCACAGTAAGATGGGATGCCCCACAGGAGCTAAAGTGGTTGAATACACGTATGTAACTTTGGCTCACTGAAGCAAACAAATCTTCAGTGGCAGAAAGTCACCCTACATTAGCCTTTTGGAATTCTCAAAACCTGCATAATTAAAGTAAAACTCACCGTTTAAAAAAATCACTAACAATAAATAAAATAGGCTGCATGAGTGAGCGTCATCAGAAATAACAACAAAAAAAAACCTGTCAAAACCTGGTGACATTAGAATTAGCTGATGAAAAATATAAAATGATTTTTACAAAAGCCTAGAAAAAAGAGCTGATGCAAAGAGCTGACTCATTGGAAAAGACCCCTTTGCTAGGAAAGATTGAGGGCAGGAGGAGAAGGGGAATGACAGAGGATGAGATGGCTGGATGGCATCACCGACTCAATGGAGATGAGTTTGAATAAACTCTGGGAGTTGGTGATGGACAGGGAGACCTGGCACACTGCGATTCATAGGGTCGCAAAGAGTCAGACACAACTGAGCAACTGAACTGAAGAAAAAGACAAACACAATTAAACTATGTTAGAAACATGAGATTATTAAAAATGGCTAAGCAAATTATAAAAGGATCAAGTAGAAGTTTTCTGAATAAAATATTTATTGAAATTAAAATCTCAATTGCTATGTTAAATAATATATAAGACACAGCTAGAGAGATAATGAACTAGAAACAAAAAATGAAGAATTTGCAGTTGAGAGATAAGGGCATGGAAATATGAAAGGTTAAGAATCATTGAAGAAAGAAACACAGAAGGTCAAACACTCATTTAATTATAATCCTTGAGAAAATAATACAGAGAAGCAATAATGGAATAATTGAGAATCAGGCTGAGAATTGCTGAGTCTCATGAACATGAGAGCTTGGTAAGAATTATGATAGACAGAAATTTAATAATCAGAGGAAAATCTATATGTAAAAGATAGTAAAACTCCAGAACACCAACAATAAAGGAAGTATCTGAAATTCTGCCAGCCAGGAAAAAAAAAAAAAAAAAAAAACAGAACACCTATAATAAAGAAAATTTAGTCAAACAATATATTTCTGAACAGCTTCAATGTAAGTCAAAGGCCTTAGAGCAAAATCTTCAAAAGACTGAGAGAATATGAACCTAGAATTGTATTACAAAAGTTCTTTTTCAAGGTCATTATTAAAGACATTTACAAAAAGAAAAAACAAGTTTACAACCAATAGACCTTTACTAGCATACATTCTCGCCTGGAAAATCCCATGGATGAAGGAGCCTGGTGGGCTGCAGTCCATGGGATCGCTAAGAGTCAGACATGACTGAGCGACTTCACTTTCACTTTTCCTTTCATGCATTGGAGAAGGAAATGGCAACCCACTCCAGTGTTCTTGCCTGGAGAATCCCAGGGACGGGAGAGCCTGGTAGGCTGCCATCTATGGGATCGGACACGACTGAAGTGACTTAGCAGCAGCAGCAGCGTACATTCTAAAAGGTGTACTTAAAAGAGGAAAGATTCTAGATATAAGTTATGAAATGCAAGAAACAATGTTGATCAAAGCAAATGTTAAACATACAGATTAATCTATTCACTAAAAATAAAATGATAACTATTTTGTTTAATGATGAATAACTTCTTTGTTAAAAAGAGACAACAAAGGTACTAGATATGCACAGTCTAATACTATTAGACAGAAATTACTGTTTAAACTTAAGAAAATTAAGTTAAAAATTCAGATGCTTATTCATACTAGCTACATTTTGGGTGCTCAACATCCATATGTGTTGGAAGTACTAAGTAGTCTGTAAGACAAGACTTAAATACAGAAGAAAACTAAAATGTCACTATTAACAAATGATATGAATGTCTACATAGAACATTCAGCAAATTTGGAAAACTCAGCAGTGGCTGCAGGACTGGAAAAGGCCAGTTTTAATTCCAATCCCAAAGAAAGGCAATTCCAAAGAATGTTCAAAATCCCGCACAATTGCACTCATCTCACATGCTAGTAAAGTAATGCTCAAAATTCTCCAAGCTAGGCTTCAACAGTATATGAATCATGAACTTCCAGATGTTCAAGCTGGATTTAGAAAAGGCAGAGGAACCAAAGATCAA
Organism: Oryx dammah; assembly: GCF_014754425.2. Lineage (NCBI taxonomy): Eukaryota > Metazoa > Chordata > Mammalia > Artiodactyla > Bovidae > Oryx > Oryx dammah. The sequence goes on along the minus strand of NW_024080556.1, from coordinate 2,088,785 downwards.
ATTGCCAACAGTCACTGGATCATCAAAAAAGCAAGAGAGTTCCAGAAAAACATCTATTTCTGCTTTATTGACTATGCCAAAGCCTTTGACTGTGTGGATCACAATAAACTCTGGAAAATTCTTTAAGAGATGGGAATACCAGACCACCTGATCTGCCTCTTGAGAAATCTGTATGCAGGTCAAGAAACAACAGTTAGAAATGGACATGGAACAACACATTGGTTCCAAATAGGGAAAGGAGTACATCAAGGCTATATATTGTCACCCTGCTTATTTAACTTATATGCAGAGTACATAATGAGAAACGCTGTGCTGGATGAAGCACAATCTGGAATCAAGATTGCCAGAAGAAATATCAGTAACCTCAGATATGCAGATAACACCACCCTTATGGCAGAAAGTGAAGAACTAAAGAGTTTCTTGATGAAAGTGAAAAAGGAGGGGGAAAAAGTTGGGTTAAAACTCAATTCAGAAAACTAAGATCATGGCATCTTGTCCCATCACTTCATGGCAAATAGACGGGAAACAGTGGAAACAGTGACTGACTTTATTTTTCTTCTCTCCAAAATCACTGCAGATGGTAACTGCAGCCATGAAATTAAAAGATGCTTGCTCCTTGGAAGAAAAGTTATGACCAACCTAGACAGCTTATTAAAAAACAGAGGCATTACTTTGCCAACAAATGTCCGTCTAGTCAAAGCTATGGTTTTTCCAGTGGTCATGTATGGATGTGAGAGTTGGACTATAAAGAAAGCTGAATGCCGAAGAATTGGTACTTTTGAACTACGGTGTTGGAGAAGACTCTTGAGAGTCCCTTGGACTGCAAGGATATCCAACCAGTCCAACCTAAAGGAAATAAGTCCTGAATATTAATTGAAAGGACTGATCCTGAAGCTGAAACTCCAATACTTTGGCCACCTGATGCGAAGAACTGACTCATTTGAAAAGTCCCCTATGCTGGGAAAGATTGAAGGTGGGAGGAGAAGGGGACGACAGAGGATGAGATGGTTGGATGGCATCACTGACTCAATGGACATGAGTTTGAGTAAATTCTGGGAGTTGGTGATGGACAGGGAGGCCTGGTGTACTGCAGTCCATGGGGTCACAGAGTCAGACATGACTGAGTGACTGAACTGTACTAAAATGAACAAATGATATGAATGTCTACATAGAAACCTAAAGAATTTACCAGCAAAATATTAGAAATGTTGCTTACCAAAGTGCCTGAATATAGCAAATCTTGCTTACCGAAGTGCCTGATTATAACATTATTTAAACATTAATGTGTTAATATATACAAGCTACAAATTTAGAAAGCATAACTTAAAATGTATTTTGTTAATAACATGAAACGTACAGTGAAATATATATATCTTAAAAGATAATGTGCTAGAAGCCAAGGAACAAAGACTAAATTTTATTGAAAGCTATTTGTAGAACACAGAAATATAAAAGTAAATATACTGAGTTCATGGATGGGATAGCTCAATACCATATTATGATATACCATAATATCAGTTCTCCTTAAATGTCACTATATTGATGAGGAAAAGTTAAAAGTTCACATAACCTCCTGCTTATTCTGCCTCTGTAACTCAGCTTGCTCCTTGCAAAGTCTGGATTATGCAGGTCACGTAGTCTCGGAAAGTGGGGACTTACTTACAATACCAGGAACTGGAGCTTATCTCACTCACCCTTGTCCAGCTCTTTGCAATTGCCCAGCCCTGCCAACCTGCTTAATCATGCCTGTCCATGTAAAGGTCAGGCATCAAGGTCAGGCATCCCTCTCCCCATCTTGACTGCTGTTCCGGTGTGCAGAACCCCTTAGTTTAAACCAGCCTATTAGCAGCTAGTGTTGCCCACTATAGTCTATGTATAAAAACTCTGTAACCCCTTTGTTCAGGGCTCAGAGCTTGGAGTGTTATCTCCTCAGGGCCCGCCAGCATAATAAACCTGAATTCTCCAACTCTGAGTGTGGTGCTTGGTTTCTCAATTACTGACTTCTGCAACAATATATTTAATCAAAATTTAACAGGATTTTTAGGAAATAAGTTAACTCTAAGACTCACTTGAAAAAGTAAAAGCCCAATAAAGGGTAAAACATAACTGAAGAAGAATAGTGTGGGAAAAATTGTACTGTCAGATAATAAACTTTACTATAAAGATATGCCAATGAATAAAGTATGATATTAATTCATAACTGGCCATGGTACAAAATGCTCAATAGATTAGAGTTCAGAAACAGATGTATGCTTAATAGAACTCAGTAATGACAAAGATGATATTACTGATCATTGGAGAAAGGAGCTATACTAATCATAGAAAAAAATATTTTTTTGTATATAATACCTACAAATTTCAAGTTGACTAAATATTAAATCCCAAAGGGAAACTTTTAGAAGATATCTTTTATGATCTCAGAATAGGGTAAATATAAACCTTAAATGAAAAAATATTATTAAACTCAATTATATTAACAGAAAAAACTTCTGCTTATCAAAAGACATAATAACGAAAATAGAAAACCACAAATTATTTGAAGATAGACCCAAAGAATTAGTATCCACTAAGTATAATATCAGAGAAGGCAACGGCAACCCACTCCAGTACTCTTGCCTGGGGAATCCCATGGATGTAGGCTGCGGTCCATGGGGTCGCTAAGAGTCGGACACGACTGAGTAACTTCACTTTCACTTTTCACTTTCATGCATTGGAGAAGGAAATGGCAACCCACTCCAGTATTCTTGCCTGGAGAATCCCAGGAACAGAGGAGCCTGTTGGGCTGCCGTCTGTGGGGTCACCCAGAGTCAGACACAACTGATGCGACTTAGCAGCAGCAGCAAGTATAATATGCTTATGAAGCAACAAGAAAAAGAACTACCCTTCTCCCATCAAATCAAAATAATCTAATAAATGACCAAACCTGTATTTCAAATGAGAAAAGATACTAATGATTTAGAAATCAGTAAGTACAATTTAATGTCACAATGACATATTTTATTTATATTATATATTTTAAAATTCTGATATTAATTGCTGACCAGGAAGCAGAGTGATAAAATATATATACAACTCTGCTGCTGCTGCTGCTGCTGCTGCTGCTAAGTCGCTTCAGTCGTGTCTGACTCTGTGCGACCCCATAGACAGCAGCCCACCAGGCTCCCCCATCCTTGGGATTCTCCAGGCAAGAACACTGGAGTGGGTTGCCATTTCCTTCTCCAAAGCATGAAAGTGAAAAGTGAAAATGAAGTCGCTCAGTCGTGTCTGACTCTTAGCGACCCCATGAGGGGCTGTATACTTGGAATATCTAATTTGAAAAACAATAATTTTGTAAATCTAAGCCTGAACTTACCTATAACTGAGGAATTTTACTCCTAGAAACAAAACTTAGAGAAACCTGACATGAGCCCCGGAAGCTATATAACAGAATTGTATAGATGACAATAATAATTAATAACAAAAAATCAGATAACAGAAGCACTGACCAAAACGAAACTTTATAAGTTATGGCACAGTCACAAAGAATACAGTATTAAGTAGCTGTGAAAAAGAGGGAACTATGGCTACTAGAACATGATAGATGAATCAGAAACAATGTTGAGGGCAAAAAGCAAGTTGAAGAAAATTACGCATTATGAACTTATACACATATAATTATGTAATTACCTAACTTATATACCATAAAGTTTATAATGAGCTTTTTATTTTATTTAGATATTGCTATGTATGGGAAGATTTTATTTAAGAAGGAAAGAGAGGCAAGTTGGAGACAAGATAGTGAAGTAGGAAGCCTTGAGCTCAGCTTCTCTCATGAAAATACCAAAATCACAAATAACTGCTGAACAACCATCAAGAAAAAAGACTGAAACTACCAGAGAAGATATTCTACATCCAAAGACAAAAAAAGAAATCACAATAACACAATAGGAGGGGTGCTGCTGCTGCTAAGTCGTTCCAGTCGTGTCTGACTCTGTGCGACCCCAGAGACGGCCGCCCACCAGGCTCCCCCGTCCCTGGGATTCTCCAGGCAAGAACACTGGAGTGGGTTGCCATCTACTTCTCCAATGCGTGAAAGTGAAGTCACTCAGTCATGTCCGACTCTTCGTAACCCCATGGACTGCAGCCTACCAGGCTCCTCTGTCCATGGGATTTTCCAGGCAAAAGGAGGGGTGCATTCACGACAATATAAAATCCTACACACACCAGGTGGATGACCAACAAACTGAAAAATAATTATATCACAGAGGTTCTCCCACAGGAGTGTGATTTCTGAGGCCTATGTCAGACTCCCAGGCCTGGAGGTCTGACGTCAATCAGGAGGAGAAGCCCCCAGAGTATTTGGCTTTGAAAGCCAGCACAGCTTGATGACAGGAACTCCAAGAACTTTGAAACATAGAAACAGCACTCTTGGAGGGTGCAAACAAGGCCTCATGTCAGCCAGTTGCCTAGGGGAAATCAATGACTTCACAGACACCTGGACCTCACCTCCTGCTGGTGTTAGTATGTCACTTGAGAAGCAGGAAGTGGTTATAGCTCTCTCTTTGGACATAAAATCTGGTGGTGAACATGTCTGGAAATAGTTTGGGACATTTAGCACCAAGATGTGGAATCACCCAACAGCTTATAGGCTCCAGTGCTGGGATGCCTTAGGCCAAACAACCAACAGGGCAGGAACACAGCTCACCTGTCATCAGACAGGCTACCTAAAATCTTCCTGAGCCCACAGCCTCCCCCTAAACACACCCCTTGACATGGTCATGCCTACCAGAGGCAAAAGGCACCACTCCAGCCACCAGTGGGCAGGCACCAGTCCCCCACCATGCTGCTGCTGCTAAGTCGCTTCAGTTGTGTCTGACTCTGTGCAACCCCATAGATGGCAGCCCACCAGGCTTCCCCGTCCCTGGGATTCTCCAGGCAAGAACACTGGAGTGGGTTGCCATTTCTTTCTCCAATGCATGAACGTGAAAATTGAAAGTGAAGTCATTCAGTCGTGTCCAACGCTCAGTGACCCCATGGACTGCAGCCTACCAGGCTCCTCTATCCATGGGATTTTCTAGGCAAGAGTACTGGACTGGGGTGCCATTGTCTTTTCCCACCATGAGGCCTCCACAAATCTCCAACCCAGCCTCACCCACAAGTGGGCAGATATCAGAGGCAAGAGGAACTATACCATTGCAGCCTATGGAATGGAAATTGTAATCACAGAAAGACAAAATGAGACAGTTAATCTGTTCTAAATGGAGAAGCAAGAGAAAACCCCAGAAGAACAACTAAATGAAGTTGAGACAAGCAAACTACCCAAAATAGAATTCAGAGTAATGATAGTGAAGATGCTCCAAGATCTAGGAAAGAGAATAGAGGCACAGACCAAGAAGATACAAGAAATGTTGAACAATAACCTAGAAGAAATAAAGAACAAACAAACAGAGATGAACAAGAACTGAAATGAAAATACTCTGGAAGAAATCAAGAGCAAAATAAATGAGGCAAAAGAACAGATAAGTGAGCTGGAAGACAGGGTAGAAATCACTGCCACAGAACAGCAACCAAAGAAAAGAATGAAAAGAAATGAAGACCATTTAGGAGACCTCTGGGACAATATTAAATGCAAGCAACATTCACACTATCACTATAGGGGTCCAAGAAGGAGAAGAGAAAGAGAAAGGGCCTGAGAACACAGTTGAAGAAATAATAGCTGAAAATTTCCATAACATGGGAAAGGAAACAGTCATCCAAGTCCAGGAAGCAGAGAGTCCCAGGCAGGATAAAGCCAAAGAGGGACATGCTGAGACATGTGGTAATCAAATCAATAAAATAAAGACAAATAAAAAATATTAAAAGCAACAAATAACATACAAGGGAACTCCCATAAGTTATTCAGCTGATTTCTTAGCAGAAACTGCAGGCAAGAAGGGAGTTGCAAGATATGTAAAATGTGATGAGAGGGAAAAACCTAAGACTAAGAATATTCTATCCAGGAAGGCTCTCACTCAGATTTGAAAGAGAAACCAAAAGATTTACAGGCAAGCAAAAGCTAAGAGAATTTTGCTCCACCAGACCAGCTTTGCAACAAATGGTAAAGGAACTTCTCTAGGCAAAAAAGAAAAGGCCACAACTAGAAAAAAAAAAAATTACAATTGGAAAAAACTCACTGGTAAAGGCAGACGTATAGTAAAGGTACAAAATCATACACATAAAATTATGATATCAAAACCATCAATTGTGAGGAGAGCACAAATGCAGGATATTAGACATACATTTGAAATGAAAAGACCACCAACTTCAAACAATCTTGTTTATACACATATTGCTAAATCAACACCTTATGGTAACCACAAACTAAAGAATAGTTACATACACAAAAGAAAAAGAGTCAAAACACAATACTAAATTTAGACATCAGATCACAAGGGAGAAGATCACAAGAGAGAAGAAGAGGAAGGGAAGAAAAAAGACTTAAAAAGCAAATCCAAAATAATGTTTTAAATGTCAGTAAGAACGTACATATTGATAATTACCTTAAGGGTAAATGGGTTAAATGCTTCAACCAGAAGACACAAACTGGTTGAATGGATACGAAAACAAGCCCTATATATATGCTGCACACAAAAGACCCACTTCAGACCTAGGAACATATACAATTGAAAGTAAGAGGATGGAAAAGGGTATTCCGTGCAAATGGAATTCAAAAGAGGCTAGAATAGCAATACTCATATCACACAAAATAAACTTTAAAATAAGTTAGAGTAGCAATTGGCTTAAATCTCAACATTCAGAAAACTAAGATCATTGCATCCTGACTCATCACTTCATGGCAGATAGACGGGGAAACAGTGGCGGACTTTATTTTGGGGGGCCCCCAAATCACTGCAGATGGTGATTGCTGCCATGAAATTAAAAGACACTACTCCTTGGAAGGAAAGTTATGACCAACCTAGAGAGCATATTAAAAAGCAGAAACATTACTTTGACAACAAAGGTCCATCTAATCAAGGTTAGGGTTTTTCCAGTAGTCAGGTATGGATGTGAGAGTTGGACTATAAAGAAAGCTGAGCACTGAAGAATTGATGCTTTTGAACTGTGGTGTTGGAGAAGACTCTTGGGAGTCCCTTGGACTGCAAGGAGATCCAACCAGTCCATCCTAAAGGAAATCAGTCCTGGGTGTTCACTGCAAGGACTGATGCTGAAGCTGAAACTCCAAAATTTTGGCCACCTGACATGAAGAGCTGACTCATTTGAAAAGATCCTGATTTTGGGAAAGATTGAAGGCAGGAGGAGAAGGGGATGACAGAGGATGAGATGGTTAGATGGCATCATCAACTCAATGGACATGAGTTCGGGTAAACTCTGGGAGTTGGTGATGGATAGGGAGGCCTGGCATGCTGCGGTTCATGGAGATGTAAAGAGTCGGACATGACTGGGCGACTGAATTTGTAACTCAGATTACACAAAATAAACTTTAAAATAAAGACCGTTACAAGAGACAAAGAAGGACACTACATAATGATCAAGGGATCAATTCCAGAAGAAGATGTAACAATTGAAAATACACATGCACCTAACATAGGAGCACCTCAGTATATAAGGTGAATGCTAACAGCCATAAAAGGAGCAATTGACAGGAACACAATAATAGTGGGGAGATTTAACACCCCGCTTTCCTCAATGGACAGATCATACAGACAGAAAATTAAGACGGAAACACAGGCCTTAAAAGACACAAGAGACCATATGTACTTAATTGGTATTTATATAGCATTCCAAGCAAAAGCAGCAGAATACTCATTCTTCTAGTGCACATGGAATATTCTCCAGGATGGGTCACATGCTGGGCCACAAAGTGAGCCCCAGCAAATTTAAGAAATCTGAAATCATATTAAGCTTCTTTTCCAACCACAACACTATGAAATTAAAAATCACCAAAAGAAAAAAAAAAAACTGTAAAAAACACAAATACATAAAGGCTAAACAATATGCTACTAAACAACCAATGGATCACTGAAGATATCAAAGAAGAAATTAAAAAATACCTAGACACAAATGGGAGAAGGTAATGTTGGACACGACTGAGCAACTTCACTTTCACTTTTCACTTTCATGCGTTGGAGAAGGAAATGGCAACCCCCTCCACTGTTATTGCCTGGAGAATCCCAGGGATGGGGGAGCCTGGTGAGCTGCCATCTCTGGGGTCCCACAGAGTCGGACATGACTGAAGCGACTTAGCAGCAGCAGCAGACACAAATGACAACAAAAACACAACCATCGAAAACCTATGGAACACAGCAAAAACAGTCCCAAGAGGGAAGTTTACAGCAATATAACCTTTCCTCTGGAAAAAACTCTCATATAAACAACCTCTAACTTTACAAGTAAAGCAACCAGAGAAAGAACAACAAGCACAAAGTTTATAGAAGGAAAGAAATAGTAAATATCAAAATAGAAATAAGTGAAATAGAGGTGAAGAAAACAATAGGAAAGATTGATGAAACTAAAAGCTGGTTCCTGAAAAGATAAACAAAATTGATAAAGCGTCAGCCAGATTCATCAAGAAAAAAGAGGGGGTTCAAATCAATAAGTCAGAAATGAAAACAGGCTAAATTACAACTTATAACACAGAAATACACAGGAACATGAGAGACAACTGGTAATGCAAGCAACTATATCTGCCTATAAGATGAATAACCTAGAAGACATGGACAAATTCTTATAAGGGTACAGTCTTCTAGGACTGAATCAGAAGTAAACTGAAAATATATACAGATCAATCACAAGCAGTGAATTGAAACTGTGATTTAAAAACTCCCAACAAACAAAAGCTCAGGACCAGATAGCTTAATAGGCAAATTCTATCAAACATAAGAAAAGAGTTAACACTCATCCTTCTGAAACTATTCCAAAAATTGCTGAGAAAGGAATATTCCCAAACTCATTCTATTAGGTCACCATTACCCAATAACAAAATTTTAAAAAGATACCACGAAAAAAGAAACTTACAGGCTAATATCACTGATGAATATAGATGAAAAAATACTCAACAAGATATTAGCAAACCAAATCAACAATGGATTAAATGGATTATACACCATGATAACCATGATCCCAGGGATGCAAGGCCTTTTGTATATCCATAAATCATTAGTGTGATCCATCACATCAACATATTGAATAAAAACCATATGATCATCTTAACAGATGAAAAAAAAAACTCGACAAAATTCAACATCCATTTATGATAAAAACTCTCTAGACGCCTTTTCTCTAAGTTCAGGAGTGCCCACTCTCACCACTTTTATTCAGCACAATTTTGGAAGTCCTAGCCACAGCAGTCAGAGTAGAAAAATTAATAAAAGGAATTCAACTTGTAAAAGAAGTAAATCTCTCCCTGTTTGCAGATGACTTACTATACATAGAAAATACTAAAGATGCTACCAGAAAAATACTAGAGCTCTTCGATGAATTCAGTAAAGTTGCAGGATACAAAAATTAATACACAGAAATCTGTTGCATTTCTATATACTAACAGTGGAAAATCAGAAAGAGAAATTAAAAATCCCATTTACCCACACATCAAAAAGAATAATATCCCTGGGAATAAACCTAACTAAGTGGTCAAAATACCTGTACTTGAAAAACTTTAAACTGATGAAAGTAACTGAAGATGATACAAACAGTTGGAAAAATATACCATGTTCTTAAATTGGAAGAATAGTACTGTCAAAATGGCTATACTACTCAAGACAATCTACAGATTCAATGTAATCCCTATTAAATTACCAGTGGCATTTTTCACAGAACTACAAAAGTCTGAAAATTCGTATGGAGACACAAAAGACCCTGAATAGCTAAAGCAATCTTGAGAAAAAAAAAAAAAATGGAACTGGAGGAATGAAGCTCCCTGACTTCAGAATATACTACAAAGCTATATTCATTTGTAGTATAGAGGGGTTTCAGGAGGGAAGGGACATATATATACCTGTGGTTGATTCGTGGTATGTGTGGCAGAGGCCAACACAATATTGTAGAGCAATTGTCCGCCAATAACTGTATTTTGTTCTATACTTCTCAATACTGTTGACTTACAATCTTTGATAATAATTACATTCATCAAAACAGTATGATACTGTACACACACACAACAGAACTGTAGATCAATGGAACAGGATAAAGAGCTCAGAAGTAGTTATGCCCTTATGGTCACTTAATCCTTGAAAGAGGAGGTAAGACAATACAGTGGAAGAAAGATTGTCTCTTCAATAAATGGTTCTGAGAAAACTGGAAGCTAAAGTAATAAATGAAATTAGAATATGCTCTAATATCATACACAAAAATAAACTCAAACTAGAATCTAAATTTAAGATCAGATACTATAAAACTTTTATAGGAAAACATAGGCATAACACTCTTTGACATAAATTGTAGCAATGTTTTTTCCAACCTGTCTCCTAGAGTAATGGAAATAAAGACAAAAACAAATGGAATCTAATTAAACTCAAAAGCTTTTGCACAGCAAAGGAAACCATAAGCAAAATGAAAAAACAACCCAAAGAATGGGAAAAAGTATTTGCAAACAAGGGAGGGATTAATCTCCAAAATTTTCAGAGTACAGACAGTTCAATACCAAAAAACAAACAACACAATCAAAAAATGTGCAGAATACCTAAATAGATATATCTCCAAAGAAGACATGCAGATGACCAAGAAGCACATGAAAAGATATTCAACACTGCTAAATATTAGAGAAATGCAAATCAAAACTATAATGAGGTATCACCTCATACAGGTCAGAATGGTCACCATCAAAATTCTTTAAACAATAAATGCTAGAGAGGGTGTGGAGAAAAGAGAATCCTACACTGTTGGTGGGAATGTAAACTGGTATAGCCACTATGGAGAACAGTATGGAGATCCCTTAAAAAACTAAAAAGAGCTGCCATATAACCCCACAGTCCCACTCCTGGGCATGTGTCCAGAGAAAACCATAATTAGAAAAGACACATGCACCCCAATGTTCATTGCAGCATTATTTACAACAGCCTGGACAGGGAAGCAAACTAAATGTCCATCATCAGAGGAATGGATAAAGAAGATGTGATTATGTATATACAATGGAATATAACTCAGCCATTAAAAAGAATGCAATAATTCCATTTATAGTAACATGGATGAACCCAGAGATTACCATACTAAACGAACTAAGTTGGAAAAGGCAAATATCATATGACATCACTTATATGTGGAATCGAAAAAAATATGCAAATGAACTTATTTACAAAAATAGAAGTTGACACATAGTCTTCAAAAACAAATTTATGGTTACCAAATGGATAAATTGGGGTAGGGATAAATGACAGAGGTAGGATTAGCATATATACACTACTGCATGTAAAACAGATAATCAACAAGATTTACTATATAGCACAGGGAACCCTACTCAATATTTTATAATAACCTAAATGGGAAGAGAATCTGAAAAAGAATAGATAAATGTATATGAATAACTGAACCACTTTGCTGTAGACCTGAAACTAACACAATATTGTAAATCAACTGAATTCCAACATAAAACAAAAATTTTTAAATAAAAAACAGAACTTGAAATAATAATTACCACTATATTGGTTTTAGGTCACAATTCTAATAAAATGATCATATTTACAAAATAAAAAAATACTTGCATGTGCACTGAATCATTTCAGTTGTGTCTGATTCTTTGCAATCCTATGGTCTGTAGCCCACCAGTCACATTTGTCCATGGGATTCTCCAGGGGAGAATACTGGAGTGGTGTGCCTTGGCATCCTCCAGGGTCTCTTCCTGACCCAGGGATAGAACCCTCATCTCTTAAGTATTCTGAATTAGCAGGCAGATTTTTACCACTAGGGCCATCTGGTCTCCAAAAAATGCATAGGGAATAATATATCAGTTATTTCTGGAATGGTAGTAGAAGGATGGAATTTTGGAGGAATACACCCAAAATTCAGAGATGTCAATAACATTCTAGTTTTTAATCTAAACAGTGAGTTCACTGTGTTGATATTATGCTTCACAAAGTCATGTCAGTTACTTATATGCATCAAATATTGCATAACATTTTATTCAGAGCTTTTGTGTATCTTTTGATATACCACATAATTTGGCTTAGCTAAAAATGATAAGCTAAATTACATTATGCATGAGTGAACATAAAAAGCATGGATTTGGAGCCAGTTAGATCTAGATTGGAATTTTCCTTGATTTTGATGATTGCTAGATTAAGCTGTATAATCTTGAGTGAGACATTTAGGATCTCTGAATATCAGTCTCTTTCAACAATATTTATTTTACGCCTGCTATGTGCTTAGTACAGTTCGGGGCACTAGAGGTATAGTGATCAACAAAACAGGGACCACATCCAGGTGCTGCAGAAGATATGGAGAAGAGATTGCACAGGAGCCTGGAATGGCTCACCAATAAGCTGAGATACTTGGTGTGAGACCCATGTCGGAGCCCTCTTAGGTGAATTTCTGTGGAAATTATTTCATAGGCCTTTTCTAAACTGGTGCTCTTCCAATACTCCTGGGAATATATCTAACACAGACCAGGACATTTTACACCCTAACATTAACATAAGTAGTTTGTATAAGAAGCTGGCAATCTGCTCTTTTGTCAGTATATCAAATTCCTCGGTATGAGGTTAGGTTAGCTATGGTACAAAGAGAAGTCTTTATTGTAACTTGCTCATATGCTAATAATCCCTGACTGCCTTACTTGTATGCTTTTCCCATTTTTACTCTCACTCCCCAGTGTCACCAGAAAGAGAATTCCTTTCTCCCATTTTACCTTTACAGACATCAGGGTCAGAGTTCTCCCCTTTCCTACCTGCCTACCTTCACTTTCTCTGTGGGTCTCATTTTCTCTCATTGCCACGTTCCCACTGAGCTCTTGGATACTCGAGCAGTCCTGGGGCTATGAGCATGTTGGTTTATCAATTACCATCTATCCTGAAGGAACTTGTTGCTGCTGTTGTTTAGTCGCTCAGTTATATCCAACTCTTTTGCAACCCTGTGGACCATAGCCCATCAGGCTCCTGTGTCCATGGGATTTCCTGGGCAAGAATACTGGAGTGGGTTGTCATTTCCTCCTCCAGAGGATCTTCCTGACCCAAGGATTACCCATCTCTTGCATTGGCAGGTGAATTCTTTACCACTGAGCCACCCAGGAAACCCATCTTGAATTAATTCTTGCTCCAAAAGGGCACATGGCCAGTTTGAGGGCAGAAAACTTTCTATCCTTATGTAAGAAGAACCTAAGAGAAAAAAAAAAGGGAAACATCTAATAACAGTATGGTTACTCTAAATATAAATTCTGCATATATGATATTCATTGGAATGTAATAAGAAAAATCCTCATATTTAGCAGAAAGGCAGTTTATGTGTCACACAAAGAACCCTCCTGAAACCAAAAGTAGATTCTTATAAAAGGGTTTTCATCTGAAATACTGATAAAGAAACATCAAGAAAATAATCATTAAATTCTCAACATCTGAAAAGTAGGGAGAAAAAGAGTAATAAAAATTAAGTCAAAGATATTTGCATAAGTCATAATTGGAAAATTTCCTACAACTGTGATCAAAGCAATAAAATGAGGCTTGAATATGTATTCAGATAGTTATTGTTGGAAAGTAATAGATAATTATTTACTTTCTTAAGAAAGGGGCATAAGAGAATACATTATAGAGCTTGGTCAATCCACAACTCAGGTGGTGACACCGACCTTCTTGAAAGGGCATTCCTCACTCTCAAACACCTCAAAGGAAAATGAACCAGGTATCAGGCCACAGGGGAGATTTTAAATATTAAAAGTTGTTTTCATGTGTCTGTTTTGCTTCTGGAAATATCTTTATCTAAAACAAGAAGTCTTGCCCCATTCACTATCAAAACAAAGAACATAAGCAAATAAACCTTCCCACCACAGAGTCTCTCATTCCATTTTTTTCTAAGTAGTTAAGGGAAAGATATACCCATCTGAATGCAGAGTTCCAAAGAATAGCAAGGAGAGATAAGAAAGCCTTCTCTCAGTGATCAGTGCAAAGAAATAGAGGGAAAAAATACAATGGGAAAGACTAGAGATCTCTTCAAGAAAACTATACATACCAAGGGAACATTTCATGCAAAGATGGACTCAATAAGCACAGAAATGGTATGGACCTAAAAGAAGCAGAAGATATTAAGAAGAGGTGACAAGAATACACAGAACTGTACAAGAAAGATCTTCACAACCCAGATAATCACGATGGTGTGATCACTCACCTAGAGCCAGACATCCTGGAATGTGAAGTCAAGTGGGCCTTAGAAAGCATCACTATAAACAAAGCTAGTGGAGGTGATGGAATTACAGTTGAGCTATTTCAAATCCTAAAACATGATGCTGTGAAAGTAATGTACTCAATATGCCAGCAAATTTGGAAAACTCAACACAGGCCATAGGACTGGAAAAGGTCTGTTTTCACTCCAATCCCAAAGAAAGGCAATGCCAAAGAATGCTCAAACTACTGTGCAAAAGTTATGATCAACCTAGATAGCATATTGAAAAGCAGAGACATTACTTTGCTGACTAAGGTCCGTCTAGTCAAGGCTATGGTTTTCCCAGTGGTCACGTATGGATGTGAGAGTTGGACTGTGAAGAAGGCTGAGCACCGAAGAATTGATGCTTTTGAACTGTGGTGTTGGAGAAGACTCTTGAGAGTCCCTTGGACTGCAAGGAGATCCAACCGGTCCATTCTGAAGGAGATCAACCCTGGGATTTCTTTGGAAGGAATGATGCTAAAGCTGAAACTACAGTACTTTGGCCACCTGATGTGAAGAGTTGACTCATTGGAAAAGACACTGATACTGGGAGGGATTGGGGGCAGGAGGAGAAGGGGACGACCAAGGATGAGATGGCTGGATGGCATCACTGACTCGATGGACGTGAGTCTGAGTGAACTCTGGGAGTTGGTGATGGACAGGGAGGCCTGGCGTGCTGTGATTCATGGGGCCGCAAAGAGTCGGACACAACTGAGTGACTGAACTGAACACACTAGTAAAGTAATGCTCAAAATTCTCCAAGCCGGGCTTCAACAATACCATGAACCATGAAGTTCCAGATGTTCAAGCTAGTTTGAGAAAAGGCAGAGAGGAACAAGAGATCAAATTGCCAACATCTGCTGGATCATCGAAAAAGCAAGAGAGTTCCAGAAAAACATCTATTTCTGCTTTATTGACTATGCCAAAGTTTTGACTGTGTGGATCAAAATAAACTGTGGAAAATTCTTCAAGAGATAGGAATACCAGACCACTTGACCTGCCTTTTGAGAAATCTGTATGCAGGTCAAGAGCAATAGTTAGAACTGGACATGGAACAACCAACTGGTTCCAAACAGAAAAAGGAGTACGTTAAGGCTATATATTGTCACCCTGCTTATTTAATTTATATGCAGAGTACATAATGAGAAATGCTGGGCTGGATGAAGCACAAGCTGGAATCAAGTTTGCTGAGAGAAATATCAATAACCTCAGACATACAGATGATACCACCTTTATGGTAGAAAGTGAAGGAGAACTAAAGAGCCTCTTGATGAAAGTGAAAGAGGAGAGTGAAAAAGTTGACTTAAATTAGCTCAACATTCAGAAAACTAAGATCATGGCATATGGTTCCATCACTTCATGGCTTCAAATAGATGGGGAAACAGTGGAAACAGTGTCAGACTTTATTTGGGGGGGCTCCAAAATCACTGCAGATGGTGATTTCAGACATGAAATTGACAGACACTTACTCCTTGGAAGGAAAGTTATGACCAACCTAGAAAGCATATTAAAAAGCAGAGACATTACTTTACCAACAAAGGTCCATCTAGTCAAGGCTATGGTTTTTCCAGTACTCATGTATGGATGTGAGAGTTGGACGATAAAGAAAGCTGAGCACAGAAAATTGATGCTTTTGAACTGTGGTATTGGAGAAGACTCTTGGAGTCCCTTGGACTGCACGGAGATCCAACCAGTCCATCCTAAAGGAAATCAGTCCTGAATGTTCATTGGAAGGACTCATGTTGAAGATCAAACTCCAATACTTTGGCCACCTGATGCGAAGAGCTGACTCATTTGAAAAGACCCTGACGCTGGGAAAGATTGAAGGAAGGAAGAGAAGGGGACGACAGAGGATGAGATGGTTGGATGGCATCACCAACTCAATGGATGTGAGTTTGAGTAAACTCCGGAAGTTGGTGATAGATAGAGAAGCCTTGCGTGCTGCAGTCCATGGGGTCACAAAGAGTCAGACATGACTGTGCAACTGAACTGAATTGAATGATTTCCAGTCCATGGGATTAGGAAATCTTAGAACTATTGGGCTACTAGCTCTACCTCTGTGAGTTACCTTCACAGAGCAGATCACCGAAAGTTCATCTACCTTAACTTGAATTTCTTTCTCCTGTTGGGATAAATGAGGTTCTGAGCACAAACAAGAGTCAAAGTTCTGGAAAGCATAGGATCCAGACACCATATACAGCTCTATCAAGAAACTGAGATAGATTTCAACCTGTATGAAATTTATTTTATGAACCCCTTACTCTAGCACTAAATATCTTCTCGCAAATAATGCTTTGCTCCAACCTCTGCATTCTTTATTCTCTCCAAAATTAAATAAATCCCTGAAAATGCTCCTTTAATTGGTATAGTACTTCATTCCTTTTGCTGTTTTCACAAGTTCCAATGGTGCCTTGTGTAGAGCGATTCACACTATATTTTCCAAGTATAATTTTCCATTAGGATGTATGGCTGTAATAGCACTGGAAAACAAAAGTCAGGTCACAGATCCCTTTCTCAAAGGCAAATACAGATCAGTTCCTACTTTTGATTCAGGCAGCAAGCCAAACCCAAAATAAGAGAAGCCATATGTATGTGTTTGAGAGAAAGTTGCCTAAATAAGTAGGGATTTTCCCCAAATAATGAAGTTAACTTTTTTTATGGCTCTTGGAGGATGATGGAAATGTAATGGTTAGACTACACATCTTAAAAATGTTTTCTCAAATACTGCAAGGTAATTTTTTAAAAAAGAAGAAACAGCATGATAAAAGGGTCACAGCCTTCATCAAGACTGATGAATACAAAAAGGGCACCTATGGTATTTAAAGGTTCACCAGTTTCTCTACACTCAAATGCAGATGAAACTTGTTCCCAGATATTTTTATCCCCATCCAAAAGAAGGAATATCTCTGACTAAATAGGGGCCTATAGAACTGCCCGCTCTCGTGCCCTTTTTTATTTTGATTTAGGCTTAAGATCATAAAAAAGAGTGAGTGATTCTAGGATTACTATCAGAAACCCTCTTTAAGATACATCAGGTCAGTTCGAAAAGATTGATCCCCAGTCTGGGAAGAGTCTAAGGACTTTTAAACAAGTGGTTCTCAATAGGGAACAGTTGGGTCCCAAAGGAACACTTGGCACGTCTAGTGACATTCTTGATGGTCACAACTGGAGTGGGGGAAGTAATTGTGGCATCTAATAAACAGAGGCCAGGGATTCTATAAAACATCCTACATAGCACAGGACAGTCCTTGACCAGAAAGAATCAGGGCCCAAACTCTTAAGTGCATAGAATAAGAAACACTGTTGTAGATCCGTATCCGCTGGATCAGCCCAAACTGTGAGGAAGCACAATCTTACTGACTTCTGACCTTGGAGATCCTCATTGTAAGCAGCCATTTGGAGCCATGTTCCCCCTGGTGTGGATGCATTCAACTGGTGGGACTTCTGTCCTTATTTTTAAGCTGTGTGGTCTTCTTTGTCAGCAGTTATTTGGAAACCACTGCCTTGCTCCTTCCTTCTAGCAGACCTGGCTTTCAGAAAGGCACAAAGGGAAGATAGAACTATATTCACTGATGTTATTTGGCTTTTCCAGCCCACAAAGAATATTCTAAATGAAGAGAAATGACATTTGGAATTTCCTTTTACCTCAAGGCCAAGTAGTATGTTTGACAATGACTATAAACAAAAATAAATTTCAAGAACAGTTTGGATACATAAATTCCACTTCATAGTATACAATTATATGTATGAGTTCCCAAATTGATATAGTTAATCAAGGAAATGATTTACATAGCATATAACAAAAAAACAAAAATAGGTTTATATTTTCTTCTATTTTAAAACATTATATATATACACATATACATATTTTTACCATTATGCAGATGAAACTTGTTCCCAGATATTTTTATCCATGTCCAAAAGAAGACATATCTCTGACTAAATAGGAGAGAGCCTGTAGAACTGCCCACTCTCCATAATTGACTCTCTCCATAATTAAACAGGGGCTTCCCTGGTGGCTCAGAGGGTTAAGCATCTGCCTGTGATGCGGAAGACCTAGGTTCGATCCCTGGGTCGGGAAGATCCCCTGGAGAAGGAAATGGCAACCCACTCCAGTATTCTTGCCTGGAGAATCCCATGGACAGAGGAGCCTGATAGGCTACAGTCCATGGGGTCGCAAAGAGTTGGACACAACTGAGCGACTTCACTTACTTATAATTAAACAAATCCCTGAAAATACTCCTTTAATTGGTATAGTACTTCATTCCTTTTGCTGTTTTCAGTACTTCATTCCTTTTGCTGTGTTTATATATACACATAAGTGTACATATATATACACTTTAAAAAAATATCAGTACAAATGGTAAATCTTTTTTTTTTTTTCTTAAAAAGAAAAAAATGTTCCAGTGTAATGTACTTCATTAACTTTGGTAAGTAATGGTGAAAATAGGGTTGGTGTATATTTTTTGTCTCTCTGTAACCATCTTCCTTAGCAAGATAGTAGGTTGGAAACTTTTTGTTGGCTTGCCAATTATTCATTTGAAGTTTTACTGGTCCGTGAAACTCCAGTTTCTGGAATGACTGTTCTAGTCCAGCCAACAACCAACAATTCACAACCAAATAATCAGGGTCTTTGCTTAAGCAACTTTAATGGTGAGGAATGTTGTATTTGGCCAGTCCAACTAGAAAGCTGTTTATTTGAGGTGAAACGTAACGTTTGCAATCATCTACTTGCAATTTCTTGGCTCCAGTTCTACCCTTCAGGCCACAGCAAACTAGGCAAATTCTACTTCTGCAAGACAGCAGTGATGGCCGTCATGTCCACCCTGAGCTTTGTCCTCTCTAAGCCAGGCACAAGACACAGCTCAGAGTTCCTCTCATCATTCTGGTCACTGTCTCTCTAAACAGCGTCCAGTTTCTAGAAAACTGAGCAGCATAAGCTCTGACTGAAAAAAGTTGAATAATGCTATCATTTTTCTGTTTCCGACATTTCACTCATACTGTTCAGCTTTAGGACAAATTAGACTTGTTGGCAGGCTTTAGTAGTATCAATACATGAAACTGTAATCAAGTCAAATCATAGATATTGAAATAAATTCTTCCTTTAACCCAAATGCCCCCCTACTGGGTATATATCCAATTGGTGGGATTTCTATTTGATTTAAAGTCAGAATTTTTTGGTAACTTATCTTTCCTAATTTTTATCTTGTTATTGTCAGCATGTTGTTCCACTCTGATGAGATTCTTAAAAATATTTTTCTTATAAAATATTTCAAACATATGAAAAAATCAGAGAGACTAATGTAATGAAAATCCATGTGCCCAAATTCAGAAATAATAAATATTAACATTATAGCATATTTTCTTTTGGTTATTTTTTTTTAGAAAACCAAACATTAAATATAGTTACAGACCAACTGATGGCCATGAAATCACCTCTCCTTCCCTCTTTCCTCTGTGAAAGCACGATCATGAAGGTGCTCTCTATCCTTCCCATCCCAGATTTACATACCTAAGTCTACATATACAGACAGCTATAGACATATGTAAACTCTCTCCTCTCTCCTCTGTGAAAGCACGATCATGAAGGTGCTCTCTATCTTTCTCATCCCAGATTTACATACCTAAGTCTACATATACAGATAGCTACAGACATATGTATGTACATAAACTTTAAACATATGTTATCATACAATATAAATCATTCTCTAACTTGGTTGTTTATTGAAAATGTATATTTTTATTGGAGTTGAAGTATAGTTGCTTTATACTGCTGCGTCAGTTTCTGCTATACAGCAAACTGAATCAGCCGTATGTGCACATATATCTCCTCTTTTTTGGATATCCTTCCCATTTATGTCTCTGCAGAGCACGAAGTGGAGTCCTCTGTGCTGTACAGCAGGTTCTCATTAGTTATCTATTTTATATATAGTAGTGTATATATGTCAATCTCAGTCTCCCAGTTCATCCCACCCATCCCCCTATTTATCTGCACTGATCAAGAAATGAGAGAAGACTCAAATTACTAAAATAAGAAATGAAAGAAGATAAATAACTACTGACCTTAAAGAATTAAAAAAGGTTATAAGGTAATACAATTACCAATTTATGCCAGCAAGTTATATATCTTGGTTGAAATGGAAAAATTCTTAGAAAGACACAAACTACCCAAACTGACTAAAAGAAAAATAGAAAGTTTGAATACACTTACAACAAGAAATTGAATTAATAATTTAAAAATTCCCACAAAGAAAATACCACAAGAGATAACTTCAGTCATTAGTTTTACCAAATGTTGAAGGAAAATGTAACACCAGACTTTCTCAAACTCTTTCAAAAAATAGAAAAGGAACATGTTCCAACTCGTTCTATGAGGTCAATATTAGCCTGAACCCAAAATCAGATATTATAAGAAAAGAAAACTATAGATGAATATATTTTCTGACTGCAGGCACAAAAATCTTCCATAAATACTAACACACTAAATCTAGCAACATATAGAATATACACTGCAAGCAATTGTGATTCATTCCAAGAATACAAAGTTGGCTCAATATGTGAACATTAATACACCATACTAATAGAATAAAAGATTTAAAACATCATCATTGCAACAGATGCAAAAAGGTACTTGACAAAATCCAATACCCTTTATTATAAAAAACACCCAATAAACTAGGAATAGAAGAGAGCTTCCTCAACCAGGTAAAGGATATCTGTGAAAGATTCAAAGCTGACTTCATTCTTAGAGATACTGAAAGCCTTTCTCCTAAAATTAGGAGTAAGACAAAAATGTCTGCTCTTGCTACACTTATTCAACATTGTGCTGGAGGCTATAGTAAGAGAAATTAGACAAGAAGAAAAAATAAAAGCATCCAGATTGTCAGGAATATTTGAAATTCACTAACAAGACAAATAACCCAATAAAAACATGGGCAAAGAAACATTTCTTGAAAGAAGATAAAGAAAAAAACTATTAGTGAAAAGCAAGTCAAACCACAATGAGGTACTACTGTCCACCTACTAGGGTGATTATAATAAAGAAAAAAAAAGACTAAACAGTAAGTGCAGGTGAAGATGTGAAAACATATACTGCTGATGGGAATGAAAAAAAAATGCAGCTGCTTTCAAAAAGTTTGGTCATTCTTTAAGAAGTTTAATATCGTTACTTTATAACTCTGCAGCTCCACTCATAGGTATTTATCTAAGAAAGATAAAAGCATATAATTTTATAAAAACTTGTATCTAAATGTTTATAGTAGTCAAATGCTTCATTAAAACCAAAAAGTAGCAACAACTCAAATACAAATACAACAACCCAAATACAAATTTTTAAGCTGATAAATAAACAGAATATGGTATATCTATACAATG
Source organism: Oryx dammah (assembly GCF_014754425.2). Lineage (NCBI taxonomy): Eukaryota > Metazoa > Chordata > Mammalia > Artiodactyla > Bovidae > Oryx > Oryx dammah. The sequence continues at coordinate 2,067,089 of NW_024080556.1, read as the reverse complement.
GGATATTATTCAGCCCTAAAAGTAATGAAGTACTGATACATGCTACATGAAAGAAGCTGGAAGACACTATGCTACGTGAAAGAAGCCAGACATACAAAACAATATATTGTATGATTTCATTTATATGAGATGCTTAGAATGGGTAAATCCATAGAGGTAGAGAAAGCAGCTTTATGGTCGCCAGGGGCTAGAGGCACAGGGAAATGAGGTCACAGAGTTTCCTTTGGGAGTGATTAAAATGTTTTAGAATTAGACTGATGTAGTAGTTTCACAGATATATGAGTGTGCGCTAAGTCGCTTCAGACATGTCCAACTCGGTGCAACACTATGGACTGTAGACAGCCAGGTTCCTCTGTCCATGGGATTCTCCACGCAAGAATACTGGAGTGGGTTCCCGTGCCTTCCTCCAAGGGATCTTCCCAACCCAGGGATCAAACACAGGTCTCTTGCATTGGAAGGCAGATTCTTTACCACTACTACCACCTGGGACGTTCACCCTTGCCATCTCTTGTTTGACCACTTCCAATTTGCCTTGATTCATAGACCTGACATTCCAGGTTCCTATGCCATATTGCTCTTTACAGCATCGGATCTTGCTTCTATCACCAGTCACATGCACAACTGGGTATTGTTTTTGTTTTGGCTCCATCCCTTCATTCTTTCTGGAGTTACTTCTCCACTGATCTCCATTAGCATATTGGGCAACTAATGACCTGGGTAGTTCCTCTTTTGGTATCCTATCATTTTGCCTTTTCATGCTGTTCATGGGGTTCCCAAGGCAAGAATACTGAAGTGGCTTGCCATTCCCTTCTCCAGTGGACCACGTTCTGTCAGACCTCTCTACCATGACCCACCCATCTTGGGTTGCCCCGCGGGCATGGCTTGGTTTCATTGAGTTAGACAAGGCTGTGGTCCTAGTGTGATTAGATTGACTAGTTTTCTGTGAGTATGGTTTCAGTGTGTCTGCCCTCTGATGCCCTCTTGCAACACCTACCATTTTACTTGGGTTTCTCTTACCTTAGGCGTGGGGTATCTCTTCATGGCTGCTCCAGCAAAGCACAGCCGCTGCTCCTTACCTTGGATGAGGGGTATCTCCTTACCACTGCCATTCCTGACCTTCAACGTGGGATAGCTCCTCTAGGCCTTCCTGCGCCTGCACAGCCACCGCTCCTGGGTGGCTCCTCCCAGCTGCTGCCCCTGGCCTTGGGCTCAGGGTGGCTCCTCCCAGCGTCACCGCCTCTGGCCTCGGGCTCAGGGTGGCTCCTCAGGTCACCGTCCCTGACCTCGGACGCGAGGTGTCTCCTCCCGGCTGCCACTGTCCTCAGACGCAGGGTACCTCCTCCCGGCCGACGCCCTGTCCTCGGACACGGGGTGTCTCCTCCCGGCCACCCCTGACCTCGGACGTGGGGTGTCTCCTCCCGGCCGCCACTGTCCTCGGACGCAGGGTAGCTCCTCCCAGCTGCCGCCCTGTCCTTGGACGCGGGGTGCCTTCTCCCGGCCGCCGCCCCTGACCTCAGACACAGGGTAGCTCCTCCCGGCTGCCACTGACCTCAGACGCAGGGCAGCTCCTCCCGGCCGTTCCTGAGCCATAGCAGCCTGGCACTCTAGGCTGCTGCCCCTGACCTCGGATGTGGGGTAGCTCCTCTCGGCCATGCTCAGTGTGCTGGCCAGCCCTCGCAGCTGCCTGCACTCAGTGCGCCGGCCGGCCCTGCAGGCAGGAATCTCTCAGAAGAAATGGAGTAGCCATCATGGTCAACAAAAGAATCCAAAATGCAGTACTTGGATGCAATCTCAAAAATGACAGAATGATCTCTGTTCATCTCCAAGGCAAACCATTCAATAGCACAGTTATCCAAGTCTATGCCCCAACCAGTAATGCTGAAGAAGCTGAAGTTGAATGGTTTTATGAAGACCTACAAGACCTTTTAGAACTAACACCCAAAAAAGATGTCCTTTTCATTATAGGGGACTGGAATGCAAAAGTAGGAAGTCAAGAAATACCTGGAGTAACAGGCAAATTTGGCCTTGGAATGCGGAATGAAGCAGGGCAAAGACTAATAGAGTTTTGCTAAGAAAACGCACTGGTCATAGCAAACACCCTCTTCCAACAACACAAGAGAAGACTCTACACATGGACATCACCAAATGGTCAACACCGAAATCAGATTGATTATATTCTCTGCAGCCAAAGATGGAGAAGCTCTATACAGTCAACAAAAACAAGATCAGGAGCTGAGTGTGGCTCAGATCATGAACTCCTTATTACCAAATTCAGACTTAAAGAAAGTAGGGAAAACCGCTAGACCATTCAGGTATGATCTAAATCAAATCCCTTATGATTATACAGTGGAAGGGAGAAATAGATTTAAGGGCCTAGATCTGATAGATAGAGTGCCTGATGAACTATGGAATGAGGTTCATGACATTGTACAGGAGACAGGGATCAAGACCATCCCCATGGAAAAGAAATGGCAAAAAGCAAAATGGCTGTCTGGGGAGGCCTTACAAATAGCTGTGAAAAGAAGAGAGGCAAAAAGCAAAGGAGAAAAGGAAAGATATAAGCATCTGAATGCAGAGTTCCAAAGAATAGCAAGAAGAGATAAGAAAGCCTTCTTTAGTGATCAATGCAAAGAAATCGAGGAAAACAACAGAATGGGAAAGACTAGAGATCTCTTCAAGAAAATTAGAGATACCAAGGGATGCAAAGATGGGCTTGATAAAGGACAGAAATAGTATGGATGTAACAGAACCAGAAGATATTAAGAAGAGGTGGCAAGAATACACAAAAGAACTGTACAAAAAAGATCTTCAAGACCCAGATAATCATGATGTTGTGATCACTCATCTAGAGCCAGACATTCTGGAATGTGAAGTCAAATGGGCCTTAGAAAGCATCACTACGAACAAAGCTAGTGGAGGTGATGGAATTCCAGTTGAGCTATTTCAAATCCTGAAAGATGATGCTGTGAAAGTGCTGCACTCAATATGCCAGCAAATTTGGAAAACTCAGCAGTGGCCACAGGACTGGAAAAGGTCCGTTTTCATTCCAATCCCAAAGAAACGCAATGCCAGAGAATGTTCAAACTACCGCACAATTGCACTCATCTCACATGCTAGTAAAGTAATGCTCAAAATTCTCCAAGCCAGGCTTCAGCAATACGTGAACGGTGAACTTCCAGATGTTCAAGCTGGTTTTCGAAAAGGCAGAGGAACCAGGGATCAAATTGCCAATGCCAACATCCGCTGGATCATGGAAAAAGCAAGAGAGTTCAAGTAAAACATCTATTTCTGCTTTATTGACTATGCCAAAGCCTTTGACTGTGTGGATCACAATAAACTGTGGAAAATTCTGAAAGAGATGGGAATACCAGACCACCTGATCTGCCTCTTGAGAAATCTGTATGCAGGTCAGGAAGCAACAGTTAGAACTGGACATGGAACAACAGACTGGTTCCAAATAGGAAAAGGTGTACGTCAAGGCTGTATATTGTCACCCTGCTTATTTAACTTCTATGCAGAGTACATCATGAGAAATGCTGGACTGGAAGAAACACAAGCTGGAATCAAGATTGCCGGGAGAAATATCAATCACCTCAGATATGCAGATGACACCACCCTTATGGCAGAAAGTGAAGAGGAACTAAAAAGCCTCTTGATGAAAGTGAAAGAGGAGAGTGAAAAAGTTGGCTTAAAGCTCAACATTCAGAAAACGAAGATCATGGCATCTGGTCCCATCACTTCATGGGAAATAGATGGGGAAACAGTGGAAACAGTTTTAGACTTTATCTTTTTGGGATCCAAAATCACCGCAGGTGGTGACTGCAGCCATGAAATTAAAAGATGCTTACTCTTTGGAAGAAAAGTTATGACCAACCTAGATAGCATATTCAAAAGTAGGGACATTATTTTGCCGACTAAGGTCCGCCTAGTCAAGGCTATGGTTTTTCCTGTGGTCATGTATAGATGTGAGAGTTGGACTGTGAAGAAGGCTGAGCACCGACGAATTGATGCTTTTGAACTGTGGTGTTGGAGAAGACTCTTGAGAGTCCCTTGGACTGCAAGGAGATCCAACCAGTCCATTCTGAAGGAGATCAACCCTGGGATTTCTTTGGAAGGAATGATGCTGAAGCTGAAACTCCAGTACTTTGGCCACCTCATGTGAAGAGCTGACTCATTGGAAAAGACACTGATGCTGGGAGGGATTGGGGGCAGGAGGAGAAGGGGACGACAGAGGATGAGATGGCTGGATGGCATCACTGACTTGATGGACATGAGTCTGGGTGAACTCCGGGAGATGGTGATGGACAGGGAGGTGTGGCGTGCTGCGATTCATGGGGTTGAAAAGAGTCGGACACGACTGAGTGACTGAACTGAACTGAACCACCTGGGAATCCCTCACAGATATATAGATATACTAAAAATCACCCAACTATATACTTTAAAATTTTATGATATGTGAATATAGCTCATAAAAAAATAAAATATATTTTGCCACATAAAAAGGAGTAAAATAATCTGATTGCCTCAAAAAGACAACAAATTTCTGAAAAGCTTCCAAATTAGAACAAAATCACAAACTAGGATGGAAGGAAATCACCTTAACTTGCTAAAGTTTATATTCACACCCCACCCCACCCCCAAACACAGACAAAAAACCCAACTGTGATAAACAGTACACTTATTGGAAGTGAGTGAAGTTGCTCAGTCGTGTCCAACTCTTTGGAACCCCATTGATCATACAGTCAATGGAATTCTCCAGGCCAGAATACTGGAAAGGGTAGCCTTTGCCTTCTCCAGGGGATCTTCCCAACTCAGGTATCAAACCCAGGTCTCCCACATTGCAGGAGGATTCTTTACCAATTGAGCCACAAGAAAGTTAAAAGTTACTTCATTTTAAACAACGTGGATGTCCACCAACAACAGTGTCATTTAATATAGGATCAGAACTCCTGGCCAATACTATAAAGTGTTTTAATAATAGCAGCAGCGAAAACAATGATAATGAGGAACCAGGGTGGAAGGAAAGATCTAAAAATGTTATTGTTTGCAGATAACATCATCATCTACCTAGACAAACCAACTAAATTAGAAAACAATAGAAATAAGAGAGTACAACAGTGTTGCCAGAGACAAAATCAATATACAAAAACCAATGGCATTTTCTCTAACAGTAAAAACCAACTAAAAAAATATAAAAAAATGTATCTTTCCAATAGCAACAACAATTTAAGGTAACTGGGAATTATCTTTATCAAGATCACACAAAATTTCATGTTTTTAAATGTTAAGCTTCACTAAAGTATGTAATAATTACCTGGATAAATGGAGTATATTTTGTGCTGTGGACAAGTCCACTTAACATTATAAAGATATAAAGATATCCCCAATTTAATCTATAAACTGCATTAAAAAATCCATTTGGAATATTTAAAAGTCAAACATATTCTAAAATTTACATGAACAAATAGAAGTGAGGAAATAACTAAGTTGACCTACATAAAAAAAAAGAACATAATACATGATAAAGATGGCACCATACATTAACATATAAAAAAGAAGGAACAGGTAGTTTTTAGATGGTTTGGGGAAAGTTGGTTCCCTATACAGAGAAAAATTCAAATTAGCTCATTTGTTAATACAATTTGCAAAGATGGACTCATGGTTTATAAAATATCTACACGTAAAATTAATTATAAAATTAATTAAAAATTAATCACAAAATTAATTATAGCTAATGTGAGAAAATACATTTGTGAAAATGGAGTGGAAATGCACTTTTTAAACATCATCTTAAAAGCATGGAATATCAGAAAAAACTTTTAACTGATTAAGTTGATTATAGCAAAATAATGGCTCTTGACTAGAGAACATGATGGCAAAATTGAAAATGTCTGAAATCAATCAGAGACTCCCTCAGATGAGAGGTCAGCAAACTTTTTCCATAAAGGAATAAGCTAGTAAATATTTTAGGCTTTGTGAGTCGTATAATCTCTGTTGGAACTAAACTCTAAACACTGTCATTGTAGCATAAAGTCAGCAATATACAATACATAAATGAATGAGCATGGCTATGCTCAATACAACTTTATTTACCAACACTAAAATTTTTGATTTTATATAATTTTCATGTGTCACAAAATATTATTATTCCCTTCATTTTTGCCCTATCATTTAAAAATCTAAATTTCATTCTTAGCATGTTGGCTGTATGAAAATAGGCAGCAAGTCATATTTGGGCCAGAGACCAAAATTTGCTGACCCCTAGTCTAGACTATAAAAGAAGCTTTACAAATCAAAGAGGTAAAAGAAGAATAGCAATACCAAATAGGCAAAAGGTAAAAGCAAACAAAATATATAAAGTGAAATTTAAAAGGTCTCAACTTTTAAATATATGCTCAGAGCACATAATAATCAGAAACAAATTAAAATGTGATATCATTTTTATACCTTTCAGACTATCAAAAATTATAAAGCTGGCTAAGGTCAAATGGAGAAGGCAATGGCAACCCACTCCAGTACTCTTGCCTGGAAAATTCCATGGATGGAGGAGCCTGGTGGACTGCAGTCCATGGGGTCGCTAAGAGTCAGACACTACTGAGCAACTTCACTTTCACTTTTCACTTTCATGCATTGGAGAAGGAAATGGCAACCCACTCCAGTGTTCTTGCCTGGAGAATCTCAGGGACGAGGGAGCCTGGTGGGCTGCTGTCTATGGGGTCGCACAGAGTTGGACACCACTGAAGCGACTTAGCAGCAAGGTCAAATGGCTGGGATTAGAGAACTGAGGATCTTCATACTTTGCTGATGAAGTGCAGACTGTGTAACTCTTCTGAGAAATCTGTTAAATTAAGTATATTGATATCCTTCCATCCTTCTCTTGCCTCTATAACCTAAAGAAGTCCATAAGGGGAAATATATAAGGCAATTTATGCCAACTTGTTTCAGGGAGTTGAATGTGACCTGGGTGCCCATTGTTGAGAGAATAAGTGAAATAAACATGGTAGATACATACATACTACTATTGAGAACTAAGCCTACTTTAAAAGCTGCAAATACAGCAAAACTGTCATATAAGCACAATATTTTATGAAAAAGTGAGAAACAAGTGATGTAATTTACATTACCATTTATAAAAATTTAAAAACAACAATGTACATAAAACAATTCATGTTTCACAAGCATATATACAATCCAAAGGACATCTGCAAAACTAGATAAAATTGAGTTTGGGATGAAAGAGGGGGATAGGTGGAATAGAAGATGAGGATTAAAAGGAATAAATGTATAAATGAAAAAAAGAGCATAAGGCCTTACAGAACCATCAGTGATCCTGCATTGTGTAGAGGTGTGTGATTCACTCAATACTTTGCCTCTGAGGTTCAGATAGACATACACAAACAACTAAAAAGCACAAATTACTGAAAATATTAGAGTGAGAGATCTTAACAGACAATTTTCAGCCTTTAACAGAGCAAGTACACAAACAAGAAGAGAAAAAAGTATAAGGTTTTTGCTCAGATAAATAAAATTAAATAAAAAGATAAAACTAACTTTCCACTCTACAAAGGAAAGAAAGACTTTCATATTTTGTCAAGGGACATTTGCTAAAATTGATCATCTCTTCAACCTTAAATAAAGCCTTAAAATTTATAATTCTCCATAATGTAAAAAAGGTAAACAGTAAAACACAACAAAATAAAGCATATCCCAACCATGGGAACTAAAAATTAATGTTCTGACCAGAAAAACAGAGAAAATCTGAAACAGCCAAAAACAATTTATAAAATAATAAAAATACTACATATTAAATGGCATAGATTGACTGAGGTATAGTAGAAGTAAGTTTTATCCCAAATTTCATTAACTACTAAAAAGAAATAAAACAAGAGACTTACACATAACTGCCTATAAAAAGAATAAATTTGTCATGAAGTATTGAAGGAGTTTTCCAGACAAGCAAAAGCTAAAGCACTAGACCAGCCTTACAAGAAATGTTAAGGGGAATTTTTTAAGCAGAAATGAAATGTGCTTACTAAAGCAAAATACATGAAAGTATAAATCTCACTGATAATGGTAAATATATAGTAAAATTCAGAATAATTTAGAATAATCTCATGTTGTAAAGTAGTACATTAATCACTTATATTGCTAGTATGAAGGTTAACAGACAAAAGTAGTATATACAACTATAGTGATTAGTTAATGATACACAATATAAAAATACATAAATTAAGACATTAAAAACAAAATGTGTGTGGGGGTAAATATATAGAGCTTTGGGATGCATTCCAGCTTAAGTTGCTATTAAAATAGGCTGTTATAAATTGTTTTATGTGAGCCTCATGATAACCATAAGGCAAAGCTCTACAGTATATACACAAAAAAAGCATGCTAAGCACACCACTATAAAGCAGCAGCATCAAAAGGAATAGAGCTAGAGAAGAAAGAGAAACTACAAAACAGTCAGAAATCAATGAACAAATGGTGATAAGTACATACATATCAATAATTGCTAACTGTAAATGAACTAAAATTTCAAATCAAAAGACAGAGAGTAGCTAAATGGATAAAAATCAGGAACCACCTATATGATGCCTACAGAAGATCTTAGATATAGGGACACACACAGACTAAAAATAAAGGTATGGGACGAGGTATTCCACGCAAATGGAAACCAATAGAAATCTGGGGCAGCATACTTGTGTTAGACACAATAGACTTTAAGATAAAGACTTTAATAAGATACAAAGAATGTCATTACATGATGATAAAGGGCTCAGTTCAAGAAGGGGATATAACATTTATAAATTATGCTGACTCTTCACGGCCTTATGGCCTATAGCCTGCCAGGCTCCTCTGTCTGTGGGATTCTCCAGGCAAGAACTTTGGAGTGGTTGCCATGTGCTCCTCCAGGGTATATTTCTGACCCGGGCATTGAACCTGCATCTCTTATGTTTTCTGCATTGGCAGATAGGTTCTTTACCACAAGTGCCACCTGGGAAGCCCACCCAACATAGGAGCATCTAAATATATAAAGCACATATAAACAGATCTAAAGGGAAAATAGTACAATAATAGTAAGAGACTTTAATACCACACTTTAACTAATGGGTAGATGATCCAGTCAGAAAATCAATGAGGAAACACTGGCTTTAAACAACATGTCAGATCAGAAGAACTTAATAGACATATTCAGAACCTTTCATACAAAAGCAAGAGAATATACATTCTTCTCAAGGGCACATGGAACTTTCTCCAGGAGAGATCATAAGTTAGGCCACAACAGAAGTTTTAATAAATTTAAGAAAACTGAAATCCTAGTCAAGCATCCTTTTGGCCACATTAGTATGAAACAAAAATTCAATCACAAGAAAAAAAGCGGAATATTTATAAATACATGGAGATTAAACGTGCTACTAAATAAAAGGTCAAAGAAGAAATCAAAAGAGAAATTTAAAAAACCTTGGAACAAATGAAAATATAAATGCAACATACCAGAACTCATGAGATGCGTCGAAGCCATTCTAAGATGAAAATTCCTGGGATAATGCCTAGATCAAGGAACAAGAAAAATCTCAAATAAACAACTTAAATTTATACTTCAAGGAACTAAAAAAAAAACAAAAAAATTAAAGCACAAAGGTAGTATAGGCACAGCTCATTTTATTTAGCTTCACTTTATTGAACTTCATGGGTATTGTGTTTTTTATTATTTAAAGATTTGTGGCAATCTTGCACTAAGCAGGTATATCTGGTGCCATTTTCCTAAAAGTATTTGTTCACTTTATGTCTCTTTGTCACATTTTAGTAATTCTTGCAATATTTTAAACCCCTACCAGAAAAAGATTATAGCCTGCTGAAGGCTCAGATGACGTTAAACATTTTTAACAATAGAGTATTTTTATTTAAGATATATACTTTGTTTTTGTTAAACATAATGCTATTGAACACTTAATAGACTAAGATATAGTGCAAACATAACTTCCATATGCCCTGGGAAACCCCAAAATTCATGTGACTCACTTATTGTGATATTCTCTTTATCACAGTGGTCTGAAACCAAATTCACAAAATCTCCTGAGATATGCTTGTAGAAGAAAAGAAATAACAAAGATCAGAAAGGAAATATATGAAATAGAGACTAAAATAAAAAAAAATAATCAATGCTATAAAAAGCTGATTTTTTGATAAGATAAATAACATTGACAAAACTTCAGCTAATCTCAAGGGGGAGCACAGAAATGAGAGAGAGAAAAAGGACTCAAACAAAATAAGAATTGAAAGAGAAGACATTGCAAGTGATACAAAGAAACCAAGGATCATAAGAGACTACTGTGAACAATTATATACCAACAAATTGGATCAGCTAGAAGAAATGGGAAAATTCTTAGAAACACACAATCCACTATGACTGAAGCATGTACAAATTTAATATCTGAGCAGATTTATTACTGCTAAGGAGATCGAATCATAAAAGCACACAACAAACAAAAGTCCAGAAGTGGAAGATTTTACTGATGAATTCTACCAAACCAAGAGAGATGATATGGGGTGGGAGGTGGGAGGGGGGTTCAGGATTGGGAACTCATGTACACCCATGGCTGACGTATGTCAATGTATGGCAAAACCAATACAGTATTGTAAAGCAAAATAAAGTAAAAATAAAAATTAAAGTAAAAATAATAATAAAAATAAAAATCCTTCCCTCAAACTTCTGGAGTCTGCTTAAGTTGAAGAATCTTTTCTTTTCCTGTTTTTCTTTAAGGATAAGCTGGCAGCAGTATCCAGTGTCCACCACCATGAACTTATAGGGAGCTGTTTTTCCCAGCTCCCAGTTCTTACAAGAATTGCCTAGATCACAGTTTTGCCTACGGAAACAGAAGTCTCTACCTTCTGTATTGGTGTCTTTCTGCCTTTCATAATGTATATACAAAATACCTGGGAATCAGCTGGTAATTGTCTAAATTAAATACTTAGGTTGTCTATGCATGACTCAATAACGTGACTCTTTAAAAAGAGCAGCTAAAAATAAAAGTACCTATTTTTTCATATAAAAAAAAATAAAAAATAAAGAAGAATTATTACCAACCTTTCTCAACAGAAGAGGAGGGAACACTCTTGAATTCACTTTACAAAACCAACATTACTCTGATACCAAAACTGGTTAAAGATGCCACAAGAAAATTATAGACAAATATCCCTGATGAACGTAGATGCAAAACTCCTCAAAAAAATATTAACAAACTGAATTCAATAATATGTTAAAAGCATCCTACACCATGATCAAATGGGATTTATTCAAGGGATTCAGGGATGGTTCAACATCAGCAAATCAGTTAATATGATACACCACATTAACAAATTGAAGAAAGAATCATATGATTGTCCAACAGATGCATAAAAAGCATCTGACAAAATTAAACATCCATCTATAATAATAGCTCTCAACAAGGTGGGTACAGAGATAATGCACTTCAACATATTAAAGCCATATATAATAAACCCACAGCTAACATCATATACAATGGTGAAAAGCTGAAAGTTTCTCTCTAAGATAAGGAACAAGGCCAGGATGCCTACTCTTGCCACTTATTCAACATACTATTGGAAGTCCTAGACAGAGCAATTAGGCTAAATAAATATGCAAAATAAAAGATATCCAAATTGAAAAGAAGTAAAATTGTCACTATTTGCCAATGATATATTAAAAAATCTGAAATTCTACCAAAAATTTATATTATAATAAAAGAATTCAGTAAAGTTGCTGCATACAACATCAGTATACAAAACTCTGTTGCACTTCTTCACACTAATAACAAACTATTAAAAAGAGAAATTAAGAAAACAATCCTATTTACAATTGCATCAAAAAAAAAAAAACAAGGAAGAAATGTAACCAAGATGGTGAAAGACATGTACACAGAAAACTTTAAGACCCTGATGAAAGAAACTGAAGAAAAAAAACAAAAAGATATTTCATGTTCATGGATTAGAAGAATTAGTATTGTTAAAACATTCATACTGCCCAAACTAACCTACAATTTTATGTAATTCCCATCAAAACTTCAATGACATTTTTCAAAAGAGTAGAACAAAACAACCTAAAAGTTGTATGGAACCACAAAACACCCTGATTAGCAAACACAATCTTGAAAAAGAAGAATAAAGCTGGGGTCACCACACGTCCTGATTTCAAACTATATTACAAAGCTATAGTAATCAAAACAGTATGGTTTTGGTGTTAAAATAGAGACAACAAGCAATAGAGCAGGAAATAAATCCACAAATTAGTCAATGAATTTATGACAACATAGCTTCGAATATAAAACATTAAATGGACCGTCTCAATAAATGGTGGTGAGAACCAGACAGTCACATGCAAAAGAAAGAAACTAGACCATTATTTTCAGAGAAGGCAATGGCACCCCACTCCAATACTCTTCCCTGGGAAATCCCATGGACAGAGGAGCCTGGTAGGCTACCGCCCATGGGGTCGTGAAGAGTCAGACATGACTGAGCAACTTAACCTTCACTTTTCAGCTTTCATGCACTGGAGAAGGAAATAGCAACCCACTCCAGTGTTCTTGCCTGGAGAATCCCAGGGACAGAGGAGCCTGGTGGGCTGCCATCTATGGGGTTGCACAGAGTCAGACACGACAGATTTGACTTAGCAGCAGCAGAGCAGCAGACCATTATCTTATACCACAAACAAAAACTAGCTAAAAATGATTTAAAGACTTGAACAATGACCTGAAATCATAAAATTAGAAGAAAACTAAGGTGATAAACTATCTGACTGGCTTTAGCAACAACTTTTTCTATTTGACAACAAAAGTAAAGGCAAGAAAAATGAACAACATGTGGGACTATATCAAATTAAAAGGCTCTACACAACAAAAGAAACCACCCACAAAGTGAAAAGGCAACATATTGAAAGGGATAAAAATATTTGCAAATCAATAGAAAAATAGAATTATTTGATTACAATAATTTCTATGATTAAAATTAGAAATTATAGTAAAGGACAGAAAAACTGATTTGCTAATGTTTATTACTAAAATTGACCCAAATGTGAAGCCAAAAGAACCTATTGATAAAAAGAAATCTACTTCATAATCATTTCATGAGATGGTGAAAAAGACAATCAATAAAATTTTCACACTTACTGGTGCTTAATGCAACAGTTAATAGAAATTTCCATTCAAAAAGGAATTAATAAGGATTCCTATTCTGATCTTTATTTCTTTTTTCTGTAAGTTCTTATTAATTACAATAAGAAACAAGTCAGAAAACATAGCTGTACTGATTTGCTTCTTATTGTAATTGATTAGAACAGTATGGAGATTCCTCAGAACATTAAGGAACATGGAACTATTATATGATTCAGCTGTTCCACTTCTGGGTATTTATCTGAAGAATACCAAAAAACTAATTCAAATAGCTACATACACCTTTATGTGAATTGCACATTACTTACAACAGCCAAGATAGGAAAGCAATCCAATGAGTGGATAAGATATTGTACACACAGATACACAGCAACACAACTCAGCTAAGAAAAATAAACTTTTGCCATTTGTGACATGCGTGGACCTTGATCGTATTATGCTAAGTGAGATGAGTTAGATGAAGGCAGAAAAATACCATATAATTTCACTCATATGTGGAACATAAAAGTAAAACAAGACTGAAACAAATACTTAGGTACAGAGAATAAAGTAGTGGTTACCACAGCGCAAGGAATGTGGGAAGAGGGTGAAATGGGTAAAAGGAGTCGACTGCACGTTAATGAATGAAAACTAAACTTTTATCAGGTAGCACGCTTTAGTGTATACAGAAGTAGAAATATAATGTTCTACACATGAAACACACATGTTATAAGCCAATGTTACCACAATAGTCAGTTGGCTATTTAAAAATCGATATGTGCCCACTTCGGTAGTACATATACTAAAAAAAAAAAAGATGTAAGAAAATATAAAAATAAGAAAAGCCATTTTTAAAGTCTTTTTTTTTTGCACGCATGCTTACAGTCTTTATTGAATTTGTTACAATATTGATATTACTTCTATTATGCTTTGGTGTTTCAGCCATGAGACTTGCGGGATCTTTGCTCCCTACATGCAGCCGACCGGGCTTCTCTGTCCACAGGAATTTTCCAGGCAGGAATACTGGAGGGGGTTGCCATTTCCTCCACCAGGGGATCTTTCTGACCCAGGGATCGAACTTGTGTCTCCTGTGTCAGCAGGCAGATTCTTTACTACTTGAGCCAACCAAGAAGCCTCTTACCCCTCTCATCAGGGATCAAACTGGTACCCTCAGTCATCAGGAGTTACAATAATACGAAACCCCAAAATCAATCAACAGATGACTCACTGCACAATCAAACATATATAGATCATTCTATTTGAATGGAGATGGAAAAACTGACTTGGAGAAAATAAATTAGATCATGGTGGTGGTTTAATTGCTAAGTTATTACTGCACCCCCAAAACATAAAAGAACAGTTTTGCAGTGGTTTTGCTACCTGGGAAGAGCCAGGATAAGTAGAATAAAGAAGAAACTGTCCTCAGGCCTCTGGGGAAATTTCCAAAAACTGAGCTTGGTTTAAATAGGGAGAACTTTCCCACTCAGTGAGCCATAAATGTGGACTTCTTACTACCTGTATGTATCAGTTTCCATATCTCATGTCTTCTTCCAGTATCTCATTTAACAAATCTTTCCAGAATATATGGGCCCAAGATATCTACTATGGTGATGAAAACAATCTCTAGCTAGCCATTTGGGATTAAGCAAAGGATCTCAAAATGGGACATCAAGGAGAAAACATACCTAATTTTATCAGAAGTTTATTATTTATGAAGTTTTCATAAACAATCTTGCATTTGAAATATAGGACCTTAAATAAAAGGTAAAATTTGAATATGGCTTCCCAGGTGGCTTAGTGGTAAGGAATCTGCCTGTCAAGCAGGAGATGAGGGTTCAATCCCTGGGTCAGGAAGATCCCCTGGGGAATAAAATGGCAACCAGTATTTTCCAGTATTTTTGCCTGGAGAATCCCATGAACAGAGGAGCCTGGTGGGCTACAGTCCATGGATTTGCAAAAGAGTCAGACACAACTTAGTGACTAAACAACAATAAATTTTGAATATACTGATGTGTGAGAAGGACAGCCCATGATAAATAATAAAAAAGCAAATAATCAGGAAAGTTTGGGCACACAGGAGAAGACATGAAGAAATACAATGGGCAATAAGATTAGTGAGTAAATATTAGTTTGTTAAGGCTGCCATAGCAAAGTACTACTTACTGAGTAACTTATAAATTTATTCTCAATGTTTTGGAGGCTAGAAATAGGGGATCAACATGTCAACAGGGCCATGCTCCCTCTCCAGGCACTAAAGAAAAATATGTTCCAGGACTTTCTCCTAGCCTCTGGAGATTTGATTACCTCTGTAAAGAACCTATCTCCAAATAAGGTCACATTCTAAGATACCGGGGAGTTAAGACTCCAGTGAGTCTTTTTTGAGCAGTAACAGGAGAGACACCATCAATCCATGACAATGAGCAACAGATCAGGAAGGACTATATTTAGTATAATGAAGGAGACCCAGGTTTGAACCCTGGGTCAGGAAGATCCCTTGGAGAAGGGAAGGGCAACCCACTCCAGTATTCTTGCCTGCAGAACTCCATGGACAGAAAGCCTGGTGGGCCACAGTGCATGGGTTGAAAAGAGTCGGCCGTGACTTAGCAACTAAGTAACTGATGGAGTAAAGTACTGCCTAACAATACCTTAGGTAATAACGTAAGTGAAATGATTTTAGTTCAAGGAAGAAGTAAAAATGAGAGGATGATAAATGAATGTAGTTATCAAAAGCAAAAAAGTTAAATGTGGTTAACAAGGTCAGAATAAGCTAGTACAACTTACCTGTGCTGTGTTATTTCTTCTGGAAATTAGGAATTTGTAATTCAGGTCATAGAAGAACTACACCAAAACATAGATTTTAGCAAAAAATACTGGAGCTACCAAGAAAAGTTGAACCAACAGCCTACAAAAATGGACCATAACAAAGAAATCTGCTGGAGGATATATAATCCCAAGAATTTTGCATGCTCTAACAATGAACAGCAGATGGTACTAAGTCCAAAGAACATTGGTAAATAAAATAGCCAATGGTTTCAATCAGTTGAAATACTGGAATGTTAACTCCAAATCCTATGTAAACCAGTTTCCAGAGAGAATTTTTTTTCTTTTTAAGTGAAAACATATTTGCATTTTGATGGCACATTTCTTCCAAGGCTTTCAAAGCATTTCTATGGCAAGTTTTTCTGCTTTATGAGTAATCCAGGGCAAGTCACTTTTAAGTTGATATTGTGTTGTTGTTTTCATTATAAATGCAGAATGCATATTTCAGGTTCCTTGCAGTTTCTGGAGTTGGGGGAGCAGTAACTATCATTTATAAAAATGTGTATGCACATGAATAAAATATGAGTATATTTTAAACTATATAAATATGAACAATCTAGGAAATAACAGACTTATAAGCATATCACCATAAAAAATCCAGTTCTGTACTAGTTGAAGCTTTTTGCAGAATGTTAAGAGTAGGTACAAAGCTAATGAATTCGAGTTGAGTTTATTATGCAAAATTAATATACTTCATAGAAAAACACTTATATTAATACCACAGTAAAATCATCTCTAACATAGGTTATGTTTTAAAATAAGTACAAAGGAGAATATTGCATGTTGTAAAAATTATGTTTAATAGCCCATGAAATCACCATAAACTACACTATGTGAGTACACTGTGTACTCTCTCTCTCCAATACAGAATTTAATTGTTTCTGGTTTTCTGGCCAGCACCAAATAAAGCTAAAGTAATTAGCTAATACATAAAGTTCATATTGTTATAGGTGATTATAGACTCTTTATACTAATACATGTAGTTGAATTTGGATAAATATAATGTGAATATGACAGCTCCACTTTCATGATTAGAATTTACTGATTTTACTCAAATCAATAAAGCAAAAGCAAAAATAAACAAGTGGGACTACATCAACTAAAAAGCTTCTGCACAGCAAACTGGAACCATCAATAAAATGGAAAGATAGCCTATAAAAATGGAGCAAATATTTACAAGCCATATATCTGATAAGAGTTTAATATTCAAAATATATAAAGAACTCATACAATTCAATAGCAAAAACAATACGATTTAAAAATAGGCAGAACTGAGTAGATATATAAGAAGACATAAAGATGACTAACAGGCATATGAAAAGGTATTCAGTATCACTAATTATCAGGGAAATGGTAATCAAAACCACAATAATATCACCTCATGATTGTTAGAATAGCTATTATCAAAATGATATGAAATAACAAGTGTTGACAAGGATATAGAGAATATAGAACCCTTCTTCACTGTTGGTGGGAATGCAAATTGGTGCAGTCATTATGGAAAACAACACGGAAATTCCTTTAAAAATTAAGACTAGAACTACCCTTAATCCAGCAATTATATTTCTGTGTATTTATCTCAAAGAAATGAAAATACTAACTTGAAAAGATATCTATACTCCCATCACAGCATTCTTTATAATAGCTGAGACATGGAAGCAACCCAAGTATCCATCAATGGACAGATGGATAAAGAAGTTGTGTGTGTGTGTGTGTGTGTGCAGGTGTGTGTGTGCACGCACACCTGCACACACACACACGGAATATTACTCAGGAATAAGAAAGAAGGAAATCGACATTTCTGACACCATAGATGGACCTTCAGGGCTTTATGCTAAGTGAAGTAGGACAGAAAAAGACAAACATTGCTGAGAGATCCAAGATCGTTTCTTTTCTGCCTCCTGCCATCTTTTTGTGAAGAGTCTATGCCTAAATTATCACATTCTCAAATTTGCCCAGCTACTTCAATGGGATGTGGGTCACAGAAAATATGACAAAAAAAGCTAAAATACAGCATATGGTGAATGGAGATAAAAATTCAACTTCAGTGCATTAAGCTGAAGTGAGCCATTTGCTCCACATATATCTCATAAAACTGTTAAGACAATTTTTAAATCACCTTAGTGTCCTCTCTAAAGGAGTTTCATATTAATTATCACATGTTATCTTAAATATTCTCTTGGTTTAATAAAATATAGTAAAAGAAAGTCCTGAAAATCAGAACAAATCTTAACCAATGTTCTCAGTAACATTACATACATAAAAATAAATGCATGCCGAAATTAACTGAGATAGAAAAATAACAAAAGTTCTGCATTAAGTAAGAAGGAATAAAAGTTTAAATGTGCCATTTCCTTTTCATTCCAACTAGCTTACTTTTGCTTATAATAATATTTTAGGATATGTTTTCCTAGATGCTTTCTGAATTTAGACATTTCACTCTTTGGCCCTGATATTTACATAGCAGGAAAGCATGCCATTATGGGAAACACTGAGATTCCAGAGGACTCTGAATTAGTAACAGGAGATGTCTTCTTTGTTAACAGCTTTCAAGAACTCTCCTTAGTCCAGATATTACAAATTTCAAACAATAATAATAATCACCTAAATACATAATTCACGGATTTTTTCTGATGAAAAAGGCTATATAAATGCCCTCTGGAAAAATGTCACATTAAAAAATGTGACAAGAGAAGTAAAATCTTGAGCAATCTCCCTTAAGTAACCTTTATTTCATCTTAAACAATGAAAGATACTATGGTTAAAAAAAAAAAACTCAGCAAAAAATGGATTTAATTTGTTTTTAAATAGTTCCCAACTCTCAAATCTTAGAAACATCTGCTTTGAAAAAAATTAGTTTAGATTATCAGTCGAAATGGAGGCACACATTCTTTATCTGTTCTAAACGATGATTCTTCATTCAGCAACTATCCATTCAAAATATACAGATTAAGGCACTCTTTTAGGTCATGAGAGTGAACCAAACAAACATAAATTTGTGCCTTTATAGAAATTACATTCTAGTTAAGACGGGGGAATAATAAACATACACACACACAAAAAAAAAAAACAACCCTTTTTATTATGTTACTATTTTAAAAGGTGATAGGTTTCGAAGAAAAAATAAAGCAGAGAAGGGGAAAAGAGATTGCTGAGGAGTAAATAGCTTTGTAACTTTAAATAGACTGGTTAGAAAAGGCCTCACTGATGATACCAGAGCAGAGCTGCAGGAGATGAAGAAATGAGCTGCACCAATGTCCAGGAAATAAGAGTTTCAGAGATTTCTCACACGTTCTTAGTCCCTGTCCCGTCAAAGAAAAAAATCAAAAGACATTTTAGCAATTATTGATTTTCATTGTTGTTTAGAGTTAAAACCACTGAGTCACTATTTTTTATCAATGAGTATCTCATAGCCCTGTTAAAATATATACAATAAGGCTTAACATCACTTGTTCATTCTCTGCCCATTCTTGATCAATTCTTTATCAATCATTTCATTCCTTATGGAAGTTCAACAGAACATGGGCCACAATCATAAAGAATTCAGCTTTATTGAAATTACAGCCAAAATTTTAGATTCTCATACTTCTAGACTATGAAAAGATTTTCAGGGTGTGTGTGTGATGGTTTTTAGCAACTGACACACAGGATCATGTTGAAGAGACAAGAGAAAATAGTGGGGACTATAAAGAGCTGGAATGGGCAAGTTTCAAGTGCTGGAAACCACTTGGGATTTTTGAAAGAAAAAAACACACAAACAGGCACTCCAATTTACATATGACACATTCCCTTTTTTGAATAAAGGCAAATTTAACTTAAAAATTACTCATCATATGTTGGTAATATAGTTCTCATGTTTCTACTTGAGAACCCCTAGTCTGGACTTTAAGAAGATGTGTCTTGAATGAAAACACCTCTACCTTGACTCACACTGCCTTGCCCTCCACCTAGCCAGGCCATATAAAGACTCTCTGGATTTTATGGAGATAGATCTAGATAAAGATGAGATAAATGTGGAGAATTTCAAATGAACCCCAGATAAACCTGTGGGATCAGAAACTAAAAATGACCTATTTCTCACATTCTAGATAGAGAGTTTGAAAGATCACAAGACCATCATCACTGCACAAGGTCTGAGGGCAAACTCCACAAAATCTAAAAGTCGTAGGACTAAGCCTGTCTTATCCCATTCTCACCACCTCACTGTTTTATCTGATCTTGCTGACAAGAGAAACATTCTATTCTCTAATGCCAATTGCCTGCAGAGGTTGCCTACGAGAGACCTGTTGAGGAATCACTGCTAGCTTGTGAGAAAGATTATCTGGAAGGCACGCAGGTTTGTCTCTCAGCTGACACCTTGCATACAGAGCTTATTAAATTTAGATTCTCTCATCAGAGGGATGTACAATATTTTTGTCAACTATTTGGACAAGTTTTCACTCCAGGCTACATCCTAACATACTTCTAAGAAGCAGTTTGGGGCTATCTATCCAAGTATAAACTGAAACGGGAGAAATGGTTGCACACCCTTTAACTGCCCAGGAATTGAGGAGTCATCTTTTCACACCAAAGTTGACCTCCGATGCCAAGAAGCATAGCTTCAAAGCCAAGATGAGGTTAGAGCTGCTCTTGCAGTCAATGACTATAAGTGGAAAAGAGCTTCCAAATTTATGTTTCTCTAATTGCCATCAATCAAGGCCCACATATGGAAAAGGTTTGTTTCCATAGGCAACAGTCCTCAATAATCTGATCTTAAATGATTCCCTGCCTGACCATACAACTTGTTCATCATCAGTGGCTCATGAGGAGGTAAAATCAACACAGCTTAGCTTTGGGAAAGAACAAGAAATAGTGGGAGCTCAGCAATATGTTGTTCAGCTGAATAGGATGCAAGTATTCTAGGTAGATAGCAAGTCACCAGAGAAGGCGATGGCACCCCACTCCAGTACTCTTGCCTGGAAAATCCCATGGATGGAGGAGCCTGGTAGGCTGCGGTCGCTAAGAGTCGGACATGACTGAGTGACTTCACTTTCACTTTTCACTTTCATGCACTGGAAAAGGAAATGGCAACCCACTCCAGTGTTCTTGCCTGGAGAATCTCAGGGACGGGGGAGCCTGGTGGGAGGCCGTCTATCGGGTCGCACAAAGTCAGACACGATTTAGCAGCAGCAGCAGCAAGTCACCAGCAGCATCTACCACTGCATGAATACTTTTTAGTTTTATTCAGCCTTAATATTGCTTATCTTTTCCCTTTTATAATTTTCCTACTTTCATACTTCATATCCTGTTTCACCTCTTCACCTTTCTTTCTTTTTTTCCCCATATGTATGACCAACACTTAGCATCCTTGGACTGAGTATCATAGTACATGGACCCTGAGCTCTAGTTCTGCCAGAAATTGAGTGACCTTGGGAAAGTCTCTTTATCTTGCCACACCCTGATGTTTTTATCTGTATGGTTAGAAGGAAGATAAAGTGAGGAGGAAGGCAATTAGTGGGGTTTGGAGTGCATAAGAGGGAGGCTGTAGAGTATAACTGACCACATGGGTTTAAATACAAGATCCTCTACTACAGCTGGTGTGACTTTCAAAATTATACAATCTGGCTCTAAGTCTCCCAGTTACAAGGGGGAATAATGGTAACACCTGAGCTGGCAGGCTTATTATTATTATTGTATACATATGGCACTTAATGCAATACTTGTCATACATTAAGTTTCCAAAAAATGATAGGTATTATTTTTATTTTTACTTACTACTGTTGTTTAGTCACTAAGTCCTATCTGACTCTTTTGTGATGCCGTGAACTGTAGCCTACCAGGCTCTGTCTGTGGTATTTTCCAGACAGGAATAGTGGAGTGGGTTGCCATTTCCTTCTCCAGGGGAATCTTCCTGACCCAGGAATTGAACCTGTATTTCCAACAGTGGCAGGTGTATTCTTTACCATGGAGCCACCTGGGAAGTTCTTACTATCTACTTTATTATTGCCTGACCATCCTGATTGTATTCATAGTTAAAATTATTATGTTGTTGCTTCCTTAATTGACATTCTGTGAAAAATCACAGCAAACCAAACTATCATTTTTCATTCACTTCTAAGAGACTACTTTTCTTTGTCACCATACAACCCATGTCTCCTTCCTTTCCCAATAGGAATGAGCCTTTTAAAACTAGATTTTTCTGGGGGCATCCCTGGTGGCTCAGTGGTAAGGAATCCTACTGCCAGTGCAGGAGACACAGGTTCAAGCCCTGATCCAGGATGATCCCACATGCCACAGAGGAACTGAGCCTGTTTACCACAATGATTGAGCCTGTGATCAAAGGCCATGTGCTACTACTAAAAAGATTGCCAGGAGAAATATCAATAACCTCGAATACACAGATGACACCACCCTTATGGCAGAAAGCGAAAAAGAACTAAAGAGCCTCTTGATGAGGAGAGTGAAAAAGTTAGCTTAAAACTCATCACTCAGAAAACTAAGATCATGGCATCTGGCCCCATCATTTCATGGCAAATAGATGGGGAAACAATGGAAACAGTGAGAGACTTTATTTTCTTGGGCTCCAAAATCATTGCAGATGGTGACTGCAGCCATGAAATTAAAAGACACTTGCTTCTTGGAAGAAAAGTTATGATCAACCTAGACAGCATATTAAAAAGCAGAGACATTACTTTACCAACAAAGGTCTGTCTAGTCAAAGCTATGGTTTTTCCAGTAGTCATATATGGATGTGAGAGTTGGACTATAAAGAGCACAGAAGAATTGATGCTTTTGAACTGTGGTGTTGGAGAAGACTCTTGACAGTCCCTTGGACTGCAAGGAGATCCAACCAATCCATCCTAAAGGAAATCAGTCCTGAATAGTCATTGGAAGGGCTGATGTTGAAGCTGAAATTCCGATACTTTGGCCACCTAATGCAAAGAACCGACTCATTGGAAAAGACCCTGAGGCTGGGAAAGATTGAAGGTTGGAGGAGAAGGGAATGACAGAGGATGAGATGGTTGGATGGCATCACCAACTCAATGGATATGAGTTTGTGTATGCTCCGGGAGTTGGTGAGGGACAGGGAGGCCTGGCGTGCTGCAGGCCATGTGATCGCAAAGAGTCAGACATGACTAAGTGACTGAACTGAACTGAAGCTCCATAGAGCTCATGTTCTGAAACAAAAGAAGCTACCACATGAGTAGCCCACACACCACAACTAGAGAATAACCCCTGCTCTCTGCAACTAAAGAAAATCCTGTGCAGCAATGTAGACCCAGCACAGCCAAAAATAAATAAAATTATAAAAAATTTAAAAATAAAATAAGCTTTCTCTTACTATCCGTTTTCATTCCTCAGCTATTTGGAAAGGCCCCTCAGAAATGACTTTGCCTCCTTGCATTTCTTTTTCTTTGGAATGGTTTTGTTACCGCCTCTGTACAATGTTATGAACCTCTGTCCATAGTTCTTCAGGCACTGTGTCTAAGTGAAAGACAAGGGAGAAAGGGAAAATATACCCAACTGAGTGCAGAGTTCCAGAGAATAGCAAGGAGAGATAAGAAGACCTTCTTAAATGAACAGTGCAAAGAAATAGAGGAAAACAACACAATAGGAAAGACTAGAAATCTCTTCAAGAAAATTGGGGATATCAAGGCACGATTTCATGCAAAGATGGGCACAATAGAAGACAGAAAAGGCAGGAACCTAACAGAAGAATAAGAGATTAAGAAGACGTGGTAAGAATAAACAGAAGAATTGTACAAAAAAAGTCTTAATGACCGGGAATAACCATGATGGTGCGGTCACTCACCTAGAGATGGGCATCCTGGAGAGTGAGGTTAAATGGGCCTTAGGAAGCATTTACAACAAACAAAACTAGTGGAGGTGATGGAATTCCAGCTGAGCTATTTCAAATTCTAAAAGATGATATTGTTAAAAGGGTTATACTCAATATGCCAGCAAATTTGGAAAACTCAGCAGTGATTACAGGACTGGAAAAGGACAGGTTTCATTCCAATCCCAAAGAAGGCCAATGCCAAGGAATGTTCAAACTACTGCACAATTACACTCATTGCACAAGCTGGCAAGGTTATGTTCAAAATCCTTCAAACTAGATGCCAATAGTATGTGAATCGAGAACTTCCAGATGTACAAGCTGGGTTTAGAAAAGGCAGAGGAACCAGAGATTAAATTGCCAACATTCACTGGTTCATGGAACAAGCAAGGGAATTCCAGACAAAACATCTACTTTTGGTTCATTCACTATGCTAAAAGCTTTTGACTGTGTGGATCACAGCAAACTGTGGAAAATTCTTAGAGATGGGAATACCAGACCACCTTACCTGTCTCCTGAGAAACCTGTATGTGGGTCAAGAAGCAACAGTTAGAACCAGACATGAAACAGATGACTGGTTCAAAATTCAGAAAGGAGTATGACTAGGCTGTATATTGTCACCCTGCTTATTTAACTTCTATGCAGAGTGCATTATGTGAAATACTGGGTTGGACCAGACCAGTCACAACCTGGAATCCAGATTGCTGGGAGAAATATCAACAACATCAAATGTGCAGATGATACCACACTAATGGTAGAAAGTGAAGAACTAAGAAGCCTCTCAATGAGGGCAAAATAGGATAGTGAAAAACCTGGCTTGAAATTTAAAAAACTAAGATCATGGCATCTGGTCCCATCACTTCATGTCAAATAGAAGGGGAAAAAGTGGAAGCAGTGACAGATTTTCTTTTTCTGGGCTCCAAAATCACCATGGACTGTGGTGCAGCCATGAAATGAACAGACACCTGTTCCTTGGAAGAAAAGCTATGACAAACCTAGACAGCATATTAAAAAGCATAGACATCACTTTGCTGACAAAGGCCTACCTAGTCAAAGCTATGGTTTTTCCAGTAGTTATGTATGGATGTGAGAGTTGGACCATAAAGAAGGCTCAGGGCTGAAGAATTGATGCTTTCAAAATGTGGTGCTGGAGAAGACTTTTGAGAGTCCCTTTGACTGCAAGGAGATGAAACCAGTCTATCCTAAAGGAAATCAACCCTAAATATCCATTGGAAGGACTGATCCTGAAGCTGAAGCTACAATACTTTGGCTAGTTAATGCACTGAGCCAACTCACTGGAAGAGACCCTGATGCTGAGGAAGATTGAAAGCAAAAGGAAATGGGGGTGTCAGAGAATGAGATGATTAGTTAGCATCATCAACTCAATGGACAAGAATCTGAGCAAACTGGGAGACGGTGAAGGACAGGGGAGCCTGGCGTGTTGTAGTCCATGGGGTTGTAAAGACTCAGACATGACTTAGTGACTGAACAACAACAAATTATCCATTTATGTCATTAGCTTTCTGCGCCTTTAGAAATCTCATAAACTTGCAAGAATATTTATTCTCAAAATATAATTGATACATAATTTTCACCTATGAGTCCATCTAATAAATAGTAAGCTCCAGTAGCATCAATAAAATGAGTGGCAAAGTAGACTAAATAAAGGACTAGAATGTCATTTTTGTCTGTGTAAGCTTCAGGTGACCAGCTAAAGAAAATTTAGCCACAAGGAGAGGAAGGGAAAAGAAGAAACATTAAGTGTAAGATCAAGTACAACATATACAGAGAAGTTGGGGGGAGCGAGGGGAGGTAAACAAAGAAAGTCGTGGTAGGCCAAATAACAATCCCACAAAGATATCTGCATTCCAGTTCTCTGAACCCACGATCCTGTTACCTCATATAACAACTCAAAGAAGCTGTGCACATGTGATTAAGTTCAGGATCTTGGAAGGGGGCAATTCTCCTGTGTGCTGCAGGTGGACCCAATGTAATCTTAAAAGTTCTTATAAGCGAGAGAGTGAGTTTCAGCGTGATGCAGCCTAGAAGGGACTCGACAAACCACTTCGGTCTTTGAAGATGAAAGGAAGCCATACCTAAGGAATGTGCGCAGCCTCTAAACATAGGAAATGGCAGGGAAACTGATGCTCCCCTAGAGCCTCCCAGAAGGAATGCAGCCATGCAAATAATTTTATTTTAGGCCCGCAAGTCCCATTTCGAACTTCTGACCTACAGAACCCAAGGCAATAAATTTGCATTGTTTTAAGCAACCAAATAATTTGTTGTATCAGCCATAGAACTAATATGAAAAAAGTATTCAATAATTACAGTGACAGTTAAGGCAGCTAATTCAACAATTAAAAATCGGCATAGATGTTACTGTCGGTGCTGTTCAGTCGCTCAGTTGTGTCTGACCCTTTTCAACCCCGTGGACTGCAGCACGCCAGGCTTCCCTGTCCTTCACCATCTCCTGGAGCTTGCTGAAACTCAGCCACTGCTGAGTTTTCCAAATTTGCTGGCATATTGAGTGCAGCACTTAACAGCACAGTCTTTCAGGATTTGAAACAGCTCAGCTGGAATTCCATCACCTCCACTACCTTTGTTTGTAGTGATGCTTCCTAAGGTCCTCTTGACTTCACACTCCCTAGGTGTCTGGCTCTAGGTGAGTAATCACACCATCATGGTTATCCAGGTCATTAAAGTCTTTTTTGTATAGCTCTTCTGTGTATTCTTTCCACTTCCTCTTAATATCTATCTACGTCTGTTAGGTCCATACAATTTCTGTCCTTTATTGAGCCCATTTTTGCATGAAATGTCCCTTAGGTATCTCTAATTTTCTTGAAGAGATCTCTAGTCTTTCCTATTCTATTGTTTTCCTCTATTTCTTTGCACTGATCACTGAGGAAGTCTTTCTTATCTCTCCTTGCTCTTCTTTGGCACTCTGCATTCAGATGGGTATATCTTATTTTTCTCCTTCGCCTTTCACTTCTCTTTTCTCAGCTATTTATAATGCCTCCTCAGACAAGCATTTTGCTTTTTTGCATTTCTTTTTCTTGGAGGTCATTTTGATCACTGCCTCCTGTACAATTTTACAAACTTCTATCCATACTTCTGCAGGCACTCTATCAGATCTAATTCCTTGAATTTGTCACTTCTGTGTATAATTGTAAGAGATCTGATTTAGGATATACCTGAATGGCCTAATAGTTTTCCCTACTTTCTTCAGTTTAAGTCTCAGTTCTGCAGTAAGGAGTTCATGATCTGAGCCACAGTCAGCTCCTAGTCTTGTTTTTGCTGACTGTATAGAGCTTCTCCATTTTTTACTGCAAAGAACATAATCAATCTGATTTCAGTATCGACTATCTAGTGATGACCATGTGTAGAGTCATCTCTGTGTTGCTGAAAGAGGGTGTTTGCTATGACCACTGTGTTCTCTCAGCAAAACTCTATTAGCCTTTGCCCTGCTTCATTTTGTACTCCAAGGCCAAACTTGCCTATTACTCCAGGTATCTCTTGGCTTCCTACCTGGTATTCCAGTCCTCTAGGATGAAAAGGAAATCTTTTTTGTTGAAATTTCTAAAAGGTCTTTGACTGTGTAGATCACAATAAACTGTGGAAAATTCTGAAAGAGATGGGAATACCAGAACACCTGACCTGCCTCTTGAGAAACCTGTATGAAGGTCAGGAAGCAACAGTTAGAACTGGACATGGAACAACAGACTGATTCCAAATAGGAAAAGGAGTATGTCAACGCTGTATATTGTCACCCTACTTATTTAATTTATATGCAGAGTACATCATGAGAAATGCTGGACTGGATGAAGCACAAGCTGGAATCAAGATTGCCGGAAGAAATATCAATAACCTCAGATATGCAGATGACATCACCTTTATGGCAGAAAGCAAAGAAGAACTAAAGAGCCTCTTGATGAAAGTGAAAGAGGAGAGTGAAAAAGTTGGCTTAAAGCTCAACATTCAGAAAACGAAGATCATGACATCCGATCCCATCACTTCATGGCAAATAGATGGTGAAACCGTGGAAACAGTGTCAGATTTTATTTTGGGGAGCTCCAAAATCACTGCAGATGGTGATCTCAGCCATGAAATTAAAGGACACTTACTCCTTGGAAGGAAAGTTATGACCACTCTAGACAGCATATTAAAAAGCAGAGACATTACTTTGTCAACAAAGGTCCGTCTAGTTAAGGCTATCATTTTTCCAGTGGTCAAGTATGGATGTGACAGTTGACTATAAAGAAAGCTGAGTGCAAAAGAATTGATGCTTTTGAACTGTGGTGTTGGAGAAGACTCTTGAGAGTCCCTTGGACTGCAAGGAGATCCAACCAGTCAATCCTAAAGGAGATCAGTTCTGGGTGTTCATTGGAAGGACTGATGTTGAAGCTGAAACTCCAATACTTTGGCCACCTGATGCAAAGAACTGACTCATTTGAAAAGACCCTGATGCTGGGAAAGATTGAGGGCAGGAGGAGAAGGGGACAACAGAGGATGAGATGGTTGGATGGCATTACCAACTCAATGGACATGGATTTGGGTGGACTCTGGGAGTTGGTGATAGACAGGGAGGCCTGGCCTGCTGTGATTCATGGGATCACAAAGAGTCGGACACGACTGAGGGACTGAACTGAACTAGAAGGTCTTGTAAACTATAGGTGTTATAGGGGCTAACTTTTTGTATTTGCTGTTTGCCAAACCCAATCCAGAGTGTAAGGCTTCCAGTGGTTACAATGTTTCTATTATTTTACTACCATCTGTCTTTATGGGAACAAGAAATGAACACTTGACCCATGATGGGCCAATCAGGGTCATTTTCCTAGAAATAAGAGATGGAGTCTCTCTTTGTAACTAGCATGATAGCATAGGAACTTGAGCATCGTCATTTATTCCCGCCACAGTTGCTAACAGAGCTAGCCAGCCTGTCTACAGAAAGAGAAAAAATTGATGTGTGTGTATGTAAATAGAATAGAAAGAGACTATTCTGTAGGCTCTCTATCACCTTCTCCCTGGCTCAAGCCCACCCTAAGGCCAGACAGTATTCATGCTTTTCACTTCCTTGAAAGAGCTGTCATCATGAACAGCTGCATAAGCCAACTTTAGGTGGTTTCTCTTAGTTAGAAAGCAAAGAGTCTAAATAAAACAGATAAAGGAAAATAGGACAAGAGAGAAATAGACATGAGTCTAAAACTACAAGCTAGTGAACTGTAGTTAACCCACTGTTTAAGAAAGGATAACATGAATGGGAAAAGTATGACAAGGTGTTATGTTTACATCTTTAAATAGATGACAAAGATTTCAAAAATTTACAAAATACAGAACTTACAAGAGTCAAAACCTTGCCTGTGACCCTTTGAACACCTTAGACAGATGAGCAACATCAAGGAGGCCAGAATGGAAAGAAAATATGCTATAAGGAGATCATTGTGTGAAGAGGGGTTTTGGAGAGTGCCCCAAAGCACTGGGAGACTGTCAACCTGACCTCTTACCTCAAGCTCTGATGGGGAGGGACTCTAATTAGGCTCCACAGAGAACTTAATCTGTGACCCCTGAGGTTGGAAGCATAGTTAACCAAGGTGCTGGTGGGGACAGAAGAGAGGGGAATGTTTGTTAGTGAGCTGGAGAATGTTCTATTCAGAGAAAAAACTAGAAGATGCAAGAAGCTAGAGATGGAAACAAGTTCCAAGAGGCTGGAGAAGGAGGCTCAAGTCACTAGTCAGGGTAGAAAGATAATCAGTCTTCTGGGTTAAAGAGAACAGCAAGTAAGAGGTTCCCCATTTGGGATTCTCAAAAAGGAACCACAAGAGAAAAAGTAGGCTTTAACCATGCCAAGTTCACAGGGCACAAAGCCATCCAGCCAACATCTGTATCCTGCTTCCTCTCTTCTCATGCCTTATCACTAATAGGGTAGAAAACATCCCATTGAGGATAGAAGGATAGGATAGGAAGAAAGATTGTAGGTGATCATTATACCCACTGGGTCTTAGCTGGGAGAAGGTGAGAAGACATGTCTTTGAATAAAGACTGACGTGTTAATAGCTTGGATAAGATGCTTTTCATTTTTTCAATTGTGACTGTTTTGTGACATAAATTGACTCCAGGATGGTCTTCAATAGCTCTATTGCATAACTGAGGAAAGTCTTCCCTCTACTGAATAAAGTCAAAAGGGGCATTGGGAGACAAAGCTTTGATCCCACCCCAAGAGAGATGCATTCAATTTATCAGTAACACATACCGATTACAGATATGTCATCTTTATTATAAATATTGTGGTCTGGACATTTTAAGACATCTGCAAATAATTGGGCATGCTTAATTCAAATGTTATAGTAAATTTAATCACATCCATGCATTTAGCATGTAATGGATTCTCAAAAAGAAGTATATGGTTCTAACTCCACATAGAGACAGTGTGTAGCAAATGCAAGTGATGCCTCAGCCAGTAACTTCTGGACTCACCTTCAGGTGGGGTGGAGGAGAGCCCTGTAGGCTGGCAGCTTCCCTCCTCACAATGATATACTGTCTAGTGATACAGAGATAATGGTTAGAGAAAGGTAAACAGCAATTCCCTCTGGGGAACGGGACCGGGATAGGAAAGAGAAAGGCAAGGAACTGTGGCTTTAGTAGTTTCCTTTTAAAACACATTCTTTAAAGTGTGTAAATACACATACTTCCCCCAAAGAGTATGCATGATGTGCTATTAAGTTATAACCACAAGGCGGAGGACACTATTGTGCATATATATACATATGATTACAATAGAACTAAATGTACACATACACATGGAATTTTAAGCTCTGTAAAATTTCTGGAACTGTTGTTAAAATAAGCCAACTTCTGTTGTTGCCGTTTAACCAACTATTATGGCCCAGAGGTGACAGGACAGGTGTCACTGAGGAAGAGAAAGAAGTCTCTT
Source organism: Oryx dammah (assembly GCF_014754425.2). NCBI lineage: Eukaryota > Metazoa > Chordata > Mammalia > Artiodactyla > Bovidae > Oryx > Oryx dammah. The sequence goes on along the minus strand of NW_024080556.1, from coordinate 2,036,377 downwards.
CCAAGCCTAGAAGATTATGGACAGAGGAAAAGATTCAGAGGTGAGAAGCCAAAATCTTAGGTCATAACTTCCTCCCCACTTGAAGCTGAAATCTTAGCTGGAGGCATAGTTGATAGGCTGAGGAGAAAACTGAAAGTGTGTGTGTGTGGGAGGGGGCGCGGTTTGCATGGTTTCCCGTCTTGCCCTGAGGCAGGAGACCCGCATGGAGCGGCCACCCAACCGTGGACACCATGTAATGGCTCAATGGAGGAGCAGCAGAGCCTGTGCTCAGCTTTCTTAAGCTTCTGCCAGCTGCCCTCATATGATGCAGAGGGTATGCAAAGCTTTTCCTGGGCACTGTGGAGGGAAGACAGGCCTTGACTGGTTCCTTCTGGGCAGCAGGACTTAGAAGGAAAAGACAGGGAAAGAGAGGGCAGGGCCGAGAAAGGAGAGGAAGCTCAGGGGTGAGAGAAAAACCAGCACAGCCTTTAGCAGTAGAGCCAGCAGGCTAAGCATTAGCATCATAAACAATGGTCACCATGAAGCTGAGCTCAACAAGGATCCAGAAAAGAACTCTGGGACTTGGATAGCAATCTGAAGACTTTCCTACCACCCTTACCATCTCAGACCAGCCCAAGGGCCAAGCAGTTAATTTGGGAAGGAGAAGGGTTAAGAATGGAATCTGAAAAAACTGAGCTTTTACTCAAGAAGGGCACTGGTACACAAAACAAGACATAACAACCATTGGAGTTTCACAAAACACACCCTGAGAAGCTTTAAAAAAAAAAAAAAAGTATATTGTAACTATCAGAAATGAGTTCAGACGTGAAACATGATATATCATCAAATCACAACTTGGATTGTGAAACACACATTTTTCCTCTGAGACTGTAATATGTACTCAGATTTTTGTTTGGATACAACTGAAAACAAAGAGAATGGAGTGCCATCTTACGGCAAGACCTCCCATCCACTCCTGCTTCAGACCCATCAGCCCTCCCCAGCTCCACCAGGCCAGGTCGTCCCATTTCTTTGTCAGCATTAGATCATGCATGTTTATCAGGGCCTGCCAGTGTGAAACCCATTAATCAAAAGCACATAAGGTTTACATTGGGCTAATTAACTTCAAGACAAACATAAATCTTAAGAGCATGTTCTACATAACAGCAGGAGTGTGTGGAATGAGCTGTGTTACCCCAGCCCACTTCAAGTGCCTTGCTCTCTCTAACAGAAGATGACCAGGTTTTGCTTTTTAAAAAACTGCTATTTTATACTTAATAGCTAAACAATGACTTGAAAACTAAAGTATGCAATAAGTCAACTTAGCCTCTTCCACAATGCTGTGCTTTATTTGTCCAGCCATTTTTTTTGGACTGTTTTTCCCACTACACTGAGTGAACTGAAGTCTATGTTTCAGCACCATAGACAAAACCCAAGTTAAGATGATAAAATCTATTCCCGCCCTCATTAGAGGCGCTCCTGCAGAAGGGCACGTAGGCTATAAGCCTTGAGTGATTTTCCAGCAGGTTGGAAAATTGGACCCAGAAGCAGCTTTGCTGGCAAGAGAAGACATCTCTGCAGAAGCACATATTTAAAAAAAAAAAAAAAGCATAGGCTTTCAACAAGCAGATCTTAAATTTTTCTGATTTTGTTTTCTCCTTGGTAAAGATTAATAATATTAAATGACTTAGATTCTTAGAGGCAAGCAACAGACACTTGCATCTAGCTGATTTTAGCCAAAAACAAAAACCACAAGACTTATTTATAGGCTGTTATAAAAGGTGGTGCACAGGATCTCATGGCTTCCCTCGTGCTCAGATGGTAAAGAAACTGCCTGCAATGTAGAAGACCCGGCTTCGATCCCTGGGTCACGAAGATCCCCTAGAGAAGGGAATGGCAGCTCATTCCAGTATTCTGGCCTGGAGAATTCCAAGGACAGTGGTGCCTAGCAAGCTACAGTCCATAGGGCCACAAAGAGTCAGACATGACTTAGCAACTGACACGATCACCTTTCACTTTCACAGGATGTCAGGGAAGACCAGAAGCTGGCCTCCACACCACCAGCAGAAATTCTGGCTTACCTCGGGGATGCCATGCTCCCTCTGGAAAATAGATTTCTGCTTCTATCCCCACTGCTTCCATCAGTCACAAGCATAGATTTTTTTTCTTATGGTCTTTGCTTCATCAGACCATACTCTTCCCATTCAAAGGGCCAAGTTACCCACATTTCAGTTATGAGAGACTGAGAAAATGAAGTGGAGGGTGGCCTCTGCCCTTGAGTCAACTACAGAAACTTCTTCCGAAGACTTGTAATAAGGCTGAAACTATATAAACAGGTATACGTTTCCTCAGGGAAGAGAACTTGACTCTAATTCAAGGCTTGCACAAAAGAGATGCTCAATATGAGTTGTTATTGTGATGAATTTTCTAAAGCAAGGAATAAATGAACATTATGGGTAACAGACTCTGGCCGTGTGGCACAGGGAAGCAATAGCCAAGTATTGAATGTACTTTCTTCCAGTCTCACAACATTCATCTCTCTGGAAACTAAATCATACAAACTCTTTATATTTGGCAGTTGGAGAATAGGCTTTCTGATTTCTGGATTAGAGTGCTTAAACAGTACATATGCATTATTAAGTTATCAATTTGAAAATAATTAGAATGTAATACATGCAGTTATTGCCAAAATTCTTTTTTTGAACTCAATGAACCATCTTCTTTTTAGATTTAAAAGGTTCTACAGTATTACCCAATGGACATTGTCTGTTATATCTTTAATTAATATTCTGATAATGAAACTAAATGTCAAACAATAAAGACTTCATAATTTTACATGACCTACTAAAACAACTTTAAACATATACTTTTTTCAGTAATTATGAGGAAGCATTAACAAATGTTTATTGACCTTTTAATATTTGAACATAATAATTCATTTTCAATAGGAAATAATGCTATTTTCCTTTTTATTTTTTTTAATTAAAAAAAAAAAACACTTAGGTCACACCCTGTGGCATATGGGATCTTAGTTTCCTGATCAAGGATCATACCTGTGGCCGCTGCATTGGGAGCATGAAGTCTTAACCTCTGGACCACCAGGAAGGCCCAGCAATGCTGTTTTTAAACATGCAAAGGCTACATAGTCTTTAGGATAGTTTTTAATTATCCTTATTTATTATCCTTGATTTGTGTTATGAAATGTTCATGTCCTCTACAGATTATGCTCTGTACCAATGAAGTAATCATTATCACGGACCAAATTCTCACTCTATCATCAGAATTCAATAATTTTATTATGAAGATCTTATCATTTCTAGCCAAGGCACTGAAAAACTCGAGGAGAAGGTAATTTACCATAGTAATTCTGAATAATCTTATCTACCTCTGAATTTGGGGGAGTTTACAAAGCTACAAAATAAATACAAAACTAATTCAAGATGTTCTGAACCATGGTAAATCAGAATTAAGCAGACCATGTAGCAAAGCTATTTACATAACATATCATTTGGGGCCATCTGGATCATTTTTAAACTAGAAACAAAATGAGGAAACACACAGGCAGGAGGACCAAACTTGCATGCAGCCACTCTCACCTCAACTCTATCTGTGGCTCCATGGCTAGAAATGACATTAAACCAAAATTTTCAGCAAAGAACTGCTTCCACACACAAAATCTTATTTTTTAAAAAAAATGTAATATACATTAAAGGAAAATCCAAAGAAACAAAATCAGAATAAAAACCATCGTAATCTTACATAAGTTAACACTATGAACATTTTGGTGTATTTCCCTCTAAACGTATGTGTGTGTTTATGTGCATGGGCTTCCCTGGTAGCTGGTAAAGAATCTGCCTGCAATGCAAGAGACCCCAGTTCAATTCCTAGGTCAGGAAGATACACTGGAGAAGGTTCAACCCCTGGGTTGGGGAGATCCCCTGGAGGAGTGCATGGTAACCCACTCCAGTGTTCTTGCCTGGAGAATCCCCATGGACAGAGGAGCCTGTTGGGCTACAGTCCATGGGGTTGAGCGACTAAGCACAGCCCAGCATGTATATGTGTGTATGTATGTTTAGATATATGTTTGGATATACACTAAAATAGAATCATACAGCATAAATTAATTTCCTCACCTAACAATATTTCTAGCCTCACAATAGTCCAATGCATGGATCTACAGAATTATTACTCAATCTTCTCCTTGAGTTTTCAGGTTAGTTCTAATTCTTTCAACAGAAACAGAATTGTGTAGAACCTACCATAATAAAGAGTCTGACTTCATTTTCACTGGTAGACCCCCTGATTTCTTTCAAGTCCCATCCTTCCTCCTCTCCCTCTGGCCCCACACCTAGATAAGCCCATACAAAATCCTCTGGCACAAGAGGAAGTTCAAACCACACAAATCCCAGCCCCAACCCCCAACCACAGTAAAAACCAAAGCCACTCGCCCCTTTTGGTTTAAGCCATTCTGGATGATCCCACACTCTGAGTAATAAAGCCTATCTTATCTTCTCGGTGCACATGTGACATCATCCTTTGCAACATCTGAACCAAATCTGAGTGAGAGGTTGACCCACCTGCCACAGGGCCACCACAATACAATCGGTGCTGTAAACCGGACCATCTAGCAATTACCGCCGCATGTGGGGATTCTTCGTTCTTTTGCATTTGGTTTGCTTACCAGATCATCTGCCCCTGGCAAGCATGTGCTCTGAGCTGCTATGTGTCAACGAGTCTGAACTTTGAGTTGTGTTGCTGCCCTCTGGCAAGTTTGCATTTTGAGCTGCCCTACACTCTGCTGCATTTGCAGAGTCCCACCAAACTTTACTTCTTCACTTCACTTCACCAAGCCTCTGTTATAGACATTACCTACCAAGTGACAAAAACTGACTTTAGGGGCAATGATATGAGAACAGGGCTCGCCTTCACATGGACCTGGGTTACGTGTCTTAGCCAAGACAGATTGAATCAGAATTGAATCTCAATTCTGGCATAATTAACTGATAGGCTTGTTCATGTTGTTACTTATGAATTGGCTCACTCTGAATTGTCTTCCAACAAAAATTGACTCTAGAATCTATTCAAATTGCTATTCTACAATAGCAATTGGTGTTCCCAGAGACTCTGTCACCACTGATGCTTCAGCAAACTCCTCTCTTGCTGCCTACAGCTGCTGTATTATCCAGGATGGCCACAGTGGCCCATCGGCTTCTGGTGCAAGAAATGGCCCTCCTCGGTCCCATGCTACACTCCATTAAAGCAGCAAATCCTGTCCACATACTGAACCCTCCTGGAGATGGAGGTTCTCACAAGTACTGAGCCTGTGACTCCCCACGCCCAGCTGATTGTTATGCCTTGGGTCATGGGGGCAGAAGGCCGAAGACTCTGTATGCCCACAGAGGCTTCCTTATTAAAATGGAAACCATATTTACAGATAAAGCCAAACCTGGACCCTCTGCTACATTCCACCTATGAGAGGAAGTGGCTCTCCCATCCTCATTCCGTTTTCAGGTGCAATGGCACCAGAGGTGGTCACTCCTCTTCAGAGCCACTAACCACTTGGGAAGTCCGCAGGAATCAACTGAGAGAGATCCAGAAGGTAGGTTCATTCACCTTACAGATGGCATGGGTGATGGACCTCCCCAGAGAGCCACTACTACCTATCCTCTAACTTGGACATCCTTGATCAAAGGTTCTATAGACAGATCAGTTTCCTGGCCTTATGTTTACAGAATATGCTGAGTTCTGCAAGTCAACATGAAGCCATGCTGTGGTCAACTATACAGAATACAGTGGGGCTGCCATGTCTAAGGGGCAGGACAAATTACAAGCCCATAGGAATTTAAAAATCTAGTGCTGATAAGTGTTATGCTTTATTTGAATATTTCCATTTTGGAAAGAAGATACCAAATCCCTAAGGGAAGAGGGAGGAGTTGCTGTTGCCTAAAAATGAAATACACAAAACTGGTAATTCAAGAAGTAAATATGGGACTTCCCTGGTGGTCCAATAGTTAAGAATCCATCTGCCAGTATGATCCCTGGTCTGGGGAGATCCCACATGCCTCAGGACAACTAAGACCATGCACCACAACCATTGAGCCTGTGCTCTAGAGCTGCGGAGCTGCAAATACTGAGCCCACAGGCGGCCACTACAGAAGTCCATGCACCCTGGAGACTGCTCCACAACACGAGAAGCCACTGCAATGAGAAGCCAGCACTGCAACTAGAGAGGAGCCCTGCTTGCCTCACCTAGAGAAAGCCCACGCTCAGCAATGAAGACTCAGTGCAACCAAAAATAAATAAATATTTTTTTAAAGGAAAAAAAAAAGATGGCACCAAAGGTCAGCATAACTGACCAACCTGAGCAACTGTCTTAATACTGGAGGATGACTACAACAATAATCAGTCCTCTCTGCACAATTTTACACGCTCTTGGCCATTGACAGTGATCTATCAGTTCTAATCAATGGCAACAGCAATTCTTCATTCACGGTTGCTCCCACTGGGATTAAAAACTCAGGGAATTTCTTGCCTCACGGACACCCAAAATACAAATCAAGGTCACATATATCTCTACATAAACTGAAGTTATAATATAAGGGCTCACCAAGATGTCCCCTATTCCCTTTGGCATTCCAGACATTCAGGTTCAAAAAAAAACAGAGACTTTTGTCCTTGTTGTGTTCACTTTGTTTTTGTTTTTGCTTTCTTTTCAGTGCTGAATTCCCAGTACCTACAATGCTGCCTGGTATATAGTAGATATTCTGAAAATTATTGAATGAATGAATGAATGATTGAATGCCCAAAATCTTTGACACTGTACTTTTTTGTATCCCAGAGACTCTATGCTATTCCCAATGTATAGTCAAGTGTTCTAGTTTTTTTTCAATGTTAGTTTCAGTGACGAGAAATTTAAGGAACTATTTAAATAATTTAATTAAGGATCCTCATTTGGCTTCAATTTGTCAGTTACATCAGATAAAATCTCCTTTGGTTCATTTCTTCAGAAATTACAAATTTAAACAGAGGACTAGAGCCAGAAAATTTGTAGGAAAAACAATACTTAATCAATGCCTTTTCTAAATCTTCCCAAAGAAAATTTTAGAGTTTTCTAGTCATTTCCTGAGAAGACAATTTCTTTTATACCTTCATAGATCTGAAAATAGAGTTGTTGTTGGTCAGTCATTAAGTCATGTCCAACTCTTTGTGACCTCATGAACTGCAGCATACCAGGCTTCCCTGTCCTTCACTGTCTCCCTGAGTTTGCTCAAACTAATGTCTATTGAGTCAGTGATGCCATCCAACCATCTCATCCTCTGTCGCCCTCTTCTCCTCTTGCCCTCAATCTTTCCCAGCATCAGGGTCTTTTCCAGTGAGTCCTTTGCATCAGGTGGCCAAAGCATAGGAGCTATCAGCAGCAGTCCTTCCAAATAATATTCAGGATTGATTGTCCTTTATTGTGCATATCTGTTCACAAAATGTTCCCTTAGTATCTCCAATTTTCTTAAATGGAGTGATGATTTTATTTTAGAGAAAGTCTAATAATTATACTATTTCAATCCCTGAGGCTAATTTATTAGCTCTCTGAACTGCATGTCATCTGTAATGTTCATCTATTGATTCAGCCCAGGAAAAACTCAATTTATTCAAGATCACTGGATGAGCATTAGTTGATTGTAGCTCCTGCTTCATTTGCTCATTTAGGTGGTACTCTACTAATACTTTAGAACTAGGAACATAAGTATATATTTGAAACTATTACACAAATAGTTTTTATTTTATAGCATTCTTTTTTTAAGTCTGTAGGGACTGAAGAGGGGAAGAAGAGCTGATATCTGTCAAGCCATGCCTCCCTGTCAGCTTGTCACAGAATGGATTGAATAGACGACTCTAAAATCTACTCATGTGGAAAATTTAAGAGGGAGAAAACATTTTCTCTAGACTCAAAAAAAAAAAAAAAGTTGATTGAAAGCAAATTGTGAATTTGAATCTCATAAACTTAATTCTCTGCCTTCACCAGCCAGCAGATCAAATGAAGTATACACCATGGTCCTTTCTCCGATTTTAGGTCATTGATTTATTAACACAGGTAGAAATTCTACATGGCTCAGTAATTTCTACAGATTTGTTTTTAAAACAAGAAGGTCATCATTTCATTTTGGCAGTAGGACTGAATATCAAGTGAAACACTAATCTCAATCCCAAAGTCCAAACACATAAATGTGGAAGGAATTTTATAGAATCAAACTGAGTCCTCAAAGATTTTCATCAAGTATTCTAAGTCCACAAAGCTGTCTGTGCCTTCCCAAAATATAAATTCTAGTCTGTATTTCACTAGTGCTATCTCATTCTTTTACTGTATATTATTGGGGTTGGTCAGGGAGAGGAAAGCACAAAACAGAAAGTAGTTGGGAAGCTAACTCCTCATACCACAAAAAGGAAGATTTAGTTCAAGTCCATGACCCAAAGATGCAACTATTTCCTGGAAGCAGGATTGATCAGTGGTGACTGTGGAGAAAGCTTCATTGAGAGATTCCAGCTGAAGGACCAGGCATCTTGGCCATTTATTTACATGTTCTAGGTTATAGGCCTTGTCTAACTCAATGAAACTAAGCCATGCCCTGTGGGGCCACCCAAGACGGGTGGGTATGGTGGAGAGGTCTGACACACTGTGGTCCAAGGAGAAGGGAATGGCAAACCACTTCAGTATTCTTGCCTTGAGAACCCCATGAACAGTATGAAAAGGCAAAATGATAGGATACTGAAAGAAAACTCTCCAGGTCAATAGGTGCCCAATATGCTACTGGAGATCAGTGGAGAAATAACTCCAGAAAGAATGAAGGGATGGAGCCAAAGCAAAAACAATACCCAGTTGTGGATGTGACTGGTAATAGAAGCAATGTCCGATGCTGTAAAGAGCAATATTGCATAGGAACCTGGAATGTCAGGTCCATGAATCAAGGCAAATTGGAAGTGGTCGAATAGGAGATGGCAAGAGTGAACGTTGACATTCTAGGAATCAGGGAACTAAAATGGACTGGAATGGGTGAATTTAACTCAGATGACCATTACATCTACTAATGCGGGCAGGAATCTCTCAGAAGAAATGGAGTAGCCATCATGGTCAGCAAGAGTCCAAAATACAGTACTTGGATGCAGTCTCAAAAACGACAGAATGATCTCTGTTCGTTTCCAAGGCAAACCATTCAATAGCACAGTAATCCAAGTCTATGCCCCAACCAATAATGCTGAAGAAGCTGAAGTTGAATGGGTCTATGAAGACCTACAAGACCTTTTAGAACTAACACCCAAAAAAGATGTCCTTTTCATTATAGGGGACTGGAATGCAAAAGTAGGAAGTCAAGAAACACCTGGAGTAACAGGCAAATTTGGCCTTGGAATGTGGAGTGAAGCAGGGCAAAGACTAATAGAGTTTTGCCAAGAAAATGCACTGGTCATAGCAAACACCCTCTTCCAATAACACAAGAGAAGACTCTACACATGGACATCACCAGATGGTCAACACTGAAATCAGACTGATTATATTCTTTGCAGCCAAAGATGGAGAAGCTCTATACAGTCAACAAAAACAAGACCAGGAGCTGACTGTGGCTCAGATCATGAACTCCTTATTGCCAAATTTGTACTTAAATTGAAGAAAGTAGGGAAAACCACTAGACCATTCAGGCATGACCTAAATCAAATCCCTTATGATTATACAGTGGAAGTGAGAAATAGATTTAAGGGACTAGATCTCATAGATAGAGTGCCTGATGAACTATGGAATGAGGTTTGTGACATTGTACAGGAGACAGGGATCAAGAACGTCCCCATGGAAAAGAAATGCAAAAAAGCAAAATGGCTGTCTAGGGAGGCCTTACAAATAGCTGTGAAAAGAAGAGAAGCGAAAAGCAAAGGAGAACAGGAAAGATATAAGCATCTGAATGCAGAGTTTCAAAGAATAGCAAAAAGAGATAAGAAAGCCTCCTCAGTGATCAATGCAAACAAATAGAGGAAAATAACAGAATGGGAAGGACTAGAGATCTCTTCAAGAAAATTAGAGATACCAAGGGAACATTTCATGCAAAGATGGGCTCGATAAAGGACAGAAATAGTATGGAACTAATAGAAGCAGAAGATATTAAGAAGAGGTGGCAAGAATACACAGAAGAACTGTACAAAAAAGAGCTTCACGACCAAGATAATCACAATGGTGTGATCACTCACCTAGAGCCAGACATCCTGAAATGTGAAGTCAGTGGGCCTTAGAAAGCATCACTATGAACAAAGCTAGTGGAGGTGATGGCATTCCAGTTGAGCTATTTCAAATCCTGAAAGATGATGCTGTGAAAGTGCTGCACTCAATATGCCAGCAAATTTGGAAAACTCAGCAGTGGCCACAGGACTGGAAAAGGTCAGTTTTCATTCCAATCCCAAAGAAAGGCAATGCCAAAGAATGCTCAAACTACCGCACAATTGCACTCATCTCACACGCTAGTAAAGTAATGCTCAAACTTCTCCAAGCCAGGCTTCAGCAATACGTGAACGGTGAACTTCCAGATGTTCAAGCTTGTTTCAGAAAAGGCAGAGGAACCAAACTGCCAACATCCGCTGGATCATAGAAAAAGCAAGAAAGTTCCAGAAAATCATCTCATCTATTTCTGCTTTATTGACTATGCCAAAGCCTTTGACTGTGTGGATCACTATACACTGTGGAAAATTCTGAAAGAGATGGGAACACCAGACCTCCTGACCTGCGTCTTGAGAAACGTATATGCAGGTCACGAAGCAACAGTTAGAACTGGACATGGAACAACAGACTTTTTCCAAATAGGAAAAGGAATACGTCAAGGCTGTATATTGTCACCCTGCTTATTTAACTTCTATGCAGAGTACATCATGAGAAATGCTGGGCTGGATGAAGCACAAGCTGGAATCAAGATTGCCAGGAGATGATATGGGGAGGGTGGTGGGAAGGGGGTTCAGGATTGGGAACTCATGTATACCCGTGGTGGATTCATGTCAATGTATGGCAAAACCAATACAGTATTGTAAAGTTAAAAAAAAAAAAAAAAGATTGCCAGGAGAAATATCAATAACCTCAGATATGCAGATGACACCACCCTTATGGCAGAAAGTGAAGAGGAACTAAAAAGCCTCTTGATGAAAGTGAAAGAGGAGAGTGAAAAAGTTGGCTTAAAGCTCAATATTCAGAAAACGAAGATCATGGCATCCGGTCCCATCACTTCATGGGAAATAGATGGGGAAACAGTGGAAACAGTGTCAGACTTTATTTTGGGGGGCTCCAAAATCACTGCAGATGGTGACTGAAGCCATGAAATTAAAAGACGCTTACTCCTTGGAAGAAAAGTTAAGCAGAGACATTACTTTGCCAACAAAGGTCCATCTAGTCAAGGCTATGGTTTTCCCAGTGGTCATGTATGGATGTGAGAGTTGGACTGTGAAGAAAGCTGAGCGCTGAAGAATTGATGCTTTTGAACTGTGGTGTTGGAGAAGACTCTTGAGAGTCCCTTGGACTGCAAGGAGATCCAACCAGTCCATTCTGAAGGAGATCAGCCCTGGGATTTCTTTGGAAGGAATGATGCTAAAGCTGAAGCTCCAGTACTTTGGCCACCTCATGCAGAGAGTTGACTCATTGGAAAAGACTCTGATGCTGGGAGGGATTGGGGGCAGGAGGAGAAGGGGACGACAGAGGATGAGATAGCTGGATGGCATCACTGACTCAATGGACATGAGTCTGAGTGAACTCCAGGAGTTGGTGATGGACAAGGAGGCCTGGCGTGCTGTGATTCATGGAGTCGCAAAGAGTCAGACACGACTAAGCGACTGAACTGAACTAAGTTATAGGGAGACTGTGGAGTCAGACAGACATGGGTTTGAACTCTAGTCCTACCAATTATGGGCTTCTCAGGCACAATGGTAAAGAATCCATCTGTCAGTGAAGGAGACACAGGAGACATGTATTTGATCCTGGGCTGGGAATATCCCCCTAGAGGAGGAAAAGGCAACCTACTCCAGCATTCTTTGCCTGGAGAATCCCATGGACAGAGGAGCCTGGTGAGCCACACACATGTGTGTGTGAGCACACACATGCATTCGCCTGCCAGTTAATAGCTATTTTTAATTGTTGCCTCATCTGTAAATGGTGTGTGATGTCAGGGACTAGGTCATAGAAAGGCAGACTTTTATCTTGTTCTTTCTTTTTCTTGTATTACTCATTCTGAAGGAAGCCAGATGCCTTGTCTTGAACTGCCCTACAGAGAGGTTCATGTGGCAAGAAACCAAGGTCTCCAACTAACAACTGGTGATAAACTGAAGCTTCCTATCAACACATGATAGAGCTTGCAAGTAAATCCTCCAGCTTCAGACTAGCTCTCAGATGACTGCAGCCCAGGACACCATCTTGACTGCAATGTTATGAAAGATGCTAACACAGAACCACCCTGCTGAGCTGTTCTCAAATTTCCTGACCCACAGAAACTCAGATAATAAATGTCTGTTGCTTAAAGCTGGTAAGTTCTGGGGTATTCTGTATACAGAAATAGATAAGTATTGGAACTGCATTGGGAGGGAAAGACTAGAAGACTGAAGCTATTTGTAATTAATAGAGAAAAACACTAGTCTCCCAACGATGAGAAATGTTTTTGAGTCTCTTTCAGTTGGATAAGAACTGCTTGTGTACAAGATTTTACAAGCTTCTGCCTGCGGAAAAATACAGATATGCACAATTGAATGAGTCTAATTCAAAACACTTTGAGTTTCTTTTCCAGGTCAAAGTGGCTTTTTATTTTCCATTTCCAGCTTTTTTTTTTTTTTCTTTTTTGAGAGCCTCTTACATTAACCACAAATATAAGAAGATGATTGGATTTAAAAGCTTGGTAGTAAATGTAATTATCTTCTAAATAATATATAACAGTCGTATAAAGGGAGTGATTTATGTGTAGCCATAAATCTGTCACAAAAGTAAAAGAGCTAAGTGGTCAACAAACATTATTCATTGGCTCATCCTCTTAACACAAAACAATTTATTCACTCCTACTGTGTCTTAGCCAACGGGCTAGATATTCCTGGTATAGAGATAAAGCCTGAAACTCCAGTCAGTTTATTTTTACGGGATTCTATGAAGGCCCATCTGAATAGTTCCCTTGCCCACAAAACCTTCCTCCGTTATCAAAGGAGATAATTTCCCTCTTTTGGACTCCTACGTCAGTTTGCCTGACTGCATAGCATGTGACTGCATAGCATTTGACCTTTGTCACATTATCATGGCATTTGTCTTATGGGCCCCAGCTGAATTATAGATTTCTTGGAGCCCAGGGAAAATGTTTCCTAATAGGAGCTCAGTATTTATAACATTTAACAATTGATGCTGCATTAGCACTATATAGACTTAGCAAATGAACAACAACAGCAACACAAGACATAAATTTATAAATAGTAGGGAGTGAAGGCAGAGAAAGAGAGTGTGAATATATTCTTGTGTCTTTATATGCCTCCTCCTCTTCCCTCTGAGTAAGTTAGAGTTACAGGTGGGAGAGAATAAAGAAAACCACTTCAGAGGAACTTCTCTGGAGATCCATTGGCTAAGACTCTGTACTTCCAGTGCAAGGGGACTGGGTTCAGTTCCCAGTCAGGGAACTGAATCCTACGTGTTGCAGCTGAGGTTCCCACATGCCATTGGTGAGAGTCTGTGCCACCAAATAAATATTTAAAAAAAAACAAACTCCCTCAAGAAGGACTATTTTGATTTAGCACAGATGAACAGATTTTAGCCAAGTTCAGAAAGTATAGAGTAGTTAACAGAGATTTGAATTCTCACCCTTCCACTTAGCATATTATTTCTCTAAAAATTTTATCAACAATAAAAGAAATCTACCTATAAGATTGCTAGGAAGAGAAAAAGAGTTGATACCTGTAAAATATTTAGCACAGTTCCTGGCACATAGTAGTGCTTAATAAAGTCCTAGGTGGTGGTGATTCTCACCTATAATACTTTGCAAGTTGCATTTAGGGAAATTCAAAGTTGGAAACACTCTGGTAAGGCCTCTCTTCATTGCCTTTGGCCTCATTTTTTTCCTGCCTTCCTCACAGTTATAACTATAAATATCCTTTGACTGAAGATTCCCTGAAGCATGGAATCTTTTCATATGGGGCTGATAGCATTAAGTTATTCTCTAATTTGAAGAAGTGGCAAGCCCAGGCTGATTCCTGTTCACTATTCTTTGTGGTAATTTATTCACTAAGTTGTGTCTGACTCTGATCCCATCGTCTATAGTCCGCCAGGCTCTTCTGTCCATGGGATTTCCCAGGCAGGGATACTGGAGTGCTTGCCATTTCCTTCCCCAGGGGACCTTCCTGACCCAGGGGTCGAGCCCACATCTCCTGCATCTCCAGCACTGGCAGGCAGACTCTTTACCACTGAACCACCAGGGCTTCCTCACTATTCTTTGGTGTCTATTTAATTCCCAGTTCCTGAGTCAACACCCCAAAAATCTTCCCAGATTCGTATAATCGGCCTTCTGTTCTCAAGCTCCACATCTGAAAAAAATCTCACCGAGGATTCCAGCTTCTTGGCCACATTCCCAATCTCTGAGATTGTCTTCACAACATTCACTGACTCAAGGTTTGCTTCTCTTCTTGAGTGCTCTGTGGAAAGTCGTATTCCACTCAGCTGTGCTCAGTCCTAGCCCTGCTCTCTCCATGACGCTGGAACTACCCACAAGTGAACAGGAATGTCCACTGCTCCCTGACCTCACAGGTGAACAGGATGTTTAAATACCCACCATTGCCTAAACAGCTCACAGTTAACACAGCAAATGCCAGGCTGAATTTTCGTTTTTACTGTCTTGCCCACCATCTGATGTAAGTTGGGAGTTTAGATAAAATTGTTCCAGTAAAATGCAGATAAATCTGAAGTCGTTTTTCAGTTTTGTCAACCAACTTTATCATGAATTATCTGCATATCTCAGAGATATGGCGAGTTCAGTTCCAGACCACCACAATAAAACAAATACCGCAGTAAGACATTCTATTTGAGTTTTCTGGCTTCTGGGTGCAATACAAGTTATGTTTACACTATACTGTGGCCTATTAATGCAGTAGCATTATGACTCAGAAAAACATACATTGATTAAATGTGCATACATTAATTAAAAGTACTTTATTGTTAGAAAATGCTAACCTTCATCTGACAATGCAGGGTTACAACAAACTTTCAGTTGGTTAAAAAGCAAAAATGCAGTGTCTGCAAAGCATGAAAAAAACAGGTAATGTTATAAATGATTATACTACTCCTAAATTTAACACCTTTCATAGGCTGCATCTTCTACACAAAAAAACTTGTCCTACTTTGGTATAACTATCATTCTCTTTATTATCCCATCTTCCTCTGAGCCCTCTGACTACTCCCTGAAGTGTGGTGTTTTGGGGCAGGGTGGGAGAGCAGAGAAATGGTTCTGTTAGGGGGAAGCATACTGATTGAAACCGCCCACCCTGGTCAGGCACCATAGTAACCATTTGCATGAGTTGTTTTATTACAGGAGGTCCTGCTAAGGAACATGGAACTAATAAGCCACCACCAACCAGAATTAATAAGCCACCACCAACTGGAAGAATTCGGGAAAGGTCAAAAGGAGACACCACAAGTACAACCACCTCCCAGAATCCTTCTCTCTGGCATCCATCTTGGCTGAACAAGGCGTGCACCACCAGGAAGGACTCTGAGTCAGAATGATTGGCTAAGGACAACCTGGAAACTAATCCCATCACCATAAAACCCGAGACTGCAAGCCATGTGGCAGAGCTGTTCTCCTGGGTTCCCTTACCCTACAGTTCTCCACGCAGGTGCCCTTTCCCAAGAAAATCTCTTGCTTTGTCAGCAGAGGTGCCTCCTCAGACAATTCATTTCCAAGTGTTAGACAAGAGCCCAGTTTCGGGCCCTGAAAGGGGTCACCTTTCCTACAACAGTTCTAGTGTTAAGTGGGAATTGTATAGTAACAGGGAAAGGCGAGTCCAGGACCAGGAATTTAGTTGCACACAGTATTGACTAAAGCTACCTGAGCTGTATAATCAGAGAGCAAGCTGAGAGAGGTCAGAGAAAGTCCCAACCCCAAAAGAACGATTTTCTGTCCAGTCTCTACAGTCTAGAATACAGATGTCTAGGCCCTCATGTCAACTTTTCAGATTCTGTAACTCTGTAAAAGACGCTAGAAAAGGTTACTGGATTCTGATTCAAAAACAGAGTTAATTTATTCTCAGTATTATAATTATCATTGCACTGTACATTGTATGCTCAATAAGACCAGGAACTATGTTAAATAAATACATGTTTTACCTGCATTTATGCTTACTGAAACCATTTTATATACACAAAAAATAAAAGCCTTCCCACGACTGTGCAACAAATAAAGGTTAAAGGTGGGATTCAAGTCTTGGGTCTCCAAATTCCAAATTCCATATTACTTTTCAGTGTGCCTGCCTCTTGCTGCTGTTGCCATAAATACAATCTACTTTTTCTGACTTTTCTTGGTTCAGGCTATTATAACAGAGTACCATAAACTGGGGGACTTATTAAAAAACCACAAATTTGCCACAGTTCTGGAGTCTGGGAAGCCTAGACGTCAAGATGATGGCAGATTCACTGTCTGGTGAGAGCATACCCTCTGGTTCACAGACAGCAGTCTTCTTACTGTGTCCTCATATAGGGGAAGGATGTGGGAGCTCTCTAAGGTCTCTTTTATAGGAGCACTAATCCCATCATGAGGGCTCCACCTTCATGACCAACCTTTTGGCACCAGGGACCAGTTATCGTGGAAGACAATTTTTCCATGGACTGGAATGGGGGCATGGCTCCAGGATGATTCAAGAATATTACATTTACTGTGTACTTTATTATTATTACACTGTGATATATAATGAAATAATTATATATATATATATAAAATGAAATAACTTATCATAATGCAGAATCAGTGGGAGCCCTGAGCTCAACCTCCTGCTGGTGCAGTCCAGGTCCTAACACGTTCTGGTACTGGTCCATGGCCCGGGAGGTTGAGGACCCCTGACCTAACCACCTTCCAAAGGTTCTACTTCCAAATGCAGTCTTATGAGGAATTAGATTTCAAAATATTCTGGGAGTGGGAGAAGACACAAAACTCAATCTCTAGGCAGGGCATTAAGGTCGAACCATTCAGCACAGGGCTCAGCTCAACTCCAAATATAGTTGGCAGAGACCTACCAAGACAGGAGACAAAGGGCATTATCTCTGCAACTCATCCCCTGTGTCATTCTGCAGTCAGGAAGCGGGTCCTACATGAAAAATTACCCCAAAGCGCCCCTCCTGGTAGGTTGCTAACATTTCTCCACACTCATGCCATTCTAACAGTTCACACAAAACACTGGGACAAAAGGTTCTAAAGCTCTAACTAAGGTTTGTGGATGTTGTTGTTACTACGCCTGTATATCTATGTTAGGCGTGATAAAGATATGTGTCTTTTCTTTTTCAGCCTAAACTTACATTTGTAAAATCATGACAAACCACCACAAAGAAATGAAATTGAAGGTAGAATTTTACAGGATCTCTTTCAGAGTTCTGCAGCTTGGATTAGGATATTTGTTTGCTTAAATTAGAAGTCTGTATCTAAGCAGTCACTAAGAAAAGGGGCTCAGCTGCTTTTAGGGTGGCCATTTTCAGATTTCAAGGACCCTTAAATACATGGAACAGCCTAAGCAGAGAAGAATGCATGCCCAGCACCACTCCAACCTGCTGACAGACATCATATGCATTGGAAGGTGATCAAGACTTTTTTTCCTACCACTAATGGGATAAATGCATGTGCTGAATTTCCAGGAGAGACGAAAGAAACCACAGCAGGAGAAACATCTGAACACTCCTGCCCCAAATTTTTGCTGCCCCTAACTGTCTGTTCATTTGCTTCTGAAATGAGTATTCAAGACAAACAAGCCAATCTTTCTTGGGAACTGCATCAGCCGCCAGAGCACTCACTGTAAGTGCACAGTAGTCCAAGCTGTTCAGCTTGACCATGAAACACCGGGCCTCTGTCAGTCTCTCTTCCATGAGTGATCCCATTTTCTTCATCTGGTAAATCAGAACACTCTTCTCTATAAAGACAGGATGAGGGATTCATAATCTACTACCTGCCAAAGGATCATCAGTTTCTCTAGGGAAAATATCCAGAACCTTTATGAATAGTGGTGGACAGAAATGTGCCCTCCTGCCGTTTTATTTTTTTGGCCAATTGGCAACTACTGAAAGACTAAGGGCATCAGAAAACACTGCTCCAAAGCCTCACTATTCCAAAACTGTGCAATCATGGCACAGAATATTTCATTTGGTCTTTGGTGTGAATATAAATTCTCTCCCTTTATCCTCTTAGAAAAATCCTATGCAGGGTGAATCCTTTGTCTTTAAAAATAGGACACCCCCAAATACTCCTAAGCCACAAGCAGTAATTTAGGAAGTGTTTTTAGAAACACACAAAAAGGCCAAAGCCACCAATGGCAAAGAAACTTTTTAATAGATTGAGGGTGTTTATTAAACTTCTCATTAGATTCCCACGGGCATAAAATGCCTCTGAAGAATAAGTTGAAGACAGGGGTATGTCCCATGACCACTGGATGACCTCCCCTGCTTTACGGTTCCGATGCTCTGCTCTGTTGGCAAGACACACAATGTGGAAGGATCCTGGCGTTTAAACAGAGGCTGTTTGAACACTCTCTACATGTGACCCCAGAGCTGGAGACTCCGTGAGACACACATCCTCACTCAACTCATGTTTAAATCTGGACCTTGTTTCTTGCTTTAAGACAGGCTATTTTAAAAGTAGTTTTAGGTTTATAGGAAAATTGAGCAGAACTACGGGGATTTCTCATATACCTCTTGCCCTTACACATGCTTAGCCCCTCTAACTGTCTACATTCAGCAGCAAGGTGGTACATGTGTTACAAGCAATAAAGCTGCACTGATACATCATTACTATCTGAGCTCTATAGATTTATTACAGTTCCATCTTGCTGTTGTTTTGTCTATGGGTTTTGACAGAGGCATAATCACATACATCTCCCATTGACAGCATCACACAGAATGGTTTCACTGCCCTAAAAATCTTCTATGTTCCATCTAGTCATCCCTCCTCAACCCCACCCCTACCCTCAACCCTGATGATCATTGATTTTTTTACTGTCTGCACAGTGTTGCCTTTTGAAATGCATCATATAGTTGGAATCATTCTATATGGAAGCTTTTTCCAGATTGGCTTTTCTTGCTTGGTAATCTGCATTTGAGGTTCTTCTAAATCTTTCCATGACTTGATAGCAAATCTCTTTAGTGTGGAGTAACATTTCATTATCTGGATGTACCACAGTTTATTTATCCATTCACTTACTCAGGGAATCGTGGTTGCTTCCAAGTTTCGGAAATTATGTAGAATTCTGCTATAAACATTTGTGTGCAGGTTTCCCTGTGAACATAAGTTTTCAACTCATTTGGATAAATACAAAAGAATACAATTGCTAGATCATATGGTAAGAGTATGTTTTATAAGAAACCGCCAAACTGTCTTCCAATGTGGCCCTTATTTTTTTTTTCTTTTTAACCCAGAAGAAATTGTCTTGGGGCTCCAAATTTCTCATGTTCATGGCACCATCATCTTCATAAGATGCCTCTGAATATAGGCTGCCTTGGGGCTGGGAAAACTGGGTCTCCTTTCTTACTTCTCGGATCTCTGGGCAGGGCTCCTGGAAAAAGATTCCGGCACTGAGCAGTATACACTTATCAGGTGTCAAAAGTCCTATCCATGGACATCCCTGGTGGTCCAGCAGTTGAGAATCCACCTTCCAGTGCTGTGGGTGCAGATTTGATCCCTGGTCAGGGAACGTAGTTCCCACATGCCTCGGGGCACCTAGGCCCACATATTGCAACTACTGAGCCTGTGCACCACAAGGAAGACCCAACACAGCCAAAAATAGAGTTTTTTAAAGACCCTATCCAGAATCCTTCTCACATCTGTTTCCTGTCAGGAGGAGACTGCACCCCAATCACAGTTTAGTCAGTGTAATTTTATTGGCAGCAGTTTTTCCCCGAACGAAAGCCAAACTTAAGGATTACAAATCACAAAAGTTTTTCAACAATTTGCATGTTGGGCTGTCAGGTTGCTCACCCTTAGTAGTTGGTCATTTTCCATCCAGCTCTAGGATTTTCTCAGGTTGAGAAATACTTCGTCATCAGTTAGGCTGACGGGTCTGGAGCAGGACAAAAATCTCTAGAGATTCAAACGTCCACACGTTCAAGAATTCTTAATTGGACTGCCCTGGTGGTCCGGTGATTAAGAATCCGCCTGCCAATGCAGGGGACACGGAAAGCTCAAGTGCTGCGGCAGCTGAGCTTGCACACCTGAGAGCCCGTGCTCTGCCACGAGAGAAGCCACTGCAGTGAGAAGCCTGCCCGTGCAGCTAGAGAGCAGCCCGTCACCTCTGCTAGGGAAAGCCCACATGCAGCAGTGGAGACGCAGCGCCGCCATAAATGAATGACTGAATAGATAAATGAAAAACAGAAGTGAAAGGGGTCTAGTTCCCAGTTACAACAAGGGAAGCCACGGTCAGGCGGCTCATCGCCCATAACCTTGGGCAGGGCCAGCTCATCCAATGGTGGGCGCCCTGGCTCGTGCCCACATGTGTGTGGCAACCCACAAAAAATTTAAAAAAAATTCTGAATGAGTGAAGGGACAGACAGGGTCACTTTCCACTGCCATCCATGGCACCCATCCCTTTCCTAGGGAGATTCAGATACACACACATCCTCTTATGGACCTGGACAGGCCCCACTGAGACTGTGGGTCTCACAATCAATGACAAAATGATAAATCACTGCCACTCGTACCTGCTCAGGATTCTCTTAAGGACACATCCTTGCCAGAAAATATCCACATGTCAATCCCCACAGTCCAAAGACATACAGAAGTAAACCTGGGACATACATAATAATGAAACACACAGATCTTAATATCCACAACATAATTGGTTGGCCTTTAATTAGCAACTTATAAAAGAGGATCTAACTATGAATGTTGGGATTAGTAAATTTGAAATTCTTTGGGTGACTTTGAAGAAAATGTAAGGTATACTTGTATTTGAGGACTACGATTTTGAGAACTTGTTGATATAAGTATTAAAAAAAAAAAAGTGCTGTGAACTGCATTTCTGAATAACAGAAGTGAAAAGGGGTTAGTTCTTGGTTAATAAGATGCAGAAGAGAAAGTTAGACTGCACGGCACTGGTCGGGTTCCTAACAGCAAACATTCAGCACAGTCATACTAATGATACAGGAGGATTCAGAGATGGATCCTACGCAAAGCTCTGAGCAGAGCACAGCAACCTAGAGGAAGTCACGATCACATGCAGATCAGAAGGGACAATGGGAAGCAATATTGGAATCCAAAGAGTTGTGTATAAAGAGGCTGCTGCACAGCCTTGACTTTCAGAGACAAACACCATCAACCAGTCGCAACAGGACAGGGAGGCAGAGAGGGGAACGACTATCCCAAACTCCTCCTCTCCCCTCCTCCCGTAGCCTGCCTCTGTCTCTTTCTGGTAGAACACTAAAAGAGAGACGGAACAAGGGCAGCCTATGATGCAGAAATTAGCCAGAAGGAGCAATTCTCTTAGCTAAGTTTAAATCTACACAAACTCTGTTTCTTATTAGCATGATTAAAGCGCTTCTCTTTAATATCCAGCTGCTTAACTAACCTTTTGGTTTAATCACAAAGGAATGTAACTCTTAACAGTAAAGCTTTTGGTGACCACAAACTTTATGCAACATTTGTTACAGGAAATCATATTCATTCACTTAAATAAAAAATGTTTGTCATCAGAAGATAAACTCACACACTTAAGTTATGGATGTGTTCACCAACATCGACCTTATAATCCATCCAGCCGCCTGTAAATGAACTCATCCTTCTTGTGTTCATGAAATGAATCATATGGATTTTCTTTTAAGCAGAGAGCATCTTGGCTACTTTTCTTTTATAGCTGTAGAAAGAAAAGTAATCTCATTTCTTACACATTCATCTAACTATATCACAAACTTACTTTGAGTTTTTGTAAATAACATAATTCTGTTACCTCCCGTTTGGAGAACTTCTCTGTTCTTTGATATTTACTTAAGTCATGGTTAAACTTCTTAGACCTTGAAACATATAGAGAAATTCTGAATTATCAGGATTTTATATAGTAAATTGTCTTTTACTTAAAATCACCCCCAAAAAGTGACTCTGGACCTCTGCAGGACACTCAAAGCAATTACCTGGAATTAGGGAAATAAGAAAATATGTATGTATGTATGTATGTATGTATGTATGTATGTATGTGTCTCTTCAAAACTAATCTGCCTATAGGCAATGTCAATGAAAGGATGGGGTACAGACCTGAAGTGTTCAGTGTCCCCTGTTTTCCTTATGCTTAACTCTGCTGACATGTAAGTTCTGTGATGACAGGACTATGGAAAATTGACTTGGCAGCACTCCTTCATATGTACTCACCTAAGACAATAATACAGGAATACATTAAAGCACATTTGCCTCTGACACAAGCACAACAAAACAAGCAAATTTTATTGGAATCAAACATCATTTTTATGCTTCTTGTTTTAAAATGCAAATTCTATGCAGCTTTCTTTGTAAATTTATATAGCCACCAAATATTTTTTAAAAAGAATTTATTCTCCACCTACATAGTATGGCTCAGCAAGTAGTTATGGGTCAGTTCTAGAACCTTTTCTGTAAGATCCCACTCTGTGCTTATTGATCCCATTTTCCAAGGTCTTCCTTTCAATCCAAGCCCTGTACTCCACAGATTTTAGAAGAGATCTGGTGGTGGTGGTGTTTATCAATGTGCGTCTGCTAAGTCACCAGGCTCCTCAGTCCATGGGATTCTCCAGGCAAGAATACTAGAGTCGGTGGTTATGCCCTCCAAGGGATCTTCCTGACCCAGGGATCCAACCCGCATCTTACGTCTGCTACATTGGCAGGCAGGTTCTTTTACCACTAGCGCCACTAGCAATACATTTGCTCAAAGTCAGATGTTATTGAATCCTTATTTTTCTTCCTCTAACCTCACCTTGACCTGATCCTGTGCAACCTGCCCTGACCCTTTCTAGGTAGTCAATGTCAAACACTAGTATGCATCCTTCCACACCTTTCCCCGTAATCATAGAATTACACACACACTCACAAACACAAGTAACCTAGGTTTGAAGGACTATCTTACACAACTGATTTTCACCTTATAGTCTCTACATCTACTGTTTCACACTTACACATGTAAATCTCACCAAGAAAGTTGACATAGATTTACTCATTCTTTAGTCATACATACATATTTGATACTTTAATACTAAGTTCAATCTCATCCACTATCACCACTCCCTCATACAGTATCATCCTTCTAGTTCCAAACTATCATTTCAAGGGACTTCCCTGGTGGCTCAGAAGCTAAAGCATCTGCCTACAATGCAGGAGACCCAGGTTTGATCCCTGGGTTGGGGAAGATCCTCTGGAGAAGGAAATGGCAACC
The DNA here is from genome assembly GCF_014754425.2 of Oryx dammah. Taxonomy (NCBI): domain Eukaryota; kingdom Metazoa; phylum Chordata; class Mammalia; order Artiodactyla; family Bovidae; genus Oryx; species Oryx dammah. The sequence continues at coordinate 2,012,788 of NW_024080556.1, read as the reverse complement.
CACTCCAGTACTCTTGCCTGGAAAATCCCATGGACAGAGGAGCGTGGTAGGCTACAGTCCATGGGGTTGAAAAGAGTCGGACACAACTGAGCAACTTCACTTTCACTTTTCATCATTTCAAGTGTGTTTCATCAAACTCAATGCATCTGCTTTCCTGTTTTAAGAATCCAATCTCTCAACATCTATCTTTCAATAAGAGAATTTGCCAAGTCATATTGAAAGCAACAATTTATGTACTTTATTTTACTCCTTACATCTCACTTGGTTTGTTCATTTTTACTTTGTTTTTGCTTACTCATTCTTTCTTCTTGCTTTGGCTGTTTTGTTAGTTACTCCCTTTTCCCCCCTGTATTTAATTTGAAATTCGGTACTTTTCCACTCTGTCAGTGTTTACCTTCTTTTTTCCAGCACTCACAATCAAGCTCTTATTTATCTCTTTTTATATGAAACCAAAATAACAACTATTTCTCCCAACTGAGATGAGCTATTTCCCATTGTTTTTTTTTCCCTTCCCCAACGAGACCACTAAAAGGCTTTTCTTTCTCCACTGCTTGGTGCTGAGTTCTGTAGAATGCTTCACCATTCTTTATTCCCCCAACTTCAACACCTAAATCCTTTTTTAGGTAAACATTTAGTAACCTGCCGCTTCCCTTTCCATATGTCCCTTTTGCTTTGACAATTTATATTCAGCACTTAAATTGTACATTTATTGTTACAGTATCATTAGTAAGTTGCATATACTTAATGTGATTTGCATAAATTTACATCTGCTCTTGCACATGTTTAATACTGTTTGCATATATTTACATCTATTTATATATGCATGCTTGCTGTTCTTTTTCTTCACCTATATTAAGGTTTCTTTTTTTTTTTTTTACAGTAACTGCCCCATTTAGAGTGTGTGCCTGATAGTTTCTCAGAATCCTCACAAATCTACAAATATTTCCTATACCTTAGCAAATGAATTATATCAACAGCCTCAGCTTGCAGACCTTTCCTCCCAGTTCAGTTCAGTCACTCAATTGTGTCCAGCTCTTTGTGACCCAATACTTCCTCCCAATAGTCTATAGCAATTAGTCCACCATCTTGCCTCTAGAATTCCAATATTATATTTCTTCCTTTGTAAAAACTCTGTTTTTTTCGATTTAGAAACCTGCAAGATTTTCTCTTTGCATCTTCCACCTTATCAAAGTCTTTCCCTGGTAGCTCAGCTAGTAAAGAATCCACCTGCAATGCAGGAGACCCCCGTTCGATTCCTGAGTCAGGAATATCCCCTGGAGAAAGGATAGGCTACCTGCTCCAGTATTCTTGGGGTTCCCTAGTGGTTCGGATGGTAAAGAACCTGCCCACAATGTGGGAGATCTGAGTTCAATCCCTGGGTTGGGAAGATCCCCTGGAGGAGGGCATGGAGTAGCTTGTCAAAAATTTTCTGTCTATTCTTCATATTTTCAGCCTTTTTCTATTGTCGTTTACATTTTCCTGAATTTCTTTTAAGACCTTGCTAAATTAAAAATGTTTCCATTTAAAATTATGTTTTACTTAACCCCACCCTCTTTCAGCATATTACCACATTCTATTTTCTTTTTCCTACACTTTTTAAATGAGACCAGGTGGCTCAGTGATAAAGAATCTGCCTGCCAATGAAGGAGATGCAACTGACCAGGAGTTGATCTCTGGGTTGGGAAGATCCCCTGGAGAAGGAAATGGCAACTCACTCCAGTATTCTTGCCTGGAAAATCTCATGAACAGAGGAGCCTGGCAGACTAGAGTCCAGGGGGTCGTAAAGAGTCAGACACAACTGAGTACACACACAGGCAGGGAAGCAATGACTTTTTACACATTCGTTCACTCTCCAGTACATGTTAGGAGCCTGGCAGACTAGAGTCCAGGGGGTTGTAAAGAGTCAGACACAACTGAGTACACACACAGGCAGGGAAGCAATGACTTTTTACACATTCGTTCACTCTCCAGTACATGTTTGGTGCATTCTGTCATGGGCATTTTTAGATGTTGGGGATGCAATAATACATTTTAAAAAGACAAAATGCTTACTGTTACTGAACTTGTTTTCATTTCATTCTTTCTTATACCCAGTGAAATCAACCCCTCGTATCCCCTCTGTCCCTGCCCTGTCCAAGGCTGCTCTAGCAAAGATCAGAGATGAACTTCCAAACCTCAGTGATCTACATTTGACACTTTTCTCAACGTCTTCTTGACTGTGATAATGCAATTGTATCTGTTAGAATAACGGTCATTGCAAATAAAGAACTCAACTAAAATTGGCCTAAACAGTAATTTATAAGGTTATCATTATTGGCATTTTCAGTTATGGCAGGTGTCAGGGCTGATTTGATTAGGCAGCTCACCAGGAACTTGGTTTCTTTCCTTGGATTCTGGTTCTCCAATGTCAGTTTCATTCTAGGTCATAACAGTTCCAATTTTCACATTAATAGGCCATACCTATTAATCAGAAGGAGGAGCTTACCTTTCAGGAGCTTTTTTATTTCCCCCAAAAAAACCTCCAGCAAACATCCCATCATGTCTAATTAAATTTAATTGGGTCTCTGCCCCTTTCCTAAACTAATTTTCTTCTCACCCTAAAAATGTTCTGATTGTCTTAGGATTGGGTTATTTGAACCCATCATTGTGGCAGTGGTTTAGGATTACTCTGAAGAGCTGTATAAACCAGGGCTCACCCCTAGGGCTGAGTTTGAGTCAGCTTTTGAGGACACACATCAGCAGCATAATGGAAAGATGTGTGGATACCCAAACAAAAACCTGGGTACTGCAGGGAAGGGAAAAGCGGGGGAACTATTGCTCAGTTGACCATAGACAAATGCCAATCAGTTTCCTTCTGGACCGTCAATTCAACTTTGTGGCTTTCTAGAATTTCATCTACAGCAATTTGGGGTAGTTTCATCTACTTCTTCATGACTTTAACTACCAACTCTATGATAGGCACTCTCAAATTTATGTCTGAAATCTCAGCTTCTTTCCTGGAATCTAATTTGTATTTCCAGCTACAAGATAACTGTCTTGGCTCATTAGTATTTCAAACTTAACCTATCCAATACTTGCACAGACATCACTAGTAATCCAAAAGAGAAATCTGAAAATAATCTTTGACAATCATCACTTTTGCTTGTTAATACTTTCTCCAATATCAGGGAGCTTCTTGCACCAAATATCTGGACCTTCTTTACCATCGTGCACCTTGTTTAGGTGAATATTACAGTCATTTAACACACCTGAGAGTTTTGTTGAGGAGAAGTTTAACATTTAAACTTTGCTGCTGACTACATGCTTTTTCATAAAGCTCTGTGCACTTTTACAACATCAAGTCAATGTGGAAAACCAGCTTGTTTAGTCACTTAGTTGTGCCCAACTCTCTTGCAACCCCATGGGCTGTAACCTGCCAGGCTCCTTGTCCATGGGATTTCCCAGGCAAGAATGCTGGAGAGGATTGCCATTTCCTTCTCCAGGGGATCTGCCTGACCCAAGGTGCAAACCCATCTCTCCTGCATTGGCAGGCAGATTCTTTAACGCTGAGCCACCAGGGAAGTGCAGTAATCCAGCTTAGTAACATGGGAAAGGTTCATGTCATTACCTTTTGTTCTTAGACTTTCCTTGGAATCTTGACCAGAACTAAGTAACTGAAAATACCTTGTTTTTTCATGTCTCTGTAGCACTGCCTGTTCCCCTTGGTTGGAATTTTCTTTTTTCCTTGGGCTCCTGCATGACATATACTCGAGCTCACCCCGAAACCTCTGACAGAGTTACTGGCTCTATCTTTCCAAATCCCTTACACAGACTTAATCTTCTAGTATAGACAGTCTACTATTGTCAAGACATACTGTATTGTAATTATTCAGCTTTATATCTATCTCCACAGCAGATAGCCATGCCTTTGCTGGGTATGTAAAGATGTGAAAAATGTGTGTAAGTATGGAAAGAGAGAGAGAAGTGGGAATATGCTGGGGTAATAAACAATCATCTATATAGTGGACTTAGAGAATTGTTTTCACTTTTTAGTAGATAGATTTTATATGAGCAGAAGGAAATCATTTGAGGATGAAAATAAGGATCTGAATCTACATTCTTCTACTAATTACAATAAGAACTAGAGTCTTTTATAATAAGAACTTTTCTCTCCAGGTCCAACATCAATAATTTGCAAATGTGGATGATTCTAATCAGCCAAAAACTTTTAGGCAGACTTTGGAGCATTATGGGGTATGCAGTTCAGTGAAAATGTTATGACTTAAATGAAGCATGTTACGTTGGAAATGTGTGTCTGGTTTCACATGCTGGAGTTCAGATCTGCATAAGGACTAACACAAAAATCACAAGAGGAGAGCAGATATCTTTCTGCCCCATTTAACAAACAACTTTTTTTTCTCATTTCTTGAAGATGGAGCTCTTGTTTCACTTTCTTATTGCCTATCAATCAGCTGAAGAACACATCTGCAATTGGGGTTCTTTCATAAGACATAAGCCCTGGCAGCAGCAGCCGACACTCATCGGAAAGCTCCATCCTAAATTACCTTTGTCAGACTGTATAGAAAGTAAAAGGCACACTTCAGTCTCATTTGATTAAATCAGGGAATGTACCAACTCGCCAAAGAATGACAAGTCCTTTCCATTTACATGCTCCATTAACTGCACTTCACCGGAAAAATAAATCTCAGTGCAGTTCTTTACCTCTGCTCTTCTAATTGCTACTTACAAATTCTTTTCTCCCAATCATGCTATCTCTCATAAATCAGGAAGCCAACACATTTGTAGCTGAGTCCCTGGCTCTAATTTAACATGATATGCCACGATTAATGCCAAAGGCAAATAATATACCAAGTTACCATGGGAACCAGGGCATGAAAAGGTAAAAAGGTAAAAGCCCTCCCTGACACAAGATGGGTGGGACTTCTGTGGAGACCTGTGCCCCACCAACACCAGGGGCCATGTCATTTTGGCAAAATTCCTCAGACCCAGCCCATTCCCAATCCCAGAGATGTGTGGATCCATCTTTTCTCCCTTGAAATTTAACATGCAATTAGTCCATACCTTCAAAGGAGACAAATTACTGGATCATTATTCAGATTACAGATTCTTCATTGTACACTTACATTCAAAAACCATGGCATATGACAAAAGATTAAAAAACTTGCAAAAGTGATACCTGAAGGTATCACTATCATTAAAATAGTATATTTCACTTTACAAAAGCGCTCACTCATTCCAAGGTTCTGTAAGTTGTAATAAGTATTTTTCTACCTTCCAATTCATATATACACATAGAGGATACTTTCAAAGTGAGAGAAGGGGTTATATGGTTTAAAATCAATTAGAAATAAAAACCAAGTATCTCTAGAGTTACAAAATGAGAATAAATTATCTCACTTTCCAAAATATTTATTCATATAGGGCTTCAGTGATAAGGCTTGTTTCTAGTGATGTAAAACTATATCACATGCATTTATGTCTGTGCCCTCTACACACAAGGAAAGAGCACCCATATAACATTTCTTTGTCAGCTTCCTTCACTTATATCTTTATTTACTCTGCTTTAGCCTCATGCAAACAGGGAATTTCAATTATAAGGAAAGAAATCATTGAATTTCCACCATAAGGAAAATATTTCTCTAGAGAAAGAAACAAAGAAAATGCAAGCCATGGTACTAACATGAAAATATATAATTTCTCTGGGGAAAAGTCAATGCAAATGTATGTATGGTATTGAATGATGTCATTCATTTATTTTCTTGCAAATTTTTCTCCATTTTATTCAGAAAATGATTTAAACAACTGAGCTGAAGTAAACAACCACATTCTCCTTTGGTACAGTCCTGTAAGATTTAAAGTTGAAATTGGTGTGCAAATGCCATGTTGGTCACCAGAGAAGACAAATCTTTGCCATACATGTTGATTTCATTGAGGCTGAAATTATTGCTAACAGTCTTGGGTTCATTAAATTCAGAACATATTTTATGGAGTATTTTGGCCATCCAATTTTAAAACCATGTGTATTTTATGGAAATTTTTAATTCAGAAGAGTTTGATTCCTTTTGAAATCATTAAGATTTAAGTGAATTTCTTGATGTTGACCAGGAAAGTCAGTTAAACCTACACTATAATATTGAGCTTGATGACTGGCAATTAATGAGAGGCCAGTGTTAAAATTAGTGTTTTGTTGCAGGAGTGGGAGCAGTTGTCGACATGTATCAAGAAGCTAATCATGAAATTTTGAAGGATCAGAGCAGATGAGAGGGTACAGGTTTATTGCAGTCTTCAAATAATTCAGACATCTTGCTCTTTTAGTGGCTAAATAAATAATGTCTTTCACATATATCTTTTCTAGTTGTGTGTGTGTACATACCATTATATTAATAAAATACAAGTTTATTGAATAGAGTAGTTTTTTCAAGTAAATCACTTTTAAACACAACTAAGCATTAGGTGATCCAGTGAAGTGAAAGTCGCTCAGTCGCTCAGTCCGACTCTTTGCGACCCCATGGTCTATACAATCCATGGAGTTCTCCAGGCCAGAATACTGGGGTGGGTCGCCTTTCCCTTCTCCAGGGGATCTTCCCAACCCAGGGATCGAACCCAGGTCTCCCGCATTGCAGGCAAATTCTTTACCCACTGAACCACAAGGAAAGCCCAAGAATACTGGAGTGGGTAGCCTATCCCTTCTCCAGTGGATCTTCCCAACCCAGGAATCGAACCAGGGTCTCCTTCATTGCAGGTGGATTCTTTACCAACTGAGCTATGAGGGAAGCCTAGGTGATCCATGAGGACAGCAAATGATATTATACTAGAATTAATTCTACTACTAATAAAATGTATTGAATGCTTTCCATATGCCAAACACCCTGCTAAAGATCATCCCAAAATCATCTCATTTGATCCTCAAAACAATTCTATGAGGTAAATATAAGCCATACCTCATACCTTTGCCAAGGTCACATATATACTTCCTATTTATCCATTGTAAAGCCTTTCAGAAAAGAATGTAAGAGAGTAGACTTTATTAAGAGGCTATTGCTTCACATTTCACCACCTCAAATAATAGTCATCCTAGACAATACAGGAAGAAGGAAATGCTATCTATCTGGTGAGCCAGGGCCAAGATCAGATAGCTGGTAGTGTGTATACTTGACACCCATACAATTTAGGTTCCATACACTATACCAAGCTCAGTCTAGCTAAACAAAACATACAAGAGATAAGACTCTTGTTCGCAGCAGTGTTATATATTGTATTACCATTCACAGCTGCTCCTCTGTGGGAGGATTACACATCTCCATCCTGTTGACAACAGGTTTAGACAATGTGACTTTCTTCACACAATGAAATGTGAACAGAAGGTGACACACACCACTTTTCAGCAGAAGCTTTCAGATCCAGCCCATGAATCTTGTTTCTATTTCTATTTTCCCCTCTGTTATGAGCTCAGCAATGTCCCGGATAGGAACTTCCCCATCAGCCTCAGCTCAAGATTGAAGACAACAGATGGCAAAACCCCAGCCAGCCATGGTGAGCCCATACATGTGAGCGGGAAATCTACTTTCATGGTTTAAATCCCCTACATTTGGGAGGTCTTTTGTTACTACACATTTGCATTGTTACCCCTACAGATACAAACAATGTAACACAGTGATTAAGGGAATGAGCTCAGCAACCTGCCTAGCCTCCAAGCACAATCCCATCACTGTTATTTATTCACGCTATTGAAATTCAGTTTCAACAATCTAACCTTTGAATAAGCCAAAGCAAATGTATAACAAATTAAATTTGGTCCCTTGAATACTCTCACTGACTCATATGGAAAAGTAGGATAAATTACAATTGGCTTACATTAAGCCAAACACATTACAAAGTTCATACCTCTTAAAAAATTTTTTAAGTTTTTCCAGTCCATACGTTCAATATTTAAATTGTATACTTATCTCTCTTTCCATTATTGAAAATATAAAACATTAAGATTTCTCTATTTCTAATCTCTATACTTTAGAGTCCCATGCTCAAAATAATGGTACAAGGTTGTCTGATATGTCATTTTGGCAGTTGATCATTCATTTCTTATCACTGTTTACCATACTTACAAGTTTTGATAAGGAAATAAATTGAGGATTTGTTCAGGTAATTACACCTTACATGCTTTCAAAATGATTTAGAGTTGCTTACAAAAATATAGATACTGCAACAGAGCCAAGGAAATGAAAAATGAGTGCAAAGGAGAATAAAGGCAGGCCTATTAGATGGATTTGGTACATAAAATGGAATCCAACAGGAGCTTACATGCTAATTTAAAAGCTCTGCAAATTCAGTTTTTGAGATTCCTGGTGTCCAAAGCAAAGAGAGAAGCATAATCCCTTATTAGATAATGATCCAAAAACCTTAAAAAGCAGTGACTCAAGAGAAGTACAACTTTTCACAACATGGAAATCTGTCAAGCATTTCTTCTGTGGGTCAACATAAAAAAGAAAATGTGATATAGCATCCTTAACAATGTCCTTATCAATATCCCTACAAGCAAACAGCAAAAATGTAAGAAATTTCCTACTCTGTATTCCACTAAGACTTGAATTTCATTCTTATGACTTAAGGAAATACCTAACTCAAGATGTTCTTCCAAGTTATTTATTTACACTAAATGTATATATAGCCATTTAGACTATGTCAGGTTCTTTATATATAATGTTCCATGTGGCATTTCTGAACCAAAAACAAAGTTAATGATGGAAACATTGGTCATTGTTTTAGATACTCTGTGGTGTGTGCGCTACAATTTACTTAGACCAAAATGTTGGGAAAACATTCTGGTTTATCTGCAAAAGAATCTTGAACAAACAAGATCCAGATCTTTTCAATTCAAGATCATATTCTCCTAGTGAATTCAACAATCTTTACATCCCTTGCCATCAACATTTTTTTTTCCTTTGTCACCTTCAATTCCACAGTTATTTTTCATTTTGACTTTCCTGAAACCTGTCTTCTTCTTCTATAACTGATGTCACTGGCTGGGTACCTCACTTAAGGTGACAATGACTTAAAACTATCCAATGGTTGTGACTCATTACAGATACCCTCTATTTGTGTTCATATAGAAACTATATAATAATATGACCATTGGCACTTCTCTATGGAGTGCCTTGCTCTCTATAGAATTTTCTGACCTTGCTTGTCTTCCAACATCAATTATTTTCAGAGTAAAGTTGGGCCTTGGGGAAGAGCATCAACAAAAGCAGCCTAGAAAAATGGGGAAAGGACAATCAACAAAACGAACGGATTTGAGTACCTCTCAGATCTCAGACTCAAACTTGGAAAAGTGGTTTTCAGAAGCCATCGAATGACCTGATATGAAAAAAATCTTCATTTAGATTTATAATTGGTTCTGCTATTCATTTCTAAATACATAAGGATTTTGCCTGGAGAAACCCATGGATGGAGGAGTCTGGTGGGCTACAGTCCACAGGGTCGCAAAGAGTCAGACACAACTGAGCGACTTCACTTCACTTCAAGGATTTTTAAAATATTTCATTTTACATTAATATCAATATTTAATATTTAATTTAATATTAATATCTCAAAATTTAATATTGAGACATGCTGTTCCTATGCTTGTTTGACCCAGAGAAAGTTCATCTCCTTGTGCTTCCATTTCTTCATCTTTAAAATATAGATTATAATAAGTCCTGTCTCATGGGGCTGAGAGTTACATGGGTTAAAATTCCTAAACCAATTAGAGCCATGCTTGGCACACAGAGCACCATAAAGTGCCTGCTATAATTATTATTCTCTTAAAAAATAACTTCTAATGTTTTCAAAATGTTATTGTTCCCTATATTTTTCCTCATTAAATATTCAATGACATAAAATGATAGAAATGAGCACCATGAAAATGGAAACATATTTTTAATTTTTCAGATGAATGCCAAATTCTACCTCATTAGGAAGAAATGAAACTACAAGTTTTCCTTCCCTTGCACACACAGTTTTAATCAGCAGACACCATGACATTTCAATCAGTGATAATTCAAGAAAGATTTGTTTTTGCTAACATCTCTTCACAAATTAGTGTTTTTTGTTAAAGGCTTAAATAAAGCCAGCTCCAGTTTTAGATGTGCTTTGATTCAAAGACTCTCACTGTCTATTCAGCTTGTCTACAGGGCCTGTCCACCCATCCTTAGGTTGGCAGCAGGTTACAATGAAAAGAGCACTGGTCTGGAAATCAAAAACTTATCATGAACTGTCTGTGTCACTTGCTGGTTCTTTATATTTAAACAAAGCATTTTGCCTAATTTGAACTGAGTCTCCTACAGGAGTTGAATGGAGATGGTCCTTTATTATTACGAAGTGCCATGCGCTCGGTCGTGTCCTACTCTCTGTGACCTCGTGGACTATAGCCCGCCAGACTCCTCTGTTCATGGGATTCTCCCAGCAAGAATACTGGAGTAGGTTGCCATTTCCTCCTCCAGAGGATCTTCAGGAATCAAACCCACAGCTCCTGTATCTCCTGCATTGCAGGCAGATTCTCTATAAAATTCTGTAATTCTTAGAAGCTTTTCATGTTATCTACATCTGTTGGATAATGTGACATTAACTCCCCTGAAGTTATCCATCTATATACAAACTTGTATAGAAAATGAATTCTCATCTAGATCATTCATATATTACCCAGAATTTCATGCTTCCTAGGAAGAACAGAAAATAGTTCATATTTAAAGCTATTTGATACTTAAATAACTAGAATATCCTTAACAGCACTGAAACTCTCATCTCTTTCTTTCCACAGAGAATACACATAGATTTGACTGTTTTTTGTTTGCTTGTGTTTTTAATCTTTGCAATGCTCTCCAGGTTCTGGTTGCTGCTTCTTGTTAGCTGGTCACATATACAAGTGACACAGTCATTGCCAGCATTTGCTTCTCAAAATAAAACTCCCCAAAGACAGCTTTTTCACTCTCTTGTATACAAACATATAGCTATCTTCTGGAATTCTCACTTGTACTACCAAGTGCTAAGAAGCCATTGGCTTGATTTTACTTCCAAGAGCCCTAGTATCTAAGGTTGAATGACGAGCAATCATTCAACCAGACCATATACTGCACACTCTTAGAGATACCCATGGTATCATGAAAGGTAGGAGATGGTTTCTGGAGTCACAGTCCCCCCCCCTAGAAAGGAAACAGACAAGTCAGCTAAGGAGATATGACCACAGGACTGCCACTGGCAGTGACTAGGTGAGGCAGAAGACAAAGCAGAAACCCTGAAGGATTTGATGAAATGTCCTAGAGCCAGGCCACACAGGAAGAGAGTCTAGGGTAAAGAAGCAGAGAGTTGAATAGCCAGAGGGAAAGAGGCTTAATCAATAGGCACCACTGAGAGGCATAGCCCCAAGGCAACAATGTCATGGTACCGAGAGGTAAAGTGGAGTCTCAGACTTCTCTTCTGAACCATAACAGGGATTATGTTCTTAGTCACTCAGTTGTGTCCGACTCTTTGTGACCCCACAGACTGTAGCCCACCAGGCTTCTCTGTCCATGGTTATTCTTCAGGCAAGAATACTGGAATGGGTTGCCATGCCCTCCTCCAGGGAATCTTCCCAACCCAGGGATCAAACCCAGGTCTCCCACATTGCAGGTGGATTCTTTACCATCTGAGCCACAAGGGAAGCCCATAACAGGGATCAGAGGTCTCAAGTATCAAGAATGTCCCACCCTCCCACCTACCCAGGCAACAATAGAGGTAAATGTAAACTCTTTGGAGAAAGCTGCCCTAAAAGAGACCCAGGAGGATAGCACAGACTGAAAGCAAGGATGAACTTACAAATATAAAGATCACCAAACACAGAAAAACCAGCAACAGTGTGTAAGAATCGGCAGACAAGGAATAAAGTTTTAAACAGAAAGAACTGCAGGTACTGGAATGGCTTTGACATAATAGAAAACAGCTATGTATGAAATATATAAAATTTATAAAAGAAAAATACAATTACAAAGATATGTATATAGTAAACCTAGGAGAAATAAGGGCTCCCCTGATAGCCTTCCGTGGTAGCTCAGTCAGTAAAGAGTCTGCCTGCAACGTGGGAGACCTGGGTTCAATCCCTGGGTAGCAAAGGTCCCCTGGAGAAGAAATGGCAACCCACTCCAGTGTTCTTGCCTGGAGAATCCCATGGACAGAAGTCTGGTGGGCTACAGTCCATGGGGTCACAAAGAATCGGACAGGACTGAGTGACTAACATTCATGATAGAGCAGTGGTGAAGAATTCACCTGCCAGTGCAGGAGATATGAGTTTGATCCCTGGGTCAGGAAGATACCCTGGAGAAGGAAATGGCAACCGATTTCAATATTCTTACCTGGAGAATCCCATGGACAGAAGAGCCTCGTGGGCTACAGTCCATGAGATCACAAAAGAGTCAGACACTACTTAGCAGCTGAAACAACAAATGAGAAGTAAGCAGATAGAACTGAAGAGGTTGTATTTAACAGGAATAAAAATATATATAATTGAAACTGTACATGTTAAAAATGAAAAGCTCAATGTCCATAGATAGATGAGGAAAAGAATAATAGGTTAAAGGAAAGATAGAAGTCAGGGGATGGGAGGGTGAAGCTTCCACCCTCTCATCATACTTTGGTCTTTCTGGTGACTAGCACCCATTCTGAAGCTATCTAGGAGACCCAGCCACTGGATATCTCTTTAACATACTAAAGACACTCATTACTCTGGAAATTCTAAAGGCTTTAGAAGTTTTGTGCCAGGAGCTAGGGACAAAGACCAAATATTTGTTTATTTATTTTAATGATGAATACATTCAGATGTAATAGATATTGAGAGTTCTAGTTGCTCCACATCGTCAGGGATAATTGGTACTGTCAGTCATTAATTAATGACTGATTAATTAATTATTCATTCAGTTCAGTTCAGTCACTCAGTCTTGTCCAACTCTTTGAGACTCCATGAATCACAGCACGCCAGGCCTCCCTGTCTATCACCAACTCCAGGAGTTCACTCAGACTCATGTCCATTGAGTCAGTGATGCCATCTAGCCATCTCATCCTCTGTCATCCCCTTCTCCTCCTGCCCTCAATCCCTCCCAGCATCAGAGTCTTTTCCAATGAGTCAACTCTTCACATGAGGTGGCCAAAGTACTGGAGTTTCAGCTTTAGCATCATTCCTTCCAAAGAAATCCCAGGGCTGATCTCCTTCAGAATGGACTGGTTGGATCTCCTTGCAGTCCAAGGGACTCTCAAGAGTCTTCTCCAACACCACATTATTCATTATTCACTCATTAATCTTTGAAATTTTAGTCATTCTATTGGCAATGGGTTACCATTATGGAGTTAATTTGTACTTTTCCAATGACTAATAAAACTGGGTTTTGCTTCGCTTTGTTTCCGATAAATTTATTCGTCATTGCTCAATGCTCATGTTTTATTATGTTAGGTTTTCTTTTAAGCTACTGTTCTCTTTTAGTGGATTTATATGATTATGCTTCACATCTTGAAAGTAGGACCTTCAGCTATTTTGACACTAAACAACCAAGAGTACAATTTTTTCATGGTGGTGACTAACTGCGTTAACAAAAATCAACCTTTTATTTGCTATCGATAATGTTAACATGGGCTTCCCTTGTGGCTCAGCTGGTAAAGAATCTGCCTGCAATGTAGGAGACCTGGGTTCGATCCCTAGGTTGGGAAGATCCCCTGCAGAAGGGAAAGGCTACCTACTCTAGTATTCTGGCCTGGAGAATTCCATGGACTGTATAGTCCATGGGGTCACAAAGAGTTGGACACAACTGAGCAACTGGCACTCACAATGTTAACTTGTATAATAGGACCTGCAAAATGGATGCAGACCCAGCAGCCCAGCCCACATCACAAATCTCTACTGAAGCCAGCTTGTACTAACAGAAATGCCTCCCTTTCAAGGAAAGTGAGCACCAATCGCAATCCTTCCACCCGGCTTTAGCTAGCTTACCTCACCCTAGAAAGCAGGGCCATCTAGCCTTTAAGGAAATCACCCAACCTCATTGCTAATCATGCCCTGAATCCACATTGCTTGCTCTAACAGTCTACATAGCTTGCTCTTGTCCAAAATCCCTTAGGAGGAAACCTCCATTGCTTAAGAGGCACTGTACTCTCCCAACCCATGGACTGTTTTCCCTAGAATAAAGGACAGCAAGCTCATTATTAAATTGTTTTAGGTTTCTCACTTGCAACAATATACGTAGCATAAATTAGAACAGAGGGTTTGTTTTCCCAGAAAGATTCCTTTAAGATATTTGTTCTTTAATTATATGATGAAAAAAAGACAAGCATTGTTCAAAGTACTCTTAAGTTTTTCTACAAGCAGATAAAGCACTTTAATTCTTAATTTTCAAATAGTTTAGATAAAATATTTAAATATAGCTTTTACTATTAAAGAATTTTTCTGTATATTTATAATCTATAGTAGGAGTTTTAATGTTTTAACAAAATTTTTTTAAATTTTTAATTGCAATAATTGACATATAACACTGCATTCATTTTGGGTGTACAACATAATGATTTGAGATATGTGTATATTGCAAAATGATTGCCACTGTGTTTAGTTAACATCCATCACCACATGTAGTTACAAATTTTGACTACGTGTGTGTGATGCAAACTTTCATGACCTAGTCTTTCAGCAACTTTTGAATATACAAGGCAATATTGTTAACCATACTCATCATGCTGTATATTATATCCATAGAACTTGTAACTTTAAGCTTATACCTACTGATGACATTAACCCATTTTATCCATCCTGAAAGTTGTTTCTAATGCAATTAAACTGAAAGATTTTTAGCCCCAGAGAAGCAGACAGTATTCCCAATATTTCTTATTTCTCTGAAGTCAGGAAGAGTCATTCTGCAGAGAGAAACTTGAAAGAAAGAGCCAACGAATCTCATAAGGAATGTGTGGTAGCAAGAAACATGGACCTCAAAATGTCCATCCTCAAATTCACAGAATGTCACTTTACGTTCGAAAGGGATATGTTGCATATCTTGCAGATATGATGCAAGTAGGGATTTTGAGGTGAGTACACTACACTGGATTATCAATATGGCCCTAATCTAATCCCTTAAACTCTTAAAAGCAGAAAATCTTTCCCAACTAAAGTCAGAGAGATGTGATGACAGATAAAGAGGCAGAGAAAGAAGGCACAAAAAGGCAGGCACTTGCCATTGCTAGCTTTGAAGACAAAAGGGCCTACATGTCAAAGAATGCGGGTGGCATCTAGAAACTCAGAATGACCAGCAGCCAACGTTCAGCAAAGAAAACAGGGGCCTTGGTCCTACCACTGCCAGGAAATAAATTCTGACATTATGCTGAATGAGCAAGGAAACAAGATTCTTGCCTTGAGCATCCATAAAGGTGTGCAGCCTTGTCAACAATTTGATTTTAGATCAATGATTCCTGGATCAGATTTATGACCTCCAGAAATAAAAGATATTAAATTTGTGCATTTAAACCACTAAGTATATGGTAGTATATAAACGCAGCAATAAAGAACTAATATAGGCCCACAGCAAAAAGAGAAGTGACTTTCTCAAAGTCATACAACTTTTAGGGATAACACTGGGGCTAGGACATTGTCTGATTCCACTTTTATTTATTTAATATTTTAAAAATTGAAATACATACCTTTATTTTCCCAGTAATAAATATTAAACTGCTTCCTAGTAGACATTTAGCAAATTAACAGATGTTCTGAAAGATGCAGGTAATGATGATTTTAAATTTATGTCAATTAGGTTTCAAAGGAAAGAGTTGTAAGAACATTTTTTTTTACTTAGATGAAAAGAATTTCCATATTTCTTAAAGTTTTAAATCACTTATCACTTAAGAAATGTTTCTTTTATTGGCAACAGAACAGGTGTAGGTCTCAATCAAGAAGGTTATTTTCTTTGCAACAAAAAGAATAAAATACCTAGGAATAAATTTAACCGAGAAGGTGAAAGACCTTTACACTAAAAACTATAAGACACTGTTGAAAGAAATTGAAGATGGCACAAAGAAAAAATATTTTGTGCAAACTGTTAAACTGTCCATATTACCTACAAAAATCTACATATTCAAAGCAATTCCTATCAAAATTACCATGATATGTTTCAAAACAATACTAAAATTTATATGGAAACATAAAAGATCCCAAATAGCCAAAGTAATACTAAAAATTATAAAACTATAATAACAAAATAGCATAGTACTGGCAGAACAGACATACAGATCAACAGAACAGAATTGAAAGCCCAGAAATAAACCCATACATGTAAGAACAATCAATTTAAAATAACAAACAAAGAACATATACTGAAGACAGGATAATCTCTTTAATACATGGTGCTGGGAAGCCCAGACTGTCGTCACATGCAAAAGGATGAAACTAGACCACCGTCTCACACCATACAAAAAAAAAAAACAAAGCAAAATGTAATAAAGATTTGACTGTAAGGCCTGAAACCATAAAACTCCTAAAAGAAGCTGGGCATCATTGACAATAGCCTTAGCAATATCTTTCTGAATATGTCTCCTCAGGCAAAGGAAACAAAAACAAACAAATGGGATGATATCAAACTAAAAAGCTTCTGAACAGCAAGGAAAACCACCAACAAAATGAAGACAATCTATCAAATGGGAGAAGAGATTTTCAAATTGTATATCCAATAACGGGTTAACACCCAAAATATATAAAAACTTATAAAACTCAACAACAGAAGAAAACCCAAACAACCCAATTAAAAAATGAGAAGACACGAATAGACTTTTTAACAAAGAAGACATATGAGGGCCAATAGGCACATGAAAATATGCTTAACGTCACTAGACATTAAAAAAAATGCAAATCAAAACTACAGATGGCTAACAAACACACGAAAAGATGCTCAACATCACTCATTATCAGAGAAATGCAAATCAAGACCACAATGAGGTACCATTTCACGCCAGTCAGAATGGCTTTGATCCAAAAGTCTACAAGCAATAAATGCTGGAGAAGGGGTGGAGAAAAGGGAACCCTCTTACACTGTTGGTGGGAATGCAAACTAGTACAGCCACTATGGAGAACAGTGTGGAGATTCCTTAAAAAAACTGCCTTATGACCCAGCAATCCCACTGCTGGGCATACACACTGAGGAAACCAGAATTGAAAGAGACACATGTACACCAATGTTCATCACAGCACTGTTTATAATAGCCTAGACATGGAAGCAACCTAGATGTCCATCAGCAGATGAATGGATAAGAAAGCTGTGGTACATATACACAATGGAGTATTACTCAGCCATTAAAAAGAATACATTTGAATCAGTTCTAATGAGGTGGATGAAACTGGAGCCGATTATACAGAATGAAGTAAGCCAGAAAGAAAAACACCAATACAGTATACTAACACATATATATGGAATTTAGAAAGATGGTAACGATAACCCTATATGCGAGACAGCAAAAGAGACACAGATGTATAGAACAATCTTTTGGACTCTGTGGGAGAGGGAGAGGGTGGGATGATTTGGGAGAATGGCATTGAAACATGTATAATATCATATGAGAAACGAATCGCCAGTCTAGGTTCTATGCATGATACTGGTTGCTTGCTGCTGCTGCTGCTGCTGAGTCACGTCAGTCGTGTCCAACTCTGTGCGACCCCACAGATGGCAGCCTACTAGGCTCCCCCATCCCTGGGATTCTCCAGGCAAGAACACTGGAGTGGGTTGCCATTTCCTTCTCCAATGCATGAAAGTGAAACGTGAAAGTGAAGTCACTCAGTCGTGCCCGACTCTTAGCGACCCCATGGAATGCAGCGCACCAGGCTCCTCCGTCCATGGGATTTTCCAGGCAAGGGTGCTAGAGTGGGGTGCCATTGCCTTCTCCGCACAGGATGCTTGGGGTTGGTTTACTGGGATGACCCAGAGAGATGGTATGGGGAGGGAGGTGGGAGAGGGGTTCAGGATTGGGAACATGTGTACCCCCATGGCAGATTCATGCTGATGTATGGCAAAACCAATACAATATTGTAAAGTAAAAAAAAAAAAAAAACTACAATGAGGTATCACACCAATTAAAATGGTTATTTTTAAATAGGCTAGAAATAACAAGTGTTGGAGAGGACATGGAGAAAAGGGAACACTCATACAGTGCTGATAAGAATGTAAATTGGTGTTGCCACTGTGGAAGACACAATAGAGATTCCTCAAAACGTTAAGAATAGATCCAGCTACTCAGGGCTATTTATCCAAAATGCTGCTGCTGCTAAGTCACTTCAGTCGTGTCTGACTCTGTGCAACCCCATAGACGGCAGCCCACCAGGCTCCCCCGTCCCTGGGATTCTCCAGGCAAGAACACTGGAGGGGGTTGCCATTTCCTTCTCCAATGCATGAAAGTGGAAAGTGAAAGTGAAGTCACTCAGTCGTGTCCGACTCTTAGCGACCCCATGGACTGCAGCCCACCAGGCTCCTCCGTCCATGGGATTTTCCAGGCAAGAGTACTGGAGTGGGGTGCCATTGCCTTCTCTGTATCCAAAATGAAAACACTAATTTGAAAAGATATATGTGCCTCTATATCCATTGCATTATTTACAAGATATGGAAACAACCTAAGTACACATCAATGGATGGATGGATAAAGAAGATGTAGTGTATGTGGACATGGATGATCTCGAGGGTATTGCACTAAGACAGATGGAGAAGGACAAACACCGTGTTACTTCCCAACGTGCCATGTGACATTGTATAAATATCATCCCATAAAACTTTAGTTCTACCACCTGCAAAATAGAAATAATATAACATTGTCTTCCCACATCACAGGACACCATGTTTGAAAGTATTTTCAAATAAGAAAGCTATATGTACCTGGGACATTTTTGGTACATGGAAAAGAACCCATTCATAAGAAACCATGTTCAAAGAAATATATTTTCTGAGTAATATGACAATATGTTGTGGGTGAAATTGTTCTCTCAGGTATGTATATAAATAATTTCATGGTTCCCAGATGAAGATGTGAAACCACAAGTTTCGATTAATTCACAAAGAAGCCTAAACATTAAAAGAAATAATACCCTTTGAAAGAGAACCATTAAGTATACGCATCAGACCAACAGAAAAAAAAAAAAAAAGTGAAGTCGCTCAGTTGTGTCTGATTCTTTGTGACCCCATAAGCTGTAGCCTACCAGGCTCCTCTGTCCATGGGATTTTCCAGGCAAGAGTACTGGAGTGGGGTGCCATTTCCTTCTCCAGTGGTTCTTCCTGACCCAGGGATTGAACCTGGGTCTCCTGCATTGTAGGCAGACGCTTTACCTTCTGGGCCACCCGGACCAACAAAGGAGAGACCTAAAGTCAGGTCAACAAAGAAAGGCATAGCACAGAAACTTACTGGAAGTCAAGAGTTAAACAGTAACCAGCCTGAAGAGGCTTCATGAAGAGTAGACTCTGCCCACCATGTGTCTGCAGAAATACTTGAAAGGGTCATAAAATATCCCAGTGATGAGAACTATTACATGGCTGGCTCACTCATTGCTTTGGATATAATTTGGATATAATAACATTTCATTATATTAAGAAACATAAAGCAGAAGACCTTTTAAGATATTTGATATCTAGCTGAAAAGTTTTGTCTTACAACGATAATTAGAAAACTACTATTCATATTTAGAACACTATTTCACAAAATTAACCATACATGCTCAGATAGGCCAGATACTTCCTCCTTTTAGATACAGATTTTAAAAGAATAGAGGGTGTATTCTGTTCAGCTGCTCAGAATCCAGAAATTCTCATAGTTCCTTATTACTTGTACTTTCTACTATGGAGACCAAAAACATTCTGGAGGCTATTATCCTGGTGGACAAATTGTGATTACTTATCCCTCTCTCCTTGCAGTTATTTACAAAAATCAAGCTCTCCATTCAGAATTAGGTTTTTTTAATTTATCAGCTAGTAGTGCAGCTCTTGACACATCTACTGTACGAAACTCTTTGTTGTGTTAGTTGCTCAGTTGTGTCCGACTCTTTGCGACCCCATGGGCTGTGGGCCACCAGACTCCTCTGTCCATGGGACTCTCCAGGCAAGAATTCTGGAGTGGATGGCCATGCCCTCCTCCAGGGGGTGTTACCAACCCAGGAACTGAAGTCACGTCTCCTGCTCCTGTAGACAGACTCTTTACCACCTGAGCTATCAGGGAAGTCATGTCTTTGTAAAATATAGGATTTTGAATACAATCATTAGATCACCAAAACGCATACACACACAAAAGTAAAATATTATTTTAATTTCTAAAAGAATAGTAGTTAAGAAATAGCACAACCATAATCATTGAATTATAAAGATGAACAATAAAAATAAATTATTATAATATGGGACTTCCCTGGGTCCCAGAGGCTACGAGCCCTTGCTCCCAATGCAGGGGACCTGGGTTTGATCCCTGGTCAGGGAACTAGCTCCCACATGCCAAAAGATCCAGTGTGCAGCAACAAAGAGCCAGTGCAGCCAAATAAATAACTAATTTTTAAAATAATTATAATATATTCATTCATACAAGTTGAAATAACTCCTTAAAAATTCCTGCCATCCATTCCTTGTCTTTGGAATTTCTCAGACCTGGATTTAATACTTCTCTTTGATACTTATGAATTATAGAAGCTTAACCTACTTACTCGGAGAAGGCAATGGCACCCCACTCCAGTACTCTTGCCTGGAAAATCCCATGGACGGAGGAGCCTAGAAGGCTGCAGTCCATGGGGTCGCTAAGAGTCGGATACGACTGAGCGACTTCACTTTCACTTTTCACTTTCATGCATTGAAGGAAATGGCAACCCACTCCAGTGTTCTCGCCTGGAGAATCCCAGGGATGGCAGAGCCTGGTGGGCTGCCGTCTACAGAGTCGGACACGACTGAAGCAACTTAGCAGCAACCTACTTACTATCTTCAATTTACATTGCACTTGGTTAGAATATCTACTTAATGTGACTGTGGTGAAAATTAAATACAAAGCTCCTAACATAATTCTTGATACATAATAAAGCATCTTTAAAAGGAAAATTTTTACTTGTCTTCTTGGTTCATAACCACAGGAAATTGAAGAAAATCATTCTACTTTCACAAATTAAAGGTCTTGAGAGCTAGATTCTAGTGTTCACTTCAGCAAAGTCATACTAATAATCAAAGAAGCATTTTATAATTGCATAGAACTTAATCATTTATAACACTTTGTAAATATCTCACTTGATACAAATTCATACTCTTTTGAGATATTACAATTGTGATTCAGAAAAATTAAGTGATTTAATAGTAACTTTTAGTGTAGTGGATATATTTTGGTTGCCTTGTCCTGGAAAATGCCTTGCCCTCCACTTCATTCATAAGACTCCTATGAGAACTTTCAAGTCTTATGTAAATTCATACCGGCAACAGGTCCAAGAGTGGGAACAAGACTCAAGGGCAGTCAGTAAAAGCAGACCACATTCACAGAGGCCACAAATGATTGGTCCAAGGAGGACCTCTGGCTCAATCTGAGCCAAAGGGTCTCTTCCCAAGATTCTTTGAACATCAGCTGAGAAACTTTCTGACGACAGAGCTTTGATATGTTTAACTCTGGAGCTGTTGGCATCAGTGACTTCTGTTGTTGGTGTTTAGTCGCTAAGTCATGTCCCACTCTTTGTGACCCCATGAACCTAGCATGCCAGGCTTCCCTGTCCTTCACTATCTCCTTGAATTTTCTCAAACTCATGTCCATTGAGTCAGTGATGTCATCCAAACATCTCATCCTCTGTCGTCCCCTTCTCCTCTTGCCCTCACTCTTTCCCATCATGAGGGTCTTTTCCATCGAGTCAGCTCTTGGCATCAGGTGGCCAAAGTATTGGAGCTTAAGTATCAGACCTTCCAGTGAATATTCAGGGTTGATTTCCTTTAGGATTGACTGGCTTGCTCTCCTTACTGTGCTCAAGAGTCTTCTCCAGCATCACAGTTCAAAAGCATCAGTTCTTTGGCCCTCAGTCTTCTTTATGGTCCAACTCTCACATCTCTACATGATTACTGGAAAAAACATAGCTTTGACTATATGGACCTGTCTTGGCAAAGTGATGTCTCTGCTTTTTAATAAGCTGGCTAGGTTTGTCACAGCTTTTCTTTCAAGGAGCAAGCATCTTCTAAATTTCATGGCTGCAGCCACCATCCACAGTGATTTTGGAACCGAAGAAAATAAAATCTGCCACTGTTTCCATTGTTTCCCCATCTATTTGCCATGAAGTGATAGGGCTGGATGCCATGATCTTAGTTTTTTTAATGTTGTGTTTTAAGCCAGTTTTTTCACTCCCCTCTTCCACCTTCATCAAGAAGTTCTTTAGTTCCTCTTTGTTTTTTTTTTTTTTTTGCCATTAGAATGGTATCATCTGTGTATCTGAGGTTGTTGATATTTCTGTAGAATGGGGAATGTTTTTCTGAGCCAGAGAAAGCAAGGCTTTTTTTCTTTTTCTTTCTTTTTTTTTAAACTAAATTTGGTGCTCTTTTCACCAGACAGATTGCTAATAGCCACCAGTCTTCTCCCAATACCTCCTTTCGTCACTTTTATGCATTTGATTTTGGGGCCTAAGGCAGTAAACCCTGTAGTGGGTGGTATATAAATTCACACATTAAGTATATAAGAAGGAAATGTATATATAGTATATAAGATTGAAATGACAAGACAAAGAGGGACAGACTCATGTCCTAAAACTGCTTCAAGTCACTCAGTACACATTCTAGTGCAGCTGATGAATCTTAAATTCATAAACTTGGTCTGCTTCATATAACCCCAATCCATTTCACATGAATTTTTGTTTGCCTGTTTTCTGCTTCTTAAAATGCTCAACCTCCAAGTCCACAACCTTGACATCTCTTCACCTAGCTAAGTGTTGTTACTCAGGTCATGGTGGAGAGAGAATTATTCCAGGAAGACTTCTGTAGTCTCCAAATTTGGGTTCTTTTCATCTCTTGCATGCTCTATGAGCACCTGTATTAAATCCACATGAAATCCTAAATCCTGCATTAAATCCTATCCCATTACCTGATAAAAGTTCATCAATATAATCCTAAGAGAACAGTAACTATCCTGCTCAAGGTTCTCAGTCCTATATCTTCAGAAGCTCAGCTTGTGTTTAACATATAGCCAACACTCAACAAATATTTATGCTATTCTTTGTGAATAAACTTCTTTGTTGATTTTTATAAACTTCATACCATTCTCCACCTCCAAATAAATCACTGATAAGGTATCTTACTTACTAATGAAAGCATCTGAGTTACTCAGTTGCATTGGGATGGACAACTACTCAATTCTGAAATGTCTGAAGTTCTCTTCTGAAGTTCTGTAATAAAGAGTATTAAATGCAAATTTAGATGGACATGGAAATAAGAATTGTCTTCAAAGCATGTTCAAGTGATTTTATTTATAGTAATAGCAGAGAATGGGAATGCGTATCTATATTCCTCCAAAGGACAGGAAGAATGCCAAACACTGTACCCTAAAAAAGATCACAATTGAAAATTATAAAACGGTTCTCATATAAATGGCTATTGACTCTTAGATTTTAGTAAGAACATTGTAAACTATGTACTCATATCATCAAAACCAAAATGGTTTTCCTTATGTGAGTGGACATAACTACTTAACCAAATTTCTTTCAGAATATATTAGAAATGACAGTGATGAAATGAAAAAGAAAACTCAGTTAAAGAAATATATATACTATTCATATTTCACCAGCAATATAAATGGTATGAAGTGAATAATCCTCTCACTGGGTGACATCAATCTGACATAAACAGGAGCACTAGGAGAGAAACATACCTAAATATACTTCTGTCACAAAGACTTAGGTTGAAGAGACATAGAATGAAAGCCCAATGTTTTAGTTTCTATCGACTGCTTGATGCAGTGTTTTCATCCTATTGCTGATTTTGGCCCTTATGAATATTCTGTGTTTTTCTTGGATCTTTAGAAATATCACATCTCAAATTACAGAGCAATGTGCATTCTAGGCCGGGAAAAATGGTAATGTCTAGTAATGTGGTGTGCCTAAGATTTTGCTTGGCACATGTGTCTAACAAATACTTATTGAATAAATGAATGGACTAATAAATCAGTCCATTACTTGACTGTACACTTTGAATTCTTTATTTTTGAATATGACGTTTAATTTTTTACTTGATTGTTAAACACAAAAACTGGGGCAATATATGAGAGCAAAGCAGTACTATTCAATAATCAGAATGGGAAAATTCTCAAAATTCTTAACACCCACCTCTCCCAAGATATGCTTAATATATTTGTCATTAGAAAAACTTTGGGTTTGTTGCAGAAGAGCATTAGTCAAATCCAATGTTTTCTTTGGACCAAGTATGTGAATATGAATCTACTCATCACCATTAGCATGAGAAGGGAGCAATGAATACATTTCCCCAGAAAATACCAATAAAAAGTAGAAAATGGACAAATAAACTATGCAAGGGCCAACTATGGAGCCATAAAATCAGAATAAGACATTATAACAATTACATATTATTATTAAGCCAATGTGTTTAATAACCTAAATAAAATGGACAATTTCCTACAAATTTATACTTAGTTTAACTCCCTCAAGAATAAAAAGAAAACATAAATAGTTCTTAAATCATTATAGAAATTTTATTACTAGTAGACGATCTAATCCAAAGTATCTCAGACTATTATGGATGAATTCTACTGAATAGTAAAGGAAAAGATGTTTACAAACTTTACAAATTCTCCAAAGAAAAAAGAAGTAACACATTGTAACTTTTTTAGAATAACATAACCTTAACACCAATATTTTAGTATAAAAAGGAATCTTTAGACAAAACTCACTTGTGAACAAAATTGAAAAAAGGGTAATGCATGTTGGATTTGTTCCATGAATGAAACAAAATCTGAATAATAGAAAAATCTATTCACCACATTAACAGATCAAACAACATTCAGAAAAACACACAGGCAAATAAAGAATTCAGTAAATCTATATCAGTAAATATAAAACTTTTATAAAATCAGGAAGAGAATTTTATTACCTAATAAAGAAGATCTACAGAAAACTATGAAAATATCATAGTTAATAATGAATCATTAAAAGCATCCCCTTAAAATCAAGAATGGATAATTTCTATCATCATCACTTGTTATCCACTTAGTCCTGGAGATCCAAGCCATCACATCAAGATAGGGAAAATAAACTTTAAGAGGATAACATTGATAAGAGAGAAATTAACAATTATTATTCAATACTTTATAATTATTCATAGAGATATTACAAGAGAAAACATAGGCAATATGTGAGAACTTTATCCAGTGGTCATGTATGGATGTGAGAGTTGGACTGTGAAGAAGGCTGAGCACCGAAGAATTGATGCTTTTGAACTGTGGTGTTGGAGAAGACTCTTGAGAGTCCCTTGGACTGCAAGGAGATCCAACCAGTCCATTTTAAGGAGATCAGTGCTGAGTGTTCTTTGGAAGGACTGATGCTAAAGCTGAAACTCCAGTACTTTGGCCACCTCATGCGAAGAATTGACTCATTGGAAAAGACTCTGATGCTGGGAGGGATTGAGGGCAGGAGGAGAAGGGGATGACAGAGGATGAGATGGCTGGAAGGCATCACCAACTCGATGGACATGAGTTTGAGTGAACTCCAGGAATTGGTGATGGACAGGGAGGCCTGGCGTGCTGCAATTCATGGGGTCGCAAAGAGTCGAACATGACTGAGAGACTGAATTGAACTGATGTGGAACTACTAAGAAAATATATCAAGATTGATGGACACAGGTAGACTTTTTAAAATTACTTTTATTTCGGTAGACTAGCAACAAGAGAAAATGAAATTTTAATAATGGCATTTTAGATAATTTTTTTAAACCCAATAGATAAAAATAAACATAAGGAAAAAGCTTCAGTCCTGTCCCATAAGAAGCACTGGTCTGCATCAGGCTCTGGCATTAGCCCCCCAGCTCTAGCCTGCACCTGCCATGACAGCAGCCCCTATGCACCCCAGAAAAAGCCCCAACCCATGCTTGTTTCAGCTCCAACACTCCCACCAAAAGCACTGGCTACATGTAGACCATGTAGGGACATTTCTACACAAGGACATGCTTCAAGGCTGGGATAGTCTAACTTCATAGAGAGAAGCAGAGAAATTCAAACAAAATGAGAACACAGAGGAATATATTCCAAATGAAAAAACAAGATGACACCAATGAAATGGAGAGAAGTATTGGGTCGGCCAAAAAATTCATTTGGGTTTTTCTGTGCCATCTTGTGGAGAAACTTGTACTTTTTGGCCAGCCCAGTAACTTACCTGATAAAGAGTTCAAAGAAATGGTCATAAAAATACTCAGCAAGCTCAGGAAAAGAATAAAGGAACACACTGAGAATTTCAACAAAGAACTGGAAAATATAAAAATACCAATCATGGTTTCCTCTGGGTATATGATTAGGAGTGGGATTGCTGGGTCATATGGTAGCTCTATTTTTAGTTTTTTGAGGTGCCTCCATACTGTTCTTCACAGTGGCTATAGCAATTTACCTTCCCACCAATAGTGTAGGATTTGGACTTCCTTGATGATTAGCAACACTGAACATCTTTTCCAGTGTCTGTTGGCCATCTGCATATCTTCTTCAGAAAAATGTTTATCCAGATCCTCTGCCCATATTTTAATCCAGTTGTTTTTTGCTACTGAGTTGCATGATTTCATTATGTACTTCGCATATTAACACCTTATCGGATATATTCTTTGGAAATACTTTCTCCCATTCAGTAGATGACCGCCCTGCTTTGTTGATAATTTCCTTCCACTTACAAAGGTTTTTTTTTATTGTTTATATAAGGTTTTTTAATATAAATTTATTTATTTTAATTGGAGGTTAATTATTTTACAATATTGTATTGGTTTTGCCATACATCAACATGAATCTGCCACAGGTATACACGTGTTCTTTCTTTCTTTCTTTCTTTTTAGAATGATGGAGTCCTATTTGCTTATTTTTGCCTTTGTTTCCCTTTCCTGAGGAGATATATCCGAAACCATATTACTAAGACTGATGCCAAAGAGCATACTCCCTATGCTTTCTTCTAGAACTTTTATGGTTTCAGGTCTTAAATTTAGGTCTTTAATCCATTTTGAATTTAGTTTTGCACATGGTGTGAGAGAGTAATCCAGTTTGATTCAACCAGACAAGAAAAAAGAAATAAAAAGAAATCCAAATTGAAAAGAAGTAAAACTGTCACTACTTGCAGATGACATGATACCTTACATAGGAAATCCTAAAGATGCTACCCAAAACTACTAAAACTCAATGAATTTATTAAAGTTGTAGGATATAAAATTAATGCACAGATATCTGTTGCATTTCTATATATTAAAAACAAACTATCAGAAGAATAAAAAAAATTTACAAACACATCAAGAAGAATAAAATGTCTAGGAATAAATCTAAAGAGATAAAAGAACTGTACTCAGAAAATTATAGAACACTGATGCAAAAAAACAAGAGGACATAAGCAGATGGAAAGATATACTGCATTTGTGGATTAGAAAAATTAATATTATTAAAGTGACCATACTATCCAAGGACCCACGTGGACCCCCACTATAGGATACAAATACCCATTCCCCCAGCTGCTGGCAGTAATAGCAACTGAAAGTTCTCAGATGACTCCTCTCTGGAACTTTCCCTCAAGTCCTCTAGCTGAAGACAGCAGGACAGAAGCCCCCTGAATACCACTTCACAGTCACTTTTCTCTATCCTTTGCTCCAAAGATAAACATTAACTTGGAGTAAGTGTTTTGTAGTACATTTGTTTATCCTTTTGTCACATAAATCTGTTTCCCTACTGATACATCATATCAGTCATATCATACTGAATATGTTCTTCTTGCTTTATTTTGCTGTAAGAATTATTCATATAACTGTAATTCTAATTCATTTATCTTTAAAGCTGCACAGGTTTCTGCTGTATCCATACACTATAATTTTTCCTTTTTTCTGATTCTTGTATTTAGGCAATTCCATTTTTTCTTAAAGAGGTTGTTAGAGGATTTGGCCATGCCCTAAACAATTTATAGTTTCTTTAAATATATCAAAAGTGGGAAAGAATTTCCAAGTGAGGTAGAAAGCCTTTGAATATGTCCCTATAAAAAGAATGAGAAAAGCACAAGAAGAGATTGACATAAAAGCTAAGTAGAATCCCTGTCTTCTGAAGCACAGCTAGGGAACCATTTTCTTACCAATATTTCTATCAAAACTTCAACTTTACCTTCTCTTGATCACAACTGACCTAAGACCTTTTTCAAAAATCCTCATCTCTTTTCTCCTGAGGCAGTTCTAAAATGACATGTGAGGCAAACTGTAACCTATCATGGACAATTTCCTTTTTTCCTTCCCCTACATTGACATAGTTTCTCCTGTTTGTGCCTGGGACTGTAATCCTGTAACATTAGCAGAAGAAAAGAGGGCACTCATAAGTCGTAGCCTATATTTTATCAAGGGAGAGTGCCTATTTTGTAGTCAGATAATCTGGGATGAAATGACAATGTGTGAGGGAGTTCCTTTACCTCTCTAAGGTTCAGTTTCCTCATCTATGAAATAGAAATACAATTTGAAATCAAATACTTTGAGTGTTCCATGTAAGACAATTTAGATATGCATGCAAAGTTCTTGGATGTAATGCAAGCCTGGTCCACAGCAAGTACTCAATAGATGCTAGTTTTTTAAAAAAATTTTCCCTATGTTCCTTATAAGATTTCACATCAACTACAGCCACAGGATACTGCCAAGTTGTGATCACTGCCATAAACAAAACCTCTAGTGAAGTAATCTTCTGGGGATCTAGGTATGCTGAATTCTGATAATATGAATTTCTTTATCATCTCCCAGTTGGTCCAAAAGTCAGTCAGTGATAAACAGTCACAAAAGCAAACTTAAGGTAACCACTTATGAATTAGATCCATGCACATTTTGTATATTACCTGATACATGATGGTTTTTTGATATTTCAATAGATTCCACATGTTACATAGTCCTAAATTTATTGTAGCACCTTTGAAAAAAAAGTAGTGAAAGTCTATTGTGCACTGTAATCTTAGAGGGCTGATAAATCTAGGGTCCACATTTTCATGTGCTGTGCTAGGTCGCTTCAGTCATGTCTGACTCTTTGCGACCTTATGGACTGTGGTCCTCTAGGTTCCTCTGTCCATGAGCTTCTCCAGGCAAGAATACCAGAGTAGGTTGCCATGCCCTCTCCAGGGGATCTTCCTGACCCAGGGATTGAACCCGTGTCTCCTGCTTTGGCAAATGGGTTCTTTACCACTAGTGTCACTGGGAAGTCCCCATATTTTCATAGATGGCTTCAAGAAAAGTGAGACTTCCCTGGACTTGCATGCAAAATGTAACCTCTAGGTGTATTCTTTTGAAGGACATTTTGTTAACTTTTATCATATTTCAAAATGTGTCTGTTATAAAAAGTGGAGCATATCCTAGTTTACAGAAACCAAGCCTGGATGAAAAATAAGCAATGATTTGGTGCTTCCCTTCTGTGTTGGTCCAGGTGAACTATAATTTAAAAGGTCATGGCATGGGCATGACATCGATCCACCATCTAGTTCAGTTTATGGCTGTACATTTCTCCTCGTCTTGTCAGTCTCGTCAGTCTCTCTCACTACAGCGATACACTGTGAAACCAGCGCTATACTGTTACAGGTACAGTGAAATTTCATCCTTGTTTGTCTGGAGCAGGCTTACTCAATATCTGTCCCCTAGTGTAATTATTCATGGCATGTCTTTCACTCTCAAAAATGTCTCAGTTTGAAGGATATGATCACCATTAACATAACTCAAGAATGGCAAATAAACTTATTTACGGAAACAGACTCACAGACTTAGAGAATGAACTTACGGTTACCAGAGGGGAAGGGTGGAAGGGAGGGATAGATTGGGAGTTTCAGATTGACAAGTACACACTGCTATATTTGAGATAAAATGCCTTTCCATGAAAAAAGTGGGGCCTCTGGACAAAACTGGGCCTTTATTGGGGCACTTTCATCTCTTAAAAAAAAAAGAATTGAAATCATCTTCCAAACAAATGTACCTAGTCTTGCCAGCAGTCAAGAGAGATGAGCAGCAACGAAGCTCACCAATCTTCAGTAAATCATTACCCCAATGAGTAAGTCAGGCCTCCACATCATATGTTAAGTGAGGAAGCAGGATGGGGCTAGGTGGTTGGAGAGAAGTCATTCTCTACGTTGCAGATTGTAGAAGAAAACAGCAGTTCTATGACAGTAAGATGAAGGGTCACTTGCCCCAGCACTGCCCTTTCACTGGCCAAACTACCTGACCTCTGAACTGATACAGCTACTTTTAGAACTCAGATTCTCAGAATTCTTTGTAACTTGTCCAGATACCAAAACTAACTTCATAATTCCCAGAAAGAAAACACGCTGTGAAAATTCCTAAAGTAATACCAGTAGTCAGCCTTAGTTGTGCACTTTAAATGGAAAAAAAAAAAAAAGTCTACTATACTTTTTCACGCTACAACATCTTTCACAACAGTAAGAATGTATGAATATGAGAATGGAAGCATGATGGGTGTTTGACATGATGGTTAAAAAGGTTACGCTGTCAGACAGTATCAGGTGAGAGCCGAATACAATGAAAACCCTTGTCATGAAAACTCTTTTTGAGGCCACAAAAATGAGCTAATTTCTACCTTAGTGGTGTGGAATGCTTTGTGATAGCAAACATTTCAAAAGCAAAAGGACACTTCAAGTTTCTAATGCCTTGTCTATAAAAACAATTCACAAAGTAGTAAAGTGGTGGTAAATATGAAGAAGAAGAAAACAGAGACAAAATCTTATATCCAAACCTAAAATTTTAGAAAATATTATATGCTAAGTGGGAAGATTCTCTATTGTGTGAAAATCTCAGAAAATTATTTTCTTTTAGGAAATAGCTAGAGCTGTTGAAATAGCTAAAAGCCAGTTGAACAAATGTGAACATTTGATGTCAGTGAAGGTTAGGTAAATATCACTGGAATCTACCTGGCTTAAGGAATAAAAATCCTCTTTTTAAAGTATTTTATTAAAGGAAGAAAACCATTCAATTTAATAATCTCCAAGGAGAAAAATCCTAATGAACAAGCACCTATCCTACAAAAAAATCAAACAGGACCTGGATTCTAACAAAACACTGATGTTCTCACTGAATATTCATATGCTGCTGAGACTTTCCCTCAGCTTGAAGTGAGTGAAAGTTCAGCCATAAATGGTCCCTAGGGACATGCTCCCTGTTCAAAAATTCAATCTCACTATGTGAAGTAAAACCCAGTTGTATGTCAACCTTGAAGGGATGGGTGTTTTTTTATTTGGCTTAAGAATGTGATACGTAGAACATGAGCTGGGAACACAATTTAACCTAGTTCCCACCCAAAGCCTAAATCCCAATGACTCTCTCTTGGGCTTTATCTGCCTGGTACAATAGAAGTTCTGTCAAGTTAAAAAGAAAGCTGTGATGTGATGGGCTATGTGGACTCCTCCCCACAGCAGTGGAGTTTGTGCCAAAAACCTGGAAATTTAATAGGATGAAACCATATCCTGCCTGGACTTCCCTTCCTCATTTATGCCCAACCATTCCTTGTTTGGCCATCTGAAGCTATTCCAAAAGACATGTTATTCTAGCAACAAAACTGTAGGCAGTGCTATTGACAAATGCCATTTATGAATCTGCTAGCTCATGTTCCTTCCATACGCTTCCATCACATTGGGCAATCCTGCTTCCTGTTATGTTAACATGGGCCAATGTCTCTGACAAGTGTGGTGGGTTTACAGAAGGAGTCACACTTGAGTATCTTCCCACCACTGAGCTGGCTTTGGCTTATTATTTTAAGCAAGGAGTGCTTCTGATACAACCTAGATTCCTGTTTCATCTCAGTTTTTCACAAAGAAGACAGCATTTTTATATATCTGCATCTAAAGCTCTCATTAGTGAGTTGGTCTGACCACAGTATGGCACCTCATGAAAACTTGAAATATCTGATTTCCTTATTTTTCCAAATGTCTGTTCTTTTACACCCTGTAAAACTTAGGAAATGTTTAAGAACCCAGTGACAGCATGAGGAATACACTTTCCCTCGGTTTCAGGGGTAACACTCTGGCATCTGAATATCTCAAGCCATTTAGAAATAGTAAATGCTGTAGCTCTAAAACACATTTTATAAAAATGTAGTAACAGCATCGATGAGCAGCTGCCTTTAATACAGGTAGGTACTTATTCACATCAAGTACCTAGTAATTCAAAATACAGTTGACCCTTAAGCAACATGAGGGTTAAGGGCAACAATCCCCTGAACAGTGGAAAATCTAAGTATAACTATTGCTAACAATCTACTGTTGACCAGAAGCCCTACCAACAATGCAAACAGTCGATAAACATATATTTAAAACTTATTTTATATGTTATATGTTATATGCTGTATTTTTACAATAAAGTAAGCTCCAGTGAGAACGTAAGTTCCATGAAGCCTCAGATATTTTTAGTTTTTGTTTTGTTCATGAATATATCCCAAATTATGTGCCTTATAAAGTACATGGTCAATAAATCTTTATTGGAGAAGTGAATGAAATTCCAAAGAAAAAGTTTCTTCAGAGTAATCTAATCTTAATAAGCCACTAGATTAAAAAGTAGTGAGATACCTTTGGGGAAAACATTTTTCTATATTATCACATCTAGGCCTAGGCAGTTTGTCTCAAATGTGCTCTCATTGTTACTGACTGACTTTGGGCAACAACTGATATATAACCTTGGTATTTTTGAAGATAAAAGAAAAGGGCTGAGGAAAGTATAAAGACAATAGATATAAAGATCATGGTGTCACATTCAGTGATACAACAAAGGAAATTACACAATGCATCTTGGTAAAATGTCACTTTAATCATATTTACTCTTAGGAATGCTGTAGAAGTTAATTTACTCTTAGGGCCATTCAGAGGGATTTATTTACGTGTCAAAGGAACTTTAATTTATTCACAATAATCCAATTATTTAACTTCTCTAGATCAGTTTTCTCATCTGTAAAGTAAAAGGGGTTTTAAGACCAAGTAGAACCATTGAATTTTGATAAAGCTTGTTAGAGTCCAAGTAGAATTTTGCAGGAAAATGGACTTAGGTAATTAATGAAAAAATTTTCGAGCTATGTCATCAAAATGTCAGAACACTGGAGAGAGGCTCCAAAGTCCCCCTGTTCCTCTTACTTCCCCAAGGCTGTTCTACTTTCCTTTTTGAGTCTATGGGTTATCACACTGTTTCTTCAATAACCCTAGTTTCTGCTTTCAAATTTATGTTAAACAGAGTACTCCTCTGTTGCTTGCAACTGAAAGTCCTAACTAGTAAATAAATTAGTCCTTGGAAATGCCAAATGCTAAAATGTGAATATAGCACAGAGATTGAACAACAAATGGTGAGATTTTCTGATATGAAGGGCTAGGAAAGTTTCGATTCTTGCTGCTTTAAATCTAAAAGTTGTTTGAGTAAGCAACCAACTGTTGTATTTTGAGACCCAGATCATGTGCCCAAAAAAATTCAAGACTGCTGGAAAGCAAATGGCAGGATGGTGCAGTGTTTCAGCTACTTCTTTCAGATTCTGATAAACTGTTTCTGGAGAGGGAACACAAAGTCCAAGGTATTCCATCTGAAGGGGGCCAGCAGCCAGGATATAAAGCTTTGCCAAGAGAGGGCTAGTAATCTGATTGTCAATGTCAGACAGTGTAATAGTGTAATTGGTTTCCTTTGTGCTTTGTCTAGGAATAAATAAAAAGAGAGAGCAGAGGAATTGAGGAAGTTGTCAATAAAATAACCATAGAATTTTACACAGTATAAAAAGATAAGAAAAATGAGAAGAATTAAAAATTCTATCAAATAATAGAGAGATTAGTATAATCCAACTAGTGAATAAATCACTTTAAAGTCTGTGTAAAGTCTGAAAAATCCTACCCTTTCCATTCAGACAATTAAATTTTAGGACAGGATTAGAAGGAAGATTGAAGTTGAAAATTGGGTTAGAGCTAAATTTGTGTGTGCTCAGTCACGTCCAACTCTTTGTGACCCCGGGGACTGTAGCCTGCCAGGCTTCTCTGTCCATGGGATTTTCCAGGCAAGAATACTAGAGTGGGTTGTCATTTCCTTCTCCAGGGGATCTTCTCCACCCAGAGATTAAACCCATGTCTCTTACACTGGCAGGCAGATTCTTTACCACTGAGCCACCTGGGAATCCCCCAGAGCTAAATTTACCAGGTTGATAAATTAAACCACAGCTACGGTGATTAGGATGGAGTAGGAAATGAGTAAGATCAGATTATTGACATTAAATATTTTAGGGAAAAAATCCTTCTGGAAGGTATAAACTCAAAACAAATCCTAGGTCCTATCCCTCCAATTTTTGGCCAGTAACTCAAATCTGATTGCATCACAATCACCAAAATTGAGCAGGTAATGTCCACTTGTATAAGATATTTCTGCCCTATATAGTTAGGCAAGTTTGAAACTACGAGAAGTTGTGAAAGCAAGGAGAGAAATAATAAGTAAATCAAATTATTATTATTAATTTGGTATAAAATTTATAAATAAGTTCTGCAATCATCAATTTTTTAATTTTTAAATGCTTAATTTCATATTTTAAATAAGTTTTTGTATGTATTTATTTTGATAAACAGTGTATTTTATGTAACAAGCACTCAATAGTATTTTAGAAATATTAAGCTATTTAAAACTCACAGCCACTCTATAAGCAGTACTATTACAAGTGCATTTTTTATAGGTGAAGAACATGCAGCACAAAGGCATAATTTACTCAAAGTTATCCAGGCAGTAAGTAGCAAAGCTGGGATTCGAACCTAAAACAGCAAGTTCCAGAGTCCATACTGTGTATCATCCACTATGAGTTGTGGTTGTTGTTGTTTAGTAGCTCAGATGTGTCTGATTCTTTGTGACCCCATGAATGTAGACCCTCTGTTAATTTATTAGACATGATGCTTTACTTAAAATTTTTAAATGGATATTAGAGATGTGACAATTAAACTGAGATCTAGGTCTAAGGGGATATGAAAAGTTCAGATTCTGTTGTTAAGAAACTGAGTTGTTTTTAAAAAAACACACACATGCACACACATATAAGTAATGTATCCAATGGTGCTATGCAGAGTGAACACAAGTATTAACTCTTTAAATCCAAATAACAGTCTTATGTAGTGGGTGATATTATGACCCCTCCTTTTCAGATGAGAAAGCTAAAACAAGACAGCATAAACGAACTGCACTTGATCATTCAATCAGTAAGTAGGGAGTCTGACTCTAGGATTCAGATTTACAAAGTCCAGATATAAATATTAAAATGCAACAACACTTGTAGTGTTTATTACTGGGTTTAGAGTCTTCTAAATAGAAAGCCAAAAGACTTAGAGCAATTGTACTGCCAGAATAGCACCAATCCTAAAGTAGGCCTGTTGCTGCTCTATCTTTATAGCAATCTCTAGAATAATAAGCTGTTTTATCTTCCTGCAGAAATAAACTCTACAAAGCCTCACTCATAAGGAACCATACAAGAAACTGTTGGTTCTTTCCAGGCCAAGACCACCACCAGGAATATCCCTGTAGTCAAGCAAAGTTGGCGTTATTGATTGACTTATTGCAACAAAGGAGAATACATACCATGGAGAACCATGGGGAGAGCTCCACAAGAGGGTTTTAGAAATGACCCGTAACAGGATTTGGCTTCTGTTAGGTGATTTGAAAGGTTCATAAAAGTGGAGCTTTCTTTGTTCTCTCCAAAAAGTGGGAGTAAACCTATGTTTGAGCATCTTAACAATTTCTATAGTGAACTAATCTTGTAACAACAGCACAAATAAGCTGAAAGCAGCTGTTGTTGAATTTTGGTTTAGTAGCAAGGAAGAATATTCACAACCATCTGAAAAGGATCATAAAAATACATTTCCCTTTCCAACTTCAAATCTGTCTGAAGCTGGATTTTGCTCAAATGCTTCAATCAAAACAACATATTACAAAAGACTGAATACAGAACAATGTAAGAATCTGCCTATATTCTATTAAAGAGATTTGAAAAAACATAAAACAATGCCCCTCCTTTCACTTATTTTTTGTTTTGAAAGATATAGATTTCCTCCCATAAAAATGTTATCTGTGATAATATAATGGGTTCTGTCATTATATCAGAAAAATTAATAATTAAAATTTTTCTGTTTCCATTTCTATTGTGGTAGACATGATCATTTAACGTGTGTCTCAATAAAAGTTCTCTGGAGTTCTCAGGCATCTTAAAGTGTGTTAAGGGATCCTGTGAGCAACCAGTTTGAGAATGGCTCATCCAAGCAAAGGGGAAAAAGTCTGCAAAATATTAGAGGCCAAAAGGGCTGTAATGTCATTGCAAGAACTGAAAGAAATTCAGCTTAGTTTAACCATCAAGGTCGTGCATTGGTAAAGAATCTGTGTGGCAGTGTAGGAGTTGCAAGAGATGAAGGTTCGATTCCCTGGGTCGGGAAGATCCCCTAGAGGAAGAAATGGCAACCCACTGCAGTGTTCTTGCCTGGAAAATTCCATGGACAGAGGAGCCTGGTGGGCTATAGTCCCTGGGGCCGCAGAGAGTCAGACACAACTGAGCACAGCACAGAACAGAAGGAGAGAAGTTCTATAAGAGAAAGTAAGAAACGCTGGCAAGAAGTAAAGAAAAACACCTATCAATCTGTCACAAACTTATCAGGGATCTTAGCATCTCATGGTTCACCATGAAGACCTATCACATTTTTTAACAGTTCAGCACCCATTAGTTATGAAGCAATGTCAGTGTAGGCCTGCATTTCAGCCACATCACCATCACCATAATCATTTGGAAGAAGTCCATTCCCCATGCCCCGCCTCAATCTTTGAAAGCACACAAAATTTAAGAATCTTTTCCAAATAGAGGGTCTTTGTTAAGGGCAAAAGATTGATAAGGCAGAAATATTTACTGTCTATTAACTATTAACTAGCTAACCTCAGGAGAGTATGTTACATGAATACAAACATGCAAAATGATGATTTTAACTACCTAGAATATTAGAAGCTAAGCAATTGACTACCTAAGGTCTCACCTCAACATTTTGATTTTGCCTTCAACTTGGGCAAAAGTCTCTAAATAAATTGTGAAAAGATTGA
Organism: Oryx dammah; assembly: GCF_014754425.2. Lineage (NCBI taxonomy): Eukaryota > Metazoa > Chordata > Mammalia > Artiodactyla > Bovidae > Oryx > Oryx dammah. The sequence goes on along the minus strand of NW_024080556.1, from coordinate 1,975,520 downwards.
CTTAAATCTCAATGTCTCTCTAGAAAGAAGTGGTAGACAGGATTTTAAATTTAAATTTGCTTTCCATATGGAAATGTGGACATAGTTCATTGCACTGTAGAAAATAGCTTTGTAATTTTTCTGCAACAAAATACAGATAAATGAGAGCAATGCATTCTAGTCATACTCCATTTTTATCCAAGAGTACATTGTGAATTTGTTGTAACTGCTGTTTTTATACTAACGGACATGGCATTGAACCTGATAAGAAACCAAGATCTATGAAGCTAAAATAGCTTACATGACAATCAGCATGACCTTGCATAAGGGAGAAAATAACTATAGGGGGAAATGAAGATAAAAGTTAACATTTGATGAATTCTAACAATTTACCTAATATGAGATCTCAAAGTGTTTCTTTACCTTTGCATCCTGGAATTATTCTTAAATGCAATTAACTGACAGTTATTTGACAAGTAATCACTACATTCTTATTTACAAACTACTGATTTAAAACATGTACAGTCTGACTTCATCTTACTGATGCTCTTTCCTTGTTGCTTCAGTTTTCAGAACTGTTATCATTTTAACCAAAGCTAACCCCCTAGCCTCTTGTGATAATTCTTATTAATCTTGGGAGAATGAAAGTAACTCCTTTTTTAAAAGACCACATCACTAATAAAAGCCATACATCTCAAAGATAATGAACTCACTAGAAAAATGAGTTGTGGCAGCAATTTTCAAACATACTTCACATTAAAATAACCTAGAAGCTTTTAAAAAATACCTATGTTTGGGTTCTACCCCAAATTGTGATTTAATATTCCTAGGTATGTAGGTACTTAAATATCAGTTCTTTTAACAACAATAGCTTTCAGTCCCAATATTAGAATATGATTACTTCTGATCACCTGTAATGTCAAGCCTAGTTGAAAGTAGTGAAAGTGTTAGTCGCTCAGTCGTGTCCAACTCTTTGTGACCTCATGGACTGTAACCCACCAGGCTCCTCTGTCCATAGAATTTTCCAGGCAAGAATACTGGAACGGATTCCAGTATTCCCTTCTCCAGGGGCTCTTCCCAACCCAGGGATCTAACTGGGTTCTTCTGCATTGTAGGCAGATTCTTTACTATCTGAGCCACCAGGGAAGTCCAGTGTCAGGGAAGTCCAATGTCCTTGGAATGTTATTCCATCCCCATAACAATTGGTCAGACCCTGTGATTGGCAATCAATGACAGTAGTGTTTAAAACCTCACAAGTACTTCTTAATAGTAGGCCAGAATATTCTTACTTCTTAATAGTACTTCTTACTTCTTAATAGTAGGCCAGAATTTTCTTAACTTCTGAGAGAATCTCTTCTACAAAAATGAGGAGAGATCTCAAAATCACCTTTAGCAGAATGTCCTATTTAATAGATTAGCTCCCTGCCCTTATGTGTACAGAACATGCTATGTTACACAGGTCTGTGCTGTGGTCAGCTATACAGAATACAGTGGGGCTGCCATGTCTAAGGGGCAGGACAAATTACAAGCCTCTAAGATTTTTAAAAACCTAGTGCTAACAAGTGTTATGATTTACTTGAATATGACTATTTTTGAAAGAACTTACAAAGAAGATAGAAAATCCATAAGGGAAGATCAGGAATTGCTGTTACCTGAAAATAAAATATATAAAAATAATAATTCAGGAGATAAGATTATTTGGAGGAATGAAGTTGAAGAATAGAAGCAGGAAAAAAAGCTTAATAGAAGACTTATAGATACATGACAATATCAGATGAGTTCTATTAAACTCTATTTCCTCATCTGCACAAGAGGTAAATACCTACCCCAAGCAGCTATGGGAGAACTCTGTGTAAATGTGCAAAACTTTATACCCTTGCTACCCAAAGTGTGATCCTAGCAACATCAGCACTACCTGGGAACTCATTAAAAAGGCAGAATCTCAAGCCCACTGCAAACATAACTGAATCATATTCTGCATTTAAGAAGATCCTCAGAAGGTAAGCAGACACATCCAAGTTTTAGAAACTCTTCTCTGTATACAAGCACTGTGGTTATTACCAAAGTAGTCACTGTAGGATGACTTTAACATCAAGTCTTTTAATCAGATTCACAAACAGAAAATAAATATACCCTGAATTTTTCCATGGCATAGATTTTTTTTGAAGCAGTAAGCACCTGTGAAACAAACACATGCTGCAACCTTGTGACTTGATAGTGGGGATTTAGTTCCCAGCAAGTCAATTTATTGGAAGGATTTCTTATTTTGAACCAGCTTTGAGATTCCTTCACACCTGGCAATGATCATAATGGAAAGGGTAGCTTATATTCAACTGTCTTGTATTCAGTTATCCAAGGAAGAGTTGAAATCCACATTCCAGACAAATGTATGAAAAAATATAGTATATAAATAAACACAATGGAATATTAGTCAGCCTTTCAGTTCAATTCAGTCGCTCAGTAGTGTCCAACTCTTTGCGACCCCATGAATCGCAGCACGCCAGGCCTCCCTGTCCACCAACTCCTGGAGTTCAGTCATACCCACGTCCATCGAGTCGGTGATGCCATCCAGCCATCTCATCCTCTGTCGTCCCTTTCTCCTCCTGCCCCCAATGCCTCCCAGCATCAGAGTCTTTTCCAATGAGTCAACTCTTTGCATGAGGTGGCCAAAGTCCTGGAGTTTCAGCTTCAGCATCATTCCTTCCAAAGAACACCCAGGACTGATCTCCTTCAGAATGGACTGAGAGAAGGAAATCCTGGCATTTGCAGCAATGTGGATGAACCTAGAAGACTGCATGAAATAAGCTAGACGCAGAGAGACCAATACTGCATGATCTGCTTAAATGTAGAATCTAAAAAAGTCAGACTCATAGAAGCAAAGAGCAGAATATGGTTTCTAGGGGCTGCAAGGGCAAATCAGGCATTGGTCAAAGAGTACAAAGTTTCAGTTATGCAAGATAAATTAGTGCTGGAGAGCTAAGGTACTGCACAGGGAACTTATTTAACAAAACTAAACTATATACTTAAAATTTGCTAAGAGAGTAAGTTTGAGAGTTACTGTCACACACACACAGGAAAAAAAAACAGAAAAGGAAGGAAAGAAGGAAATAAATATGTGAGAGGATGAGTACATTAATGAGCTTGGTGATGGCAATCAATTCACAACATATATGTACATCAAGGCATCAAGTTGAATACTTTAAATACATATAATTTATACTGGCCAATTATACTTTAATAAAACTGAAAAAAATAATTTTAAAAGACAGACCATCGGTTTTAAATTTTTAAAAAGACAGGAAATGGAGCTGGGTTGTAAGCATCAAGTTTAAAAACAAGAACTTGATCAGGCAAAGAACAGATAAGGGATTTTGAAGCTCCACAGAAAAAAAGAAATCAGAAGCTTTAACCATTATCCCATATTGCATTTCTTTCTTACACAAGATTCTTCTCTAAGACTTATTTTTCAGCCAATTATATGAACTATAGTTGTAACCCTATATTTTAGTAGGCAGACTATCTCTTTAAATTAGAACATCATTTTCCTCAGACTAATGGAAGTTGCTTTATTTTTTGAGATTTGACATGAAAGATGAAATTACTGCATATGTTATGTGACCATCCATTATTTTTCTGAATAGGAAGAGATACACACACACACACACACACACACATCTTTTCATGAACCAGATACCAATGCAATATGTATTTCAACATAAACAAGGTATATTTTTTACTAAAATAAGTATATAGAATGGCCATGTGGCCACTCATTCACAAGACTCTACACGAAAAGAAGACAGGCCAGGAAAGAAAAGTTAAAAGAAAAAGACATATACTAGGTTAGTAGCATATTAGTGGAAACTAAATATTCTGTGAACATGCTTAAGATCACCTTTATGCTTGAACATTTGGCCTGTCCTACATAAAATGATAAACACTCTTGTTAAAGCCTGACTGATCACAAATCTGGATGGGAATTTACAATCTGCTTGGCTTGTAGACAAGCTTTTCTTGATTTGACCAGCCCATGAAAGAAGGAAATCCAATTAGACACAGATGGAGGAAAACAGAAACTCATTCTCAGCAGGTTTTTAATTCAAATACAGCCAACTTCATTATGTATAAACATTTGAAGTTTAGGAGGGAAGTAGAAAAACACAAAGGTAAAGACTGAGGAATAAGCTTCTGTCTAGGGTTTTGGATTTTTATCCCTAAGAATTTAAAGATTTTTAACCCTTTCTCATCAGTAACTCATAGGAATATCTTTTCAGGCTAGCACCTAAGTGTTTTGCTCCTAGGTTGACACTAGACATATTCTCTGATTATTCAATACAGTGCTCTATTTTTGTCATCAAGTCTAGTTTCAAGATTAGTGATCAAATTTATTATGTACTTAACTAATTTTTTTGACTGTTTTGTATATCAGGTACTGAAAAGGCATGATAAATCCTTCCTAGATGATGATGGATTTCCCCATTTCTCTTTTCACTTACATTTTTGTTTTATAATGTTCTGTAGCCATATTTTCCATTCATAATTATTATTTCTCCCAAGTGAATCAAACATTATTTCATTACAGGGAGACTCCATAAAATGTTTCTTTAAATCACCTTTAAAGTCTTTTTTTTTTTTTTACCTTAAAGTCTATTTTTCCTAATAATTCAGACACTTTGGAATTTCACTTTCTTCCAGTTGGTATATTTTCCCTTTTCTTTTTCTTTTAAATTTTTAGTATCTTGTTTTAGCCAAATTCACCTATAAATATCACAAAGTTGGATTTTTAAAATCTAGTCTTACAATTACTGTATTTTATCTGGAGAAAGTATGCTTTATTTGTATTTATTTTGATTACTGATAAATTTTGATCCATTTCTACCATCTTATTTGTACTTTTTCATTGTCCTGATTTTCCTATTTCTTTTTCTTTCCTCCTGTCTGTCCTTATTTGATCAATTGGAAGAAGTTTTTTCTCTCAATTCATTACTCCCTTCTATTAATTTATATCATAAACTTTTATGCTTATTCTTGTAATAAGTTCCATGTATGACTAAATCCAGACCAATTCTAAATCCACATCAAATCTTTACTCTCCTCTTCAACTATAAGAGTCTTAGGGCACATGAATTCTGATATCCCCTACTACTGCTGCTAAGTCGCTTCAGTTGTATCCAACTCTGTGCAACCACATAGACGCCAGCCCACCAGGCTCTGCCGTCCCTGGGATTCTCCAGGCAAGAACACTGGAGTGGGTTGCCATTTCCTTCTCCAGATATCCCCTACTAACGCATATACAATTATATTCTAGTGTCTCAGTTCTATCTCGTATTATTAATTCCATGATTACACATCACATGATGTATGTTAGACTGTATTTCACTCAGATTATATGATATATGTTAGACTATATCTCATTACCCTTTTCTCTTAACCTCTCAGTTTTACATTTTCCTCTATTCAGTTTTAAAAACTTAAGTTATACTCTTACAGATATTATATCAAAACAAATGTTTAGAGCTTTCTGACACAATTATCATATCTTTGTTCACCATTTATTTTCACTTCTGATAACTTTCCTATAGTAAGATGTTTCTTCTCTTCTTAAAGAATATTCTTTAGAATGTCTTGTAGTGTGGATATATTGGTGATAAATGTTCTCAGTTACTGTTGTCTGAAAATGACTTCATATTATCAATATTCTTGAAAGATATTTCCACCAGATGTATAGTTTTAGGTTGACAGTTATTTTCTTCAGCACTTGGAAGGTGTTTACTTGTCTTTTGGCTATTGCTATTAAATAGTCATCCATCAAATTGCCATTTCTTTGTACTAATCATTTTTCTTTCTCTGCTTGCTTTTAACATCTTACTTTTGCTTTTTGGCATTCTACAGTTCACTGTCTCATCTAAGTTAGAATTTCTTCTTATTTACCCTGTTAATTTTGTGTCTTATCTTTGTCTCTCTTCAACTGAGGGGTCTTTCCAAAATTCTGGAAAAGTCTTAGCATTTATCCCTTAAAATAGTGTTTCTTTTCTAGTCCCTCTTACTTCTGGGATTCTAATGAGGTGTGTGTTAGATGTATTTTCACTATCATGTGTGTCTTATCCTGTTTTATGTATTTTCTATGTTTTTTAAAATATGTGGTCTCAAAAAGTTCAATTATACTCTTTTCTTAGAGATTTCTCACTAAATTTAAAGTGGTTTATCCATGACTTAATTTTGAAACAAGCGGACTAGATGAATTCAGTTAGCAAAACTGTGTACGGATTAACTTGTGGTACAAATCATCATGGGAGAAATGCTCTTCTTTCAACTAATGCCAAAGTCGTGTCCTCTTCTGTGGGGCAGGGCTATCATTCATTTTCCATCACGTTAAAGTGTGGGTCTTTGAGGTTCCAGCTTTAGCAGGGTCTTCTGTCAAGAGTCTTCACATTGAGAAGGTCCTAGATTTTATTTCCCATACATCAAGGTTTATGAACTTTGAAAACTGGGGTTCAATTCCCTTCCTTTGCTTTCATCTTCTTCATTTAAAAAACTGACTTCCTTCTTTTCTTCATCAAAAAGCCATGAGATAGTTCTAAATGATACGCAGTCTTATAGAAGCACTCTTCCACAGGAGAGGATTAACATCAGTGGAGGAGAACACTGGATAAATATATATAGGGAGATGGAGACAGTGGGAACTAACTTTCTCATCAGAATTAGTACAAAGAGCAAACAGGGAAAAGCTAGAATAAGCCTTATGTGGTTGGATTGGAACTAGAGATAACCATGTAAACTCGTGGCTGTAAACATATAGAGTTAAATGCAAATCTATGTTTTCTATGAATATGTATTTGTGGGATATATATATATGTATATTTCTTAATCTTTCCACTGATAGAACTTGGGAAGAATGACACTTCATTAGCATCATCCACAAGTCCCATTTAGATCCTGGTTTCAGAAAGTTAGTTAAGAATCATGATTTTGTATAGATTCTAGGTACCTCCCCACAAAGTAATTATTGAAAAGAGAGGACTATTTCTGGGTAACTTCAGAGTGGAGACATCTGGCAGGCATAATCTTAATAAATAAAGTGGTTAGATTTAACACAATCAATAATGGGATGAATGGTTATCATGTGCCCCCCAAAAGGATTCAGTGATATTTGGGGGGAAAATGTATAATCTAGGACTGATGATAAGAAACACTAGAATAACTCAAATTGAGGGGAATTTGGCAAAATGATTGGCCTAGCATTCGCAAACCGTCAATGGCTTGAAAATCAAGGACTGAGGTAATGTTCCAGGTTGAAAGGCAAGACAATGGGTGTAATGTAATCCAGCATTAGATCCCTTATTATTCAAAAACTTTACTGGGACAATTAGCAAAATTTGAATGGGGGTTTCTGAGAGATTGCTAAATAGGAGTTCTCTGTACTACTCTTGCATCTTTTTTGTAGTTTTAAACAACGTTGAAATAAAATATTAAAAATCAAATAACCAGAAGTTTAGGGTTACTTATGGTGTAGCAGGGCTTCCCTGGTAGCTCAGCTGATAAGAATCCACCTGCAATGCAGGAGACCCTTGTTCGATTCCTGGGTCAGGAAGATCTGCTGGAGAAGCGATAGGCTACCCACTCTTGCATTCTTGGGCTTCCCTGGTGGCTCAGACAGTAAAGAGTCTGCCTGTGGGAGACCTGGGTTCGATCCCTGGGTTGGGAAGATCCCCTGGAGAAGGGAACAGCTACCCTGGAGAATTCCATGGACAGAGAAGCCTGGTGAGCTATAATCCATGGGGTCACAAAGAGTCGGACACAACTGAGAGATGTCCAATTTTTCACTTTCATGGTATAGCAGATATCCTTAGGGCAAACCTTCACTTCCCAGCATTCCTACTTCCACTTTGGTTTTGGTTTGCATGGATTTGTTTTCTTGTCAGCTCAGTGATGCATTTGAAAAGATATGCTTTATCTAGTATTTTCAGTTGTCTACAGTAGAAGAAATATTTAGAGTATCTAATTCACAATGCTACGGGAAATTCTAGCCTCATATATTTTAATACAGTTGACCCTTGAACAACCTAAGGTGGAAAGGTGCTGACCCTCTGCACAGTGAAGAATTGCATGTAACTTTATGCCAGCCCTCCACATCAGCAGTTTTGCAACTGCGGATTCAACCAACTGCAGATTGGGTCATTCCTATGGGAAAAAATCTGCATATAAATGGGTCTGTGAAGTTCAAACTTGTGTTGTTCAAAGGATTAACTATACATTTTTGTTCCATTTTTTCCTATTCTTTTCTTGCAAAATATCAACGTATGTGTATTTTCTTTGACCTGGCAAGTTCTCTCTATTCCTTTTTTTAACTCTATTTTTTAAATTTGTTTGTTCAATTTCCTCATTCCTCAAAATTTGTTTGCTCAATTTTTTCATGCCCCCAATTGCATTTTCAGCAGCATCTAATCTTCAATTTTCTTTTTGCTAATCCATCTATATTTTTCATTTCTGGTGTGACTTAATTTCTCATGCTTCTTTAATGAGTGCTGAAGGCAATGGCACCCCACTCCAGTACTCTTGCCTGGAAAATCCCATGGACAGAGGAGCCTGGTGGGCTGCAGTCCATGGGGTCACTAAGAGTCGGACACAACTGAGCAACTTCACTTACACTTTTCACTTTCATGCATTGGAGAAGGAAATGGCAACCCACTCCAGTGTTCTTGCCTGGAGAATCCCAGGGATGGGGGAGCCTGGTGGGCTGCCGTCTATGGGGTCGCACAGAGTTGGACACGACTGAAGTGACTTGGCAGCAGCAGTAGCCAGCTTAATATTTTTCTTACATTCTATTATTTCTACTTTGAGCATTTATTTTGGTAGCCACTATTTAATTTTATAAAGTCTCTATCCTAATTTTTCACCTGCTTCATGGTAAAATATTTCTCATTTGAATCAATTTTCAGTTTTGTCATATTCCTATTAATATATTTTCTTATATTGAGAGGGCTCAATCTAGTTTCTTCCTAGTTATTACTAGATTTTTAGTGCCAGCTAGGTTGTTGAAAATATGGGAAAAGCCTTGAAGAATGAAATATAGACATGCCTTGGAGATATTATAGGTTCAGTTTCAGACATCACAATAAAGCAATTACCACAATAAAGCAAATACCACAATAAAGTGAGTCATATGAATTTTTTCATTTCCTACTGCATGTAAAAGTTACATTTGCACTATGTTGTAGTCCATTAAGTGCACAATAGCATTATGTCCAAAAAGAAAATCTTAATTAAATAATACTTCATTTCCAAAAATGCTAACCATTATCTGAGACTTCCGCAAGTCGTGGTAACATGAAAGATCACTGGCTGCAAGACACTGTAACAAACCTGGAAATATTACAAGAATTACCAAAATATGACCCAGAGACATGAAGTGAACAAATGCTGTTGAAAAATGGTGTTAACAGGTGTGCTCAATGCAAGACTGCATAAGCCTTCAATTTGTTTTAAAAAAAAAACTGCAGTATGTGAAGTGTAACAAAGTGAAGCACAATAAAAGGAGGTGTGCCTTTAGTCAGTAAGTAGCTTCGGTTTCAACTTGTCTCTGTCCACCTACTTCCCCCTCTGCTCTCTGCCAGATAAACAAGTGTCCACTCCAGGAGAACAGAAATTTTTCCTGCCTACTGCAATGACATACTTTATCCCATAAGCCATTATGTAGTGGTTTAGCTACTTCTCTTGAGCTAACAAAATAATTTATGACTGCAAGACTGATTACCATCGCAGCAATTCACTGAAACAGCAAAAGAAGTCAAAGAAGTGGTAGAGATGGCATGGCACTGTATTTGCTCCATTATCTCGGCCCCAAAACACTCTGTCGTGTCACAATGGGATATTCATGCACCACAATGGACACACAAACACACCTGGACCATACCAGCTCAAGGGACAGCACGGCCAGCGTGCTTGAAAGCCCTGAGCATAGTGAGGTGAGGTCGGGGGAGGAGGTAGTGGCCAATTCACAGAGGACCACAGGCCGCGACAAGGAGCTGGCATTAAATTCTAAATAAAATAGGAAACTACTGGCCAGTTTTAAGCAGGGAATACATACCTGACTTCACAAATAAGGGGTAAGAGTTGAAGTAAGGAATCCAATTTGAATGGCATTTTTATAATCTAGACAAGAAATTAGACTAAGGCAGTGGTGGCAGTGGAGAAGGGATGAAATCAATGGATGCGTCATCATCTAGGAGGTACAACGGGGAAAAGGAGAGGTAAAGCTGTCTTATAGCAATTTTTCAAAAAAAGGAGGAAAATGGAGGGTTGTAAGAAAGAAGAGGAGAAACGTTTTCAAGGGGAGGGTATTTAGCATTAGAAATATGTATTAAATGAATGAATGAATGAAGACACATCAATCTTTGTCCTCAAACTGTGGGGAAACAGACAAGCAAGAAGGAACTTTCTATCAAATGTGCTAAGTGCTATGATTAGGAATTTGCAGAAGCTGAAGCAGGATATGGGTATGGCACCTGAACCATGCTTTGGAGGTCAGAGAGGACTGCCTGGAGGAAATAACTGTCATCTGAAGGAGGAACCAGTGGCAAGAAAGAGCTAGGTGCTTTCCAGGGGCTTCAGAATGGCTGAGACAGAGAGCAAAGCATGAAATAGAGAAGGGATGGAGACGTTAAGGCAATCAGGGAGTTGGAAGCCTTTTAAACCATACTCAGACTTTGGTCTTTACCCGGAGGGCAACAGGGTGTCAAGCTATATAAACAGGGAAAGCCAATGGTACCTATTTCCTTCCTGCTCATATTTCACTGTCAGGAGCTAGAAACATGACCCCACTCAGCTGCATGGACTGTGGAGTGAGGTTCCTGCACGCCCAGGAAGGGAGAGGAAGGAGTCAGTGAGCACTAGCCATGTCTACCAAAAAGGGAGAATGATTATTATACAGACTACATATTATATCTCAAGTATCCACATTCATTCTCCTTTCAGTAGAAAAGACACAGAAACAAAAGTTTTCAAAAAATGATCATTAAAGTTCTGCTCTATGCATGTATTCATCTACTGCTATCGTGTATGAATAGGATATCTATACACTGTCATCAGATCTGTTCGTTACATAAGAAGAACTGACTCATTGGAAATGACTCTGGTGCAGGAAAAAACCGAAGGCAGGAGGAGAAGGGGACGACAGAGGATGAGATGGTTGGATGGCATCGCCGACTCCATGGACATGAATTTGAGCAAGCTCAGGGATATGGGGAAGGACAGGGAAGCCTGGCGTGCTGCAGTCCATGGGGTCACAAAGAGGCGGCCATGACTGAGCAACTGAACAACTGCCTCAAGTGCCTGAACAGTTGAAACTGAGGGGTATAAAAAGCCCAGCATGGCTGCCAACTTGAAGAAAATTTGCCAGATATGTTAAGACACCATGGACAGAGAAAGCTCTGGTTTCAACTCTGACCTCCGAAAGAAAGCCCCAAGCAGATCCTTCAGATTGCTGGGACAGCCTCAAGCTGCTTCTCCTTGTGCTGAGTCTGTGTGTGTGTTCCTCAAAGGGAACAGGATAGGGATTCATGTTTTTTAATCTTTTTTTTTATTTAGTTAGTTTTTGGCTGTGTGCCATCTTCGCTGCCACAAGGCCCTTTTCTCTAGCTGCAGTGAGCTGGGGCTACTTTAGCAGTGGTATGCAGGCTTCTCATTGTGGTGACCTCTCTCGGTGCGGAGCACAGGCTCCAGGGTGTGCAGGCTTCGGTAGCTGCAGCACAAAGGATCAGTAGTTGTGGTTCCCCGGCTCTATCTAAAGCGCAGGCTCAACAGTTCTGGCACATGGGGCTTAGCTGCTCTGTGGCTAAAGGGCAACATGGGATCCTTCGGGATCAGGGATTGAACCCACGTCTTCTGCACTGGCAGGCGGATTCTTTACCCCTGAGCCACGGGAAGCCCCAAGGTTTTGATTTTTAACGATGATATGATTTTCCTTAGTAACTGTAAAAACTACTTTTGATAGGAAAAGTCCAAACTCTAGCTGACATGAACTCTGTAGACATTACTTGAACTATGCTGCTTTTGCTACTGTTTAGGTGAAGAAATAAGACATGTGCTTTGGTTTAAACAGAAGCCCGGTTAACCCCAGATTCCAACACTACCAGCTGTGTGATCTTGGGCAATAAACTCAAACATTGTGAGCCTCGGCTTACTCATCTAGAGGATGATCATAATAATGAGTCTTTTATTATGTTGTCTTAAGGATTAATTTTTTAAGACGTATAAATCACATAATACCATGTTTGCCATGTGGTGAGAGCTCAATTAACAGGAGCTCCTCTGACCTCATTTTTTAGTTCTCTGCGCTCAGTTGTACTTTTTGGATAAAATTTCAAATTTTTAAAATTTAACATTACAAATTCAAAATAACCAGTTATTTCAAATGCTCAAAAGAATCATTGTAAGCTGAAGAATTTATACAAAGTTCATTTTAATGAACAAATTTTGTTATTTAAAAAAAACATGAATGCTATTGTGGTCAGATCTTTTTTCATAAAGTTCTGACGAGTAAAATCAAATGTTTGCCACATGTTTTTCCATCTGCCAAGAGCTACAGATGTCCTGGCATCTGGTGCAGCGATACCCACAGCCATAGCCACAGGCTAAAGGGCTTTCAGAAACTAATGTGTAGATTCAGAACTCACTTTGTTTGGAGGCTCAAAAATGTCCTTAAAAAATTATAGCCCTCAGGCTTGGCTGTGTCCACCAATGATCCCCTAAGGTAGATCCCAGAATTCAGTGCTGGAGGCATTAAGTGAAGGCCTCTTCACAGTATGTTCTCTTCCGTGTAGCTTGGACAATAAAGAATCCACCTGCAATGCAGGAGACCTAGGTTCGATCTCTGGGTTGGAAAGATCCTCTCAAGAAGAGAATGGCAATCTACTCCAGTATTCTTGCCCGGAGAATCCCATAGACAGAGGAGCCTGGTGGGCTACAGTCTGCGGGGTCACAAAGAGTCAGACATGACTGAGCAACTGACGCTACTACGTTCTGCACGGTCTCCAGGAAATCTGATCCCTACCAGGGTTCCTGTGGTAGAACAGGCTACAAAGAAAGAGGTACAAAAGTAAGCAGTACCTGGGCAAGACTGCTTAAACAGTAGTTACTAAAACAAGGCCGAGTAAACATAAAGACACATCAGGTTGAAAAACACTGCCTCATAGTCTATGCAGAGTTATCAGGTTGCAGATTTTAGGAAAGAAAGAAGAAAAGAACAATGAAACAAACTCACACTCTGAAATCAAGCTTCAGAAAACAATAAGGGTGAAGTAATAATGCATTAAGCAGAGTCCTCTGTGCTACAGTATGTTCTCATTAGATACCTATTCTATACACATTTTATACACAGTGTCTATAGTGTATGTGTGTAAATTTCCACCTCCCAATTTCTCCTACCTGACCTCTTTCCTCCTTGGTATCCATGTATTTGTTCTCTACATTTGTCTATTTCTACTGTGCAAATAAGATCATCTATACCATTTTTCTAGCTTCCACATGTATGTACTAATAGATGATATTTGTTTTTCTCTTTCTGACCTACTTCACTCTGTATGGCAATCTCTAGGTCCATCCATGTCTCTACAAATGACCCAATTACATCCCTTTTTATGGATGAGTAATGTTCCATTGAATATATGTACCACACCACCTTTATCCACTTCTCTGCTGATGGACATTGAGGTTGCTTCCATGTTCTGGCTATTGTAAATAGTGCTGCTATGACCATTGGAGGGCATGTATTTTTGAACTATGGTTTTCTCTGGGTATATGCCCAGTAGTGGGCTTGCTACTGGGCCATTGCTAGCGGGCCATGTGGTAGTTCTAATTTAAGGAATCTCCATAGTTTTTCTATAGTGGTGGTATCAATTTATACTCCCACCAATATAGCACAGGAAAGACTGAGGGAAGGAGGAGAAGGGGATGACAGAGAATGAGACGGTTGGATGGCATCACTGACTCAATGGACATGAGTTTGAGTAAACTCCGGGAGTTGGCAATGGACAGGGAGGCCTGGCGTGCTGCAGTCCATGGGGTCGCAAAGAGTCGGACACGACTGAGTGAGTGAACTGAGCTGAACGCAGCACAGGGAACTTAATGCACTGTGGTTGAATGGAAAGGAAGCTCAAAAGGGAGGGGATAGATGTATATGCATGGCTGATTCATTTTGTCGTACAGTAGAAACTAATACAATGTTGTAAAGCAACTCTACACCAATAAAAATTAAAAAATAAAGTGGTTGAAGTCGCACAATCTTTGCAACAGTAATACTGAGCTAGTGAAGAGCTCACTAAGCAGCATATTTCTTAAGTCCTTTCCTTCATTCTCTCCAAGTATCTCTCCATTATATGCAGGCGGAAGGCAAAAAGATCAACTTCTAAAAAACTGAGGATAGGAATTTACCTCACCACATTACCGAGAGCTGGGCTGTGGTCCTACCCTGGTCCCTGATGGAATGTGACTTCACTAAATTGCAAATCTCTGTGGCTTCATTTCCTAACATGTACCACGAGAAGGGCTGACCTTTTAGTAAATGACCATACATTCCAGAACAGACCCAGTCTGCACCTGCTGTCCTGGAGCTCGTATAGCTTCTCCTCTCACACTGAAACCTGCCCTGGTTTGCCTAAATAATGCAGTCCACTCTACCTCTTGGTAGCTTCCCTGGTGGCTCGTGCAGTAAAGAATCTGCCTATAATACGGGCGACCAGGGTTCCATCCGTGATTTTGGATTCAATCCCTAGAGAGGGGAATGGCAACCCATTCCAGTGTTCTTGCCTGGAGAATTCCATGGACAGAGGAGCCTGAAGGGCTACAGTGCGTGGGGTTGCAAGAGACGGACAGAACTGAGTGACTAACACTCACTTTTTTCACTCTTACTTCTTAGGTTGTATTTTTGAGCTCTAAGATTCTACTAACACTTCCATTCATTTAGCCTTCTGCATCTAGAGCATTTATATACAGCAATGCTCTCACCAGAAAAATAATAGCCGCTTATTCACCTATCTTGGCAAGCATGTTAGAGTAAGAGTTCCTTCCATGTAAGTCCTTTCAGCTAGACTTTTGCTGAAAGTCCAAGATGTCATCTGCCGTATAGAATCAAATACTAGAAAACCTGATTCACTTGAACTTCCCAATGTTACTTAATCATTTTCCTGTTAGTAAAACACGATATTTTATACCCAATAGTCTTTATAAACTACTGAATTATAATGATTAAATTATTGTTTCTTAGGCTGTGTTACATGTCCAATTTCCAACTGGTCAATGTACTAGTTAGTTGCTAAAAGGCATCAAAAATATATCCATATTATGACATTTCCTGTGGAAATAAGAATTTAATAACATCAATCTCAGAAATATTCTGACCATAAATATATTTAAATAATTTATGATTTTTCTTCCTAAGTTAAGCAATATAATAATTAGTAACATATGTTGCAATGTATCAACAAAATTAATTATCTGTCGGGAATTTTTTTTTTTTTAAGCTCCATCTCAAACTTATCAAGTAAATTTAAAAAAAACTTTATTTTAGCACTGCCTCAGCCAAACAAATCTATTTCTTGGCTCTATTATCCATAACTGATGATCTTTCTTGGAAATACAGACTTCCTTTCTTCTTTCTCCATTGCTTGGCAGCCATGCTTGTCTTCTGTGACACTCCTCTGTCTGTCTGAGCCTCCTCCGCCCTTCCCCTGACAAACCATCTCAAGCCTGTCTTTGTCCCTCCTGCACCCTTTAATTGGAGCTGCTGCTAATTTACAAAAGTGATAACTGTTTTAAGCAAAGCTAAGCTTTAACTATTAGCACAACAGTGTCAGGGGACATCTACAGGCTGTCTTCTTCCATAAAAAGGACTAGGATGGATTACTCGATTAATCAAGGCCACGTTACTGTCATACCTTGCAGTCTCATCTTTTCTCCACCAATTAATCTTCACATTTGTTCTCATTCCAAAAAATCTCAAACACAAATCTTATATTCATTTATTATCCAAGTAAATTTACAAACCCTAATCTCTAACTATTTATTACTATTATAACAGTTCCCTGTAATGACTGTAAACTCTCTCCAACTCATGTGTGTCTTGAAGCATTTTTAAATGAATAACTGTATACTTCAAACTTTGGAATATTAACAGAGTTTGACAAGTTATATTTCATATTCAAAGATGAAAATGCTTTGGAAAGTTTCATAGTCTAATAATAAATAACAGAAGGGAACCAAAAATTAAAACAGATGCCTTCAGATATGATTTAAAAGACAGATAGCAAATAAGTTTTTAAATGACCAAGGCCTGCATAGAACAGAAATTATTCATCTGTAAAAAACAATGAAGTTATGATACATGCCACATCAGGAATGATCTTTGAAAATATTATGCCAGTGAGGAAGGCTGTCAAGTGAAAGGCCACTACGGTATAATGTAATTTACATGAAATTTCCAGAATAGGTACATCTATAGAAATAAAAAAGTAGATTGGTGGTTGCCAGAGGCTGGGGGGAGGGAGGAATGAGGAATGACTGCTAATGAGCACCAGGTTTCTCTTTGAAGTAATGAAAATAGTCTAAAATTAGACAGTGTTGAAGATGGTACTGCTCTGTGAATATACTAAAAACTACTGAACTACACTTTCAACGTGTGAATTCATGGTTTCTCAATTAGGTCTCAAAAAAGCTGTTCTTTTTCAAAAGCCATTCAATCATCCAGGGTTATAATAATTATACCTAACATTTACCAAATACTTTCTCTGTACCATGTCCAGAACTAAGCACCTTCAGCTGTATAAACTTAGATAATTACCACAACCACCCTACAAGTTAACTGTTTTATAGATGAGGAAACTATATTAAAGAGAATAGGAATAGCTTTTCAAAGATCCCAGCAAGTAGGTAGAGATGGGATTCAAACCCAAGACCAACTCCATAGTCCTTGCCTTTAAATCATTACGCTCTCCTCCATAGATTAATGGTTTTTAACCCTATCACACTGAATACAACCCTAAAATAAATTTACAGAAGGTATCATCTTCCTACATATATAAATTAAACAAACAAAAAACCCCATAAAACTCCCTGGTTGTTATATAAAAGAGAAATAAAAACAAAGCAAATTTCAGTAAAAAATCATACCTAATTCAATATACAAAAACTCACATTAGAAGAAATAATGATCTCAACAGCCAAAACTGCAGACTGACACAGGTGTGCTGCATTTTGGACTCAAGTACCTCAAGCGGCATTGTCAACAGTGATGAGACGTTCCAATAATGATGAATAACTCTTGGAAAAGTTCCAAATAAAACAATGGGAGACCTCTCTCTATGCATACAATAGTTGCATTCTGGCAAATTCAATGGATATTAAAACATCATAAACTATCATTTGTTTATATGTTAAAACAATCATTTGGGTCTTTCTTCAGAAAATTATAAATAAATTATTGACCTATTATGAAGGTCCAGCAGGTCTTCTAAAAGTCAGCACTACAAGAAACAGTGATTTGTGACTCTGGACTAACCTGAATATTAGACATCCAGCCTCCTGATTCTCCACTCACTAAATGCCAGGAGAGCCTTTTAATCATGGGACAACCATAAAACACCCCCCCACACACACAGATTTCCAAAACATCCCTAAGCAGCAGGACTGCCTCTAATGAGTACCATTGCTATCGAAGAGAGTGGATTACACACTTGGAGCAGAGAAAGCACCACCTGTACGAGAGGAAAAGAAAGGCCAAGTCCGGATAAAGATGGAAAAATCTACTATAGAATGTGTAATCCAAGGCAAAATGATTTTGAACTTAAAATGAATCTTGAAGAACAGGTCTTCTGGGGTCTTTGGCATTTTATTTTGACACTTTTCCCCAGCGTAAGACATCCCACCTAGCGTAACTGAGTAGCGCCTCTGGTCTGGCTCCTTGTCCAGGAAAACAGCCTTGGAACGGGCCCAGTCAGCTCGGTGAAGTTTATTTGCTCTTTTTCTTCCCTTTCTGTCAAACTTCATCACCTTCCCTCCTCTGACTTTCCCATCCTCTTCACGCTTCTATTTTTCTTAGCAAGTATTCCCACAGGACTTGCAGAGTAGGACTGAAATGAGCCCCAAGAACAAATATTTTTGGAATAAAAGATTAGTGGATGTAAAAAGGAACTATGACTCTTCTAGAAATTATTTCATTCATTCAACAACTATTACTATGCACCTTAGATATGCCATATACTGGGTTGGATACATGCTCTTCTCACAGACCTAGTGAGAAGACAGAGAACTAACAGGCAGTTTGAAGGTACCACGGGGAAGTCCAAGATGGTCTGGATAATGCGGAAGTTGACAGAGATGACACCTGACCCAAGCTTGAGGAGGAAAACTTGAAGAGCTGAAAAGCAAGTTGAGGAGAAGAAGAAAGGGCAGCCGATCATCAAGAGTAGTTATATATAGAAAGACTCAAAGTCAAGAGAAAGTGATGGAGTCAGGGCACTACTACTAACTCAGTGCTACTAGGGACAGGGCAGAAGTGACAAGTAATAAGGCTAGATGTATTAGTAAAAGTCACGTATACAGTAGGGTAATACTTGCTATGCTGAGAAGACTGGATTTTACCCTGATTTTATGGGAATTCCACAATAAGGCTTTGTTACGAGAACTGGTTTTCTGAAGGACCATTCTGGCTCCTTGTGGAGAAGAGATTAGAGAAGGGCCATAGTGGGGACAGAGAGACCAGTAACAGGGGTCTTCCGTTGTTACAGGCTGGAGGGAAGGGTACAGTCATGCTCACCGGTGTCCAACTCTTTGTGACCGTGGACTGTAGACCATCAGGCTCCTTTGGGATTTCCCAGGCAAGAACACTGGAGTGGGTTGCCATTTCCTTCTCCAGGGGGGTCTTCCTGACCCAGGGATCGAACCAGTGTCTCTTGCATCTCCTGTACTGGGAGGTGGATTTTTTTTTTTTTAACCACTGAGCCACCTGGGGAGCCCAGTTAAGGGTAGCTGAGACTAAAGTTGTGCCAGTGAGGATGGGCAGAAGTGGCCAGTTTTGAAAGTTATAATGGACATAGAAGTAGGTAACCGTCTACATTAAAGCGGCGGCACACACACAGATGTCTGTCAGCTCAGTGAAGGATGGTGCCATTGACTGAGGTGGAGATCACAGGAGGAGAAGCAGGTTGGATCAAATGAGAATGCAGAGGATGAATTTTGAGGCAAAATATGGAATTGCAGCTCTGGTTGCTACGGTATGCAATTTTCTCAGAGATCAACTCTTCTCTTTAGAGTTGTTGAATTTTATAAAGACAGAACCAAAGAGGGCTTTGGTCATCAGACATTTAACTTACTCATTTTAAAAATAAAGAAACTGAAGGACTTCTCTGGCGATCCAGCTGTTAGGACTTCTCCTTCTAATGCAAGGGTTACAGGCTGGATCCTGGTCGGGGAGCTAAAACCCTCATGCCTGTAAATGTGGTGATACTATCTACCTTACAGGATTTTCCAAAGATTGAGTTAGCAAACCTATGAACACTCTTAAAATAGTACCAGTCACATAGGAGATGCTCAGGAAATCTTTCCAAGTAGGCATATCAGAGTTGAAATTTTCATCTTGCAGTTTAGAAAGGAAATCAGGATGGCAGATCTAAAGTGACTTCTCTAAACAGACATGACACCTGATACATGGGAATTGGGTTGGGATGCTGAAAGGTGGAAAATCTGCTAAGTCTTAAGGAGAACACATATTTATGAAAGATTCTGGGGGGCAGTTGGTCAAAGTAGGAAAATAAAACCTAGGATTATAGTGTAAAAACTTAACAGAGTTTAGAAGGGAAGTAGGGATTAATCAAGGAGTAAACACAGCACAGACGTAAGTAATGAGAGGAGCCAAGAAAAGACTATGAAGCACGCAAGCTGGATGGCAAGAGTGGAGCCATTTAAGAGACCATTTTGCTTTCAAAGTGCACAAAGTGGAGAAGTCAGTAAACAGGTACTGCTCTCCAAATATTAATTTCCAGGGTGTATATGTGTGACTGGGTGGGATTTTGTGTTGTGTTTATTGGTTTTGGAGTGCGCATGTTACTTAGTTTCATAGTCAGAGAAAGTGGCCCTTCTCTGCAGAATGTTGATGCTGCCACAACGGTTTTGTTTTGTTTTTTTAATCAAGCAAATAAACCACTTTATTTTTAACTAGGGGAGACTAATCTGGAATCACAGGAGAGCCCACACCATAGGAGTTCACACTGTGCCACAACTGTTTTGAATTTCTGTGTGTCTGACCTAGCCTGGCCAATCCTTTTACTCTTAAAAATTTTTGTTGCTTTGGTGTTGTCCCTTGGAAACATATTTATTTTGGTTTTTTCTCTCTTTTTTAAAAATATAAAGCTATGATCAATTTTAAATTATAGAAAAATTGGTTATTTACTTGTATATGTTTTAATATGCCCTTGTTCACAGTATGACTTATAACTTGTTTTTTTGTGTGTTTCGCTTTATGGACTAGTGCTCTATTTTCTCTACTTTCATCAACTCAAAGATACTCTATGTGTTTTCAAAATTCAAAATGTGCTTGGACTTATTTTTCTATTGATTAAGAATTCAAGATCTCTTGACTTCCCCCTGCAAACAAGAAAATTAACATGTTTTGGCTTTTCTTAATTCTCTCTCACGTACTCAGTTTTTTCATAAATATGACTTCTTTAGGCATGAATTATTTTTATCTTGTACATTCTCTTTAGGCATTTATTTATATTTGTACTATTTTTATTTATATTTACAGTAAGAATTTAAACTCGTGTGTCACTGGTATCAGAGTTTAAAAGTCAGTCTTCTATGGCTTAATCTGTCCTTTTTCTGAGTTTGTTATTAATTTATGTCTTATTCCAATGTACTATATCTTTAATTTTTTAATGGATGAGTGATATAATTTTTTATTTTTTTATTTTATGAGAATTTCTGTCCTTTATTTCATATGTCATCTTACAAATACACCCATTTTCACATTTCCTATATCCCTCAAGAAAAGAAAGGAAAGCTGGGAGTGACATCAGACCATGGCAGCGTGAGTCATTCCTCTTTTCTCTCTTCTTTGATTAACACCTAATTAGACATCTGCAGGTGGCTTGGTAAAGAATCTGCGACACAAGAGACACAGGTTCAATCCCTGGGTCAGGAAGATGCCCTGGAGGAGGACGTGGCGAGACAGCCCAGTATTCTTGCCTGGAGAATCCCATGGGCAGAGGAGCCTGGCGGGCTGCAGTCCATGGGCACACGAGGAGCCAGACATGACTGAAGTGACTTAGCCCAGCACGCACACACCACCACACAATGGAACAAAGGGGCCTGTGCACATTACACCAGGATTATTCGCAGAAGGTAAACTCATGCATGCTTCTGAAAATGGGCAGATAGGAACTCGGTAGTGGCTATGAGGCTGACTTGACAAGCCTGCCCCAACTTTACTCAGCCTGATCAGAGAAAAGAAATGTGGAGGGGACGAAACTGGGTGGATACCCGTGGCCACCTGTGCGGAAGACTTCGTGGGAGTCCAGCCTTTCTGAGGGCAGAGTCTGGCACACCACAGAAGCAAGATGGAGATAGATGAGTTTGGATGATAGGAGAGGAAGGAATGGGCCAAGATGGGACCCTCTCCCCAGGGCAACACTGCAAATGGCTGGGCTTTTGGCAGCAGAGGTCTTCCCTGGTGGCTCAAACAGTAAAGAATTTGCCTATAATACAGGAGACCCAGGTTCGATTCCTGGGTTGGGAAAATCCCCTGGAGAAAGAAATGGCAACCCACTCCAGTATTCTTGCCTGGGGAATCCCATGGGCGGAGGAGCCTGCTGGGCTACAGTTCACGGGGTCAGAGAGAGGTGGATACAACTGAGTCACTAACACTTTCACTTTTCACTTTCAGTGGCGACCTCTCTGGCAGAGGTGGTGGAAAGCGACCTCTCCCAGAGAGGAGGTAAAAAGTTAAACTCTCCCGAGGAGGTTAAAAAGCCCAAGTGGTGAGTGGCTTCCGGGCTGTGCCATTGTGTGGGTTGCAGCTGGAGAAACCTCTCTCCCCAGCAACATCCAGGCTTCTGAGGAGGGAACTCTGTGACTGGGGAAGGGAAAGGGAAGGAGGCAAATAACATAAAAGGGCTCTGAAGGAATGTGTTTCCTGCTGTCTGCTTTACAACTTCAGCAGGCGGTCGGCCTGTGGACCTCTGGGAGTGACCCACTTGAGGGGTTCGCACCTGGGCTCATGGGAACCCCAAAGCTGCAGGGGCTACGCTCCCACCACCCCTATTCTGCCATCAGCTCCACATTCCCAAGTGCATCAGCCAGCTCCAGTAGGAGAAACCACAGGCTTGAGCTGTAGCGCCACCTTCTGGAGTATAAAAGAAAGGTTTCTAATAGCTTGTTGAATTTTAAGAACTACAAAATCAAAGTTCAATTAAGGGTAGATCTGCTACTTCAAATACAAAAGCAGACATGCATACCTTCAAACAGCATGAAAAACAAAGGAAATGTGGTTTCCTAAGAAAAAACTGATAATTCTCCAGCAACCAACCTCAGAGGCATGGAATATTGCAGTCTAAATTATAAAGAATGCAAAAGAACTGTTACAAAGAAATTCAGTGAGCTCCAAGAAAACGTGAAAAGACAGTTCAAAGAACTCAGGAATAAGATATTTGAAGAGAAGGAGTTCTTTACCCAAAGACTGAAATTATTTTTTAAAAAGAACCAAATTCTGAAGCTGAAGAATTCAGTAAATGAAATAAAGAACGCAGTGCTCACGCTCAGTCACTTCCATTGTGTCCGACTCTTTGCGACCCCATGGACTGTAGCCCGCTAGGCTCCTCTGTCCATAGGATTTCCCAGGCAAGAATACTGGAGTGGGTTGCCATTTCCTCTTCCAAATGCAATAGAAACCAGCAATAACAGGGAAGAATGGTTGGGAGAGAGAATAAATGGTCCAGAGGATTGGAAAACAGAAATAATTTAATGAGAAGAGAGAACTAAGATCTTTTTCTAATTGAAGAAACCCTACAAAAGCTATTGGATCTGATTAGAAAGGCAAATATCAGAATGATTGGAGTACTCGAAAAAGTAGAGTGGAAGGGGGCAGAGAGTTTATTTAAAGAAATAATAGCTGATAATATCTCAAACCTGAGGAAGAACTTCAATGTATCAATCCCCTTTGTTGTCTCAATGCAAAAAGACCTTCACCAAGACACATTATAATGAAATTGTTAAAAATCAGGGACAAAGAAAGAATCTTAAAAGCATCAAGAGGAGGAAAGGAAGTAAGTACAGAGGCATCCCCAATTCCCAATTAGACTATCAGCAGATTTCTCAGCAGAAGCACTTATAGGTCAGGAGAGGGTGATATGACATATTCGAAGTGTTGAAAGGTAAAAGTTGCCAGCTGTACTTATCTAGCAGAGTTATCCTTAAGATATGAATGAGAAATAAAGGCTTTCCAAGGCAAACAAAAGCTGAGGGAGTTCACCACCAGTGTACCTGCCCTGCAAGAATGCCAAAAAGCTGAAATGAAAAGATCTTCATGTAAAGGAGGAACATACCTCAAAATAATAAAGGCCATATACAGCAAAAACGTGGCCAACAATATGCTCAACGGTGAAAAACTGAAAGCTTTTCCAAGAATAAAACAAGGGTTCCAAAGCTCACTCCCACCACTAGTGAGAAGTACTAGAAGTCCGACCTAGAGAAATTAAGCAAGACAAAGAAATAAAAGGCATTCAA
Source organism: Oryx dammah (assembly GCF_014754425.2). Lineage (NCBI taxonomy): Eukaryota > Metazoa > Chordata > Mammalia > Artiodactyla > Bovidae > Oryx > Oryx dammah. Next base: position 1,951,772 of record NW_024080556.1, on the reverse strand, counting down.
ACTGGAAAGGAAGAAGTCAACTTGTCATTATCTGCGGATGACATGATTTTATATATAGAAAATCCCAAAGACTCAACCAAAAAGTGTTGGAACTATTTTTTAAAATTCAGTAAATTTTAAAGATATAAAATCAATATGCAGAAATCAGCTGCATTTCTATACACTAATTATAAAAGATAAACAAGAAATAAAACAATCCCATTAACAACAGCATCAAAAACAATAAAATACTCAGCAATAAATGTAACCAAGGGAGGTATAGTACAGATTTACCGTACAGTAAAAACCATAAGAATTTATTGAAAGAAACTGAAGAAGGCACAGGCAAATGGGAAAACATCTCAAGTTCATGGATTAGAAGGACAAGTATTATTAAAACATCCATACTACCCAAAGGCATTTATGGATTCAATGCAACCTTCATCAGAACAATAGTAGCACTCTTTACAGATATAGAAAAAAAAAACAAAACCTGAAATCCTCAAACTGCCCAAGCAATCCTGGAGCCAGAGGCATCACCCTTCCTGATTTTAAACTATACAACAGAGCTACAGTAATAATCACAGTGTAATACTGGTATAAGAATAGCTACATCCATCAAAAAAATAGAACAGGAAGCCCAGAAGCACCCAGTCACATAATGTTCAACAAGGGAGCCACAATACCTGTGGGGAAAGGAAAGTCTCTTTGATAAATGGTCTTAGGAAAATTGGATAAACACATACAGTGAAATTGGACCCCTATCTTATATCACTCACAAAAATTACCCAGGAATGGATCAAAGACTCAGACACAAGATAGGATACCATGAAAGTTCTAGAAGGAAGCATACAGAAGGATTTCCTCAATACTGGTCTCAGCAACGATTTTGAATATAACACCAAAAGCACAACAACAAAAGGGACTATATCAAACTTAAAAGCTTCTGCACAGCAAAAGAATTAACAAAATAAAGACAGCCTACAGAATGGGAGAAAAATTTTGCAACCCATATACTGGATAAGAGGTTAACATTCAAATATACAAACAATTCATAGAACATGACCAAAAATGTGTTTTATAAAAATGGGCCAAGGACCAGCAGGTACATGAAAAGATGTTCCACATCAGGAAAATGTAAGTCAAAATCACAATGAAATATCACCTCACACATGTCTGAAGGGATATCATCAAGAAGAGAAAAAGATGACAGGTGCTGGCAGGGAGGTGGAGAAAACAGAAATCTGGTGTACTGATGATGGCAATGTAAATTGGTTCTTCAGCCTCTATGAAAACCAAGGTGGAGATTCCTCAAAAAATTAAAAATAGATACAGCGTATGGTCCAGCAATTCCACTTCTGGGTATACACCCAAAGGAAATGAAAACAGGATACGAAGAGATATATGTGCTCCCACGCTTCCTGTAGCGTTGTTCACTATAGCCAAGGTATGGCGACAACCTAAGCGCCCCAGACAGACAGATGGATAAAGACGCTGTGATGTATTTATACAGCAGAATATTATCCAGCTATGGTAAAGAAGGACATCATGTCATTGGCAACAGGACGGACCTTGAGCACATTACAATAAGCATGATAAGTCAGAGAAAGACAGATACCATATGATATTATTTATATGTGGAATCTACACAAGCCAAACTCATAAAAACAGAGAGCAGGAAGGTGGTTAGCAGGGGATGGGCATGAGAGGGATAGGAGAGATGTTTCAGGGGACAAACTTGAAACAAGTGGTAAATAAATTCTAGAGATCTGAAGCACAATGCGGTGAATATAGGCAATGCTGTATTAAAATCAAATTTCCCAAGAGATAAGAATTATTCCAATCATTAAAAATAAATAACTACATAACATGATAGAGATGTTAATTATTGCTACAGCGCCAATCATATTATACAACCTGTAAAAGTATTAAGTTGGCATACAGTACACAGTCCATGGGGTTGCAAAGGGTCAGACATGACTGAGCAACTTTCACTTTTCATACCTTTAGTTTAAACAATGTTATATGTCAAATAAATTTCAATTAAAATATTTTAAATTTTAAAAGAGAAAAAAAAAAAAAAGAGAGAAAAATTGGATCACCATTCCTTCCCAGGAGTGAGTATAAATGTTGTGCCCTTAGAATCTATAACTGATGTAAAGAACTGTCAGAAAAAAAAAAAAAAAGTTTCATTTCAATTAATTTGTAATTACCCTGGTGTGTTTTTTTATTTTTTCCAACTGGATACTTAAATAGATTGTTCTCTAGCTCTAAAATTTTAAAATAATTCATCAGAATCTGTCTTTTCATCAATTCTGCCTGATAATTGGTGCGCTTACTTTATTTACAACTGGTCTTTCTTACATCAGTAAAACTTTACGCGCTTCTCTATTTGATCCTTATTACTCTTCATTTTTTTCTGACCAGGACCATTTTTTCTCTAATAGAATTTCTTGAATATTGATTATGCCCTTCACTGCTTCTATTCAAGCTACAAATCAAGCTTCATCACTTTCAGGTTTTGTACAGGTTTTTCCTATTTTTATCTGCATAAGAGTTACTCCTTTTTCATATTTCTTGTCAAATGTATATTATATGACTATGCTAGTGTGTGTGTATATATAAAAATATATACACACACATGTATGTGTTGGTTATATAATTTTATAAAATAATTTTCCTGTATTGTAGCAAATCAGACTCTTTGAGACCTCAAGGACTGTAGCCCTCCAGGCTCCTCTGTCCTTGGGATTTTCCAGGCAAGAATATTGGAGTGGATTACCATTTCCTTCTCAGGGGATCTTCCCAATCTAGGGATCAAACTCCGGTCTCCTGTGTTGCAGGCAGAGTCTTTACTGTCTGAGCCACCAAGGAAGCACCAAAGCAGATGGTTTATATAGTTTAAATTTATGTGTTTTAATTTTTAGAAGTCTGATATATCTCTACAACTTGAAAAAAATGGTGTCATTCTTTAGATCATAGAATCTTTCCTAAGTCCAATGTTTCTTTTCACTTGATCCCTTATCATTCAGTGAGAAGAGCTCTATTGAGGTGAAGGGTTTCCCACAAAAACTGCACAAGAGCATTCTCCTTGAGAGCCTAGACTTGGGGCTCTGGTGGATGCACACAGGCTCTAATCAAATTCCTAATGTCTGACGCTCATCCTTTCAGAGTTAACATGTTGAATTAACTATAGGCTGCTGGAGCATATCAGATCATTTGAAATCCAACAAAGCCCATAAAATACCCCTCTCACACTCGCCTCAGCAAGTATTCACCAGCAACAGGCATCTAGATAATCTGAGTACAGATTCTCAAGCCCAGCTGCTTATGTCCAAATCCTGGCTCTACAACTTAGGAATTTCATTACTAAGTACCTGCTGTGGAGAACACCCCCTGAGGCTCTGGTAGGAGAAGTATTTCATCAGCTTCTATTTTCTCATCTCTGAAACAGAGAAAAGTTTTTCCCTCATAGGGTTGTTGGAAGGATAAAATGAGTTACTCTGTGTAATGCACTTCAAACGGTGCCTGGCAAGAGTTCCTATCATATAGAAAGGTGCTGTTTTTCAGAAACATTAGCTTTCCAAGGGCTCATGGAGCGCTTTTCAGGCTCTGCATTTACACAGATCTGTGCAGTATCAAGTAGGACCTGAAGCAACCAAAGCAAGAGAAGTATAAAGACAGCCCACAGTGGGCAGAAAATCTCTGTGCCCACTGACCTTTCACTGTACTGGGGAAAATGACTGCCCAGAACCGCTTCCTCTGTGGGCGTGCTCCCCCAATACCATGTTCTAACTCTTTTGTCAATCAATCCCAGGATGTATATCCAGGCCCATTAAAAATCGTCATGTGGAAAATGTGCCCATAATGATGTAAGTATTCTCCTCGCCTGGCTGGCAATGCACCACAGCGAAGAAGGGAACAGACAGCTGTGCTTTTGGAATGAGACATCTGGAAGGATCCAGCCGTGCACTCCAGAGGTGGGTGAGACAGGAGATGGAGAGGTGAAGGGCCGTGGGCTGAACAACAGGACAGACGTGCAGTGCAATGAGTTTTACAAACAATACCCATGATGTTTCCAAAAAAAAAAAAAAAAAAAACCACACAAGAAAGAGAACTAAAAGCGCTAAGGAAGCTGTCACCCCACAAAGGACACTGAAGGACAGGGCGTGGGCCCTGCCTTCCTGCTCACACAAAGAGCACCTTTTGTGCGCCAGACACTGGAGAGGTTCAAAGGGCCACCAGATATAATCAAGGGTGAATGTAGAGAAAGGGACTGTGCCCTGTACATATAAAAAGGGGAATAAAAATAAGAGAGTGGTACAGATTTGTGATGAGGCAGAAAGACAAAGAAAGAAGGAAGAAAAAGGACTATGCCTAGATTTAGCTGGCCTCCCACTCCACCGCTCCATTGTGCTCACGTTACATGAGTTTACAATGCATCCATTGAGGCTATGCAAAGCAGCATTTTGTTTTTTCGCCTGAACTTCTTCCCTCCCTGTTCCTTTATTATCAACAGTTTTCTTGTTTTTGTTTCCAACCTAAACATTATAGACTTTAAGAAAACTAAGCAATTTAAATGCAATAGAATTTGACCCACAGATACTGAAGAATTTAAGAAAATATAGGTTTTTTTGTTTGTTTGTTCAATCTAACCAGATCAAGACAACTAGTTTTCCCAGTCATTTTGTTGTAAATTGCTTCCATAATTGGAATATTTCTAGTGAAAACTCCTTTCCATCTTAATTATCTGAATACTTGTCTCAATTCACATCCTTTCGAAAAACTGCAGTCTCTCCTCCTCGATTCAATAAAGGGCCTTGCTTACCTACTAGTAGGCAAGGTTTAGACAGAATCTGTTGCAGTTCTCACTGTGCCCACAAGATGGCAGGCGGAGATTTAGACTGAGTTTAAGAGTTCTAGTACAGGACTTCATAGATTTTTCTGATTCAGATCTCCTATTATCCAGTCCATCAGCAAAACTTTTTTTCTTTTTTCCCCAAAATTTATTGAGGTATAGTTGAAACATTAAAAGTTACACATATTTAAGGTTTACAGCATGATGATTTGATACATGTACATAAAGTGAAACAGTTACCAACATCAGGTAATTAACACACTCATCACCTCACGGTTAAACCTTTTTTTTTTTTGGTGAGAACACTTAGATCCACTGCCTTAGAAATTTCAAGTATACGCTGTTGTTTACTATAGTCTGGGTGCTGCACATTAGAGCCCCAGGATTTAATTCATTTTATAATTGAAAGTCTCTGTTCCATCAACCACATCCCAATTTCCCCTTCCTCCAGTTGGCAACCACCATTCCACTCTCTGCTTCTATGAGTTCAACTTCCCAAGACCTCTTTTTTGCATGCATACTATATGCCAAGAATGCTACTAGATTTGGGGCAGTAATATCACTCAGTTTTAAAAGATTACCTTTATTTACCATACGATTTAGAAAAAACACTGGGTATTTTGTCTCCTGGATAAAAGGCAAGAACTTTTGGACAGTAGATTAGTATAATTGTATGGTGCACAGGAAGCTGCAACTAAAAAATATGCAAGAAAAGTAATACATAAAACAATAATCAACGTAGAAGACTGGGTCTGTCTGGCAATTTTTAAAAATCCTACTGGGATTACCACAAAAAAATCTGAAGATTGACTCCAAAATTCCAACCCTTTTTGTTTCTAAAGGTATTTCCTTTGGAATTTAATTTCCTTACAAAAATAAAATTGTAAAATATTTTTCTCCAGATATCAGTACTAACCTTACCAACCGAGTAGAGTTTGAATTATCAATGCTAAAAAGAAACTTTCACTGTATTATGAAAATCCAATAAATAGACCTATATTTTAAAATAAAGGGAATTTCAGAAGTCAAGCGAAAATGGTCCCTTTCCAGATCTTGAAATTTAAATCTGTTAAATTTTCTTTGTACCCATACTGATACTAGTTAATCTTAATTTAAACAAAATTAGAACCACTGGAAAATGACATATAGTTTATTTTACACATTTGTATGTTTATTTCCCTTATGTTCCATACCACTTATCATAAATTAATTATTAAAAGTAAAATTATAAAAGGTAAATTTAAAAATTAGTATTCAATATTAGAGGATATGAAAATTACATGAAGACAAAATCCCAGATGGTTTCATAGATTTAGTCCTGGAACAGAAAAAAAGGGCACTAATGGAAAATACTGGTGATATTAAATAAAGTCTGTAGTTTATTTAGTAACATATTATCAATGTTAATTTCTTGGTTTTGACAAATGAACCAAGCTTGTTATATAAGCAGAGGAGCTGGGTGATGAACACAGAAATGCTCCATATATTTGCAACTTTTCTATAAATCTAAAATCATGCCCCTCAAAAAAGTGAAAAAAAAAATAGTCTAGGTAACCAGTACTACTGGTCACCCACCATAGCCCAGGTGATAATCGGGAGGCTGGTCACATAAACCCTGTCTGAGCTGTTCACAGTCTAGGAGTGACATTAGTATTCATGTTAAATTATACCCACAAAATATCTTACCAATGTAGTTTACCAGCACGTACATTCTTGGTTTTACTTGGAAGAATTAAAAATCACAAGAAATTAATATGGGTGAAAGAGGAAAGAGAAATGGTGCTGTGCTTAGTTGCTCACTCGTGTCCGACTCTTTGCAACCCCATGAACTGTAGCCCGCCAGGTGCCTCTGTCCATGGTGATTCTCCAGGCAAGAATACTGGAGTGGGTCACCATGCCCTCACGTCAAATAGAGAACCCAGAGGGATACTGGCAGAAGCAAGGAACACTAGGGTGGATGAAGTACACAGGTGTGGTGGTGGAAACCCTCTCCAGCATTGCCTCCTTTCAGATTGGTTCCTGATTAAAATTTGCATTTTCAAAATAGCTAGCAATCATCACCTCACAGAGCTACCTTTCTTTTGTGGTGGGAACACTTAGATCCACCCCCATAGAAATTTCAAGAATACAATACCATTAACTATAGTCTGGGACAGTAACAGCTAGACAGGTGGGGGGAAACTGCTGTATGGCACAGGGGCCTCCGCTCAGTGCTCCGTGATGACCTAGAAGGCTGGGACCTCCAGGAGCTGGTGATGGACAGGGAGGCCTGGCGCGCTGCCGTCCACGGGGTCGCAAAGAGTCGGACTCAACTGAGCGACTAAACTGAACTGATTTTGCCTTGTGTGAGGCATGTTTTACCCCATCCTCCTAAGAAAGTGGAAGTGTTAGTTGCTCAGTCATATCTGACTCTTTGTGACCCTATGGACTGTAGCCCACCAGGCTCCTTTGCCCATGAGATTCTCTAGACAAGAATACCAGAGTGGGTAGCACTTCCTTCTCCAGGGGATCTTCCTTATCCAGGGATCAAAGCTGGATCTCATGTATTGGCATATGGATTCTTCACCGTCTGAGCCTCACCCTCCTAACGGCATGCTTTATAGATAGTGGACAGGTGGGGGGAAGCAAACAGAAGCGGGGGGAAAAAAAGTTGTGGAAGGGATGGAGAAAATAGAAGAAAAATATAAGGTAGAAAAACAGAAAAAGCAAAATCCTCCTGCCTCATCCTTTACTTTCCAGGCAACCAAGTTAGGACCCTGCACAAGCTGAACCCACCCTCTCCACGCTTCCTCTGTCACTATTAATAACCAATAGATCGCCCAGGGGATGAACTTCTCACAGAGAGGATTTAATAGCTTTCTGAGAAGGTGGACTCTCAAATTTCAAGAAACTTACATTTTCATCCTTTTTTTTTTTTTAACTAGTCAAGAGTAACCTGGCTTCCTCCGAACATTTTTCAAAACCTGAACAAAACAAGCAGTTTCTTAATATACCACGGTCTGTCAGTGAATTTCAGGCAGAAAGTCATGTGCGGTATTTAGCCCCAGAGGACATGGGATATGATACAGATGAAATTTACAATCTTAACATTTAAGCTGACGAGCCATGTCGAACTTCATTAATAAATAACACAACCATTTTGCTGGAAATCATTTCTCATGTCAAAAACTCAAGGTCCAAGAAGTGGAAAACGTGCACAGAAAGGCAACCACAACAATCAGAGGAGGAAGCTAGAAGTTCTGGAACATGTAGGTCTGTAAGGGTGAGGCTGGAACGGGAACAGAAAAAGGAACACAAGAGACACCAACATGGGATAGCAGACTCGTTCCCCTAATTCCCTGATGCTAACATCTCCTTCACATCCCAGTGAGCTGGAGTTAGCACATGTGGGAGTATTGCTTCTTTCAGATGGGTTACTTGGGAGGGGACAGCAATGGAAATTTGTAGAGATTAATTCAAAACTGGCTTGAGAAAAAAAAAAAAAGTTGGGGTAAAATATCCAAAATTATCACCTCTGTGAGTGTGTGTCCAGCATTCCTTTCCTAGGAACTGATGCCTTCATGAGCTGGGTGGTTGTTGCAGGAGCTGTCGAGTTACAACACTAGCTAGTGAGTTTTCTTCCTTAGAAATTTAGACCTGAATCAAGAGACTAAGAGACAGCCTTTCCTTGTGTGTCTACAAAGCCTGGGAGCTATTAGTGTGTGACCGTATTCAATCCTGTAAGGAAGAGCTAACAAAAAATCTGTACAGAGTGAGGAACAAAAAGAAAAATCAGATTCCTGAATCCTGCCTTTCCTGAAGCACATAAGTATTCCTGTCTTTGGGATGCTTCACCAGATGCCCTTATGAAGAAACCTCTACCTGAAACTCATTTTAGATGGTTTCTGTTCTTTTCAACCCAAATAACCCCACTTAACACAAACACTATAAACTATTCTCTTTTTGCTCCCTCTCTGGTCTTTTCCCTTATAGCTTCGGTTTTTGTGTGGAACCAATATGTAGAGCAGAGAAACAATTAAAAACCATCATCTCCCTGCTGACCAGTAAGGGGAGAGCTTTCATTACAGATACAGCTAGTCGGATTTCAAGCAGGAGCAAAGAGGATAGTGTTATCTGATAATGCAAACAAAAAATAACAGAAATAATGATTTTTAGAGTCCAAGTCTTAGCTAGCACTCCACCTAAGACGTTTACTCTTCTTGCCAAAATTGGGTTGGCCAAAGCGCGCACTTGGGGTTTTCCATAAGATGGAAAGGAAAAACCCAAATGAATGTTTTGGTCGACCCAAAACAGTAGTGATCTCTACGGCCTCTTCCAATGGTACAGAGCTATCCAGAGAGGTGGCAACATGCCGTACATGCATTTAAAAGAGTCAGATCTCAGGATTCAATATCTGCACACACTTTATCATGATAAATAGGAAGGGAGCTAGCCAGTCATATAAAGAGAGTTGTTGAAAACAATAAATATAAATATAGAAGTTAGTAGGTCATCTCTGACTCTAGAAAGTAAAAGAGTGGCATGATTGCTTGAGGACATGGAATAGCCCGTGATCTGCTGATGATACAGAAGTGGTCTTATTGGTACCTAAGTTTGGCCTTGGAGTACAAAATGAAGAAGGGTAAAGGATAACAGAGTTTTGCCAAAAGAACACACTGGTCATAGCAAACACCCTATCCAACAACACAAGGGACTACTCTACACATGGACATTGCCAGAAGGTCAATATCGAAATCAGACTGATTATCATCTTTGCAGCCAAAGATGGAGAAGCTCTAGACAGTCAGCAAAAACAGGAGCTGACTGTGACTCAAATCATGAATCATGAGCTACTTATTGCAAAATTCAGACAAATTGAAGAAAGTAGGGAAAAACACTAGACCATTCAGGTATGACCTAAATCAAACCCTTTATGATAATACAGTAGGGGTGACAAATAGATTCAAGGAATTAGATCTGATAGACACACTGACTGAAGAACTATGGATGGAGGTTTATAACATTGTGCAGGAGGCAGTAACTAAAACCATCCCAAAGAAAAAGAAATGCAACAAGGCAAAACGGGGAGGGAGGAGGGAGGGGTGGTCAGGATGGGGAACACGTGTATACCTGTGGCAGATTCATGTTGATGTATGGCAAAACCAATACAATATTGTAAAGTAATTAACCTCCAATCAAAATAAATAAATTTATATTAAAAAAAAAAAGCAAGGCAAAATGGTTGTCTGAGGAGGCCTTACAAATAGCTGAGAAAAGAAGAGAAGCTAAAGGCAAAAGAGAAAAGGAAAGATATACCCATTTGAATGCAAAGTTCCAAAGAATAGCAAGGAGAGATAAGAAAGCCTTCCTCAGAGATCAATGCAAAGAAATAGAGGAAAACAACAGAATGGGAAAGACTAGAGAACTCTTCACAGAGAAGGCAATGGCACCCCACTCCAGTACTCTTGCCTGGAGAGTCCCATGGACAGGGGAGCCTGGTGGGCTGCAGTCCATGGGGTCGCTGAGGGTCGGAAACAACTGAGCAACTTCACTTTCACTTTTCACTTTCATGCATTGGAGAAGGAAATGGCAACCCACTCCAGTGTTCTTGCCTGGAGAATCCCAGGGACAGCGGAGCCTGGTGGGTTGCCGTCTATGGGGTTGCACAGAGTCGGACATGACTGAAGCAACTTAGCAGCAGCAGCAGCAGAGAACTCTTCAAGAAAATTAGAGATACCAAGGGAATATTTCATGCAAGGATGGGGACAAATAAAGGACAGAAATGGCATGGACCTAACAGAAGAAGAAGACATTAAAAAGAGGTGGCAAGAATGCACAGAAGAACTATACAAAAAAGATCTTTAATGACCCAGGTAGCCACGATGGTGTGATCACTCAGCTAGAGCCAAACATCCTGGAATATGAAGTCAAGTGGGCCTTAGAAAGCATCACTACAAAGCTACTAGAAGTGATGGAATTCCAGTTGAGCTATTTCAAACCCTGAAAGATGATGCTATTAAAATGTTGCACTCAATATGACAGCAAATTTGAAAAAATCAGCAAGGACCACCAGACTGGAAAAGTCAGTTTTCATTCCAATCTCAAAAAAAGGGCAATGCCAAAGAATGGTCAAACTACCGCACAATTGCACTCATTCCTCATGCTACCAATATAGTGCTCAAAATCCTTCAAGTTAAACTCCAACAGTACATGAACTGAGAACTTCTAGTTGTACAAGCTGGATTTAGAAAAGGCAGAGGAACCAGAGATCAAATTGCCAACACTCACTGGGTTATAGAAAAAGCAAGGGAATTCCAGAAAAACATCTACTTCTGCTTCATTGACTACACTAAAGCCTTTCACTGTGTGGATCCCAACAAGTTGTGGAAAATTCTGAAAGAGATGGGAATACCAGACCCACCTGACCTGCCTCCTGAGAAACCTATATATAGGTCAAGAAGCAACAGTTAGAATCGAACATGAAACAACAGACTGTTTCCAAATTGGGAAAGGAGTATGTCAAGGCTGTATATTGTCACCCTGCTTATTTAACTTACATGCAGAGTACATCATGAGAAATGTTGAGCAGGATGAAGCTCAATCTGGAATCAAGATTGTCAGGAGAAATATCAATAACCTTAGATATGCAGATGACACTGCCCTAATGGCAGAAAGCAAAGAGGAACTAAAGAGCCTCTTAATGAAGGGGAAAGAGGAGAGTGAAAAAGTGAAAAAGCTGGCTTAAAATTCAACCCTCAAAAAAACTAAGATCATGGCATCCTGTCTCATCATTTCACGGCAAATAGATGGAGAAAAAATGGAAACAGCAACAGACTATTTTCTTGGGCTCCAAAATTACTGCAGATGGTGACTGCAGCCATGAAATTAAAAGATGCTTGCTCCTTGGAAGAAAAACTATAACAAACCTAGACAGCATATTAAAAAGCAGAGAAACCAATTTGACAACAAAGGTTCATACAGTCAAAGCCATGGGTTTTTCAGTAGTCATGTACTGATGTGAGAGTTGGACCATAAAGAAGCCTGAGCACCGAAGAATTGATGCTTTTGAACTGTGGTGTTGGAGAAGACTCTTGAGAGTCCCTTAGATTGCAAGGAGACCCAACCAGTCCATCCTAAAGGAAATCAACCCTGACTCTTCACTGGAAGAACAGATGCTGAAGCTCCCATATTTTAGCTACCTGATGTGAAGAGAAGACTCATTGGAAAAGACCCTGATGCCGGCAAAGACTGAAAGCAGGAGGAGAATAGGGCGACAGAGGATGAGATGTTTGGATGGCATCATCGACTTAATGGACATGAGTTTGAGCAAACTCCAGGAGATTGTGAAGGACAGGGAAGCCTGGCATGCTGCAGTTCATGGGATCTCAAAGAGTCTGACACAACTGTGTGACTGAACAATGAAATCTACTCAACAGCATCACTGAACACCTGCCAAGTTTGAATCAGGACCAGCATTTTCAGGTCTCTGTCACAGGATGTCACCAATATCCTGGGTCCTTAAGAACAGTATTACTTTGTATTGACACCTCTCATTTCCAGGACAGGCAGAGGAACCAGCAAATGTGGCCACTTGGACTCAATGACCTCAATTTCTCCTTGCATTTCAATGTGCTTCTGAGCTTTTTATATTCCTAAATGTGAAAGCACTTTGTGGCAAACTCTGCTAAAAAGCTATTAGCAATGACAGTGAAGGAAGAAGAAAAGTAGTGACAAGGAAGATGAAATCTGCAAGTATAAAAAGCCATTTATCTCATCAAAAAAAGAATTTTTCTCGTTAAAATGTTTGATGTGTTTAGAACAAGTCAGACTCTAAAACATCTCTACAGAGTAGATATTGTCATTTACAAACTAGACAACATACCAAACTTACTCAGTTTATTCTCATCATACATTCATGTGTATCAAGAAATGAATAAAAATATTTTCCCACATAATGTGTGAATAGTTATTATCTTCACACTTTTTCTACTTTGATATAGCAATAGAAAATCTATAGCCTTCTCTTACAGTAAAATCTCAATCTTACTTTGATCAGAGCAAATTAGAGTTACATGGGAATAATAAACTTTTCTTAAGAAGTTACCACCAGGGGACTTCCCTGGATTCATGCTCCCAATGCAGGGGGCCTGGATTCAATCCTTGATCAGGGAACTATATCCTGCATGCTGCAACTAAGACCCAGTGCAGCCAAATAAATAAATGGATGGATGGATAAATAAATATAAGTTACTATGCACCACACATTTTTCTAAATGCCCTATGTATATATAATTCCCATGATACCCCTATTTCCCAAATACTATTGTGCCAAGTACTATGCTTATCAAAACTCTTCTCTAGATGAGTGAAGTGAAGCACAGAGAGGTCTAATTCACCCAAGGACCCACATCTAGGAAGCTGCAGGACTGGTATTTGAGTCCAGACGTTCTGCATTCAAGGGCTTCCTTGATGGTTCAGATGGTAAAGAATCTGCCTGCAATGCAGGAGACCTGGGTTCTATCCCTGCATCAGGAAGATCTTCCGGGGAGGAAAATGGCAACCCACTCCAGTATTCTTGCCTGGAGAATTCCATGGACAGAGGAGCCTGGTGGGCTACAGTCCATGGGTTGCAAAGAGTCGGACACAACCTAGCAACTAACACATTCCACACATTGTTCTACACTCAGAGCTGCACTCGTAAGTAAGCGGTAATCCAGATTTGGGGGGCCACCATGGAGAGCAGTTTGTAATCAGGGGCTTGGTACTGGCTCTGTACGACTTTCACAGACAACAAAGCTAAGAACAACCTTCAGGGCCCCAACTCTGGTGGGAGATGCTGTACAAACCTGGAATGGGCTGTTTGGAGAAAATGCAGTGGATTTCCGTTTACTTGGCAGAGAAATAGCACTGGATACAGGACCAACTACAAGTTTAAAGCCAATTCCACTCAACTTATTTTATGCTGTAGTAGGAAATGACAGGCACCTAAAAAGAAACATCTGGTTTGCTCTCTGCCCACGTGAAATTCAATACTATTATTAGGCTAAGACCCACCCGGGTCAGCTCTCTTAATCCTTTAAAGACTGCTCCAGCCATTGACTTGCTCATCTATGTGAGAGTTAATAGAACAACACAAATGTCCCAATGGGACTTGATGTCTTTTTAATACTGCTTGCTGAATTATAATTGTTAACGTATTTAATGATTTGGGAGTAATTTTCTTATTTTCTTATCATTCAGAATTGGAAATGCTGTGGAAGTTACTGGTGGAGAGTTAAAGTATATTTCAGAAGGAAGCTCAGCATATGAAAAGTTTTAAAAGTGTGGCAGCTTCATTGAAGGGACTTGGAGTTCTGGAGCCTTCCCCCTGCCGACTAGTATATCTCCCTCCTGCACAGGCACATAAAGGTCTTTATGAAACTCCTGGGCCTCCAGATCACAGTTTGTAACCAAGTGGGAAACAAGTGGGCAGTGACCCTGAGCTCTGGAGGCAATACATGATATTCTCTGAGGATCAAGAACAAAGTCAGGTTTTGATGACTCTGCCAAAGTTAGCCAGTAAAGTCCACTTCCCTGAAGGTCTTCATGAGAATGGGAGGGATGGGAGAAGGGAACACCCATGTCTTTTCCTAAAATTCAGAAATTCCCAAGCACATTTGATGGGCCAAACACAAGCCCCTTGGACTTAGGGTCTGAGGAGCATCTTAAACCTCATTCTAAGGAAAGAGTCAAGCAGAGAAGATTGTATGAAAGTTATTAGCAGATGGAAGGAAGGGAGAAGGTGAAAGGATGGATGCTCAGGAGCAAAGTGATAGTTTGACAAAAGTAATAATGAGATAAAAGATAATTCTAAGGACAGAGAGGGGTACCTGAATTAAATCTGAAGGCATCTAAAAGTGAGAAGGCTGTGGAATGGTGCTAGATGCTGGAAGGGTCATCACCAATACAGATTTTTTTTAAGACTCAGGGACCATGTTGAGGAGAATAAGGCAAACTTTATGATATATCAGGAGTGGAAACCATTAAGAACATCTGAAAGTTCAAAAGATTTTTAGCACATGAGGGCAGGATGAATGTCATGTGGCTGGAAAGCCTAGACACAGGTGCTGGTGGTGTTGATGGTGGGGTTTATCTGGATTGAGGAGCTTCACAATAACTGCGTTAAATTTCATCTTGTTACAGACTTTGCTCTGGCTGATAGAATACTTTTTAGATCATATTTCTTTTACCCTAAAATTCCACCATTTCTTCCAGTTTAATATCACTTATGATATCTACTTGGTCGATCTCAGTCTGCATTTGTTTAAATTAAATAGAATAAAAAGAATCAAATGCATTTTATACAGTTGTGGTTAGCATTATTTTGTGAGAATGTTGTTTTCATTAAATATGTGTTTATGTATATGCATTTATTATGTGTATATGAATGTATGCATCCTAAGTCACAATATAAAGTGTTTTTTTCCTACTCTTGGGTCATAATCAAGAAAAAATATAAAAGTCACTAAATCAGATAACCTGGTCATGGTGATGGTGTTGAAAATAGGCATGTTCCTATGCTTCAGAGAAAGTGAAATTATATAACCATTTCAGAAGGCAATTTGGTAATAGGTACCAAAAGCATCAGAATTGTTCAGATCTTTTGATCTTATAGAAGTATCTGATCAAGTACTTAGATGCACATATTTTTGACAGCATCATGAATAGTAATAAAACCTGGAATCAACCAAAGGATCAAAGGATAGAGTGATGCTTTACACAAATTTCGTGGCAGGTATATAAAACACATCAAAAGTTACTAGTTGTTGTTTACCAGTATGGAAATATACTCATGACTGGATTACATTACAATACAAATGGTCCCACCTAAATTTTATGTTTAAAAAATAAAAACTGTGTGTCCGTGAAACAAGCCCACCATTGGTCACTGACGGCCCAGAGGAGTCCTGCCCCACTGGACTCTCCCCACAGCAGCTGTGGCCACAGGCACTTGTCTCCCTTCCACAACCAAAACCACTCTTGCCCCCTGAAACAGATGGGGCTCCGCCACCTGGAGAGGAAGGGATGGGGGACCCTCAGCTGGGCCAGCTTTGGGCCAAACCTGGAGCAAGGCGCTGCGACATTCTCATGTCATCTCTTTCCCATCCCCAGGTAGGAGGGCCTGGGTGTGGCCACCAGGGCTGGGAAGAGCTCACACTGAACTACAGGGTTGAAGCCGAAATCACAACGTATTTTAGTAGAAATAAAGTGAGCACCCCTAACAGGCACAGGTGTAACAAATGAGTTGGTAGACTTCCTGCAAGAACCAGAGTGGAAAAAAGCAAGATGCAGAAAATGAGTGTAATGTGGTCTCAGTTCTATAAATAGTTACTATGAACGTATATTGTTGTTGTTCAGTTGCTCAGTCGTGCCCAACTCTTTGTGACCCCATGGACTGCAGCATGCCAGACTTCCCTGTCCTTCACTATCTCCTGGAGTTTGTTGAATGTATACATTCATATATATGTACATATGTGTATTGCCAGGAGAAATATCAATAACCTCAGATATACAATGACACCACCCTTATGGCAAAAAGCAAAGAACTAAAGAGTGAAATACTTAGCTTAAAACTCAACATTCAGAAAACTAAGATCATGGCATCCAGTTCCATCACTTCATAGCAAATAGATGGGGAAATAGTAGAAACAGTGACAGACTTTATTTGAGGGGGGTCCCAAAATCACTGAAGATGGTGACTGCAGCCATGAAATTAAAAGACACTTGCTTCTTGGAAAAAAAGTTATGACCAAACTAGACAGCATATTAAAAAACAGAGACATTACTTTACCAATAAAGGTCTATCTAGCTAAAGCTATGGTTTTTCCAGTAGTCATATATGGATATGAGAGTTGGACTGTGAAGAAAGCTGAACATCAAAGAACTGATGTTTCTGAACTGTGGTGTTAAAGATTCTTGAGAGTCCGTTGGACTACAAGGAGATCCAACCAGTCAATCCTAAAGGAAATCAGTCATGAATATTCATTGGAAAGACTGATGCTAAAGCTGAAACTACAATACTATGGCCACCTGATGCAAAGGGCTGATTCATCGGGAAAGACCCTGAAGCTGGCAAAGATTCAAGGGAGGAGAAGGGGACAACAAAGGATGAGATGGTTGGATGGCATCACCAACTCAATGGACATGAGTTTGAGTAAGCTCCAGTAGTTGGTAAAGGACAGGCAGGCCTGATGGGCTGCAGTCCATGAGATCATGAACAGTCGGACACGGCTGAATGACTGAACTGAACTGTATATATATATACATGCATACATACATATATACACGCATGTATATATATACACACACATGTATACAGGTCAACAGATGATTCTATAAGCACAGAGAAAACAAATTTAATTATATGGGCTTACCTGATGAAGAGACTAATCAAGGAAGACAGTGCAAAAGAAAAAAGGAAAATCTAGTAAAATTATTTTGAAATTGAAAAAAATGTGTTCATAGAAAATTTATAAAAAGGTATTTATACAAAAGGTGTAAAATTAGTAACAGTGGGAAAGTAGGGAGGCAGTATGAATGTTCCTTTTTTTTTTCCTTTTCTATTATTTCAAACATTGTCTTTTTTTCTAAAATGAACATAGATTTCAGTCCTGTCCAGTCTGAGACACTATTACTTACAGAGCCTCTATCCAAGATGGACTTTTGGTCCTCACCCACATAACTCCTTACAGGAGTATTTTCATGGCTATAAGGGAGAGCCTATATGTTGAAGGAAAAAAATGGGAGTAGCATATAGAGCAGACAAGAGGAAATGAATCCCACTGGAATAGAAGATGCTTGTTAAGAATACATTTTAAGATTAGATAAAGGGAAATCGATCGGATATCAGGCCTGACATGTAGGGTTTGCCATGTGGACCTGATCTTTGTAAGGCATCGAGTCATCTCATAGGAAGGCATCGTCACACTTTCCTGTCTACATAATGTCCATTCAACACTCTGCGCAAACTAACTCTGAAGAGCAGAAATCCGTACTGCAATGGGATGGTGTTAGGATATGAAAGTCAAAGTGACACAAGAAATACTTCACTGAACTTTTCTCAACCACACAGCAGATGTTCTTTTCTAGCTACTGTAGCAAGCATTTTAGTTTTCATAACAAGCTAAAGAAAACTGCTGTATAGCTATAAATGTCAGCTTGAGTTCTAGAATTAATATTCTCCCTGATGCTCCATTTCTTAGAGGACATTCATTCTTTGCAACGTTCCAAGCACTGTGTTTGGAAAGCATCATGCCTTAATGAAATAAGACCTAAATATGCTTGAAGGGAAATAAAACAATCTCTACTTAATAATGTGAAAGCAAGATTACAAATACACTTTGCTTTGATTAAATCTTAGTCTAGAGTTTGGCAAACTTTTTCTACAAAGAGTAAGATAATAAATATCTTAGGCTTTGCAAGCCAAATGTTCTGTTGCAACAGCAATGGTAGGCAATTTATAAACAAAATGAGAGTGGTTATACTGCAATATAACTTTATTTTCAAAAATAGATAACATGCCCAATTTTCTATAGTTTGCTACCACTAAGACAAAATAAAATAAACTTCACCAAAACACAAATTAATCTACACTCAGAAATTTACCAAAAAATAACACTGAACCAAATGAGCAAAGATTATTTGATGGTTTAAATACTCTACTACTCAAATATTTATTGGACAGTTAAATATTCTACTAGATTTTATGTATAATTAATTTATACCAGATTTAGTATATTTTCCTAGAGCATTTTTGTTTTTACAAAATGCAACAATGGAGAGATGAAGATCAGATCTTTTTAGATACTTGCACACTAATTTTAAATTAAATTAAATGGACTTCCCTGGTGGCTCAGACGGTAAAGTGTCTGTCTACAATGTGGGAGACCTGGGTTCCATCCCTGGGTCGGGAAGATCCGCTGGAGAAGGAAATGGCAATCCACTCCAGTACTACTGCCTGGAAAATCCCATGGATAGAGGAGCCTGGTAGGCTACAGTCCATGGGGTCGCAAAGAGTCGGACACGACTGAGCGACTTCACTTCACTTTAAATTAAATATGTAAGTTATTAATAACTGTATTGGAATTTTAAGTACATGCTTGAGAACGAAAATATATAGGCCTCTTCTCTATAACTAACTATATACCCTCATTTCTGCTGATAGTCAATTCTAGATCAGTTCCCAGTCCAGCCCAAGCACTTAAGTTCAGGCTTACAAGTACAATTTTGTTAGAGTTCCAAATTCCTTCACATGTTTTAGAGCTTCCTCCTTTACCCAGTTCCTGAGTTGCCTCTACATTCCTAATAGCAGGGAGGCTCCAGAACCAGCTGCTGGGTCTTTTTCCCATTTCTCCCTGGAGCTTGAGGGATTGTGGGTTCCTTGCATAAACAGTGATGACCTTAGCATCCTGTGTAACTGACTATGTATTTCCCTCTCCCTGGCTTTTGAGGTCTCCTGAGATTCTGACCAAGCTTCCTGTATTACACTTCATCCTGCTTCTAGCCTCGGTCACCAGGTGGCAGACTGGGAAAAATTCCAATTCTTCACTCACTCAGGGACCCAGGGAACTCAAGGATGCTTAGGATTGTCTAGAGTCCTGAGAAACTCAGATGGGAGATGGGGCACAGGGCAGTGACTGTCCCTCTGATACTTAGATACATGATGTTTCCTCTGCAGCCTCCCAGCTCAGCCACCCTGAGCTTGGTGCTGGAGTAGGGAGGACCCTGAGTTTTAAACATAAAAATTTTGAGGTCCTCTTTTTTTAAATTGGTCTTTCTCTGTCACTTTCCCCTTGCTGTCTGGGGTAGGTGATGAGGTGATTCACAAAGAAAACATGACCTCACAAATGGAGGCCAAAATCTCCTTTATTGTAAGGAGAGTCCCGTCTCTTGTTACAAGCAGTCCACAGCCCAAGGCTGAAAGCCGATGGGAACATGTCTTGTGGCTGGAAGAAGGAGGTAGAGATAATGAAAACGCTCTCTTTAGGAATGTTAGTTTTTAAAGCATGTTCAGGAGGAGGCTGGAATGTTATTCAGATACACGGACTAGTGATTTGAGGATAAGGTGCCGGGGAAGAGAGGGAATAACTGGAAACTGGTTCTGAAAGATCACCTAAAGCGGTATTGACTAGTGCGGTGACTATGCTGTTTTACCCCAGGGTGACTCAGCAGTCAGCCAGGTGCAGCTCTGAACCCTTAGTTCCCTTTATTTATTGTCCTGTATGGACTTCCTGCTCCTAAATCTACCACTAGTCTTAGCTCTTTGAAGGTTTTTCTCCTGCATAATTATATCCCTCTCCTACATCATTCTTCTACTGTCTCCCTGACCCATTCTTATCAACATACTTATGTGCTGTAATATCTGATATCTTTAAAAAGATAACAACTCCCTCCAGCTCCCAGCTCTTTACTTTGCTCCCATGTACAGCAAGAAAGATGATGCTGTGAAAGTGCTGCACTCAATATACCAGCAAATTTGGAAAACTCAGCAGTGGCCACAGGACTGGAAAAGGTCAGTTTTCATTCCAAACCCAAAGAAAGGCAATGCCAAAAAATGCTCAAACCACTGCACAACTGCATATGAATTAAAATTATCTTAATATCATTTTGAAGCTGATGATTCCTGAATCTGTATCTTTTGTACTGCCGTTTACTCTGAAATCCAGAAAGCCTACTCTACACTCTACTCAGATAGGGAATAAGCACTTCAAATTTGATTGTTCATAATAGACTTTAAAATCCTCCTTTAGTCTTAAGTCAAAAAAGCAAACAAATATTGAACTGAGGTTCATAGTTTATTTTTCAGTGATATGTGTTAGCAAATCTCAAATTATTTTGTCTATATTGCAGGACTGAGCAAATAGGACAACATATTGAGAATAACAGGAGCCAGGTTTCTCACTGGCTGGTTGGTTGGAGAATAAATTACAAATATGGAAATGAAGAATTGTTAAATTGGAGTTAACAGTATTAGTATAAACTTGGGGTATTTGACATAGATCAATAAATGACAGAGTAAATAAATACAGAAACACACATAAGCATACACACACAGCTCTTTCTGCTGAGTAAACACAGAAGCACTGGCACCCGAGGAACAGTGAACACATATAGATCTTGATTTCAAAATAGCATTTCTCGCAAAGAAGGAATCAGGGTTTCTAGGAAACCACAAAATAAGAAAAGTAGAAGGTAAATCTACAGTATCTTCCTGTGCCAGAAAGTAAGGAACTGTTCAAAGAACAATGGAATTATGCCCAGAGGACACGAGAACCGGCAGGAAGAAACCTCACTGACTACATCTTGGAAAGTCTGGACATCAAAACAATGATTAACGGGGTTTCCCAGGTGGCGCTAGTGGTAAAGAAACTGCCTGCCAATGCAGGAGACATAAAAAAAGGCAGCTTTGATTCCCTGGTGGGGAAGATCCCCTGGAGAAGGGAATGGCAACCCACTCCAGTATCCTTGCCTGGAGAATCCCATGGACAGAGGAGCCTGGAGGGCTACAGTCCATGGGGTCGCAGACTGGGACACAATTGAAGTGACTTAGCACACACACACCTTCTTAAAAAATATCAAGGTCTAGAAAGACAAAAGTAATTGAGAACCTGTTTCAGGTTAAAGGCTTCCCTGATAGATCAGTTGGTAAGGAATCCGCCTGCAATGCAGGAGACCCCGGTTTGATTCCTGGGTTGGGAAGTTCTGCTGGAGAAGGGATAGGCTACCCAATCCAGTATTCTTGGGCTTCCCTTGTGGCTCAGCTGGTAAAGAATCCACCTGCAATGAGAGAGACCTGGGTTCGATCGCTGGGTTGGGAAGATCCCCTGGAGAAGGGAAAGGCTCCCCAGTCCTGGAGAATGCCATGGACTATAGTCCAGGGGGTCCCAAATAGCCGGACACGACTGAGCTACTCTCACTTTCAGGTTAAAAGACACTGAAGATACAGAGAAACTGAAAGTAATGCATAATACTGGGATGGAAGGAAAAAAGAAGACATTATTAGAAAATTAGCTTTGAATACAGAATATAAATCAAATGAGAAATAATACTCAGTAGTAAATAAACTGATTTGGATCATTTTACTGTACTTATGCAAGGGAATGTCCTTGTTCCAAGAAATGCACTCTGAAATATTTAGGATAAAGGGTTGTTTGAAACTTATTTTTTAAATGATTCACAAAGAGAGAAGGAATGAGAAAGCAAAAGAGCTGGCATGTGAATAAGTGGCAAATCTGAATATGAAGTACAGAGTGTATTATTGTCACAGTTTTTCTGAAAGATTGTATTAAAATTAAAAGTAATGTTTATATCTGTTGTTTTAGAAGAATTAGGAGTAGCAGAAAGGTCATAAATGATGTAGAAGCTAAG
This sequence comes from Oryx dammah, assembly GCF_014754425.2. Lineage (NCBI taxonomy): Eukaryota > Metazoa > Chordata > Mammalia > Artiodactyla > Bovidae > Oryx > Oryx dammah. The sequence continues at coordinate 1,929,550 of NW_024080556.1, read as the reverse complement.
ATCAAGTTCAACAATAACAACAACAAAAAAACACAAGACAGAAGTGAGACTATGCTGAGAAGGAGTTCAGAATTTTACCACATAAAAGAAGCTGTTTCCATAAAAGAGCTATGCTGTCTAAATCGCGGCCTCACTAATTATGGCTGTGAAACGGAAGATCAAGTTCCTGGCATTGTGAAAGTTGAAGAATGAAGAGGCCAGTCATCAATACAATGTTTGAAGTCTTATAAAGATGCAAAGAGTGATGCAGAGAAGTCTTTGTCTATACCCAAGTGTTGAAGTCCTCGAATAAGATGGAATATGTAGATAATAGTAATGAAGATGGTGAGAAAGTAGTATTAAGTGAATAACATTGGGAGTCAAAAGAAAGACATTAAGAAGGGTTTATGGGGAGCACTGAGAAAGAAGCAGATAAAATGGAAGCTTAACATATAACAACTTTCCCAGGATCAATGAGAAGGGAAAGTAGGGGGAAAGGTCCTCTATTTGAGAGTATGGCCAGAAAGGCAGTATCATCGGGGAAAAACATGTTTCACTTTTAAAAAAAGAAAACTGAAAGCATTCCAAGCAGATGTCAAAACTGCAGGGTTGTGTCCTCAATGAATGGTGCTAAGAAAATTGATTATCCACATTAAAAAGAATAAGTTGGACTCTTACCGTACAACATATACAAAATCAACTCAAAATGGACCAAACATCCAAATAAGAAAACTATTAGAGGAAAGCATAGGGGAAAATCTTCGTGATATTGGATTTGTCAATGATTGCTGAAATACAATACCCAAAGCATAAGCAACAAAAGAAAAAATACATAAATTGGACTTCAACAAAATTGAAAACTTATACATCAAAGGACACATTAAGGAAATGAAAAAGTCAATGCACAGAATGAGGAAAAATATTTATAAACCATATATCTGATAAGGTCTAATATCTAGAATATAGAAAGAATTCTTACAAAAACAACGAAAAGACAATTATAAATGGTCAAAGGACTTGAATAGACATTCCTCCAGAGAAGACATACAAATAGCCACCAACCACATGAAAAGATGCTCAACATCACTAGTCACTAGGAAAATGCAAATCAAAACAAGATACCACTTCATACCCACTAGGATGGCCATAATAAAACTAGAAAATAACTGTTGGTGAGGATGTAGAGAAACCGGAACCTTCATACATTGCTAGTGGAAATGTAAAATGGTAGAGCCACTGTGGAAAACAGTTTGGCAACTCCTCAATAAGCTCAACATAGAACTATTACAAGACTCAGCAATTTCACTCCTAGGTGTGCGTGTATGTGTGTGTGTATATACACAGAAGAAAATTTGTATGTAAATTTTCATAGCAGATATACTCACTGTACCAAAAGGTGGAAATAACCCAAATGTCCACAACGGATGAATGGATAAACAAAGTGAGATAAATCCATACCATGGAGTATTATTTAGCTTTAAAAAGAAATGAACTACCAATACTTGCTACTTGGATAAATCTTGAAAAACTTAAGTGAAGTGAAAGAGGCTAGATACCCTAAGGCCACTTACTCTATGATTCCATTTGTATTGAATATCCATCCATAATAGGTAAATCCACAAAGATAGAAAGTAGGCCAATGGATGCCAAGGGCTAGGAGGGGAAGGGTGCAAGGACATGAAGAGTGACTACTTAACTGGTATGGTCTCTTTTTGCAGTGATAAAGAAAGTTCTAGAACTAGATTGTGATGACAGTTGCACAATATTATGAACATACCTAATGCACTGAATTTTACACTGTAAGTTGGTTAAAAACAGTAAGCTTTCTGTTATATATACTTTACCATAATTAAAACAATGCAGATTATTTTAGAGAACATAGTAGAAGTAGCTAGACAGGTGTGAAATTCTATCGAGTGTCTGCAGGTTGGGGATCAGATGGGAGGAGTCACATGAAGACGATGAAAAGGAACTTTGAAAACAAATTTTGAAGAGCTTTAAACATCACATTGAAGAGTTTCAACATTACTTTAGAATCAATAAAGAACCATTGAAGACTTTTAAGCAACACGGTTAATTGCTCTGAAGAAGTTCTAAAGTTACTGTGACACTCTTTTACATGGAGGCCTGATATGACACCTAAACATCTATCAGACATTCTCTTTTATTGACAGCTTCATTAATGAACTTGATTCAACTGTCTACCTCTCTTTCCCTGGAAGCCAGAGCACAAAAGGCCTTTCCTGGTATATAATTTTTCCAGTCTTCTCAAACTCTAATTAGCCGGAAGTAGCCAGACCGGTGGCCATTCCTACAAGGTTTTAATAGGTCTCTTAGGATGCTTTTTACACAGGGATATGAACGCCTCCCTAGACAACTAGTGGCCTGAAGGCCTCGGCTATTTGAACAAACATATTTCCCCTGCTTTCAGGCAGCCCGGAAGCCTCCTCCCAGCTGTGGGATGACCCTTGTGCGTCAGCACAAAAGCCGGGCTGCTAACATTTCATGGCAGAAAGTCAACTCCACAGCCTGCAAGTCTGGCATGTGAGGCATATAGATCTATCTTTAATCAAAACCACAGACAGTTGGCACTTTGGGCACTCCAAGAACTGCAGACAGGAATTCTCGATGATCCGACTCTGGCTGAAAGCTCCCATGAACACCTGACATTGAGAGACTTGGTAAAAAATCCATTCTTAACTCTTCACTCTTTGAGACACTATTGTGTCTCAGTTAGATGAGCTCCTAAATCTCATCAGAGGCCACACGACCATAGTTCTCCAATTATGTGCCTCTCCTGGATTTCATGAAGAAGAAAATGGCAACCCACCCCAGTATTCTTGCCTGGAGAATCCCATGGATAGAGAAGCCTGGCAGGCTACCGTCCATGGGGTCGCAAGAGTCGGACATGACTTAGTCTGGATTTCAAAGTATTATAGCTTCAGATTCAAATATTCAACTAAAAAAATATTTTTTTTAATTTTTAAAATCAATCACACAGTCGCTAGGGTTCATTCAAGATCCTTCATGAGTTGCCCGTCATCACTCTAACCTTCTAGATTCTTTCCCCACAGAACCCTAACTTGCGCCCATTTATCTCTTAGTTATGTGTCTTCTGATGTGTCAGTTACTGAGGCTTCGCTGGTGAGTAAAACATGGTTTCTGCCTTCATGGATTATAGCAGCTCAACAGAAAGGCGGACACTGGGCTGTCGCAGAAACAAGGCATTTGCCAAGCGTGTCTCTCCAGAACTGTTTCAGTACCTGTCAAATCTTTTTCCCAAAGACACTGGGCGCTTTACAAGACTAGAGACGTCTCCCCATTCCAGGTAGGACTTGATTTGGCATTGTTTTAGTTACAGTGAGATGGAAACTTAGGACAAACAGACCAGCCAGGCAGGTTCTACCATCCCTTTTTGTCTGTTTACCCAGAAAACACCAGCTTTGCCCCTGCTCCAAGCCTGGTGTGTGTCTCCCCAACTTGAGTGATCCAGGATTCTTAAGGCATGTGTACAACCCACAGCCAAACCTCATGGCCTTGACCAATTGATGGCTACAAAAAGTGAGGCAGTGTTACATCCTTTTAATACCACCTGGATCTCAACTGTGCTATCGAATCACAACTCTCTTACTTTACGTTTTGAGACATAAAGGGGCAAGTCTCTATCTAATCTGTTATAGAATCATTAGACAACATGCAAAATTTTGGACAATTTTAATCTCAGAAATGTTTACACAATTCACATGTTTTTTCTACTTGTGTAATATATAGAATATATTTTACAGTGACTCGTTTAAGAAGAATAAACAACTAGCATAGTTTGTTAATACTATTTCTCATGAAAAGAGAAGAAAAGAATTATACTCTAAGTGTCACTGAATGTGTTAGTCGCTCAGTCACGTCCGACTCTTTGCGACCCCATGGATTGTAGCCCACCAGGCTCCTCTGTCCATGGAATTCTCCAGGCAAGAATATTGGAATGGGTAGCCATTCCTTTCTCCCGGGGATCTTCCTGACCCAGGGATCAAACCCAGGCTGATTCTTTACTATCCTAGCTACCAGGAGGTAGATGGTTAATTTTCTATTTTAACATCACTGGGCTCAGGGATGCCCAGAAAGCTGGTAAACATCTCTCTCAACCTCCCTTCCTGCTCTTGCAGCTGGGATACCCATTTTCTCCTGTCATCAGACATCAGAGCTCCTGATTCTTGGGTCTTTGAACTCCTGGGCTTACACCAGTGCACTTACCATTCAGGTTCTCAGGCCTTATGCTCAGACTGGTAGATACACCATTGGCTCCCCTAGTTCTCAGGCCTTTAGACATGGACTGAATTATACCACTGGCTTTCCTGGGCCTCAGCTTGCAGATGGCAGACTATGGGATTTAGCCTCCACACTCATCAGTCAGTTCCTATAACAAATCCCCTCAGATATATCTGTAGGTATAGATTCTACTGATGATGCTTCTCTGGAGAACTCTAATATACCCTTTAAAGGGGAAATTGACTGAGGAGTTCCCATAGCATGGTGCTGAGCACGTGGAGAGTGTGTGATGAGATAGTAATTTTAGTAGTAAGTGTGCTTCCATAGGAAACAGACGCATACTCTTCCTTTATTCGGATCCTCCTTGAATTTTCAAATAGCACTTTTTTTAGTGCCTATAGGTCAATTTCATTTTCATACAGGAATTCAAGATAATTAGTGACTAAATTCTCATCAATTTCCCTCCACTTTGCAAACTAACATGAATGTTTCTTTCTGGTAGGAACAAAAAGTTTACTTTATTTAGGAGGCTGGCAGCCTGGAGATGTGTGTCCAAAAACCAACTCTGAAGATTCTGCTGGACCATGAAAATGTTTAAAGGAAGACCAAACTAACACCAGTTTCTGATATATCTTAGTGAGTCATTAGCCATACAGCTTCTTGTCTATTATATCCACTGTTTCTACCCTGTGTGTCAAATATTCTATTTGCTAGGATAAGGTTTAAACAGAGGCAATAATAATTGTGAAGTTTGTATGAAGACAAAAATTATTGTTGGGCACCTGTGAACCATGACTGAGTGTTCATTTTGGATTGCATTAGTGTGAGACAAAAGCCTATCCCAAGGCTATTAGAGTCTTGCTACCCAAGTAGACCAACATGGAAATAAGGCAATCCAAGATTCTCTATAAAGCTTATAGAGTCAGTTCACTGTCTGTATTGCAGACTCAACTCTCTCCAAGGCTAGTGCAAGGTCTAGATTCAGATCCATGGAAGCAGTAGGAATTTTGCCTTAACTTCCAACCAAGGAGTCCTCAGTTTTGGAAATTAGTGGTTCTTTATTTAAAAATGATTTATTTTCCCTGATTCAGTTTTTTACCTATTAACACTTACAGAAGAGGAGAGGTAGGGTCAGTATCCTAGAATACAAACAGGCTTACAATTGGCCATTTCTAAACCAACTCAATTTCACTTTCCAGGACAGTTTCTTTATGACCCTAGGGCAAAGGAAAAAAAAAAATTAAGACTCAGAGTGAACACTGAATTCTTCTGTTCTAATTCCTCCTCTCTTTAAACACACCCACACACACACACAAATTCTGAAGTTGAAAAGGCAGACCCAATACAACACATCAACACATCTCATGGGTTATCTGGTCTCAACTTCTCTCCAAAATAACAACAGCAAGATTCTATTAAAGAAAGAAAACAGAAGAAATATGGGGAGAAGGTTAATAGCCATATAAAATAGAAAGTAAACTTAACCTCAGCAAAAATAAAATTTTGATAATGAAAATCCTTAGCAAACAAAGGAAATCCATCACTGAAAACACAATACGGGAGGTAGATGGTCATGGCAGAGGCTCTAGAAAGGATGTACTGTTTAAAGATTTTCTGAGATTCTAACACATTATGCAGAAGACATCAGGCTGCTGTCCCAAGGACAACCTAGCATGGCTTTTCTTCCCTAGAGCAGGAGAGGCCACCAGGTGTCAGCGAAAGCTAGAAAATAAAATCAAGTTTGGGTGTTTAAAAAAGATAACTTGTCTAAATTTACACTAGGAGATAACATTCTGGATATGTTTTAATAATAACAATGAAAAGTAATGATAATAAAGTGAATTTCAAATACAAAAAAAATTACCAAAAAATTGTTAATGAAGATTATGATAAATGAACTACCAATTTTTCTCACATTATCAGAGAACATCTATTTTAGTTAACCAATGCCACATCAGGGGGAAATAAACAATGGTCCCTAATTGCTCAGATACACAGCAAACAGTAAATTATTTTCATACACTTAGCCATCAGATGCATTTCCACTTGGGATCAACACAAGCATCCCATGAAATGGACAGCTATTGGAGGAACACAACTTTTGAATAATCCCAAGGAATTTTTACTAGCTTTTCCACTCTCCCCATGCAAATAACCTTGCTCAGATTCTTACTGGCAATTTTAGAAAAGGTTCCCCTATTTAGGGAATTGATATTGCCACAAAGAATCAAGTGAAAATAATCAATTCCCTTCACTTCAATCAGACCTAAAATTATAATACTATGCTTAGAACAGATGGGTACCTTCTAGAAATTTTCATATTTTTCTACTATGAAGTCATTGTTTCTTGTGGGGGCCTCACCTGTACTTTCAAATTAGCCATATTCTCAAGAATTAGCTACAGCTCTTTGCCTCAAAAACAAAATTATCCTTGAAGAAATAAAAATTAATATTTTTACATTATGCTTTCCTATTGTGTAGGTATAATAATTCCATGTCCATTTTGCAGATGAGGAGATCAAGGCTAAATAATTAACCCATTTTCACATTGAATTAACTTCAGCAACAAGCTCCCATTTGTAAATCTTTCTGACTCAACTCTAAGAGCACATAAACAAAGAGCCATATGCTACTCTAACTGTTTTCAGTTTCCCAAGAAAATCACCAAATAAAGGTAGAACAATGAGACAAATACAGTTATCCAACAGAAAAAAAAATTAAACATTCAATACAGTCAACTAAAGCAATTTTTGTCAAATTCTAGGCTAAGAATATTAAACTTGTCATGAGACTGTACCATTATAAAAAAAAAACAAAAACAGAAGTTATATATTTGTCATATATCAGAATATTGGTTTTTTCCCCTCTGTGTCTTTGGCAGGAACAGAGTGGGTTATGAGCCAAATTCACTTAATGTTTGCTTGTTAAGGCTTAATTTTATATTTTTAAATTTAAATGTGAAGAAACCAGAAGAAGTAGAAAAGTGCCAGTTATGGGGATTTAAGAAGAAGCCCTAATAATATAAACTATTTACTCTCCTGAGTTCTGAACTAACTGAGATAAACAGAAGTCAGGCAAATGAGACTACAAATGTCAGCTTGACGTGAGCTGTTGGAGGCAACTCTGGAGGGAGGCAGCAAAGTTTCCCCCTAACAATGTATCCTGAATAGATCTGCCTAGAAGCAGGACCCAAGGCAAGGGTTTGACCACAGGTAACAGTTTATTTGGGAGTTAATCCAAGTATTAGAAGAGTGAGGGAATGGACAGGGAGGGGAAGAAAGCCAGCAAAGAGTGTGTGCTAAAGCCAGTTACCAACGTGGGCAGCCTGAGCTCAACCCAGCAGGGCATTTCTGGGAGTAAGAAGATAACTCACCTCTGAGAGTTACTCACCCCAGTATCTACATGCATCAACTCCCACCCAGCTCATTAGAAAGCTGCCTCTAGGGACATCAGCTCTAGGGCACTTCCAGCTTGTTCTGTGCATGGGCCAAACACGTTTCTATGGCCAGGCACACACACACTAAGGGAGTGCACGCATTGGTAATAAGCAACCTTCTGCCTGTCCAGGTGAAGGCTGGGAGAAGAGAGATGGGGCATCCACAACATTTGCTAACTCACTGAGTCATAGGTGGCTGCTGCTGCTGCTAAGTCACTTCAGTCGTGTCCGACTCTGTGTGACTCCATAGACGGCAGCCCACCAGGCTCCCTCATCCATGGGATTTTCCAGGCAAGAACACTGGAGTGGGTTGCCATTGCCTTCTCCAGAGTCACAGGCAGTACACACCAACCTCACCATGGCCAAGAGTAGAACAGCCCTTAGGGCTCCCTGAGCCAAGAAAGGGAAAAGGACTGCGCCATGCATGCTTATCTACTCACCCAAGCTCACGTCGGCCAAGGCTCTCCTCTGCTGAAAGGAATAAGTCAGGGGAGCAAGAAGACCAGGAGTGACCTCGGATGGAACTAGGGTAAAAGGTCCCCCCATAATGACAGCCCTGGATGAGATGTATAGCAGGTGAGAAGAGTATCTAGAAACACTACCTAGAATGTCTTCACTCATCTTTTTTTTTCACCTGTTCTTCTTAAAAAAGAAATCCCAAGCAACTCACTCTTTCTGGTTTGACTTAGGTTTCAATGAATTATTAGTACATTTCTACATAATCTTTCCAGTAGTCATTTATGGATGTGAGAGTTGACTATAAAGAAAGCTGAGTGCCGAAGAATTGATGCTTTTGAACTATGGTGTTGGAGAAGACTCTTGAGAGGTCCTTGGACTGCAAGGAGATCCAACCAGTCCATTCTAAAGGAAATCAGTCCTAAATATTCATTGGAAGCTGAAACTCCAATACTTTGGCCACCTGATGCGAAGAGTTGACTCATTGGAAAAGACCTTGATGCTGGGAAAGATTGAAAGCAAGAGGAGAAGGGGATGACAGAGGATGAGATGGTTAGATGGCATCACTGACTCAATGGACATGAGTTTGAGTAAACTCCGGGAAGTGATGATGGACAGGGAGGCCTGGTGTGCTGCAGTCCATGGGGTTGCAAAGAGTCAGACACAACTGAGCGACTGAACTGAACATAAAGAATAGAAAAAATAATTTGAGCACTACTCCAAAACAAATACATTCAACAGAGTTGACTGGCATAAATATCACTTCTAGATTTTATATATTTATATATATATTTTAATATATATTATATATTTATAATATAATATATATTTTAATATATATTATATATTTATAATATAATATATATTTTTATATATATTATATATTTATAATATAATATATATTTTTATATATATATATATATATCCTCTATATATCCTCTAAGGGAGAGTTCAAAATCATAACCCAGTGATTGGGTAGTAAAAATCAGTCTACTTTAAAATATTTTTATAACTCCCAGATAACAACTAAAGTGACTTAAAGAGGTGAGAAGTAAATAGGCAAAAATAAATATTACGAACAGCAAAACAGCCAAGTACATAACATGTCAGGAAAAAGCAAAATGTTTTTATGGGGTTATACCATACTTCAGAGAAGGCAATGGCAACCCACTCCAGTACTCTTGCCTGGAAAATCCCATGGGCGGAGGAGCCTGGAAGGCTGTAGTCCGTGGGGTCACAAAGAGTCAGACACGACTGAGCAACTTCACTTTCACTTCTCACTTTCATGCCTTGGAGTAGGAAATGGCAACCCACTCCAGTATTCTTGCCTGGGGAATCCCAGGGACGGGGGAGCCTGGTGGGCTGCCGTCTATGGGGTCACACAGAGTCAGACACGACTAAAGCAACTTAGCAGCAGCAGCAGCAGCATACCATACTTACACTGAAAAGTGAAGTGCTAGTTGCTCACTCATGTCCCACTCTTTGAGGCCCCATGGACTGTAGCCTCCCAGGCTCCTCTGCACACAGAATTCTCCAGGCAAGAATACTGGAATGTGTAGTCATTCCCTTCTCCAGGGGATTTTCCCAACCCAGGGATCAAACCTGGATCTCCTGCATTGCAGGCAAATTCTTTACTGTTCGTGCCACCATGCTAGGATGTAAATAATTTCTGGATGTGGCAAACCAACATAACATCTGACTTATTTTATTTGAAAAGAGAACGCTTTCTGACGTGAAAAATATATGGCAGCCCAGTGTGTGTTTGTACATAGATACAAATACACAGATACATAGACACACAGGCTAGGTGTACTTGTGTATATGTTTATGTGTATATATCACTGGCTTATTGAATGGAGATTAAGGAATAGCCATTGGCAATTTCCAGCTCTGTAGACAACCAATATGGATGTATAAAGTTTCCCTAACAAAAGCAAATGTGTTTCATAAGAAGCAATGGACTTTCCCATTTCACAGTCAAAGACAATGTAGTACTCATTCCTCATTCATTTATTCATTCCACAACAACTAAGTGCCTACTTGGCAGATGGAAGATTAGGAAAGAGCAGGAAAGAGGTTATACGTGTTATCTATTGCTGTATAACAAATTAACCCCAAATGGCGTCCCTTAGGACAGCAAAAATGTATTAATTACCTCACAGTGTCAGAAATCTGAAGGAGGCTTAGCTGGGTGCAGCTGGCTGGGGAGGCTGCAGTCAAGTATCAGCTGGGGCTGTGGTCACCTTAAGCCTTGGTTGGGCTGGAGGATCTGCTTCCAAGGGGGACCACTGCCCAGAGCCCACAGTTACTCACTGCAGGGTCTTCTCCAAAGGACTGCACACAGTATGGCAGCTGGCCTCCGTAAGAGCCTAAGCTCTAACAGAAAGAGAGCCACAGGCAGGAACCTGCCTGGCAATCTCTCATGAGACAAGTGTATTTGGGGACTTGAGTCATCATGTAAGAAGTGCTGCTACCCTCAAACCACCATGATGGAGTTAGCACATGGAAAGGGCCCATAGACCCAGAGAAAGATGCCTGAGGAGCCCCAGCTGTGGCGTCCTCAGCCCAGGCAGCAGAACTTAGAGACCAGCCAGCCTCAGCCACAGAGGGACTTCGACCCCATGAGAGACCTCGAGTGGGAATCCCCTTGCTGAGCCCAACCAACTCTCTGTGCTGTCAAAGATAGTTGAAACCAACCATTATCGGAGGGTGGTCTGTGACAGAGTGATAGATAATCTGAAACAGATCTTGGAGAGAATACAATCTCCTTCACCTTCAACAAGAAAGACAATTCAAAGGCACAGTGTAGAGTCAGCAACTGAGCGCACACACACATATTTGTCTAAGAAGACTCCATTGTGTTTTGGGAGGTTTTGGCAACCTGAAAGCCAGGGAATGCATTCCCTCTGCTTCCTCTCTTCCCTTTAAGGACTCTTACAGCACTTTTTCTTGTGCAGAAGCTCACCTCTGTCAAACCTTTTTCATTACAGAACAAGTGAAACACCATTTTCCAATCCCTCAGTTTGGAAGTTCTAGTGATCCTCATCTGCAGCAATGGCTATTTGTGAGAGAGAACACTACCAAATGACTGAGGAAGTATTTTACTGGAAGACAGAAACATCAAAAAGGTCATTTTCAACATGCTATTAAATTTTGTTGTTGTGTCTTAACACAATGCAATCACCTCACCAGGAGTGAAAGGCAACCAATGCAGACAACAGTCAATAAGGCATTTGCTACCCAGATCTAAACTTACAGGCTACTCTGCAGGTAGGGAAGCCATCTCAGGAGTGACAATCACAGCATCTGCCAGTGAGATCAATCATCTGCCTCCCCCTTCCTAGAACATCACTGACCAAAGATGAATCAATAGGTTTTGAGAGTGACACAATTAACAGCACCATGCAAAGTTGTTAGAGCTTAAAATTTACTGCAGCCTTAATGCACAGAATAAAGTAATTTACAAGCAATGTCGTTAGCAGTAGCTAGAGAATGGGTAACTGACCCTTCTGATGAATGTAATGGCAGTCCAACAGCTGGTCCTTTTTGTGGCATTTGTAAAAGAGCCTCCCCCACCTCAACTCTGCTCCCTGGCAAAGATCCACCTTGTCAACTATCAGGCAAAATAAGAGAAGGTATTCTAGAGGAGGGCTTACCTGGTGGTTCAGCGGTAAAGAATCTGCCTGCAGCACAGGAGATGCAGGTTTGATCCCTGGGTCAGGAAGATTTCCTAGAGAAGGAAATAGCAACTCACTCCAGTATCCTTGTCTAAGAATCCCATGGACAGAGGAGCCTGACGGGCTATAGTGCATGGGGTCGCGAAGAAGTTGGACACGACTCAGGGACTCAACAACAACGTTCTAGAGGAAATAATACCCACAGGACTAAAAAAAATGCCACCAGAAAGTATAGTCTGCTTTTCCAGGGGAAGGCGCAGTTAAACACAGTAGATTTGTAACAAACAGTCTGTTCCCCTGCACAGAGGTGTCTGCAACACTACCTATCAGACTCTAATGACATATTAGAATGTTTTAGGAAGAAATGAACAGTTTCAAGTGAATACATTAGGTGCAAAAAAGTTGTTGATGTTTATTCAGATACAGGTGTTTCAATAGTTACTCAGAGAACAAATCATGGCCCACAGGCTTAGTTTCTGCAAAAATGCCCTGCTAGGACTAATAAAAATGGGAAGGCAATGGGGGTGAGTGGTAGCCAGCAAACAGGGAACAGAGGGGCCTGTGGGACAGGGGACGGGTGTGGGGAAAGGAAAGGAAACATCCGAGCTTCTAACTCATCAACTCTTTCCCCTAAGTCCCTGGCAGCTCCCCTACATGGGAGTTACTGTTGCCACATATGCTAAATACGAACTCAGTGGCCTGGGTCCTCCTTTCTACAGGTACAGAAAGTCAAAACAGCTTTGCTCTCAGACCACTGCTGGAATGTTTGACTGGCTCCGTAGACCTCAGAGGCCTGGGCTGCAGGTTTTTGATACTTATATGCTGACCCTTAACTCTGGGCCAGCTCTGTCCTTTACTGCAGGCACAACATGGAATATGTTCACTGAAGTTCCTTGTTTAGTCACTTTGTTAGAGTGTGATAGGCAGGGTCACTCTGCAGGTCAACTCCTGTTTCCTCGGGCCAACCCAGAGAGCATACTGGACAACATCCTTACTTCCTGAGAGAAGCATTCCAGTTAGGCATTCCCATATCCTATTAACCTAAATTAAATAATTCACTAACAGGGGGTTATTGGATAAAAGGCACAAGCTCAACAAATGCAGTTCATGTGACTGTGACCCTCATCTGCAAACCTGATGGCATGACCTCTGCAGCAACAGTTCAGGTCCAGGAGCACTTCTGAACCACCTAAAGGGCTCCCAGGTAGTGCTAGTGGTAAAGAATCCGCCTGCCAATGCAGGAGACACAAGAGACGCAGGTTCGATCCCTGGGTCAGAAAGATCCTCTGGAATAGGGAATGGCAACCCATGCCAGAATTCATGGCTAGAAAATTCCACGGACAGAGAAACCTGGCAGGCTACAGTCCATGGGGTTGCGAAGAATCAGACATGACTGAGTGACTGAGCATAGCTCACACAAAGGGCTTCTTAAAAATGCTGACGCCTAGCCTGCCGCAGAACAGTTATGTCAAAATAACCAGGAGAAGGGCCATTGCACTGGTATTTTTTAAAGCTCCCTTATGATTCTCATGTGCAGCTAAGTGCATTTCTGCTTTATATTATTTTCAGAGACAATAAATTCTTATTGGTTTCAGAATAAAAGTTTTTCAATGCCTTTTCATCCCGTAGGGCTGAGCACCCTTAACTGTTCACCTCTAACTGTTGCTATAGGTAGTACTGCAAATGGCCCTTAATTCCTCATTAAAAGGAAATTTACCAGTTAAGAAAAAAAAAAAAAGCAAGACTATTAGGAAAGTGGTGGGATAGCCTGGGAGGTAGCAGGGAGGTTCAAGAGGGAGGGGACATATGTATACCTATGGCTGATTCATGTTGATGTATGGCAGAAACTAATACAATATTGAAAGCAATTATCCTCCAATTTCAGAGAAGGCAATGGCACCCCACTCCAGTACTCTTGCCTGGAAAATCCCATGGACGGAGGAGCCTGATAGGCTGCGTTCCTTGGGGTCGCTAAGTCAGACATGATTGAGCGACTTCACTTTCACCTTTCGCTTTCATGCATTGGAGAAGGAAATGGCAACCCACTCCAGTGTTCTTGCCTGGAGAATCCCAGGGACAGGGGAGCCTGGTGGGCTGCCGTCTATGGGGTCGCACAGAGTCGGAGATGACTGAAGTGACTTAGCAATCCTCCAATTTAAAAATTAAAAAGAAAATAAAAGACAAAGGGAGAGCTCTTAGAGAAACTGTTGCTTAAAAGCAGAGATTCTGTACTCAATGTTATCCTGAGTCTAGTCGTCCTCCATAAAGATTTAGCAATTGTTTCCAAGTATCTTATGTAACCCAAAGCTGGGTGCCCTCTAGACCAGAATTAACATAGTATTGTGTCCACAAGCCAGCACAAGTATATCCCCAAAAGGCCTTGACAAAGGGTATGAGTCTTTGCTTATATTTCTTGAAAAGTGAGAGAGAAGAAATTATATAGCCATAAAACATAGTACAGTTAAGCTTAAAAACACCATCTTCCCAAAATCCCAAAATTACATCATAAAATAACAAGCGTCTCTAATATTAGCAGCTCCTCCCAGCTCTTTCAAAAAACACCCCGTCTCTCAAAAACTCAGCCTCCTCAGCATTTTTCATTTCTCTCTCCTCTTTTTCTAACCCATTCTTTCCTTCTATAAATAGCTTTCTGTCCCTATCATATTTCTGTCATCGTTACTTTTTATGTTTTCTGCCCAGCGTCCATGATTTCTTTTTCTAGTAATACGAGTACTTTCCTCAGGAAACCACTCCCTTTCTTGAAAGTGTTTCAAATGTGGCTGAGCAAACCTGTCTCCAGGGCTGAGTGTGAGACCTGGCTGTCCCCTGGAATCCGCAGTGACTTGTCTGCTCAGGGTGAGCACAGGCCAGTCAGGACGGTTAGAGCCAACAGGCCAACTTCACGACTGCTTAAGCTGTCAGACAGTTTGCTCTTTCTTCTGAGGATACCACCCTGAGAGACAGAATACATCTCTAATAGCCCAAAGTGAGTATAGGAAGTCTGAGAATGAAAACCGACAAGGACCCAGAACACAGAGGTGGAAAGAAAGTGCCCTTGGGTGTAAGAGCATCACTCCAGTAGGTTAACCCCAAACCTACCAAGTGTTTGATGGAAACCAGCTGCACTTCAAGAAAAACTACCCTGTTTCACAAATGAAAGAGCAATTATTTTAAAATATATTGAGCTAGGTTTCTGCCACTTGAGACTGGAAGTTACATGCAATACAGAAACCAGTGCTTAGAAATTAGGGTTATTAATAAATAAGAGTCCACAACAGGGAATTGGCCGAGCAGCGCTAGGAGACCTCTATCCTAACTAAGTTAAGAAGTTGGAAGTGTTTGTTAAGAAGTGATTGACCTACTGCACCTGGGGATACAGAGCGCATGCCTAAGAAGGCTGGACTATTAGGAAATTTTGCAGAAAAGCTCTAGAACACAGGGATTTATCAAGTTACTCCTCACTAAGCTCCAGCAAGAAACAAACTTCCTTTACAAAGAACTTATATGCATGCTCACCTTACTGGACACAGAGAGAAGAACATAAAACCTTGCAAAGACAGACCCTTTCTACCTACAAGTAATTGGAGATGTTTTCAATTCTGTTTGCATTTTACTTGCCGGGTTAGAGATCCTAAGTTATCTGCCCCAGCCAGGATAAAGATGGAATTGAAGCTAAAAGTGGAATGGGAGATAAGATAGCAGGAGGAATCAATGACTTTCTCCCTCAGGCTTCTTTTAAACACGCCTCCACCTGTGAACTTCCTGTGACTATTTTAAAAAGAGACAGTCAACCCCAAGGAAAAGAACCAGTCATTGGACTGCAGATTAGGGAGAAGGGGAAGGCAAGATGGGACTTCTGACCCATCTTGAGACAGAGGCCAAACTGGAGAGATAATAGGAGCGATATTAGATATTGGACAGCTGGACAGAGCTTACTCTGGGGCCCACTCACCAGTATCTAAAGTCAGTGGCACCGACTTAAGATTTGTCTTTATTAAAATTTACTGACATCTAACAGAGCCCAAACATACTAAGCTTTTAAAGAAATTGTGTTTTTAAGAGAATCCTCAGTCAGTTGAACAAAAGCCTACACACCTAATTTTCTGCAGCTTTTCTTTTTTCACTTAGCAACGTCTTGGGAAGAGGTTCATACCAGTGCCTACTCCCTCAAGTTCTACAGATTTCATTGTAGAAAAGTTTTATAATCTGTTCAGCAAGTCCACTCTTCTGACCACTGACTTTTACCCAATTCAGAGACATCCTAAAGAACGCTGCAGTGACTATCTTTGTCTGTACTTAGGAAAAGAGGTTTTTTTCTTTAAAATTCAAGCCTGGTACTATGGGAAGGCCTGCCATGTCTTAGCCAACAACTCCTGGGAACTCAAACAAGCATTTGATCAAAACAATGACCTGAAAGCTATCATTATTGCCCATGTGTTTTGTGTTTCATTACCAGATCCTAGAGTCTTAGAAACAGCCTCCAAAATTTTAACCAAAGATCCCAGCGACAAAGAGCAAAGTTCCCCCAAAGACTGAAATGTTAAGACCTGACCTTTTGTAACGCTCCAGCTTCCCACCAGCACAGTCTCCACACTTCATTTCTCTTTTCCTTTCTGGTTGGTTTTGCCAGACTTCCACGGTTTCTGGGTATGCCAGTGGTGTGTTTGTTTTTCATTTTCTTGTGGCTTGTGAAGCCGCAGATGTGGGTGGGTGGTGGGACTCAGCACTTCACTTCCTTAGCAGTAAGTACTGCCATGGACTGCACACATACGGTTCCCATTAAAGTATATGGCAGGCACGTGTCTAATCTAGAGGGTGAAATTGGCAAAACTGAAACAGCTGTAGCTATTGAGCCTCCCTTTTGAATGGGTACTACAGGAGGTGAATAGTTCAGCCCCCTTTTCTAACCTGCTTACATGATTTCTTTCTTGCAAAGTGGTCAGTTTCTTTCTACTTCTGTTTATATATTCTAGGATTTTCCCCAAACTCTTCCTGGTTCAGTATTTCTTTCTTTCTCATTATAAAAAAAAAAATGTAAAAAGCCATTTTGCACAGTCTATAAATACCAACGACAAACCACCACCTCCAGTGCAGGCAGAAACTGGGTGACCAGGTATTGGTGTATTTTAGAAGGTGTCAACTAAAAAGATGCACAACATGAGAGTTTCGAGTTAAGTTTTATTTGGGGCAAAATGAGGACTGCAGCCCGGGAGACAGCACCTCAGATAGCTCTGAGACACCGCTACAAAGAGGCAGTAGGGGAAGGTCAATATATAAGATTTTGGTGAAGGGGGAGTTCAGGGCAATCAAGCATTCATTTTACAAAAGGTTTTCTGCTAGACATGAGGAGATGATGTCACCATTAAGGGGTTTAGGGCTTATCTAGATATGAAAAGATACAAGGATTTCGATCATGAAATCAGTTCCTGAAAATATCTCACTATCCAAAGACCTGTTCCACCAGTTTCCCTGGAGTACAGAGTGCCCCACTCTCCACCCTGCGTCCCCCTCAGGGAGTGTTGAATGTCAGCAGCTATGGCAGCACAGGGTTCAATCTTTGCAAAGGCAGATGGCAAATGTCCTGTTGTTCGGTTACTCTGAAAGTTAAAAGCATGGTCCAAACTTAAATGGAGAATCAGGAATCATCACCATAGAGATATCGCAGAAAATATAAAAATGGGCGAGACTGACCAGGAAGAATATATGAAGTCTGGCCGGCTTTGGAGGAACTGATCTCTAAGGGACAGGGTAAGGAACCATCAAGACCCAGTCAAAGATGTGGAATAAATATCTGTTAAGTTTAATGTCCCAGAAGTCAAGAGAGTGTCCTAGTTCATCCAGGCTGCTAAAACAAAAATACCATAAACTGGGTGGCCTATTTCTTGTTAGCATCTAAAGGCATCTGGATACCATTCCAAATGAAAGGAAAGCTACCCAAGATTAGACCTCAAGGACACAAGCTAAGGGTAGGACATCTGAATACCACTGTCATGACTGGCCAAATGAAAGAGCTGGTCTCCTTTGATAGGCTCAAAGCTTACGACCTCTCCTATTAAAAATAGAGAGGACTGTACCCAAACATTTCCATCTGGAAGCAATTGGTCTTCCAGTCTTAGCCAAGCTTCTAAGGACGAGGAATCAAAGGCTTCCTTCATCCCTGGTATGCTATCATGCTGTGTACAAGCACCAATTGAGCTGAATGGACTCCCCGTCTCTTCCACCCTCAGGAGAACTCACTGGAAGAAACAGACATCCAACTGATTTATAATTCTGGACAGCCTTTCCCACATACATGAGAAACTATTTCTCACAGGGCTTTTCTCAGCTGTTGCCTTTTCCTGACGCAAGTGTCAAATGCTCCATCCCTATGGTGGCCTTGGGTGTTGGCACTCGTAAACCAGTATATTTCTGTCATCACCCGAATGCCAAAGCTTAAAGGATGTGTGTATTAGAGAAAGGCAGCTGCTGTGGCTCCCAGGAGGAAATTGCAATTAAGAAATGTTTTAGCACACAACTTCAGCCTTTCCTTTGGAGAATAAGGGGGAGAGCTAAAGGGGGTCCCAGCCAGGGGAATAGCTACATTCCCTCTGTAGAACCAGATACAAGATACATGAATATAAGAAGCTTGAAAAGAAAACACAGCAACGGGAAAGCTTAAAGATCAGAGCCCACGCCATGCCTCATTTTGCCCAAACCTTTGTCTGATGTAAAGCCCAGAAACTGTTTCCTTTGATTCTACCTGACAAAGCCCAGGGGTGAAATTTACTTCTAATGTACTTTGTATTGTGCAGACATAGCAGGAACCAATTGGAACTGAAAGAAAATGTATTTATATAAATGGTCATCTTATTCTGTTTTTTTTCTTTTTTAAAAAAAATTGGAGTATAATTGTTTTTGCTGGCTTCCCAAGTGATGCAGTGGTAAAGAATCTGCCTGCCAATTCAAGAGATGCAAGAGACACGGGTTCAGTCTCTAGATTGGGAAGATCCTCTGGAGTGGGAGATGGCAGCCCACTCCAATATTCTTGCCTGTAAAATTCCATGACAGAGGAGCCTGGCTGGCTATAGTTCATAGGGACACAGAGAGTCTGATACACACAACTGCTTTGCAGTGTTACAATGTTACAATACAACAATGTGAATCAGCTATATGTATGTATATATCTCCTCCCTCTTGGGTCTCCCTCCCACTTATCTAGGTCATCACAGCACCAAGCTGAGCTCCCTGAAGAGCTTACTCAGGGACAGTTTGCAGAGTGAAAACAGGAGACACAAAATCCTGTCTCCTCATGAGCCATCCAAGGTTCTTTCCAGAAGACCCACCCTACTCAATATCTTCAAAGGAAAAACTTAATGACACCTTCACCAGTATCACAATGGAAAACCTTGTGATTTAAGAGAGTTTTATGCCAATGTAAAATGCCATGTTTATTACCAAAACGCTTTCCAATCTCACACTTATACTGTTTCTTTTAAAGCGTATGGACTGTATCCTGCCAGTTTCCTCAGTTCATGGGATTTTCCAGGCAAGAATACTGGCATGGATTGCCATTTCCTTCTCCAGGGGATCTTCCCAATGCAGGGATCAAACCCGGGTCTCCCACACTGCAAGCAGACTCTTTACCGTCTGAGCCACCAGGGAAGTCCATGTTTTAGCACATAGCCCAAATATCCCAGACTTCAGCACCCAGGAGGTCACATTTCCCTTTCATACATAAATCACAACAGTTGGAACCCCTCATCCTTTTGATGTGCAATCTTTTCCAGGCTGTCTTAGTCCATTCAAGTTCAGGATGCTCTAACAGAATACTGTGGACTGGGTGGCTTCTAAACAACAGAAATTTATTTCTCACAGGTCTGGAGTCTAGAAATCTAAGGTCAAGGCACCTGCCTGCTTTGCCTTTTAACTGTGTCCTCACAGGGTGGGAGAGAGCAAGGTGCTCTCTGGACTTTTCCTTATAAGGGCACTAATCCCATTCACAGGGCTCTGCTCCTATGACCTAATCACCTCCCACAGGCCCCAGCCTCCTAATACTATCACCGTGGGGCTTAGGGTTTCAACACGGATTTGTGCTGGGGGAGGACATAAACATTCCATCTACATGTTTAGGTTAGCATAGGTTTTCCCTCTACTAACAGTTCCTGAGTATCTCAATATTTTGTGTGTTTCCCAGATCCTCCCTTCACCAGGCATTTAATTCTGGATTCTGTGAACTGCTTCTCCTTCCCTAAGGAGAGCCATCCTCAAGTAGAATAGAAACTCTTCCCCTTCACTTTTTATAGCCTAGCAGATACAAGCTACTTTTGAAAAAAAATGATGATACTAAATTTACTCTAAAAGCAATTCAAAGATACTGACTGCACAGTCCCCTGCTCCTTTAAGGTCATGATAAACCATGTTTATGGCATGTCCTATCCTCTACATCAGGCCACTTGCTCAGCCCCAAGGGTTTATCCAACAGCTGTCTGTGCTCCAGGTACCTCCACCACATCTCCAGGTGTAGGTCAAAGGGAACCCAGTCCCACAGAAAGAAGAAAGTGTTTTCCTCACCCTATTCTAAGCCTCATTGTTTAGCAGTGACTTCTCTCCAGAATGGCTGACAACTGAAACATCCATTTCTGTTGGAGGCAAACCCACTCCAGCTACTCCAGCCACAACCTTGCAGTTGAGCTGTTCACAGGAGAATTCTATGATGACTGATAACCTTCTTCCCAGAGTGTGTGTGCTTTAGCCTGTCCCCAGTTTATAGGACATCAATAGCTCAGTGGAAATTAGGTGATGCCGAAATTAGTTATTCCCTGATGGGCAGAATATTGACTCTCAAATATGTCTCTATCCTCATCCCTGGAACCTGTGCATATGTATGTCACCTTACAAGGTGAAAGGAACTCCAGATGTAGTAAAAGTTGGGGATCTTGGGATTAGAAAACTATCCTGGATTATAAGTGTGGGCCCAATGTCATCACAATAGTCCTTAAAGATAGAGGACATTTCCTGGCTGTGATCAGGGAGATGTGACCAGAAGCCTGGTCAGAGAGATGCAACATTAATGGATTTGCAGTGAAGAAACGGGGCCACAAGCAAAGGAATGTGGGCAGCCTAGAGAAGCCAGAAAAAGCCAGGAAATGGATTTCCCCTAGAGCCTCAAGGAGGAACACAGCTCTGCCAGCACCCTGATATTAGCCCACAGTTCTGACCTACAGTCTGTAAGATAAATTTGTGCTGCTTTAAGACACTAGGTTTGCAGTAACTTGTTATAGCAGCCACAGAAAAAGTAATTCCTTATTCGTTTTCAGTCTCTTCTCATTAAGCATAGAAAAGACATGGAGACGCAGTCTCACCTAGGAATATACATCCCTAGGAATATACTAGCAATATGTATTATATGTGTTACTCTTGTCATGTGAGTTAATCTTGGATGCAGTGTAGGGGATTCTGATACGCAGAAATTCTGTATTAACTTTGGTCATTCTTGGACTCCAGAAAACAATTTAAAACAATAAAGTTAAAGACAATTGGGATAAATTTTAAATCAATTAGAAATAAATCCTCCAGCTCAAGGTGTCTCAAGTTGTCTGAGACTATTGACATTTGGGGCCTGCTCATTCTGCGTTGGTGGTGGGAGAGCTGTCCTGTGCATTGTGGGATATTTAGCAGCAACCCTGACTCTACCCACTAGATACCAGTAGCCAATTGTCACCAGTAGTGACAATCAAAAATGTCTCCAGACATGGCCCGGTGTACCCTAGAGACAAAACTATGGGTGACTGAGAACCAATGTTTTATCCCAAAGGTATATTGAGGGAAAATAAAAGAAGCCATCTTCCGAGGATAACTTGGCTATTTCAGAATAAGAAAATGTTCCATTGAGAAATATATGCTGGTAGGATATGTGTCAATCCCACCAGTCATTAGGTTCTCAATGCATGGAACACAGTTTGGGATACAAATATCCATTTCGCATGATTTAGGTATTTGGATAAATTCATTGCTTTCTCCCCTAGTTTTAACACAAGCTCTTTTTCCATGAGTCAATCATTTTTCCTGGCAAACTGACTTGGAATGGCATTAAATAAGAAAGGTATGGTGGCTGCACTTGTAAGGGCATGGCGCGACTTCTTAGGAGATCAGGCTGGTGCTGGAGGTAGCTTCGAGTTACAGGGCACAGGCTAGTGGGCAGAGGGGATGTTGCCACAAAGCCACTGACTGAGAGGGGCAGCAGATTTCAGCAGAGGTAAACTAACTTGGGCTAAAGTTATCAGATGGGATCTGTTCTTAGAAAAAAACTCCACTGAAGTAGATGTCCACACATACAAACTTCTATTCCATGAATGAAATTTAGCTACATTAACCTTAAGTGCTGGCATCTCAGGCAGCCACATGCACAAGAAATCAAAGGTTATCTATTCTCAAATATGGTAATGATCTAAAAATAGGGAAGTGATTTAGGAACTAAACAAAGCAACAGAGTTGGTTGTTTATAACCTGTGAATAAGCCAGTATGTGAATTCAGCAGACAACAATGTGAAAATGCAGACATCATTAGAGCAAACTTAATCCATTATCACAATCAGATGAACCCAAATTAATAAATTAATGGAACACTGAGCCCAAGGTTCTATTCTATAGCAAAATATCTGAGAATTTGGGTGACATCTTTTTTCAGACCATCAATAAGGTCAGCTGGGTGTCTTTTATAGGATAGTTTTTAAGTTGGGATTGTCTTTGAAGTACATTTATGATGTCCATTTGCCAGATGTGATAATAGTCCCTGGGAGCAGTATTTAGGAATGGAAAAGTAAGTTAAAAGTGATAGATAAATGGGATCTTTTTAGAAGGGTTCTACTTTAGATAATTTTTATAAATATATTCCCCATAAAGAATAATCACTACACAATTAGGAAAAAAACCATTTCTCCTTCAAAATAATTAATGCCCATTTCCCTTTTAGATTAGATTCAAGGTGATGCCTCAATTACATTACAGATAAAGGCACCATGACCACAAGTTTATAGTTCTCTTTAAATATTTCATGGTCCATTACCTCAGGGGAGATTAAGTCCCTATGAGTTTCTCCAGAATGAGGGCCGATGGATGGAAGCTTCAGAAAATCAGGTTTCAGAGCAAAATACAAAAAGAAATGTCGGTTTGTTTAATGAGAATGGTTTAGCCATA
Source organism: Oryx dammah (assembly GCF_014754425.2). Classification (NCBI taxonomy): domain Eukaryota; kingdom Metazoa; phylum Chordata; class Mammalia; order Artiodactyla; family Bovidae; genus Oryx; species Oryx dammah. Next base: position 1,906,564 of record NW_024080556.1, on the reverse strand, counting down.
GACTGAGCTCCACTGGGCATCAGCTCCTCCTGAAGGGTCTGCATCATCAACTAAAAATGATTTAAAGGAGAGGCTAGGCTAGAGCCCTTAGAACAGCCTCTTCATGCTGCCAGGGTCCACTCCAGCCTCTGGTGGTGGCCATCAGCTAAGGCTCCCGGCTCCTGGGTTCTAAGAGGTCAGATGACTCTCCCAGCCCCACAGGGACCTGAGACAGCCCCCAGGGCACCAGGGACAGGAGGTGTGGCCCCTGTCCTGTGTTGGAGCCACTGGTCGTGACTGAGCGTGAGCTCTGTCAACAGCATGGGTCAGCAGAGAACACAGATGGCCCACTGTCTGTTCTCCTCTGCCCTTACTCCCCTCGCCATCAGCAAAGTGTTTTGTAATCAATTGACGATCCCATCCCTAATTAGTTAGGTCCCCTTTTGAAGTTTTCGAGTTTGCTCAAAATTTTGGCTCAAGGGAGCTCAGCTTGGTGCTCTGTGATAACCTAGAAGAGTAGAATGGTAGGTGGGTGGGAGGCAGGAGCAAGAGAGAGGGGATATATGTGTGTGTGTGTGTGTGTGTGTATATATATATATATATATATATATAGCTGAATCACATCCCTGTACAATATTGTAAGGCAATTATACTCCAATTTAAGAAAAGAATTAAAGCATTTTAGAAAGCTAAACAAAAAATTGGCTCAAATCTATTCCTTGAGTTGGGCTTCCCTGCTAGCTCAGTTGATAAAAAATCCACCTGCAATGCAGGAGACCCCAGTTCAATCCCTGGGATGGGAAGATCCCCTGGAGAAGGGATATGCTACCTACTCCAGTATTCTTGGGCTTCCCTTGTGGCTCAGCTGGTAAAGAATCCACCTGCAATGTGGGAGACCTGGGTTCGATCCCTGGGTTGGGGTGATCCCCTGGAGAAGGGAAAGGCTACCCACTCTAATATTCTGGCCTGGAGAATTCCATGGACGTATAGTCCATGGGGTTGCAAAGAAAAGAATTAAAGCATTTTAGAAAGCTAAAAAAAACTGGCTCAAGTCTATTCTTTGAGTGTATTTATAAACTGAAATCATTCATTCAATAAGGACCTAGTTGTGTCAAGCACTGTAGAAACACTGGGATTAAAGGGGTGAGCAAGAGAGGGGTGGACCCTGCCTTTCAAGGTGTTAACAGTCAAACATGGAAAATATACACATAAACAAGCACTCACTTGTTCCAGGATGGAAGGGACACGCTCTCTCTCTAATACCCGCTCTCCAGCCTCCCTCTCCAAATGAGGTAGAATGAGGGAAATACCAGACAGTGTAGGAGCCTGTAGCAGCAGCTTCTCACCCATTGGGGTGGACAAGGGGCTTGCCAGAGCCAGGGGCCTTCAAGCTGAGACTGGAGGGAAGAGAGGGAAGGGCACTTGGGGAGAGAATGAGTGTGCCAACAGAGGACAAAGCATGAAGGCCAGCAATCAAGAGAGCGAGGTGTTTCTGAGGAAGCGGTAGAAGCTGCTCAGGGCTGGTTTGTAGAGGATCGGGGGAGGGTGCCCAGCAAGGAGGATGGAGAAGTGGGCTTGCGTCCCTCTGCTCCTTGGTGTGACTGTGGTGGAGTCACATTAACTTTGTTGCAGAGGGAGTAAGGAAAACCCCATCCCCAAGTGCTGTAAGCAACACACCCGATCCCAGGGCATGCCTCTTGCTCTTCTCCAGGCCAAACTCTGGACCAGCCCAGACATCCCAGGTGCTGACCCACTCTGGACACTTCCTGCACACAGCCTAGAGGGGACACTGGTGGCAGAGTCTCTGTACTCCGTCTCTCTGTGTTTCCACCTAAGGTTGCTAGGAAGTTGCCACCCTCTCCCAGAAGGCGCCTGCAGACGGGGAGCACTGCACAGCGCAGGCTCCAGCCCCTGGGTCTGGTACCTGCATCACTGCCAGCAGACAGACATGCGCAGGGACCTCACTGGGATGCGCCCCCCTGTCATCTGGAGAGAGAGGGGCTGGAGAGCGGGTGTTAGTGAGAGATCAGGTCCCTCCCGTACCAGCAGGGTTTTATCCTTGCTTTCCACAACCCCCTCCCCAGGGGGGTTGACTGGAAAGGACATTCTGGAATGATAGACACTAATTCCAGCCTTTCTCTTGCACATCCCACCCGCAGGGTTGCACAATATGTAGAGTGGGAGGTGGGGTGATTATGTGGAGACAAGTCTAAGGGATGCCATCTCTCCATCTATACGGGGGTCCCTGCCCACACCTCTGCATCACCCAGCTCACTAATGGATGAAGAGAAAGCCTTCTCTGATTGCCTCTCTTAACGACTACCATTGGCTCTACATCTCATGAATGCACGTGCAAGTTCAGGCCCACCCTCCCCTGCTTCTCAGAGCCGGCAGCTCTCCTGGACCTTGCTTGGCACACAAAGCCCCCGGAGAATGCCCCACGTCCTGAGAAGTGGATCACGTGGTGGCCAAGTATTCTTGGTAGGCACATAGTACATCCAGTGGAGGCCGCAGATGCTGACGATTAGCTCTAGAGATCAACCTAGGAAAAGAAGCTACAGGTTTATGCAGCTAAAAGTATGATGAGTTTGGTAGAATCTGTACTCTAACTTATCGATTGTGATGCTAAGGAATGACGGTTTATTTTTTTAGGTGTGATTATGGCATAATTGATGTATTAAAAAATAAGAGATCTTTCAGAAAGAAAAAAATGAAGTGAACGTTAGTGATTCAGTCGTGTCTGACTCTTTGCAACCCCACCAGGCTCCTCTGTGCATGGAATTCTCCAGGCAAGAATACTGGAGGGGGTTGCCACTGCCTACTCCAGGAGATCTTCCTGACCCAGGGATTAAGCTCGGGTCTTTTGCATCACCTGCATTGCAGGTGAATTCTTTACTGTCTGAGCCACCAGGGAACTGGGGTATAAACTTTATTAATAAAATCCTGTGTTATTCTCGGGCTTATTTCAATACAATGTGACAATGGAAGGAGAGTGGGTACTCATGTAGGTGAGGTGAGCTTGGCATTAGCTTATGATTACGGAACCTGTGATGGAGATGGTTGGATGGCATCACCGACTCAATGCACATGAGTTTGAGCAAGCTCTGGGATTTGGTGATGGACAGGGAAGCCTGGCGTGCTGCAGTCCATGGAGTCCCAAAGAGTCAGACATGACTGAGCAACTGAACTGAATCTGACTGATGGAGATTCATAGTACATACAGATTATTATTAACACATTATATTCTAGACTTTTGTCTGTGTTTGACAAACACTGACTTGCCTGTGCTTCCCTACTGTGGAGTTTTAAAGCGCATCCTTGGTAAATACATAAACTACTAGAGAGGGTTAAGATAACTGAAATTCTTTAAAAAGGCTTTAACAAATGGCATCTCACTAGATGAATAAAGGCAGAACAAAGTCTCCACAGTCCCTAATGAATTCAGCAAACCTGAGATTGCTTTTGAAAAGACCTTCTGCTGTGGATTATAGGTAAGTGAAAAGTTGAGCTCAGAAAATTAAAAGTAGATCACATACAAAGAAGGGAAAATCAGCAGAGATCACAAGTTGTGTATATATTCTTTCTTGGCAAAGATATTGTTAGATTTACCAGATCATCAAGACTGAACAACAAAAACACATTTATTCATTTTCTGAAAAGTTTTGAGTCCAATTCTCCCAGAGGGAAGAGATCCAATTCCAAGGAGCCTCCAGACCTCCCAACTCGGTTTCTGAGTGAACGAGCAAGGACAGGAAATCTCTGAGTCATTCTTTCTATCTCAAGGATGGCAGGTCTGGTCCTCTAGATGGACACAAGTTTTATTATCAAAGGGATTGGAAACACCCATGCTTAAGCCTATTGTGTAGGGATGTGGCAGGATTCAGGAAGTGAATCCAAACCCTCAGGCTGGGCTCACTCTCAAAATGTCAGAGAAGTGAGAATCCAGTGAGCTGGTCACTTCATTCTAAGTTAGAACTTAGATGTCTGTCATGATCCAAATTCCTAGTCCAGACTTCAGTAAAAACTGTGCCAAGGTTTTCACGTCTCTCTTCAACTGCCACTGAGGAGCTGAATTAACAGACAAGACAGATAGTGACAACTCAAGCAAGGGGTCACCTTCTCCGGCCACTTTCAGGGAAGGTCAGAGTCTAATGGTGAGCTGCTGAGTTTCCCCTGGGCACTTAGCCCTTCACCAATATCATCAAACATCGATCTCTCAGCTGTCGCCTTCCCATTTTACAAATAAGAAAACCAAAGCCCAGAGAGGTTCAGAAAGTGACCCGAGGTCCTATAACAAGTAAAGTTGCTCAGCCTGGGTTTAAAACCAGATCTCTAACTACAGAACCCATGCCCTTCACCACAACATGAGCCCATCTTATTAAATGCAACAGAGACTAATAAAATATATCAGAGTATTTTCCCTCTGGCTTTGACCAAAGTGAAGACATAACCCTTTCATTGATTCGTTGGATAGGTCGTCTAGCTGTGTCCTTACCCCTCACTGCAGTTCACCTGTCTCCAGTACTGTGAAATTCCTGTCCTTCCAGAAGTTCATCCGGGCTCCAATCTGGCATATGACAGAGTCACTCATACGTTTAAAGGCAGCCACTTGCCATGATGACTATTCTCAACAATACTGTATTTTTTTAATACTAAATACATACTAAGAGAATAGATTTCAGATGCACTCACCGTATACATACAAAGTCAGTAACTGTGCAAGGAAGTATGTTAACTAGCTTGACTATAATATCAACTTCACTGTACATGTATATCAAGTAATCATGTTGTATACCCTAAATATGTACAATTTTTATTAAAAACAAAAGATAAAAAAGTTTTAATTAAAAAAATTGAAGTAACTAGTTGCTCTTCATGCACACAGACACAGTGACTTTGGTGGGTTGAAAGTCAGAAACTATGAGAAAAGAAAGCCCTGAAAAGGATGCCTGTGATCATCAAAAATAACTTCTGATTGGAATTCAGAAGAGAGCCCCGTCTAAGGCAGAAGTGACCTGTTAACTTGCCAGAGAAACTGTGTTTCCCTGCCCAGAGAGGAAAGCACTCGAGCCCCCCAGATATCTGGGCCAGATGGCTGTGAATGCAGTTACAATGTCCTTCTTAACCCTGAAGGACAAGTTCTTTGGCAGGAAAACTGAATACAACCCTTTGGAAGGGTATAAATATTTATTGCCCTAACACCACTAGTACAACAATCCTGTGGCTAATAATACTCTCAATGCAAAGACTGACCATAGTACTCACAACCCATTACAGCCACTATTTAAATAGCATCTTTTCCATGATGTAACTTTTATACTAGTTGACCGTGAGCATTTGGAGCTAAAATAAGGCAACTTGTTTCTTCATCTGTGACACTCACATGGGTGCTGCTGCTGCTTAGTAGCTCAGTCATATCTGACTCTTTGTGACCTCACGGGCTGTAGGCCGCCAGGCTCCTCTGACCATGGGGATTCTCCAGGCAGGAATACTGGAGTGAGTTATCATGCCCTCCCCCAGGGGACCTTCCCAACCTAGGGATCAAACCCAGGTCTCTCGCATTGCCGGTGGATTCTCTACCGTCTGAGCCACCAGGGAAGCCCACCCACATGGGTAGGCCACCTTAAATCAAGTAATTCAAGTACTTCTTGCTTTTGAGTTCCATATTATGTTCTTCAAGAAGCTATCATCCATTAGGCTTAGTATTCTGTTGTATTTTCTGGAATTTCTCATGAATGGAGGTGACTAAATACTTGTCTGTGATGATAGGCCATAAGACATTCTTAGGTATAGCAAACTCCTTAATTTAATTAAATATGTGCAAAGGACAAATAATGACTCTTCCTCAAGACATCTCACAGTGCTCTGAAGTCAGTGGCGCAAATAGTTAATAAATTATTTAATTAATTAAAGTAATTGCAATTAAGGGATCAAAGAATATGCTTTTCTTAAAAGAGAATCATGGATTTTCCTATAATGTCACTCTCACTGGTTTATATTTTGTTTACTCCTGGATTTAGTTTGATTTTAAATGATAAAATTCCAGTGTAACGTTTTAAAAGGGAATTTATTAATTAACATAACTGAAAAGTCTTAGGGGAAAAACATCTTCAGGTATGGCTTGACCAAGGTGCTAAAACAGTGTTATCTGGACACTCTCCATCTTCTGATTTGCTTTCCTTTAGGTTGATTTTACTTTCATACAGTGTCTCCCTGTGTAGCAAAACAGCTCACTTTAGAACAATACCAATAGAAACAAAACAATACCAATACCAAAACAGCTCACTTTAGGCAATACCAATAGAAACAAAACCTTTCCTTCCCAATAATTCTAGAAAAACTCTGGGATTGAGTCTCACTATATTAATAAGGTCACTTGTTCCTTCCTACATCCAAAGAGGATAAAACATGCTGGTTTGTGAGATCAGTCACTTACCAGGAGGGGAGGAACTAGGCAGGTGGTGGGTTTTTAGTCCCCTTCAACTACAAAGTAAGATGATTTCTCAAACAAAAATTGACATGCTATTTCCAGAAAAGAGAAAAATGAAAACAAAGGAGACAAAACTCCTTTTGTAATCAACTCCATATAGCAAGGTAGAGTTTTAGTAAAAGCATTTGTCAAATGCGCCTAACCAGATGATCCTAATTTATGCTTTATTCTCTTGCGAAACAACAGTGATTGCTTTGTGGTGGTATTTGTGGATTATAATTTCATAAATTCTAAAAATTTGTTTTATCATTTTATTGACAGATACATTTTGAAAAGGGAAGGGATCAAGGGAAAATGCAAAAAGAGTAAGTAATATCTCCATGTTCATGCTGGATCTAATGCCATCATGGTAAATTTTGCTTATATTTACCTCCAGATTTTTTTTAGGTCCCATCTCTCACATATAGAAAAGCAGACAAAAGTTGGAGAACTGCAGATCTCTGAACAATGAGCCTTAGGGTATAATCGAACTCTGCAGGAGAGCCTCTAGCCTACTAAAGATTCTTCTGGCTGCTCAGTCTATGGTGTTTGGATTTATTTTGGATTTATTTGTTCTTAGATTTTTCAACCTATATTAGCATGTAATACAGAAGTTGCCAAGGATGTTATCAACAATAAAATTGGCAGAATGATCCATGCCTTAAAATGAAAGTAGAAATCAATGACTTTCATTGCTTTACACATGTAGTTGGTTTTTAGTGTCCCAAAATACTACTATCTTGTTTAACCACCATTGTAGACCAAGACATTCTATATAGGAAGATTTTCCAGATAATTGTTTTAACTATGTATTATTTTGATATATTTTTCTAAAGTGCATTATTTTATGTAGTAGCTTAGTGAGCATATATATCTGGGTCATAGATAAAAACACCAACTAAATGAATACATCAAGGACTTCCCTGGTGGTCCAGTGGTAAAGAATCTGCCTGCCAATACAGAGGACACGGGTTCAATCCCTGGCCTGGGAAGATGCCACATGCTGCAGGGCAACAAAGCTTGTAAGCCACACAACTGCTGAACCTGGGTGTCTAGATCCTGTGCTCTGAAACAAGGGAAGCCACCGCAATGAGAAGCCCACGCACCGCAACGAGAGAGTAGCCTCTGCACACTGCAGCTAGAAACCAGCCTGAGTGCAGCAACGAAGACCCAGCGCAACCAAATCAAATTTTAAAAATTAACACATCAAAAACCAGTGACAGTCTCATGGCTTACATTGCAATAACATACAGGGTTTTATGGATGTCAGTACTCTTGTCTGGAAAATCCTATGGATGGAGGAGCCTTGTAGGCTGCAGTCCATGGGGTCGCTAAGAGTCGGACAAGACTGAGCGACTTCACTTTCACCTTTCACTTTCATGCATTGGAGAAGGAAATGGCAACCCACCCCAGTGTTCTTGCCTGGAGAATCCCAGGGACAGGGGAGCCTGGTGGGCTGCCATCTCTGGGGTTGCACAGAGTCGGACACAACTGAAGTGACTTAGCAGCAGCAGCGGCAGACAATATATTAGATAACTTCAAACTCACAGGCAATTGATGTGTCCACTGTGTCCCACCGCTGCCAGATTGTCAGCTGTGGCTTCTTAGTGCTGAAGAGGGTCTTCCTTATTGCCATTTCCAACCTGTGGCAGAAGAGCAAAATAGGTAACTGAGCTTGTTAGAATTTGTTGAAAATAAAACCACATAGATCATTTAAGGAACTCTGCAGTGATAAGGTACCACAGTTTCAGTGCATAAACTATGTTAGGTCCATCAGCTCCTACGCTCTAAAGTCAAAGACAGCAGGGCCATGAATGCATTCTTAGAACCTTACCACAGTGGCTAATACCTAACTGGTACTCAGTAAATATGTGCTGAATGACTAAATAAATGTGCAGCTTGATGAAACTTAAATGTGGATTCAACCTAAACTGTTGCTGATAGTCCTTGGAAAGTGAGAAAATGTGGCAAAACCACATAACTTAGTGCTTGACACATAGAACAATAGGTGTCAATAATACTACATGAATCAGCATTTTGCTCATCTATGATGCTGTTTGCTTATTTTTAAAAATGATTTTCATTTGTTACAGAATTTTCAGAGGCTACATGGTATAATGGTACCATGCAGCCACTTCATCAAGACTGAGAATACCAAGTTCAAGTCCTGGGTTTTTCACATATTATCTAATTCTGGCCATGAGCAGTTAACATAATTTCTCAGAACCTCTGTTTCTCTGTGGGCAAATGGAAATGATCATTCAACCACATAAAAATGTACTAAATCCCAATCAGAGCTAAGGTCTATAAGATTCAAAAATGATCTATTGCTTTTCTACATCATATTGGTTCTCATGAAATTCAAATTGGAAAAGAATCTTTTATAAACTAAGAGTCAATTCCAACAATTAAATGGTATTGGGATTATTTTTCCATGAATGTTAAGGCCGTTTTTGATCACTGAAAATCATTCCAGTTCTTTGGTTTCTTTTTCTCTCACTGTATCATTCAGAGACAAATCAAAACAAGTAATGCCTTGCTTTTTTCAAAGTTTGTTTTTATTTGCAATCAATTTCCCCAAAGCCCAAGTTCTGGTTTTCCTTTGGACTGTTTTGTGGGAATGAGTTACATATTTTGTATATGTTTTGGGAGTGTTGGGGATAAATGTTTGCTTAAAGATCTTAGAGAAAGGTTTACAGGATTTTAATAAATAGATTTGATTGCTCAAGGGAATTTATTTCCCATATTGATCTAACAGGGATTCAAGGAATCAAGCATGGATAGGGAAGATAAAGAGTCTCTTTGAAACCAGCTCCTTTCAATATTAGGTTGAGATTCAGGGTATGCTAGGTTGCCAAGTTTAGCAAATAAAATACAGGTCTAGGTAAATTAGATTTTCAGATAAACAATAAATGAAGTTTTAGTGTTCAGCTCAGTTCAGTCACTCAGTCAAGTCCGACTCTTTGCGACCCCATGAATCACAGCACGCGAGGCCTCCCTGTCCATCACCAACTCCCGGAGTTCACACAAACCCACGTCCATCGAGTTGGTGATGCCATCCAGCCATCTCATCCTCTGTCGTCCCCTTCTCCTCCTGCCCCCAATCCCTCCCAGCATCAGAGTCTTTTCCAATGAGTCATCTCTTCGCATGAGGTGGCCAAAGTACTGGAGTTTCAGCTTTAGCATCATTCCTTCCAAAGAACACCCAGGGCTGATTTCCTTTAGAATGGACTAGTTGGATCTCCTTGCAGTCCAAGGGACTCTCTCAAGAGTCTTCTCCAACACCACAGTTCAAAAGCATCAATTCTTCGGCGCTCAGCTTTCCTCACAGTCCAACTCTCACATCCATACATGACTACTGGAAAAACCATAGCCTTGACTAGATGGACCTTTGTTGGCAAAGTAATGTCTCTGCTTTTGAATATGCTATCTAGGTTGGTCATAACTTTCCTTCCAAGGAGTAAGCATCTTTTAATTTCATGTAAGTATTGTCAAATGTTATATCCTATATTCTATCTGGCAATTATAGGTGAGATGATGCCTCCAAGAGTCAGAAAAGACTTCTTATTTACTTGAAAGGGCCTACGAGGAGTCTTAAGAAAACTGCAACCTTCAGACCATCTTTATTTGGTTAAAAATTGAGATATATTTTCCATCTGGAAAAGGGTTCTGTAGGGTGACCAGGGTCATCTGGAAGTTTCTCTCTTACAGTCTCTCATGTAGGTAATTACACAGCTACTGGGACTGGAGTTGTCTAATCACATCAGTAAGCTGCAGACCCAAGACACCTCATAGTACTACTGACCAAAATTTCAGCTGACTACTCTTGATTAAAGTGTCTACCCATGGCCGATCCATATGGCTTGGGTATCTCCCAACACGGCAGCTGTGGTCCTAGTTAGCATCCAAAGAATGAGTCCAGTGGCCCCTGTACCTGCAGTTTCTGCACCAGAGAGAGGTTCAACTAACACAGATCAAAAACATTTGGAAAAAAATTCCAGAATGTTTCAGAAGGCATAACTTGAATTTGTCAAGCACCAGCAACTATTAACACATCATTTACATTGTATTTACAACTATCTACACAGCATTTACATTCTTTTAGGTATTATAAGTAACATAGAGAGGGTATACCATATGGAAGGATTGCATAAAGTAAAAAGTGTTAGTTGCTCAGTCATGTCTGACTCTTTGTGACCCCATGGACTGTGGCCTGCCAGGCTCTTCTGTCCAGAGTAGGTAGCCATTCCCTTCTCCAGATATTCCCTACCCAGGGATCAAATCCAGGTCTCCTGCACTGCAGGCAGATTCATTCCTATCTGAGCCACCAGGGAAGCCCAGTAAATATATGGAAGGATTGCATAGGTTATATGCAAATACTATGCCATTTTATACAAGACATTTGAGCACCTGCGGAGTTTGGTAGCCTCCGGAGGTCCTGGAAACACCCACTTTTGGATATCAAGGGACAATTATATTCCAAGAGCTAACTCCTCTGCTTCTGCTTTTAAACTAAGCAAACTCAGCGTATTTGTTGATACCATCAACACACGTATTTTAGAGGTGATTAATATTGTCATGACACTTGTCACATGGCTTCTGCTCTCTAGAACACATTTACTTCAACAGATAAGAATAGAAAGATGCAAAAGAGAGGTCAAATAGTGGCATGTGAAGTGAGGATTGAAGAAGTGGCAGAAGGACAGGTGGAGGCAAGTTTAAAAGACAGGTAAGTGGTGGCAGGGAAATAGTCATCTTCTTCAGTGTTCAGGATAGTACGTAAAGTGCAAGAGTTATGAATTATGTTGGTATGATATATGGATTATCCTGAGAGCTGGTCTAGTTAAGAAATAAGTTGACTCTTGGGGAAGAAAAACTAAGAACATGGAAGCCAATAAAAATAAAATCTGCCCAAATATTTTTATATGTTAGACTCTATAAGGGACTAAAACATAGTAAATTAATGGTTTATCTTTTTAAAAAATTAATTTGATTTTATTCACCTGTTTTTCACCTAAGTCTATCCCTAAATGCTTTAATAAAAGGCTGCTGCTGTTAAGTCGCTTCAGTCGTGTCCAACTCTGTGCGACCCCATAGAAAGGCTACTTTCCCTTAAATGCATTTAAAAATGTTAATTGGACCAACGGGATTCATCTCTAACATAGAACTTGGTTTATATTTTGAATTATACTGTAACACCCACTGCTGTTTCCTCTCCATATTTCAAGAGTGTCCTGAGTATAATCTGAGAGCCCCAAAGGCATTCAGGAGCCTAAGTGAGTATAAATCCCACTCTATCAACGTTTCTAATCACAAGTCCTTGACATGCTTAAGCATGTACAGAAAATGTATGATTGAGGCTCATTCTGTAAGTGAGCCCCAGAGGCTGATGTTAGTTAAATAAATATTAGGTCTGTTGGATGGTTATCTTTTCCAGCCGTAACATAGCTGCCTGCTGAGCAAAACAGTTGGTGGCTGGAAAAGTAGTGAAAAAGAACATGTTCTGCCTGCTGCTATGAGATGTGAAAGTGGGAGGCTGAGAGCCCGATTTGCCCTGAGAGACTCTGTAGCATAGAAAAGGGCAAGCCACTCAGTTGGACACTTGGACTAAGATGCAACTGAATTGTTTCTGAAAGCCAAGCCCACAGGGAGAACATACCAAGAGGGAAAAATGAGATCATACTGTCCAGTCATTGCCTGAAAACTCCGGCTATGATCTTCGGTCTGTCACCGTATCAGAAAACACAGAATTTCATTAATAGCATTCAATAATGGGATCTGGGAAGCCACTCGAGTAGGGTGGGAAAGGTAATGGGGTGGGGGATGGTACATTTCATGTTGAATCAGTACACAGGGCCCTGCAAGAAAGCAAAATCACACTGGCTGTCAACCAACAGTACAGCATCTTGTCAATGTGGGCTGGCCACTACTCACCAGAAGAAAGTTTTCCTTGGAAGATGAGAGTTAGGAATGCAGAAGAGTTAAGGTCATAAAGGGGACAAAATCAATTTGACTCCATGCAAGATAGAGGTTGAGCTCCAGGTTGAGCTTAACCTGTCCTAAGACAGCATTTCTGAACAGCCTTTGAAACAGATAATATCCTCTGAAATTTTAGTCTTCAGTGTCCTTCCCTAAGAACTAATCTTGACATTAGAGACATTTAGATAATGTTGAAAATTTAAAGTGGATCTTTCCACATGAAATGTTGCTTTAACCTTATTCATCATTGCTGCAAAAAGACAAGCAAGGTTATTCATAGCTATTTCAAACTTCTGTTACTATTCCTCTCTCACTTAAAGAAACAACTCATGAGGTTTATTAATTTATAGACTGCCATTGTTTATCTTCCAGAGAAGATCAAAATCTCTCCTTTATTCCTATGTGTTTGAAGCCAGCTCATCATAACCAACAAAATTTGCAGCTATGTACCCAAATCTTCTAAGACTTTTCTGATAATATTTCTGCTTTCCTCAGATTACTGTTATAAAACATATAAAACATGTATAGACCCCATTTCATTTCTATCTTCCTTTCCTGTCTCAGTAACAGTATTGTAGCAGCTCCATTAAGGTATTCATTCAGATTTCCAAATATCAGACTCCCTGGAATAGCTTTGCAAGTTGGAACTTTACAGAACAGAGGTAGGTAAATTGACATTTTTAGACCTTGAGATGAGGATGTAGCAAAACAAACTGCAACACAGAGAAGAGAAGACCTATCAGGATTCTTTTTAAGGTGGTTACAGATCATATCAACCACTGAAACTCCACTAGCACTGAAATGACTTATTAAAAAACTTTATTCATGGTTAACATTCAAACTCTTGAACCACTCAGACAGACTGTTCAGTTCAGTTGCTCAGTCATGTCTGACTCTTTGTGACCCCAGGGACTACAGAATGCCAGGCCCCCCTGTCCATCACCAAATCCCAGAGTTTACTCAAACCCATGTCCATTGAGTCGGTGATGCCATCCAACCACCTCATCCTCTGTCTTCCTTTCTCCTCCTGCCTTCAATCTTTCCAAATCATCAGGATATTTTCAAATGAGTCAGTTATTTGCATCAGGTGGCCAAAGTACTGGAGTTTCAGCTTTAGCATCATTCCTTCCAAAGAACACCCAGGGCTGATTTCCTTTAGAATGGACTGGTTGGATCTCCTTGCAGTCCAAGGGACTCTCAAGAGTCTTCTCCAACACCACAGTTCAAAAGCATCAATTCTTCGGTGCTCAGCTTTCTCTACAGTCCAACTCTCACATCCATACATGACCACAGGAAAAACCATAGCTTTGACTAGATGGACCTTAGTCGGCAAAGTAATGTCTCTGCTTTTAAATATGCTGCCTAGATTGGTCATAGCTTTTCTTCCAGGGAGCAATTGTCTTTTAATTTCATGGCTACAGTAACCATCTGCAGTGATTTTGGAGCCCCCCCAAAATAAAGTCTCTCACTGTTTCCACTGTTTCCCCATCTATTGTCATGAAGTGATAGGACCAGATATCATGATCTTCATTTTCTGAATGTTGAGTTTTAAGCCAACTTTTTCACTCTCCTCTTTCACTTTCATCAAGAGGCTTTTTAGTTCCTCTTCACTTTCTGCCATAAGGGTGGTGTCATCTGCATATCTGAGGTTATTCATATTTCTCCCGGAAATCTTGATTCTAGCTTGTGTTTCATCCAGTCCAGTGTTTCTCATGATGGACTCTGCATAGAAGTTAAATAAGCAGGGTGACAATATACAGCCTTGACATACTCCTTTTGCTATTTGGAACTAGTCTGTTGTTCCATGTCCAGTTCTGTTGCTTCCTGACCTGCATACAGATTTCTCAAGAGGCAGGTTAGGTGGTCTGGTATTCCCATCTCTTTCAGAATTTTCCACAGTGTATTGTGATCCACACAGTCAAAGGCTTTGGCATAGTCAATAAAGCAGAAATAGATGTTTTTCTGGAACTCTCTGCTTTTTCCATGATCCAGCAGATGTTGGCAATTAGGTCTTTGGTTCCTCTGCCTTTTCTAAATCCAGCTTGAACATCTGGAAGTTCATGGTTCACATATTGCTGAAGCCTGGCTTGGAGAATTTTGAGCATTACTTTACTAGTGTGTGAGTTGAGTGCAATTGTGTGGTAGTTTGAGCATTCTTTGGCATTGCGTTTCTTTGGGATTGGAATGAAAACTGACCTTTTCCAGTCCTGTGGCCACTGCTGAGTTTTCCAAATTTGCTGGCATATTGAGTGCAGCACTTTCACAGCATCATCTTTCAGGATTTGAAATAGCTCAACTGGAATGCCATCACCTCCACTAGCTTGTTCGTAGTGATGCTTTCTAAGGCCCACTTGACTTCACATTCCAAGATGTCTGGCTCTAGATGAGTGATCACACCATCGTGAATATCTGGGTTGTGAAGATTTTTTTTGTACAGTTCTTCCGTGTATTCTTGCCACCTCTTCTTAATATCTTCTGCTTCTGTTAGGTCCATACCATTTCTGTCCTTTATTGAGCCCATCTTTGCATGAAATGTTCCCTTGGTATCTCTAATTTTCTTGAAGCGATCTCTAGTCTTTCCTATGCTGTTGTTTTCCTCTATTTCTTTGCATTGATCGATGAGGAAGGCTTTCTTATCTCTTCTTGCTATTCTTTGGAACTCTGCATTCAGATGCTTATCTCTTTCCTTTTTGCCTCTCTCGTTTTCACAGCTATTTGTACGGCCTCCCCAGACAGCCATTTTGCTTTTTTGCATTTCTTTTCCATGGGGATGGTCTTGATCCCTGTCTCCTGTACAATGTCACAAACCTCATTCCATCATTCATCAGGCACTCTGAGATCTAGTCCCTTAAATCTATTTCTCACTTCCACTGTATAATCATAAGGGATTTGATTTAGGTCATACCTGAATGGTCTAGCGGTTTTCCCTACTTTCTTCAATTTGAGTCTGAATTTGGTAATAAGGAGTTTATGATCTGAGCCACAGTCAGCTCCTGGTCTTGTTTTTGTTGAAAGTATAGAGCTTCTCCATCTTTGGCTACAAAGACTATTATCAATCTGATTTCGGTGTTGACCATCTGGTGATGTCCATGTGTAGAGTCTTCTCTTGTGTTGTTGGAAGAGGGTGTTTGCTATGACCAGTGCGTTCTCTTGGCAAAACTCTATTAGTCTTTGCCCTGCTTCATTCCTCATTCCAAGGCCAAATTTGCCTGTTACTCCAGGTGTTTCTTGACTTCCTACTTTTGCATTCCAGTCCCCTAGAATGAAAAGGACATCTTTTTTGGGTGTTAGTTCTAAAAGGTCTTGTAGGTCTTCATAGAACCCTTCAACTTCAGCTTCTTCAGCATTACTTGTTGGGGCATAGACTTGGATTACTGTGATATTGAATGGTTTGCCTTGGAGATGAACAGAGATCATTCTGTCATTTTTGAGATTGCATCCAAGTACTGCATTTTGGACTCTTTTGTTGACCATGATGGCTACTCCATTTCTTCTGAGGGATTCCTGCCCCTCCAAATTATTCATTACAAGATATACCAGAAAACATGATATGGTCCAAATTTTGTATCTATGCTGTATTTCTTATGCAACTGTGTGATTAATCTCAATGTCTTAGCTTTAGTGTGTAAGATAGTTGAAAACACAGTGATTGTGAAAACTTTCCAGAGGAAGATCTGTCACCAAAAATCTCCTCCCTACTTTCCAGCATTGTTTGTCTTTGAAATAGTCTTAAAGAATATTTGTCCTGTAACCCTCCTAACATGGTCATTAGAAAAGCATACATACTATTCTAGCTAGGTTCAGATTTAAAAGAAGGTATAAGTATAGTCATCATCATTAGTGCATTGTGTTGATGTTAGATATTTTCAGCACCTAATGTTCTAAAGTAGTGATTCCCAATCTTTTTGGCGCCAGAAACAGGTTTAATGGAAGACAATTTTCCATTTTGGTTGGGGGATGGTTTGAAGATGTTTCAAGTGCCTTACATTTATTGTACACTTTATTTCTCTTATTATTAACTCAGCTCCACCTCATATCATCAGGCATTAGATTCCAGAGGTCAGGGATCTCTGTTCTAAAGGCAAGTTTGTGTTCCCTCTTTTTCACCATCAATAAATCAAATATTCTTGATTGGGTAAAAAAATATATTTTTCTCATATTTTTTACCACAATAAGAAAAAATAATGATGTTGGCATCTTAGGGTTGATTAGAGTATATTACAAATCCAGGGACATCTAATACAAGAACATAAATAAGCATTTGTATGTATGCAGACTTGTTGCTGTTGTTTAGTTGCTAAGTCGTATCTGACCCTTTGCAACCCCCATGGACCACAGCCCACCAGGCTCCTCTGTCCATGGGATTTCCCAGGCAAAAATACTGGAGAGGGTTGCCATCTCCTTCTCCAGGGGATCTTCCTGACCCAGGAAGATCCTGCATCTCCTGCTTTGGCGGGCAGATTCTTTACCACTGAGCCACCGGGGAAGCCCCATGTATGCAGATACCTGTCTTCTAACTGAGACATGACTTGTAAACATCAAGACTTGCATAGTAAGTTGATTAACAAATATATATGTATATATCCTGTATATCCTCTACTTTACTATCATGAATATCTGAGGACACATACAATTTTCACAACTCATTCTATTTCCTCAGCAGCTGACTTGAAAACAGCTTATTTGCATTAGCCACAAAATCCAAACCATTAGTTGATAAAGGAATGAAAAGTAAAACATGTACCAAGGGAGATAAACCTGTTTCTTTATCTCATCCCTCAGTGGCTTGAAAATGTCTCTGAGGGAAGAAAAGGTTGCAGGAATTTGGTTGCACGTGGTGGAGGATGATTTATGAAAGTTCAATTACAGCCTGACCCCATCTGTGGTATTTGCCAAGAACCAACTGTGTCTTTGGTAAAGTAGGACAAAAAAAAAAAAGCCCTGAATGCATATTGAGCTTCAAAAACAAAGAACAATATAATAGGAGGCTGCCAGATACAAGTCTCCTGAAAGGCCATTATAATTAAAAATATCTGAATAGTATTTTAAATACGATATACAAGGTCATTCCAATAAGAAGGTAACACAGGCATTGACAGAAAATGACAAGTATACTCAGAAAGCAAGTGCTTGGAAATTACTTTGCACGTGAAGTTTCACATAGTGGTTTTAAAAACTGTGTCAGAAGAAAGGGTATAATTCGTCTCCCATTCTAATTTGATTGTCATGACAGGCTGCCACTCAAAGGCTCAGAGACCTGCTATTGCTTCTGCATTGTTTATACCTGCAAGAGATGGTGTATAATCTAAGTAACATTTTGCAAGTCCCAAAACAAAGTTTCAGAAAGGGTCTAGACTATTTACTGATTGGTAGGTTAGGAAAGGCAGAATAAAGCAGCAAGTGCTGAGATGTGTGCTGGGAAATGTCTGCTTAATACAGTCCATCTTCAAACTGTGGTGCTGGAGAAGACTCTTGGCAAGGAGATCCAACCAGTCAATCTTAAAGGAAATCAGTCCTGAATGTGCATTGGAAGGATTGATGCTGAAGCTGAAACTCCAATATTTTGGCCACCTGATGTGAAGAGCTGATTCACTGGAAAAGACCCTGATGCTGGGAAAGATTGACGGCAGGAGGTGAAAGGGGTGATAGAGCATGATATGGTTGGATGGTATCACCAACTCAATGTACATGAGTTGGAGGAAACTCTGGGAGATAGTGGACAGGAAAGCCTGGTGTGCTATAGTCCATGGGGTTGCAAAGAGCCAGAGATAACTTAGGAATTGAACAACAGTGTTCTACCTGAACCTGTCTTGAGCCACTTAGCAAACAGTTTATGATGTTTTGAGTATTGAGACTTGAATCAAGATGCTGGATTTCAATTCTAGTGCCACGTATTTCCTCAACGAGGACAATCATTTCCTCCAGAGCTCTACCTACCTGTCTATAAAACGAAGATAACATACATGTTTTTCCACTGTGAGTTGTAACCAAGAGATTATCTTAGGTGAGTAAACCTAACACAAGAAGCAATATAGAGTTCAGACACACAGGTGTTGAACACTCCTTGGTGTTTTAAAAGAAAAGTTACTTACTTTGAAGAAAAGACGTACAAGGATTTAAAACATCTTAACTAACTACAAATAATGTTCCCTGGACTTTGGAGGAGGTAAATTATTCTCACCAGAAGCATAAGAAAGGCTAAATTAAAGTTTCTTTTTTGGTAGTCTCTCCCCGACAGGAAGCTGTTATCTCTCTTCTTCTTCAAATGCTGCTTAGACCCCTGCAACTTAAATTTAGCTCTCTGGCAGCCTCTCCTTCCTCTTATGGGCTACAAGTGGTGTTAAATGACAGACAGATGTTAAACAAGATACTTCCCTGCACAGCTGCCTTGTCTCTTTGAGTAGGCTCCGATCTCTATTTAAACAAAAAGAAGAAAGAAATCTGAAGATAAACCTGTCAGAGTGTTCTGAAATTAACATAGCTCAGACCTCCTGCCAGTGTCCTAAAACTTAAAATAGTGAGTTGCCAGCTCGCTGCAAGACTTTGCAAGCAAAGCCCATGTCTTGACGTCGGAACAAGTCTACAGCGCTTCCCTGGGCACTGGGAGAATTCAGAAAGCGATAAAGGAGAGAGCAATGTCTCCTTGTAAAATGACACATTGAAAAGCTGAAGTCCTCCTGGCCCTTCCTGTCACAGATGCTAACCACAGGGAAATCATCTCTTTCTATATTTACTGAGCCAGGCTAATAGCTTTACCATCCATGCCCCATTTACTCTTTATAACAATCTTGTCAAAAGCATATTTACACTTCCTGTTTGGATAGAGAATTCCAGTAGAAGTTAGTAACATGACCAAAGTTCATACAGGTAGCTGGTAACCGGGGTTTCATCTGATCCAAAGTCAGCCTATATAATACAAACAGAGAGGACTAAAAGACAACAGGGTGCTGAAGGAAGATGGGAAAACACTCTGCAAAAAGACTGTGGTGGATTGAATGGTGGCCATCCAGAAGAGATGTAAACATCCTAACCCCTGGAATCTGTGAATATAACGTTATTCAGAAGAGGGGTCTTTGCAGATGTAATGAATTTTGAGGAACTTGGGATCATCCTGGACCGTGCGTGCACAGGCACACATACACTCAATTGCATCCAATCTTTTGTGATCCTACGGACTGTAGCCTGTCAGGCTCCTCTGTCCATGGGATTCTCCAGGCAAGAATACTGGAGTGGGTTGCCATTTCCTACCCCAGGGGAATCTTCCTGATCAGGGATCAAATCCACGTCTCTGGTGTCTCCTGCACTGGCAGATGGATTCTTCACCATTGCGTCACTTGGGTCATCTGGGTGGGACATAAATCTAACAACAAGTCTCCTTATAAAAGAGAAAGGCAGAAGGTGATCTGACCCAGAAAGAAGAGGAAAAGACATGCACACAAAGAAGAGGACCATGCAAAGACAGAGGCAGGGACCAGAGGGGCAATGCCACAAGCCCGGGGAGCTCAGAGCAGCCAGGAGGCAGAAGAGGTGAGGAAGGGTCCTCTCCTGCAACCTTCAGAGGGAGTACAGCCAGGCCAACATCTTGATTTCTGACTCTGGACACCAGAATCGTGAGATAGTGAGTTTCTGTTTTAAGTCACCAGGTTTGTGGCAATTTATGACAGCAGCTCTAGCAAAATCATACAGAATTAGACAAAAATCCTTAGGTTAACACTTTTGGAGGCTCCTCTGATTATCATGACTAGATTGTAAGAGACACCACCTTGCTTCCCTTTGTATCTCTTACATTCATGATACTCACCTGTAGCTCAGTGAGTATTTGTTGAGCTGGCCCATGGAAGTAGCTGAAAGTGTGGCAAGCGGGAGCCAGCAGCGTCTCCAAGCCTGGCATCATTTGAGGGCAGACAGAGGAGACTGTGCCAAGTCAGCCTCTTCCAAAGGGCAGATCAGATTGAAATCACCCAGGTGGCTCTTTTTTGAGATTGAGAAAAAGGATCAGGAACCCTGTCCTCATTTGGGGAGATACAGAGGAAGCTCTTCCCAGATGGCTCAGAGTGGTAAAGAATCTGTCTGCCAGGACAAGAGACGCAGGGGACACAGGTTCCAGTCCTGGGTTGGGAAGATCCCTGGAGGAAAAACTGGCAGCCCACTCCAGTATTCTTGCCTGGAAAATCCAATGGACAGAGGAGCCTGGTGGGCTACAGTATATGAGGTCACAATGAGTCAGACACAGTGAGCTCACATGGCTGAGAGGAGACCCCATGAAAACTACAGGTTTTCAGTCCTCATCTAATCAAAACACTGTCAGGGAGATGGAGATAGATTCCTATACATTTTAAATTGGGGGAAAAAATAAGAATAAATCAGAGGCCCTTCTATCATTCACTCTTTTGTTTCATTTAAAAAATAAATTCTTTATTAAAGATATACAAAGGAATACAGTAACATCTCCTTCCCCCATCACCCATTCATTCACTGACCAAACATTTGTCGAGTAACTACCATGCATGTTCTTCTCATGTTTTCCAACTATACATTCATATTCTTTGAGAATAATACCAGATCTATCTGTTCTGTTCCCATTTCTCTACCTCTAGTATTTTTTCTGTAATTTTTTTTTTGTCTTTGACAGGTGTCTTGCCATCTCGCCCTAGAATTATTATATCTGCTGCTCCCTTCTTATTCATAGTGGTGATGTTTCTTTGTCTTTAAATTTTTGGCTGAAGGTTCACATTTTTCCCCTGCTCTGAGGCAGCTTTTTTTCTGGTGAGTGTTCTTTGTTGGTAATTTTATTCTTTTTCACAGATTTTTCTTGAAGTGTCTCTGGGTTACTGTCGTACCATCTTACATCTTTTAAGTGGGTTGAACTTTTCTGGACTAGGCGTTTAAGAAAGTTCCTGTGAGGAAAGAGGATGCATCAGAGTAGCTTGCAGGTGTTTCAATCCAGAGAACCTTCTGTTGCTTCTACAGAAATCTGACTGCTTCCTGCAAATGCGATGCCGCCATTGCATTTTTTGTGTACCTTAACTGCTTCTTCCTGTTTCAATTACCTGCTTTTCAAAGTCAAAGTTTAGAAGCATTTTGCTTGCCAGCCCTGACACCAGATTTCTACACTTACTACAGCAAACAGCCATGCAGCTTTTTTTTACTACATGACAAAGCTCTTCCCTCCAAAAAAAAAATGTGTTTTTGCAAATTCCTTCTGCAACCCACCATTGCCAGGCCATCTCAGTATACCTCTGGACTTTATGCTAGATTGATTCTAACCAATCTCAGTTAGTTTTAGCAGTAATTTCACATATGTCAGGGTCTGCAGATTGTTGTTGTTCTTGAGTCATCCAGTTGTGTCTGACTCTGCAACCGCATGGACTGCAGCACGCCAGGCCTCCCTGTCCCTCACCATCTCCTGGAGTTTGCCCAAGTTCATGTTCATTGCATCAGCAATGCCGTCCAGCCATCTCATCCTCTGATGCCCTCTTCTCCTTCTGCCCTCAATCTTTCCCAGCATCAGGGAGTTGTCTGCAGATTATCTGTGTCCTACTTCACGGAAGATAGAGTCTGAGAGGCTTTTTTAAAAATTTTTGTCTGTTGCTTTTAGATGATTTCTAGGACAAGAGGGTAAACATGTGGTGTAGAAAGCCATGTAAAATGGGCTATTTCAGCTTTTTTTTTTTTTCCTCAAAATGACAGCCTTGAACTGAAAGAAATACTTTTAGCACAACCAAATTTTCAGGATTTGGAGTATATTTTAATTCTGTATGTTACATTCATGCTGGCCTATGAATGAGGTGTTTGAGTGTGATATAATTAGGACTGGTTATTCTTTCTTGGTTTTCCAAACTTTCTGTCACAATTCTCTCATCCTCAACACATACACATATTCACACACACACACATAAACACACACACATACACACAACAGAAGAGGATGCTATAGAAAGTTCAAATAAGTGAGCACAAAAAATGTCCTTTGAGGACTTCCTTGCTGGTACAGTGGATAAGAATCCACCTGCCAGAGGAGGGGACACAGGTTTGATCCCTGGTCCAGGAAGATTCCACACACCATGGAGAAACTAAGCCCACGTACCGCTGAGACTACCGCCCTTCACTCCAAAGCCCATGAGCTGCAACTACCGAAGCCAGCATGCCTAAAGCCTGAGCTTCTCAGCAAGAGAAGCCACTGCAATGAGAAGCCTGCACCTCACTGCACCTCAGTGAAGAGTAGGCCCTGCTCACCTCAACTAGAAAGAGCCCTCAAGCAGCAATGAAGACCCCATGCAACCAAAAATTAAAAAAAAAAATTTTTTTTTAATACCCCCTGGGTTTGACAATGAGGAAGGCATCCGTGCCTTGACTAAACTGAGTTTGTGGGCAGAAATCAGAATTGAGTTGAATGGATTGAGAAGTGAACAGAAGTTCTTAAAATAAGGAGTAAAGACAATTTCAAGATACCTTATCCCCAGCTTTCCTGAGATACAATTGACTTACAGGGAAGTATAAGCTTAAAGGTACACAATGTGTTGATGGGATACACATGCATTACAAAAGTATTACCAGGATCGAGTTAGTGAGCCCCTGTATCGGGTCACATAATGACACTTGGCATGAACGAAAGCAAAGTTTTACAGGATCAGATAGAAAGTCAGGGCTAAGAAGCTCTATATTTAGATCTTCTTAAGAAGCTTGTTTAGAGAGTGATGTCACAAGCTTCAGAAGTCCTGTCCTTGAAGGTGGGGGTAGACAGCAAGGAGGAGGAAAGGAATCTGTGTCAGAGCACAGCCATTCAAAGCTCTGATTCTGAAGTCAGAGTGCTTGACTCTGATCCCGTTGTTAACTTGCGTTGGCTCTGTGACTTGGCACGACCTTAGTCTCCTTGATCTAAAATGATCCCCTTAGTCTCCTTGATCTAAAATGATCCCCTAATCTAAATATAAAAGAGCCGAGACCTTTCTCCTGAGCTCCAATCCCTGTCTACTAGATAATATACCCTGAATGTCCTCCAAGGTATCTCCAAGTTAATATGTCCAAAACTTAATATCTGCCCAATCCCCAAGCTTAGTATTCCCTTAGTATTTTTATTCTTTGGTGATCAAACCACCATCTACCTACAAACCCAAGCCAAAAAGGCTATGCCCATCCCATATGCCTTCATTTCCTTCACATCTAACATCTCATTGTGATCAGCTCTATTAATTTCACCTCTTAATTTCACCTGTTGTACTTATGCCCTCCTTTCTTACCTTACCACTACCATCTAAAAGTAGGTTTTCATCAACTCTTACCTAGACTTCTGGATTCCTCTGCCCAGCACCCATGCAGTTAGCCTGGAACCAGAAATCCCTAGTCCAGATTCAGGAATCAGGTTCCTGGGTGGGTGGGGGTGGCGGAATGCAGGAACAGCCGTCTATCGGCTAGAATGTGGCTCAGTCAGCACCTGCAATTAATTTTCTCGGTTTGGGCAGAGGATGGGCGGTGCACTTAGGTTACCCTAGGCTGTCACCATAGTAACCAGACTTGGTGGGTGGGGCCGCCCCTTCACTCTCCCTGCAAGAGTGGGGTGAAATAACCTGGGTATGCCTTACTTTCACTAGTTAATGAAGCTAATTGACTGGAACTTCTGCATTAGAAAGTCTAAAGGGAATGGGGGAGACCAGAGAGCCTATGTGTGTTAGTCACTCAGTTGTGCCCAACTCTTTGCAATACCATGGACTGCAGCCCTCCAGGCTCTTCCTTCCATGGGATTTTCCAGGCAAGGATACTGGAGTGGGTTGCCATTTGCTTCTCCAGAGAGCCTGTAGAGACCCCCCAGATATCCTGCCCTTGGCGGGGGTTTCCTCAGGATAAAAGAATAAAAATGATCTCAGCCTCTTCTCTTGCCCACACACCATCCTTGAATCTGCTCTCCATGTGTGCTGTGCTTAGCTGGTTCTGACTCTTTGTGACTCCATGAACTGTAGCCCTCCCCGCTCCTCTGTCCATGGGGATTCTCCAGGCAAGAACAGTGGAGTGGGTTGCCGTGCCCTCCTGCAGGGGATCTTCCCAACCCAGGGATCAGACCCAGGTCTCCCACATTGCAGGTGGATACTTTACCGACTGAGCACCAGGAAAGCCCCCAAATACTGGAGTGGGTAGCCTATCCCTTCTCCAGGGCATCTTCCCTGCCCAGGAGTCAAACAGAGGTCCCCTGCATTGCAGGTGGATTCTTTGCCAGCTGAGCTACCAGGGAAGCCCCTATTCTTCATATCACTGACAAAGTGAATGTATTAAAATGCAATCCTGATCATGCCATTCTTTAAGTTAAAGCTTTACAACATTTGGATAAAATCTACATTTCTTATCAGGGCTTTCAGCTTCCTCCACAATCTGATCCTACTTATCTCTCCAGCTACAAATGTCACTGTACTTCCTTCTCGGTTTCCACTTCAGCAGGAGGTAGCAGTGCTCTTAAGAGGAGAACCCCTTTTGTTTAGAGAGACTTTATTATGCTGCTTGAATATACAGAGGCAATGGCACCAAGGGTGGGGAATAAGGAGGTGAAGACCAAGGGAACTAGGGACTTCCCTGGTGGTCCAGCGGCTAAGACACTGTGCTCCAATGCAGGGGGCCAGGTTCAATCACTAGCCAGGGAACTGGATCTCACATGCTGCAGCTAAGAGTTCACATGCCGCAACCAAGATCCCATGTGCCACAACTAAGACAACTGTGATGCAGTACAGCCAAATATTAAATATAAGTATTTTTTAAAAAGACAAAGGGAGCAAGTGCCCATGTCTGGGGGCAGGTGACAGTTTGGAGATCAGAGTAGCCAAGGCAGGGTGAAGAATGGGTGGAGGAGAGTCAGAGGGGAAGCAGTTGGGGGCCTAACAAGGGGAGAGCATGGTAAGACCCTGCAGACCATTGCGAGGATTTTGACTTTTGCTTTGAAGCAAAAAAACATAGAAAAATTTTCAGCAAAGTGATATAAATCTGACTTAGTCAGATCCTTTAAAAACCTAATGTTGGGAATGGACTGGATAAGAGTGAAAGCAGGGAGACCAGGTAAGGAGACAATGCAACGATTCACAGAAGAGCCAATGGTGTCTTGAAAGCTACTAAGTGAGTGAAGGTGGGGAGGCTAATGTCAGTAAAGATGGTGAGAAGTGGTCACATTCTGGATACATTCATGCACACACTTATTTGAAAAGATCTCTAAGATAGACTACTAGACTCTTTCTGTTTACAAGGAGAGAAATGTATGTCATTTTCTTTGGTTCTTAAAAGAAAGGCGACCACATCAATCTGTAGTTTGTAGGGAAACTCAGGTTTCACTTCAGTAAGACGTGCTACTTCCTCCTCCATACCTTGAATCTTTAAGCTTCTCTCTGGGGTTTACTCTTGCCTGGTTCCTTCCACTGGACAAAGACCCATCATGCTCAGCTCGAGCAGCACCTTCTTTTTAAGGCCTTCCCTAATCCCAAAGATATTACTATGACCTCAGATACACTGCTGTCATAACCCATATATCATAATGATAACAATCAATTGCTCACTTTCTCCATGTCCTACTGTGAGATTCATTAGGGCAGACACCAGTCAGATTCATCTCTTGACACCCATCCCCTCCATAGCACACACATGGTGCTTAGTGACTACATGGGCGCACAAGACATCACGTAGTAAGGTAAAGCCAGGTGGCACCAGTGGCACTCAGAGCTCAGTGGCTTACAATCCCTATCCCTAAGGATCACATTAAGATCTTAAATCACACAAGGATCACCTGTGCAGCTTTAAAAACAACAGCCAGTGCAGAGCTGTAATACACCCAGAAATGGGCATAGTACTATCTTATCCAGTGGTGAAAAAAGCCTTCCCTGATGGTGCTAGTGGTAGAGAGCCCACCTGCCAATGCAGGTTAGAGGTAAGAGACATGGGTTCAATCCCTGGGTCAGGAAGATATCCTGGAGGAGGCCACGGCAATCCACTCCAGTATTCTTGCCTGTGTCCTCCTACCATGGACAAAAGAGCCTGGTGGGCTGCCGTCCATCGGGTCACACAGAGTCGGACACGACTGAAGCAATACAGCACGCTTGCATGCGTGCAGTGGGGAAGAAAGAAACAGCTGAGCATAGTGATTCGTCTCCTATCACCCTTTGCAGTTTATGAAAGACTTCAGTATACATTACTAACTCTCACACCAAGTCCAGGACAAAGAAGATTTATACAGGTAGGAACAGCAAAAATTAAATGAACTGTCTCAGCACAGACAAAACTTTTCCTCTATATGCACTCTTGTTCAATCATATAGCTTCCAAAACAGGAAGAAAAAGGCTTTTGCAGTTGCAATTCCAGATTCACCCAAACTATAAAGGAAAGGAGTAAAAAGTGAAGGCAAATGATAGCAAGCTTTGACTATGAGGCTAAGACATTTTAACTTTTCCGGGATGGTATTAGGAAGTGGTTAGAGTGTTTTGATCAGCTGAGTGAGACATGAATTGAGTTTTAAGGTAAACAAGGGAGATGTGTGCAGATGGATTTGCATAGAGCAAAATGAGGGGTGAAATATATTAAGGAGATATCGTACTAATTAAGTGGGTGATGGTCAGACCAAACCAGCTGTTGATTTCACTCTACTTTCACTGAACTGTAGGTTGACTCTATACTACTGAAAGATCAGAGCAATTAGAAACATTATACTTCAATGGGCATTGTCAGTTCAGGGTGTCATTCAACTTAATGAGATACACTTCTAAATTGTGCAGTTTGGAGTTAATAGATTAAGCATGAATTGAACCAAGTTAGTGTTAATAACATAGTGAAGACTGAACAACTATTATTCAAAGAAGAGTGAATTTAGTCATAATTACAAGGCCAGTTTCTAAGACACCACCGTTTAGATTTAATATCATAAGCATCTGCGTGTTTGTTTCCTAAACTAAACCAATGTGGCTATAGTTTGATCATGGTTTTTGTGACATGTGTTCTCTAAAGTCTTCTCTGGCAGTGTATGTTATGATGTAAAAGTTTATGCAGTATTATTAGTACATACTAGGTTTGATGTGTTGACTGTGAATCAAGGTCATTTATTTAGAAGGTGGCATCATTAGCCTCAGTAAGAGTGTAAAGAACATTGTGAACCATTTCCGCATGATGTTCTTATGCAGTGTATTGGGCACTGTGCTAATTGCTTCACAAACAATCTCATATGAACACACAAAAAGTGCTGGGGAAAGTCATGTTTTTGCCACTTTCAGACAAGGCATTTGTCTCAGAGAAGTCAACTTTCCTGGTACACAGATCCTGAATGGAGATCCAATCTGTCTGGACCCATACCTGGGCTACTGGTCACCACACCCTTGAGACCTGTATGTGGAGTGTCTAATGGCCCCCATAGCCTCTCGAAGCTAGAAGCAGGGTTGTCAGCCCTGGTGGTGGGTTAGGTTCCCTACCCAAGCAAGGTTTGTCTCCAGAGACAGCTCGGTGCTAGTGCCCCCCTCCCACAGTTTTATCTTTGTGTACAGATTTGCTCAACAATCACTGAATTTCTAGGACAGGTTCATGTAACCAAAGATCCTTTATCAGTAGTATATATTGTCTCAACCCAAAGTATGCTGCAAACCCAGGCTGGAGCCAAATGGGAAATGACATCTCTCTATAAAGATAGGCTTAGAAATCCTCATCCAATCATTTAAGATGTTTCCTTTCTCAGGTAGCCCACGCTGAGTTACACCTGGCTGCTAGGCCACCATTCACGGGGTTAGCCAAGAAAACAGGGTACGGGCAACCAAAAACAAGACCCCCCCATCTGCCTCATGTTATGGCACAAGTTTCACAATGCAAACCACCTGTATTCAAAGGTAAACTTACAAAACTTTGTAAGATACACATGCCATCGAAAGTGGGATCACTGCCATTTGTGAGGCAGCAGCTACAGGAGCCACGTGTAAGATACGTCGAAAAAGACTAGTTGCTATTGGGCCGCAGAGAGCAGTATTAAGTCCAATATATGCTGTTCCATTTCAAGCAGATTCCTTTCTGCTTCTGGAAGTTGGTTAATTTTCCTGGTTATGATATCAGTTAAGTTCTCCTTGACAGTATCATCTGCTTCCTAGTTTTCCATTTATTGCAATCCTTTTCCCAGAATGCCAGTACCTTACTAGCTCTCTTCTCAGCAGTCGCTGCCTCCTCTGGTCTTCAAAGCCATCATGAGGGTTCCCTTAGCCCTTTATGCTCCTGGGTGTAGCCATTCTGGCTTTGCACTAGTTTTCAAAGCTTCACAGGTCATCCTAATGTGCTTAAGACCCTAATGTGATCCTCAGTGATTGGAAACCATTGAGTTCCATATTCCGGGAGTTTCCAGGAAGGCACCTGTGCGCAACTCTTTGGTAATTACTACCAAGTAACTGAGACCTCATCTGACCCCGGACCAGGCTGAGGGAAACCTTTCAGACACTGCCTTAAAGGCCTCACTATAAATTACCTTAAAATAAAACACTATAAATAAGCACTCCCTTTGCAAACTCCAGTTCCTACCAGTCACCCCACTTGACCCTCCCACCTGAAGATGCATCCTGACCGGGGGCTCAGTATCAGTCCTGTTCTAGGTCACACAGAATTATCTAAGGAGTTTTAATTCTCTGACTCCATGGCTCAACCTCAAGATGACAATAACAATAGCTGCTTATCCAGCTTCCACGTGCCAGGCATGGTGTTCAGCACGTTACTCTTAATTCTCACGCTGACTCTGTGAGGGAGAGTCTCTGATACTCATGAAGAAACTGAATCTTGGAAAAATTAGACAACAGGCTAACCTGCAGCCTGGGTTTTCACCTGGTTCTGCCCAACCACTGGGTTCATGTCCTTGGTTCCCCTCACTGCTCCACGTCTCCACGTAAACGCCCCAGTGCTTCTGCAACTCCAAAGGGAAACTCCTTCTCACCACAAATCCTCCTATTCTCCAGCCCTTTCCCAGCTAATGTCACCTCCTCACACCTGTCACTCAAACTGAAATCTCTAGATCATTCCCCAACACCCATCTCCCATGGCAACTAGTGAGTCTGCTCTGACCCTCACTGGCTCCCGAACCTTCTTCTCGTCTTTCAGATCTTTCTCTCAGAACCATTCTTTATGGTTCCCTCCAAGATTATTTTCATAACCCCTGTTAAGCAGGAATGATAAGGTTATCTTAGGTTATCTCCCTATCCTAGACTTGTCTTTTTCAAATCCACAGCCCACTTCGCTGGTTTTTGATCTGACCATTTGGTAATGCAAATTTGATATCACATTGAGGTTTACTTTTTTTAAATGATGCAATCAGTCTCATTTGATAAAATACTTATTCCTTAGCAAGGTGTTCTTCAAAACATAGCTCCAACTTATTTCTCAAATGTGCCCTGGCCTCTTGTCCTTACCCCATAAACACTGTATGTTCTCTAAAGTTCAGAAACTGGGGGCCCACAGAATCTGGTCCAAGAACTGCATAGGTTCACCTTGTACTATTGTGTGTAAGTTGTGTGTATTAACCATCACAGTGTAAGGAATTCTTCACCGTGTAAGGAACTGGAAGAGATCATGTAAAATCCCAGATTTCTTACTTCTCTTGAGACATTACCTCATCAGTTTCCTGAGTCCTCACACCCACAGTTGTGCTCCAACTCAGCTTACCTCGTGTGTTAAATGGCCTGTTTGATCCTCCAGGCGTTTAGGGTTATGGTCTTTATGCTGGGCCGTGAGAAGGTCTCTAGGCACACCATAACTTCGTAACTTTGTTCACAGCATTTCTTCAGGTAAAGTTTTATTTTGAAGGGCTCAGATAAAAGACCACCAATTCTGTGAAGTCTTCCCAATAAAATCATTCACCTGTGCTCAATAAAGCTTTCTATTTCTAATGTTTAGTTGCTCAGTTGTGTCCAACTCTTTGTGACCCCATGAACTACATATAGCCCACCAGGCTCCTCTGTCCATGGGATTCTTCAGGCAAGAATGCTGGAGTGCATTGCCAATTCCATATGTAAGGGATCTTCTGACTCACAGATTGAACCTGAATCTCCTACACTGGCAGGTGGATTCTTTACCACTGAGCCCACCTGGGAAGCACCATTTCTAATGCAGCTCTCCCCAGACTGTTAAAGGCAGCTATATGCACAACTCTCTCCTGGCTAGATGGGAAGACCTTGAAAGTAGTCCTGCTTTAATCAGTTTCACACCCTTCCTCACAGCAACCACCATCAGGCCTCACCCTTGTATCCTTTCCATGAGCACTGAGTTAAGTAAATTCAGTTGAAATCAAAAGCCCTTTTTTGATGTCCATTAAAGTCTTTTCATTCCCACTTTTCTGTAACTAAACAAGAAAAGGACTTATTTATTTACATAGAAAGGATCAATGAAATTATTATTTCATATAAGCTTTGAGCAAATGTGGCTTTCTAAAGTTTCTTTAGTAAGATTATATCGCTGGTGATGATAGCTGACTTTACCTGATTTCTAAGCATATCATGAAGAGAAGTGTATAAATATTAACTCCCTCCTTTCCCTAGTATTGCCCATATGATCAAATAATAATTAATATTTTTTATAAAACACTTTCACACCCCAAATTTCCTAGGTGGTAAATACTTCATTAATCAGGTCTACGTCTTCACCCAGTTTCTAATCTCGTGTCTCATAGGAAACTCACAATGTAAACTACTTAGTTCACGATATCTTTGTCTTTTTTTATATTCATTTCTATCATACCTTCTTTTAAAGCAGAAGAATGTTGAACTCAAGAATCTAGATCTAGGTTGAGAAAGAAGATAAAACATTTCTTATAAGAGATCTAGTAGGTAGCATACAGACCTTTCTGTAGGGAAGGAATGCCCAAAGCAGACATGAGGGGGAAAGGGATTTTACACTCTCTTCTGAAGAAGCATAAATGAAAGACGGTAGGAACGAAGGACCACAGTTGGCGTGGAAGTAAAATCTCAGAAGAAATGACTAGATTCTTTTAGGAGTTCCCTGGTTTTTGCCAAGACTATCTGCTGACAGCTGTAAGCCCCAGGCAGCCAGCTGCAATGCCCATTAATATGTGAAAGACTATTAACATTTTGCTGTTTTCATTCTCCCCCTGTAAGAAGTGAATATGGAACAGGTGTGGACAGGGAAGCAGAAAAGTTCCTTTGAGAGTTATAAATCAGTCTGATCCTGGGTTGAGTGCATGGATCTCTCTGAGGAACCCCATTCCTTTCCCAAGGCATTCCAAGTGGGTAAAGGGACTCTAACAGGAACCAAACCGCCTGCAGTGTGTCTACATTCCAAGAGAGAATGCCAGAAGTTTCAGACTCAGATTGAAATCTGTGTCATAGTTTTCTCTTCATGTGATCCAATTTCCTCTTAATTAATCAACTGGGATTTTGTCTCTGAATTGTTGGACCATAGTTAACATTATCAGATGCTGTTGAACTCTGAAAACATCTGACAGATTTCTAGATAGAGTATTAAGTCATCTTCCCAATTGTCTTAATCTTAGGAGGTAAATGACCTACAGGATGAAAAACTGACATTTAAAAAAAGTAAATTTGTCTCAATTTCAGAAGTAATTACAGTTCTTACCATTTTTAATGCTCTTGGACAGCAATTTTCAGTGTGTTTAGCTGCATGTCAAGATTTGAGGAAAGTATAAAAATCTATAGAACTGTGGTATGAAAAAAATTCTATTTGTCTTACCTTAAATACTCAGTGCTGACCCCTGCACATTTTTACCTGGTTTAGGACATATCCTAGATAGTTCTTTCTCTATACAAATGACCCATCTATCCAGTCCTATTTAAAAAACAAAACAAAACTATATTCCAGTCTTAGTTCTCAGCACTGAAAGCATGGCTTTTTCTGCATGAACCTAAAGTTATACCAAGGAAGTTTGTGTTAAATTATTAAAATCAAATAGCCAAGTGGGGCTTGCTTCTGTTAACATTCACTTACTTTGTCTTTAAATAGTCTTATTTAACAAAATATTTGAAAAGATTTGTTGTAATAGCAGTCTCTGAAGTTCATTGTGTGTATAGGTCTCAATTTAAAGATTAAAAAAATAATAATTGGACTAAAATTTTGACTATTGTCTTGTGCATTATTACAACTTGTCTATAAAGTAATTCAAACTTGGAATTAGAATACTAGGCCCTTTTCTCCCTGCTTATCTGGGCCTGGGTTTTCTCATCTGGTAAATGGAGCTTGGATGAGATGACCTCTAAGGTCTACATCAAATAGAGTTGAAGACAAAAGGAAGAGGCAGTAGGATGCCTTTGAGGAATAGGATGAAAAGAGCCCCAGGCTTTGCATCAGACATCTGGGTTCCAGTCTTAGATATTATTAGCTATAGGAAGTTAGGCGTCACTGTATTCAGCCATAAAATGGGACTAATTAAAGCTGTATCCAGCACTGCTGAGGTTTCAATGGAAATAAGCCTATTATGTTCCCAGTACAAGTTGTACACGTATTTTATGCTCCTATAAATGGTCGGACCATACTTTCAGGTCAAGAAAAACTTAAGGCTGAGCACATGATCGGATCTAGTAGTTTCCACTCTGGCTCTTGGAGAAGAAAGGGCAGGATCCTATCACTGTCCTTTACCAAGAGAGATGTCCCTCTGCTGTGATGAAACTAGAGCCGTCAGGGTTTAAAAAAAGCGCACGGTCAGGGGGAAGGCACTGCATCTTGGCAAGAAGAGCTTAACATAGTTTCCAGTCACCAAACTCTCTTCCCACCCCACACCCTGCTTCTATTTAAATCCCGGGCCCTCCACCGGTCCGCACTCATTTTAGCCAGTACCCAGGCTCTCAGCAGAGAAGGGTGGCATGGCTCCCGGGGAAAAGCAAAGGGGGGACAGGCCGGCCAGGAGTGCCCTCCGGAAGGTGCACACAGCCACCCTGGTGATCACCTTGGCCCGAGGCTGGCAGCAGTGGGCCAATGAAAACAGCATCAGGCAGGCCCAGGAGCCTGCAGGCTGGATGCCAGGGGGCACCCAGGACCCCCCCGAGGCTTCTGGACCAGCGATAGACGCCCCCGCCCGCTGGAAAGCTCAGAGGGCCCCAAAGCCTTCCTCCCCGAAGCCGGAGGGCTGTGGAGGAGACGGGCACGGCTCAGAGGAAGCCGGCGCGGTTTCTGCAATCAAGAGGAAGGAGGTGACCAAAACGGTGGTCAGCAAGGCTTACGAGAGAGGAGGGGACCTGGGCCACCTCAGCCACCGGTACGAGCAGGGCGGCGACCCGCCGGGGGCCGGGCAGCCCGAGAGCGACGTTGACAGACTCCTCCGCAGCCGCGGCTCCCCAACGCGGAGGAGGAAGTGTGCCAAGCTGGTGGCCGAGCTGACCAGGGGCTGGACAGCGGTGGGGCAGGAGCAGCCCAGCTGCAGGAGCGACAGCGTGGACACAGAGGACAGCGGCTACGGAGGCGAGCCGGCCGAGGCGCCGCAGCCGCGTGGAGAGCAGGTGGCCGTGGCCAGGATCAGACGCCCCCTGCCCTCCCAGTAAGTGAACGCGCCTCAGCGCCTCTCCCCGCCCGCCCGCGCCCCGGGCCGCTGAGGGAGCCGCTGAGGATGCCGCAGAGCCGAGGCCCGGCCCGAGTCAGGCGGAGACCCGCGACAGGGCTGGCAGCCGGGGCTGGGCTAAGAGGGCAGCGCCCGCCTCAGGCATGGACCTCCGGGTCAAGGGCTCGCCCTCCTTGGTTTCTCCCCTCTGTTCTGAACCCTCGAGGTTTAGCCACAACAAAGATGAAGCCACCAGAGACAGGGGTCTGCTACGGGTTATTGTTTGAAGTCAGTTGTATAATGAGTAAGGATTGGCTTATTTTTTTCTGCAGAAAAAAAAAAGTTTTTCCTGGTAGACTGAGGGGAGAGACCTTTCTCTTGTCTCAAATCAGTGTATGTAATATTATCAAGAGACACATCTACCCAAATAGTGCCCATGGAACACAGATTTCTGTGAACCTGGACACAGGTGGGAGGCTGCTGACTGACTGGAGAGCAACCTCTGAAGTGAGACAGACCCAAGTTCAAACCCCGGCTCTGCCCTGGCTATAGACAGTGATACTGTGGTACACTTGAAAGTTGCTAAGAGAATAGCTCTTAAATGTTCTCATCTCTCACACTCACACTCGCACTCTCTCACACACACACACAGCCAGTTATTCTTCTAAACCCATTTCCTCCTTTGTAAAATGATGGCAACAATAAACTCTGCTGTTTTGAGAGAAGTAGATGAGATTAAAGCTGCCAAGAACTTAGCACAGTGCCTGCACATAAGCTCACTCTATGGAAGTTATTAGCCCTCATAGAGAGCTGATTATTTAGCAATTCTTCATTTTCAGAAAGCTTTTTCAGTTTATAAACAAAGGCAGAATGCTATTAGAGCTAGGTAATTAAAATATCACAATACTTGTGTGCTGTGTATGTGTGATATGTTGCTGCAGTCGTGTCTGACTCTTTGTGACCCCATGAACTGTAGCCCACCAGGCTCCTCTGTCCATGGGATTCTCCAGGCAAGAACACTGGAGTGGGTTGCCACGCCCTCCTCCAGGGGATCTTTTTGACCCAGGGATCGAATCTGAGTCTCTTATGTCTCCTGTCTCCACCTGCGTTGGCAGGTGGGTTTTTTACCACCAGCGCCACCTGGGAAGCACAATCCTAAAGCACTTAAATGCATACACGCACACACCAACACACCGACTCAGACTGATACATTTATACATTTATTCTGACAAGAAACACATGCTTTATTTCAAGACAATAACTCTCCCTCCACAGAACAGAAAGTCAGGATTTCTCACTCTACAATCACAGGATATCAGAATATGGGGAAAGTCTCAGATGTGATGAAATGCTTACAAGCTGACTCCCTCTGGAAACAGTTATATGTAAAGGTGTGCTTTTCAACTTATGGAACAATCAGTAAAAAACAAAATTGGGAACCTTATTTGACAAAAAGTTGCCTTACAGTTTGTGACCTTAAAGATGTTTTGAAAGAGTTAGCACTATTACGGGCTTCCCAGAGAGCGTCTCCGGTGGCACAGTGGTAAAGAATCTGCCTGCCAATGCAGGAGACCTGGGTTTGATCCCTGGGTCAGGAAGATCGCCTGGAGGAGGGCATGGCAACCCACTCCAGTGTTCTTGCCTGGAAAATCCCATGGACAGAGGAACGTGGTGGCCTGCAGTCCATAGGGTTGCAGTCAGACACAACTGAGTGACTAACATACACACACACATAGGTGTTTTACCTGCTTTGTCCTTTGAACTCTCACAGTAAGGTTGGTAATATCTCATTTTAGGGATGAGAGCACTGAAGCTTAGAGGGAAAGTTCACTCACCAAGTTAGTGACCTGAGACATGCATGCCCATCTCCAGTTGTCATGCTTTGAAACCAGACATGATGCTACTCTCACTCAGTGCCTTGAGCATACACTCAGAAATCCGGATTTGTGTTCTACTTACATTCACACAGGAATTCATAATCAGAAAGCACTATTCTACCAGGTCATATGGAACCATAGTCTAAATTTTAGCCTCATGGATTTAGGAGGTATGCATGCTAGAAAATGAAATAATAGAATCCTACAGAATAAAAACCGAGAGTAGCACAATGAAGATATTCCTGTCAGTGTCTCTTGAATTGGCCGAGGGTAGGGAGATGACAGCTGGGACCAGTCTCTGACACATGGCCTCTCTTTTGGCATCTACGAATTGTTCATGTGTTTATTTATTTAATCCTCACAACATTCTCTCAGGGTAGGCATAATCGTTATCTTCACTGGATAGAAGGGAACCCGAGACAAAGAAATATTAAGGAATTTGTATAGGATTGTACTGTCCATGGGATTCAAACCCAGGCACTCTGCAGCCAGAGCCCACCTTCTTGACCACTACTCTAAACTGTCTCACCTGAAAGTGGGAACGTGCATTCTAGGCCCTTCTCATGGTTCCCCAAAACACACCTTCTCTGTGTGCTAGAGCAGGACATAGGCTTTGAATAAGAGACAATTAGATTTGGAATATTGGCTACCTGGGAAAATCCTAAAGTTTCTTCATTCTCATCTAAAAAAAAAAGCTGCGATAATCCATAGAGTTATTTTGGTATCAGTCATGTAAAGTGATGGGCACAGAGCTATACTCTGTATAATACAAGGGGCCAGCCCTGGTCATCCCAACACTACAAGATACTAGGAGACTGGCTGTCAGAGTTTGGGGAAGGGAATAGGGCTTCCCTTGTGGCTCAGTCGGTAAAGATTCTGCCTGCAATCCAGGAGACCTGGGTTCCATCCCTGGGCTGGGAAGATCCCCTGGAGGAGGAAATGGCAAACCACTCCAGAATTCTTGCCTGGAGAATCCATGGATGGAGGAACCTGCCTGGCTGCAGTCATGGGGTCACAGGAGTTGGAATGACTGAGTGACTAAACCTACGTACCTACCTATGGGAGTGAAATCCCTCCCTTGCTTCTTGGGTTCCTTTCCCTTAGAGCGCACAGTCTTAGAGCACACAGCGTACTGGAATGTTGCCCACAGCAACAGCAGCTCTGAATGTCAGCCAATGCGAGCGATGCCCAGGAAGCTACCGCGGAAGCCTAATGGGGATTTTTACCTGATGGGACGCTCACATACTGCTGGAGACATAAGCGTGGCATCCCTGACTAGGCCTGTATGAGAGGGGGTTTGTTCACTTATTTTTAATTCTAAGCACCATTCTTTCCCCGTATCCACTAATAGGGAGAACATGATGTGTCATGGATATTTGAGCAGAAAGAGTTTTCTGGGTGGTCCTACGGATAACAGAGACAAGCAATTCAGGTTCGATAAAAAGTAGAAATACTCCTTACCAAAAGAATTTTACTAACTGGGGCTTTACTATGAAAATGAGTTCCATTTTATGCTTTATTTTTAAAAGTCTTTTGACTGTGTAGCTATGTGACTTGTTTTGTCCAGGTCCTTCAGACAAAGCAACTTTTATCTGTCCCCCATTACAGTAATGGTGCAGTATTACATAGTGTATTACATACAGTAATGGCACAATATTAAAATGAAAATCATGCATCCACCCTCTCCAAGGTCTGTTCAGTAAAAATGAAATAGTAGAGCATGAGGGGGTGTTTTATAGAAAAGGGAATTGAACACAGAAATGTATCCACATCATAGAGCCAGTAAGTGATGCCCTTGGGAAGTGATGCCAGAGCTTATGTTCTTCCCAACTCAGGGATCGAGCCCAGGTCTCCTGCCTTGCATGCAGATTCTCTACCATCTGAGCCACCAGGGAAGAATGACTTTACTCCTAGAGCTTGTGTTCTTAACCACTGTGTTAGACTCATCTCTCAGCAGAGAACAGACTCAACGAATCAAATGGAGTCCCAAGCATCACCTCCGTTGTGGAATCCCAGGAAAACTCCCAAAGTGTAATATTTTGGTGCAACTTTATTAAAGATATTCCATGGACTCAGGATGGTTACCAGTCTGCAAGGAGCAGAGCAGCACAGGCCTGGTTCCCACACCTGGCTGATAACAGAATGAAGAGCACAGCTGGGAATGCACAGTCACCCTGCTTCTGATAAATGTGACCCTGTGGATATCACGCTCCCATTAACCAAACTCGCTATATACTTCCTGTAAGAAGAGTAAGCACATGGATACACACACAGGAGCAGACTCTCCCTAGAACTTCCCCGAGACATCGGAAATGTGGCAGAAGTTCTTGGCTTTACTGACAGAGAAGCGTTTTAGCCTAAGATATGAACGTGGTGCCAGTCTTTCAGTATTGCTTTGCTTTCTATGAATTTATACTAGGTCATCTTTCTAAAGCTCAATCTGAACTATCATTCACATTTCACTTGAAAATTTAAAAAATAGGATAAGCTGGTATATTGATTCCTACATTCAGTGATCAAGGATATGCTCAGGGTCTGAGACTTACTAATCCTTATTTAAACTTGATCCTTTCAGACTTTTTAAAAATTGAAAATATGAAAGTAATACCAAACATGTACAAGATAGATAAAATTAAATACTCATTATGGTATATTTCCTTCTAGTACTTTTTAAGCAACCCTATTTTCTAATTCTTGCTTAGAGGACCAATTCTTTTACTTTCCCTCTCTCTTGTTATTGGGAATTATCATTTGACCATATAACAAATGGACATTCATATTTAGAAGGTACTTTTTTAGATGTTTCTCTTCTTCATAGTGTTATTACCTAACCAAACCCAACCCTTATCCCAAATGACATAGAATTTCAACAGTCAGGAAATTTAAGTTCCTAGTTAAAAGAAAAAAATATATATCATCAAAGAATGAGACCCATATAATATACAATTTAAGCAAATTATCTCTGGATACTAATTTGAATATTTTTCAATTCTGTGCTTTCTCTAAGTTATAAAATCAATACAGTTGACTCTTACAACATGGATTTGAGCTGTGTGAGTCTACTTATAAGTGGATTTTTTTTTTTTTGGTCAATAAATGCTTACTCGAGTATTGCTCAACCTGTGCTGGTTGAATCCATGGATGTGGAAACATGGATACAGTGTAACTGTAGAAAGTGAAACTCAGTCATGTCAGGACTCTTTGTGACCCCATGGACTATATATATACACAGAATTCTCCAGGACAGAATACTGGAGTGGGTAACCATTGCCTTCTCCAGGGGATCTTCCCAACCCGGGGATGGAACCCAGGTCTCCCAACTGCAGGCAGATTCTTTACCAGCTGAGCCACTAGGGAAGCAACTGTAGAGTTATACTCAAATTTCCAAGTGCCTGAAGGATCAGAGCCCCCCACCCCCATCATACGTCGCCCCCCAGAAGCAGCAGGTGCAGATCCTGTAGTACCGCAGTGTGTGCGCGCGCATACTCAGTTGCTTCATTTTTGCAACTCTATGTACTGAAGCCCACCAGGCTCCTCTGTCCATGGGATTCTCCAGGCAAGAATACTGGAGTGGGTTGCCATGCCACCCTCCAGGGAATCTTCCCAAATGGAACTTATGTCTCTTGTCTCCTGGATTGGCAGGCAGGTTCTTAACCACTAGTGCCACCTGGAAGCCCAGTACTATATTTACTATGAAAAAATGTCCACATGTAAGTGGACCCATGGCCATGGAGTTCAAACCTGTGTTGTTCAAGGGTCAACTGTAATACCAGCAGAAAGAATTTTGAAAAAAAAAAAAAATCAACTGTCTCTAGACTAACATAATTTCAGTTGTGCACGTACTCTTGATTTCTTCAACCTGGTGCATATATGCATTTTACATAGTTAAAATTGTAGCAGATGCTCAAATTTGTTTTATTCTGTTTATTTTTATGAATGTCTTTTAGTGATTATTCACCATTCTTTTTCATTACTGAATATTCAGTTAGTACTTAAAAGAGTGTCTGGGACTTCCCTGGTTGTCCAGTGGTTAAGAATCCACCTGTCAATGCAGGGGACACAGGTTTGATCCCTGGTCCAGGAAGATTTCACGTGCTGTGGAGCAACTGAGCCCGTGCTCCAGAACTACTAAAGCCTGTGCACTCTAGGGCCTGTGATCCACAAGAGATGCCACCACAATAGGCCCACGTACTACAACGAGAGCAGCCCCCACTTGCTATAACTAGAGAAAACCCTCGCATAACAACAAAGACCCAGCAAAGCCACAGAAATATAAATTAATTTTGAAAATAGTGGGTCTGGTGCACAGTAGGTGTCATACATACTTTAATAAAGGTGGGAAGGAATGTCAAAATGCCTGGAAGTTCCTTAAAGGGAGGACGTATTATGTTCTATACTACAGGATAGTACTGCAGTTGGGGCTCAGGAGACAAAAAGGACGAGTTAGTGAATCATGTTGTTCTTTTCACTGTCTTCTGAGATGTTCAAGCCTCTTCTCCAGCAAGCTGTTCCAGCCTCGTTTGATATGAGCTTTGGGTTCTGCCAGGATGACACTGGGCTTGTTATCGAAGGTTGTGCCTGCCATGGATTGCCATCATTCCAAGGGGACTAGGTATTTACTCTCGTTTGATCATGAGGTCTAGCAGCCCACACTCTGGGCAGCTGAACAGGGACAGCCTGTGGAGACGCAGATGGAGACAAGGACCAGCAGGGCTGAGGGAAATACATTGCACTTCAGGGCAGGGTAGTTCCTAGCACTTGTCCATACGTACGTGTGGGCTAGCTGCTCAGTCGTGTCCGCTGTTTGCAACTCCATGGATTGTAGCCCGCCAGGCTCCTCTGTCAATGGGATTTCTCAGGCAAGGATACTAGAGCGTGTTGCCATTTCCTCCTCCAGGAGATCTTCCCCACCCAGGGATGGAACCCTGTCCCTGCAGCTCCTGTCCTGACTAGCAGATACTCTACCACTGAGCCACCTGGGAAGCCCTTCCATACATCCGTGATTTTTTTAAGTTGTAATAATTGTATAAACAGTTTTCGGATGCTGATTTTTCCCAGTTAACTTAGTCATATACTTTTGTCCATGTGTTTACAAAGAATGATAGTGTTATCTGTGGCAGTGTGCTCCTGGTTTCAATTGTATTATGATAGTGAAACTGAATGCAGCAAGCTAGGGACACAAAGCATGGGAATTAATGAAGGTTCGCCATCTAGTGGATGTCATTCCTCTTTGAAAAATAATACAAGTATGCCTCCCTACCCATATCAGTTAGTTTCCTGCATTTGATTGATCAGATTTTAGGAAATCAATTTGGATGGTGAGGAACACCCGCACCTGACTTGTTCCTGGGTTTTGACCAGCAAGTTATGAGAGTTCAGGGAGGGGTTATTGAATTCATGCATGCCATTCACACGTGTGTGTATGTGTGTGTGCTTCCTCAGTCATGTCCAACTCTGCGACCCCATGGACTGTAGCCACGTAAGCAATTTCAGCTCTACCCTACATCTCCAATTCCAAAGCTTCCAGACATGAAGCCACTTGGTGTTGGGGAGAAGGATGGGTGAGTCACTTGTGGGGATGAAGAATACAGATTTCCGACTTTTATATAGTCCAAGAGTTCATGCTTTACTTGTAAGATTGGAGCTAGAGAAATGACAGGAAAGTCTGTTAAAGACAAACTTTGCTGTTTTTAAATTAGGTCTACACTCGCTAATGATGGTTTTTGTTTTAGTAAGAAATGCATCCCAGGCTGCAAAGCAGACCCACACATTTGAGACAAAACTCATCCACTTATTACACACTGTCCTGGCAGGCTGAGCGGCACCATCACATAGCAGAGAGAGCACGGTCTTTCGCCTCAGACATTTGGGGTCTGAATCCCACCTCTTCCGCTGGGCTGGGGCAGCATTTCACAGTAGTTACACACAGGCTCTGGAGCTGGCTTTACTTTGCTTCGAGTCTCAGCTCCATCAACAACTTTCTGACTGTAAGTAGGTTACCTAACCCTTCTGCCCTCAATTTCCTCATCTGTGAAATGAGATTAACCGTACCTATCTCATAAGATGGTTGTGGAAATATTAGTAGAAAGTGTTTAGAAGAATGTCAGCACATAGTATTCAATAAATGTTACTATTGTTAGCTGCTGTTGCTGCTAACTCACTTCAGTCGTGTCCGACCCTGTGCGACCCACAGACCCATAGACCCACCAGGCTCCCCCATCCCTGGGATTCTCAAGGCAAGAAAACTATTGTTTGCTAGTGTCTCCTATTTAAACTACTAGATAGTTCAAAATTTGTGGAACATTTTAGATATGAACATAGATATGCTTCATTACAAATACGTATTTAAAAAATCTATACATGGCAAATGTAGCAGCAAGGGAGACACAGACATAAAAAGACTTTTGGAAACAGTGGGAGGAGGAGAGGGTGGGATTACTTGAGAGAATAGCACTGAAACATATATCCACACATGTAGAGAGCCAATGGGAATTTGCTGTATGACGCAGGGCACCCAAAGGCGGTGGAGGGATGGGAGTGGGGAGGGCTGTGGGAGGGGGTCCAGGAGGGAGGGGCCACATGTATGTCTATGGCTTCATGTTGATGTGTGGCAAAAACCGTCACAATATTGTAATTATCCTCCAATTCAAATAAATAATTTAAAAATCTACAGGAGTGAATAGTACAAAGTATGTGGCTGATAAAAACCTTATTTGGGGCAAATTTTTTTGATGTATAAAGTGGATTCCCTTAACCCACTGATATGATTCCAGTTCTAAATGTTACCAACATGCAAGTTTGAGCTACACATATTTGCCTTACCTTTGTGTAAGGAAGTTTTTCCTTGAAATAGAGTTTAATATCATTTTATGGAGCTTAAAACATTATTGTTACAGAGAAAATAATCTAGGACCTATCTCAAACTCAGAACAATGGTGGCATCCTCTATGACTTTCCTTCTTCCATCTCTTATTTTTCTGAATTGTTTACATGTCTTTTATAATGAAAAATTTATACTTACATTAAGATGCATATGTATAAGAAGTACAAATAGAAAGCAACCCTTGCTAAATTATGAATATCTTGATTTTTTTACCCTCTCTCTCTTTTAGGGCAAACAGATTCACAGAGAAGCTAAACTGCAAAGCCCAGCGGAAATACAGTCAAGTGGGCAATCTGAAAGGGAGATGGCAACAATGGGCTGATGAACATATCCAATCCCAGAAGCTCAATCCCTTCAGTGAAGAGTTTGATTATGAGTTGGCCATGTCTACCCGCCTGCACAAAGGAGACGAAGGCTACGGCCGTCCCAAGGAAGGAACCAAAACTGCCGAACGGGCCAAGAGAGCTGAGGAACACATCTACAGAGAAATCCTGGACATGTGTTTCATCATCCGCTCAATGGCTCGCCATAGACGGGATGGCAAGATCCAGGTCACCTTTGGGGATCTCTTTGACAGATATGTCCGTATTTCAGATAAAGTTGTGGGCATTCTTATGCGTGCCAGGAAACACGGGCTGGTCGACTTTGAAGGAGAGATGTTATGGCAGGGCCGGGATGACCATGTTGTGATTACTCTACTCAAGTGAACTTTCAACAACACAAGCCAAACCTGACCCACTCTTGTCTTAATGCTAAATGCTAACGTAGTGAGAAAGTAAAATGCAAACTGCTCTGTAATAATTTACTAAATATTAAACCATTTTTTTACATAAATAACTTTTGAGCACTCTATTTCTGAGGGAGTTTGAAGATTGAGGAAGCACACACAAAGCATTTCAGAAAGCACACTGAGGATTATTTGTGCACAATAAGTATTTAAAATTCCACTTACCCTTTGGGCAAAGACATTTGGCTATTCTTTGCAAAGTTGCTATAGATATTAATGTAAATAATTATATATCTAAGATGAATTTGGGTAAATATCAGCAAACCATACTATGATATGTCATTGTTTAGGAAAGAAAAAGCATTCCATTAATTTTGGCAAAGCTAAACATAAAATTTTCTAAGCAGCCTGACTTTGTTCTATTATTTTTATGATAGCATCACTTACAAAATAAGCACATAAATAAAGAGTTGTATTCAGATAAGACACTGAAATTGATGGAATTGCTCTGTGGTCTTTGAATTGAATAGGTTTCCAACAGAAGTTAGCCATCCTTCTCTGATGTGATTTGGGCAAATCATATGAAAACAGGGATCGCTGGTGGTCATAGAGCCAGCAGAGAAAGCAGTTCTGTTCTCCTTCTCTATGATAAAGCAGAGGTGAGAGATTTAGATTTCTCTGCCTTTGCAGGACTGCTTGGGGAAGTTTATTTTTTTCTCAAAACCTTAATGAGTCATGCTGTCTACATTTACCTCAATACACATCAGAGTAGAAAAACAGAAAATGCTACAATGAACTGGAATGTTGAGTGTAGAAGAATCTGAGTCATGGGTAGATCAGAAACAAAGTTGAGAGATTTTAATCAAGTCATTTTACTGTTTCATTTTACTTTGTGCTCTAACAAAAGTTTTGAAAATAACTGAAAGTCTAAAAACAGCAACATTAGTCCAGCTAAAGTGAAAAACGTATAGTTTAATGATGAAAAGGAAATTTACTTCGCACTAATCTGTTCCTTGTCAATTTTGCTCGATTAGTGTGCCTTATATAATTCTAAAAACAAGCTGAATAAAATGTGAGATTACAATTCTTAAGAAATTCAATGAAAGTTACTAAATGATTGCACTTTGGTGTTACACACTGAAATTAATGTCAAAGTATGATCCTGTAAAATAATAGGTGCTCCTAATTGCAAATTGTTAGGCTTAATACAAAGTATGGATTAAACTACCATAGGAGTTATCTTTGCTTTCATGTATTATTCTTTCAAACTGAAAGTTTCAATATCTTCCTAAAGAG
This sequence comes from Oryx dammah, assembly GCF_014754425.2. Lineage (NCBI taxonomy): Eukaryota > Metazoa > Chordata > Mammalia > Artiodactyla > Bovidae > Oryx > Oryx dammah. The sequence goes on along the minus strand of NW_024080556.1, from coordinate 1,861,876 downwards.
GAAAGTTTGTATATTTTTGTTTTCATGAATGATTTGTCAAATTACATATTACTAACATTTCTAAGTAGAATTTCACATAAGATGTATACTTTTATCATAACAGTGAAACCTATGTCAAAAGCTTAAAACATGGCACAAGAATAAAACATACTTTTATGTTCTTGTTTTTGTAATACTATTTTAAAGTATATTCCAAAGCACACTCCACACAGTGTGGGCCATCACAAAGGGTGAATGCGGTGGCCGTGAAATGTGGCATAGTTAGTTTTTATAGCCTGGGTAATTTCATATGCTAATGAGTTGGAAGACTATTCCAGCTGTTTTGGGGAAAGGGTGGAGATTTCCGGGATTTAGGCCACAGTCCACTCCTTGGTCTTTTAACAGTGCTTGGAACTGTCATGCCACCTCTGGGTGTGTCATTTCACTTGCTGACTCAGGATCAAGGTCTAGTCTTGCCTGCCATGTGGTCCCATTTGATTCCAATCAGTTTATGTTGTGTCCTTGGGCTATGTCATTCTTTCAAAAGTTGTGCCCTACCCCTTTTCCCTCCTGTTACAGTAGGAAGGGTACAACCACATTTAAAATCAAACCTCATACCCGCCAGAGATGCTTGGCAGGCACAAACAAAACCTTGTGGTCACCAGGACCCAGAGAAGGTGCAGTGACCCTCACAAAAGACTGAACCAGATCTGCCTGTGTTTGAGGGTCTCCTGTGGAGGCACGGGTCAGTGGCTGCCGCGGAGACAGGGGGTCTGGCTGCAGCGGTTCTGAGAGGTGTAGCAGGTGGAGGCAATAGTCCTTTTGGAGGAGGTTGCTATTAGCTCCACCACAGACCCGCCAGGTGGGCTATCCAGAACAATCACACCAAAGAAGTCCTCGCACTCTTGTGAAAGTTCTAGGACCCACAAAGACTTTCCAACCCGGGGATCTGGCAAAAGGACTAAGAATCCCCAGGGAATCTGACTCTGAGGTCAGCGGGATTTCATTACAGCACTTCCGCAGGACTGAGGGAAACAGAAACTCTTGGAGGACGCAAACAAAATCTATTCCAAGGAGAAAGGAGCAGGGACCTTCAAGGCCGGACAGGTCTTTAGATAGGCATTTTCAGGAACTAATTTTATGAGCCCAATCCTTGTATCTTCTCATAGCTAGAAAAGCACTAAATCCCTTCATGGTGACATCAGCTCCTCACCGTGACTAGCAGAGAACCTTTTCGTAAGGATAAGCATTTTATTGCATGAACGTGCCCTCTACCAAAATCACATATATTGCCCCCCCCACCCCCCACACACACGCCCTCCTCTCTGGAGCAGTTCCTCAGAGATTTCTGAGGTGCCGTCTCCTGGGCTGCAATCCTCATTTTACCCCCAAATAAAACTTAACTCACCTTTCACATTGTGTATCTTTTTAAAGTCAACCATTTGTAGACACCCAGCTCCTCACCAGACTGCCTGCTCTCTCTCTCTCAAAGTGTATTCTTGCTTAAGTAAACTTTTTACTTTCTTAACCTCTGCTTTGTCTCCAAATTCTTTCATAAGGAAGAAACACCTTAAAACTCTTTGGGAATACCAACAAGGATTATCTCATGGCATTGTGTGCCCAGATTTGGGGAGCATCCCTGTCTCTTCACATAAAAACAACTTGTCTCTAACAGAACAACATCACATTGACTTTTTGACCAAGAAATTCCAGTTCTGCAAGCAGCCAGACCCCACTTTTGGTAACAATAGGATATACTTTTATCCCTTATCTACAGACACAGAGAAAAAACACATTCTCCAAGTTAGTCACCTCTTCTTTTGGAAAAAAAAAAAAAAACCAGCCAGAATTAGCTCATAAGCAGTTACTGCTTACCTCTGACGAGGAGGAAAACTTAGTGCACACTCTTCAAATCTCTGAATTGTTTGCTTCAACATCTCAGGGAACAGAGAATTCAGAGGTGCTACTTAAAGGCTGATCTTCCTTCCATGGGCATCAGCAACACCTGTTGCTTGTTAGAAATGCAAATAAGGAGTCGCTCAGCACTGCAGAGGTTTCAAGTTTGGCATGCTGAAAAGTCACCTGGAAAGCTTGCTAAGGATCCCTGGGTGCACCCCAGAGATTTTTGTAGGTCTGGGATGGGGCCCAAGAATTGGCTTTTCTAACAAGTTCCAAGGTGGTGCGACTATGGCTGTTATTCTTTAGACCACATTAGAGCAAAACAGGGAGAATTTGTCACTTTTTCAGGTTTTAACCTTTATCTTCTGACATAAAGCTCAGCTGCTTTCAGTTGCGTAACAGAAACTGGTTTAAATAACAAAGGGAATTTATTTCCTCATACAAAGTGTAGTTTAGAGGTTGGAGGGCTTCAGCTGTTGCCAATTACGTTGCCAACTACCTGGTTCTTTCCAAGTAAATGACCTCTTTCCGAATATAACTCAGAACTGTGAAGCTATCATGTGTGGCCATACATACCAACTAATCACTGCCCCTTACATTTATCTTCAGTCCTACCCATAGAGCATTTTTAGCACATTTTAGGGCTTCAATAAAAAATGTTAATCTCTGTCCTTCCTCCTCCTTTGAGGATGTCTATTATTTCCAACCAAAACAATTTTTTTCCCCCTCCATTTTCACATTTTGCCACACCAGAATAACTCCTATGTGCTGGGTAGAGTGTGAAGAACAGACACACAGGGTCCTTTTTTTTTTTAAAAAAAAAAAGCTTTAAAGTCTAGCTCAGACGTTTCTAAGTTTTCTTCACCCTCTCCCCAAACCAGCTTAGGAATCCTTGCCACCCCAGCCTTTCCTCTTACACAATTATCACAATGTATTGTGTATGTATACTAAATGCTGTGTATATAAGAAAAACACCAATACAGTATACTAGCACATATATATGGAATTTAGAAAGATGGTAACGATAACCCTGTATGCGAGACAGCAAGAGAGACACAGATGTATAGAACAGTCTTTTGGACTCTGTGGGAGAGGGAGAGGGTGGGATGATTTGGGAGAATGGCAATGAAACATGTACAATATCATATAAGAAACGAATTGCCAGTCTAGGTTCGATGCAGGATACAGGATGCTTGGGGCTGGTGCACTGGGATGACCCAGAGAGATGGTATGGGGAGGGAGGTGGGAGAGGGGTTCAGGATTGGGAACACGTGTACACCCGTGGTGGATTCATGTTGATGTATGGCAAAACCAATACACTATTGTAAAGTAAAAAAAAAAAATTTATGAGTAAGTATAAAGTAGGCTTGATCGTGTAGAAATGTTACCTGAAAACTGGGTTTGCTGTAAGATGCAACCAAGCCAAACTGCAGAAGACTTATTACTTGCTCTAAGTAAGGAGAACACCAGGGATCTTTTGCAAAACAGTGTCTCTCTTAACAGCAAAACTGGGGAACTTTAAGCTATTGGTACAGGCATATTCATGAAAGGGCTTGGGTGGTAGGCAGAGTTCAAACTTTAGTTGACTAATAACATGAGGGTCAGAAAAGGTCAACATCATTATCCCTTAGACTCCAGTTGATCTGGTTGTTGGGATTTAAGTTTTGCAAACCAGCTCTACAAAGACAGTGCTTTATGCTAGCCTTAACCATGGACAGAGAACTAGCAGTCTTTACAACTGTTATCTTTGCTCTTGTTATTTCTCTGGCCTGGTAATGGTTTTGTTTCCAAATGTTTTTGGTCCCCTTAAATACATTTATTACTGGGATCTGTTCAAGGTCAAGCACTGTGGCCAGGCTTGATCACAAAAAATAACTTAGGCCAAATATGGCTTATGTCAAGAAAGCCACGCCTGGTTCTTTTTCTCCCTATCCCATATGCTTAGAGAAAGAGATAAATGAGGGAAAATGACAATGTGGGTATAAAGGCCATGAGTTATTGCAATATGCATCAGGGTCTGCTCAATCGATCTTAGTAGGATACTCTCATTTTAAAATATGAAACATACGTGGTAATGAAGATTGAGGAGACAAAAATCCCATATAAGAAATATAGACTTCCCCAGTGGCTCAGTGGTAAAGAATCTGCCTGCCGATGTAGAGGACATGGATTCGACCCTTTGGGAAGATTCCACACGCCACAGAGACTAAGCCACAACTACTGAGCCCCTGTGCCTAAGTACTGAAGCCTGTGAGCTCTAAAGACTATGCTCCGAAATAAGAGAAGTCACTGCAACAAGCCTGTGTGCCGCAACTGAAGCCCACGAACAGCAACGAAGACCCAGAACCAAAATTAAATTTAGAAAAAAGTTTCCATCCATTTTAAAAAGACAAAAAAAATCACATCTCATTAAACCCAAATCTTAAAATATCTAATGGTGTCTTAAAAAATCATAACATTATATTGTTTTTTAATAGTACTCCTTGGTATAGTTAACTACATTGTTATTTCTCCACATAGGCAAAAAGAGAAGAAAAAGCCATGAAGTCCTGAATGGACATGTCTTCACTTGAATAAATCCTCTGAAGAGTACAGAGTTGATTATAACTCCATTTAAGCTACTTGTTACATGGATGGTCTTTTCTTCTTCCATTCAGCCTGGTAAAGCCTTGTCAAAGAAAAGAAAAAATTTCCAATCGTAAAATTTCCTTTCAAGATACAACTCAAACAATATGAAAACACAAATACGTAACACAGTGTGTACTATTTTTAATTGTAAAATAAAATGCAATAAAACAATACATATAGGAAAATGGTTGAAAAAAGTATGGTACCTCCACATGAATGCAGCTCTAAAAAAATATAAGGTAGGCTGGGGATAGATGAAGATGGCAGAACAGAAAGCTGAGCTCACCTCCACCCCAGGAACGCATCGAAAGCACACATGGAGCGACTCTTTCTGAAAACAAACTGGAGACTGGTAGAAAGGCTATTCTACAAGCAAGGCTCTAAAGAAAGATCCACACAGAGTCAGGCAGGAAGGGAAGAGAAGCTGTCATGTAAAGAGCTACACCCTGAGCAGGGAACACACAGGGGAGGGGGCAAGTCACAGGCTCGGGGATCCTGGCTGGGGACTGAGGGCTTGAAACATACCCCCCCAAGCTGGAGTCCAATGCTGGGAAGGTGATTCCTCTTACATGACTTATCAGAGGGGTGTAAGAACTAAGACTCTGCTAGTACAGCCTGCGTACTCCCAGGAACAAAGGCAAAGGAAGTAGACTGGAAACACCCAAGGCTCTGGCTGGTTCTGTGACCACTCCAGTGCATGCCCTGGCCCACAACGGGCACCTGCATCAGCCCCTCTTGCTCTGGTGCAACTGCTTCTAGCAATGTCACCCCAGCAGCAACAAGTAAAATATATTCAATGTTCAAAACTTCATTCTTCTTAAGAGGAAACACATCTAACTGGAAGAAATGGCTGATTTTAGGACTGGGTTACAGAAAGTACAGGTAAGTCTGAAACATCTTGCTGCACCTAAAGCAAGCAAGTGCTCAAGAAAATGGAGAAACACACAGAAGTCAGTGTGATGGGGTTCCCACTGGTTAAATCTAGGACAGAAATAGGTTATTTGATGCACTGAATTGAAAAAAGCAAAGAATAAACCCATCAGTCCATCTCCTTTCATTCTGCCTCATGTCTGGAAGTTCTTTTCCAACCCGCACATGAACCATGACAATAACAACATAATTTTCAAATGATGGAGAAACAAAAGTTCTTCCTTACAGTAAACTCTGACAAACAAATGTGCTGGAAATAAAAAAAATAGAAAAATCATCATTTTGCAATCTTTCAGTAATTCAGGAAAGAAATGCTTAATTGATACCAAAAACACTGTGACAATTTGGTGAAGAATAGGGTATCTATGATATCAAAGTATCTCCCTACCTATTTCTTATTCATTACAAAGGGAAAAATTGATAGCAGTGGAGAAACATGGTGGATACTATTTTAACAAAAGTATCATCAATAAAGGATAAACATACATTGTGTGCATCGTAATATGGTACAGAAGACCCATCAATTCTCTTTTCCTGTCCAAAATGTATAATCTAAATACAGAAAAAATGCAGACATCCATATTGAAGTATATTCAACAATCCTGAGTATCAATCAACGAAAACATAACTGTCATTAAATAAAGAATGACTAATGAGCTTTCCCAGGTTAAAGGAGATCAGAAAGAACAACTGAATGCAATATAGAATCTTGAATTAGATTATGGATCAGGAAAAATAGTGCTTTAAAAGATATTATTAGGACTATTGGTGAAATTAAAAAATGGATTTTTAATTAAATCATATTACTGGATTATGTTAAATTTCCTGAATTCAATCACTTACTATGGTTATTAAAAATGATATCCTTGTTCTTAGGAGATCCAAGCAAACATTTACATTAAGTATAACAGAATTAGTAACATAGGTGAGTCAGGGAAGTACATGGAGGGAGCAGGGATATGACTGGGAGAAGAGAAAGCAAGCAAACAGCTCTTTTGTAAACATGCTGGTACATATATTTTGGTAAACAAATATAAACATTACTGTAGGGTACATACAACGAATAAAATTTGCTGGCCAAAGTTAGCTTTGTTTAGAATACTGGCAAAAAATTTTCTAAAGTTAACTCACTTAATAGGTTTTACTGGCTAATTTAATACTCTTGGCGTGTGCATGCTCAGTCGCTTAGTTGTTTCTGACACTTTATGACCCCAAGGATTGTAGCCTGCCAGGATCCTCTGTCCATGGGATTTCTCAAGCAAGAATATTGGAGAGGGTTCCAATTTCCTTCTCCAGGGGATCTTCATGACCCAAGGATCAAACCAGCATCTCCTGCAGTTCCAGAACTGGCAACTGACAAAGTCTGCCTTTCTGATTCATAGTCATTTATATATTGTGTATATGAGACCTTCATTTGCTCTGTGTATTACAAAAACTGTTGATTGCCTTTTCATTTTCAATGTTTTATTTTGATGAGAAGCTTTTATAATTTTAATGTAGTATAATTTATCAATTTTCCCTTTACAGTTAATGCTTTTCTGCCCTATATATGGGTGTTCTAAAGTCATGATTATTCTTCAGTATCTCTTATACTTTTCAAATTAAAAGCATTATTATTTTTTACCATTTACATTTATATCTATAACTTGTAACTTTTGCACGCAGTATGAGATAGGTTAAGATTCAGTGTTCCATACAGATATTCCATTAAACCGGCATCATTTACTGAAAAGACCTTTCTCTTCACTGAGCAGCAGTGCCAGTTTTTAAAAAAGTCTTCAGTTTGTTTTTAGACTCTCTAACTTTGATTGGTTATTTAGTATATCCTTTGACCAATACTAATTATTTTAATCATCTTTTTAATAGATCATGACTATCTGGTATTTAAGACCACAGTCCATTCTTCAGTGTTGCTTTAGTTAATCTTTGCGTTTACATTTCCATGTTAAATCACAGAATAGCTTATTTCCACAAATTCTGGCTGAGATTTTCACTGCCAATACAGATTGATTTTAGAGAAATAATTTCCTTCAATTATGTCAGTATGGTCCCTAATGGTATGTACTTCCCACTTATGTCTTTATCTTTCTGTTATAGATCTGATATTTTCAATGGCATTACAAAATGACAGTATTTTAAGCTTCATTTTATTTTTGGTTTAGAAAGAATAAAAAGAAAGTTTTTTATATTTTTTTTTCTTTTTTTAATACTGAACTTGTCTTTAGTGACCTTGTTAAATCAACTAGCTTCAACAGTTGGATCTTTTTGGAAATGTCTATGTACACGATTATGTCATATACAAATGACATGTCATTCATTCCCAATCCTTATGCCTTTTCTTCTTCTTGCTTTACTGAAATGGTTGGTACTTCCAAGATAATCCTAAATATAAGTGGTGAAAGTAGTTATTATTGTCAGGTTTCCTATTTCTTGGAGGAAACTTTCAATAGTTGACCATTACAGATAATGATTCCTGTACATTTTTCAAGGATAACTTTTTTTATCAGGTTGAGGAAGATCATTTTTTCCCTAATTTGCTAAGTTTTTAAAAAAATCATAAACAGGGACTGAAGTTGATCAAATGTTTCTTATGCTTCCACAGAGATGATCATGGAAGAGACTGAAGTTCTTTCTTTTCTTGGCAGCCTGGAAGAGTTCATGTAAAACTGATCATTTTATTTTCCTTTAAAAACTTAAAAGCATTACCCAGTAGAAACATACATACAAGCTTAAGATTTCTGTGGGAAGGACTTTTTTTTAAATTAGGAGATTCAATTTCTTTAATACAAAAATTGTATTTCTTCACAGGGTCAGTTTTAATAAATTATTTTCCAAAACATTTTTTCATTTCACCTACATTGTCAGGTTTATTGATGCAAAGTTCTTCACAATATCCTATCTTTTTAAGGCCTGATGGCCCCAATGATGTCGCCATTAAATTGTTCTTAACAGTGATTTGTCTTTTTCTTAATCTTGCTGGAGGTTCATAATTTTACTATTCTGAGATTTTGTTTTGTATGCTTGTTCTAAATTTTTTTACTTATATCTTTACTTTGTCCTACATTCTATTTCCACTAGGTTCAATTTGTTGCTGTTTTTTTAGCTGCTTGAGATGGAAGCTTAGAACCTTTTCTTCAGCTTGTCCCTTGATATTACTATGCCCCAAAATTTATGTCAAGAATTTTCTTTTCACTCAGTTTCTATCTCATACATAGATTGTGGGTTCAACAACTACATGTACGATATTGATTTAAAACTTTTAATCTATCAGAACAGAATAATAATCCCCACTCCCAGTCTACTTTCCAGTTTCTCATGTTGTATTACGCTAAGGTTCACAACACACCTAACTTCCCTATCCACTGATTGTTTCTATTCTTTGTAGATTACCCATCCCAATGAATAATGTACCCCATTCCTAAGATAGACACCCAACAGCTATCCTTAACCTTTTCTGACATCCAACTAATAACCAGATCTTGTTAACCCTAATTCCTCAGTCCCTTTCAAATCCATGCCTCCTTTCTTATCACCATCGCTACTATTCGTATTCAGCCCTCATAATTTTTCTCCTGACTTCTCAACAGGCTTGTTCATTGGTCTCCTTATCTCTATTTTTCTCTCTACTAATAATTTTTACAGTATCTCTTTAAAGCAGAAATTTGATCATGTCATTCTTTTACTCAAATTTTCTTAACTGCTCCTGTGAGATAAATAAATTTCTTGACATTGTACAAAAACAAAGCTCTTTATGAAATTAGTCTTACCTTGCAATGCACTCTCCACTAAAAAAAGAAAAAAAGTGACATAATTTAAAAATAACAAACACTCTTACATGAGCTTCTCACATGCCAAGTACCTTGTTACATCCCCATTTTCTAAACTGTGGTGTTCCTTCCACTTAAATTCATCCCTCCATCATTATTAATATTACCACAACCACCACAGTTTCTAGAACCATTTTTCACATGTAAAAGACAGTAGTATGGTTAATCAAAGACTTCTTAAATAGAAAATAACTTGATTATTCAATAAATACAAATTCAAATTTATATTTACGTATTTAATTTTATTTGGTATACACCACTATGACCTTACTGTAACTGAAATCCAATACAGGATTTTTCTATGGTTAGTCAACTCCACAAAGACAATAATACTGCTGTGGAAGACCAAAGGGGGGAAAACTGATATATTTATTTACAGTTCCCTATATTGTAAACATTTAATCTATACACTGTTAGTAACTTTTAATGAGAGCTTTACATAGACAAAGAAACGATGCCCTGCATTTCTATGCATATTCAGCAATAGCATATTAAATAGAATATCAGATTTTCTTTTTCATTAGCATTATGCTTTCTTTAGATATTATCTAAATTTTCAAAAGATCTAAATATATTCAAGTACTATACAACTAAAACTACTTAAGCCAACATATTTGGCTTATAATTTCATTTTTAGAATAATTTAAAGTGCTATAAGCAACCTGGCAATCAACACTTTCTATAAGAACAAAACTACTTTTAAACATTAATTTACAAGATAATATACAATGTTTATCTGGAATAGCTGAAATTTCAGCACAAGGTCACTGTCACATGTATAACAGCAGGATTTTTTTTTTTTTTTGCATAACATGAAGCTTTGAAATTAACTGATGAATTATTGCCATAATGGCTTATTATTGGTTTCCTACAAAAGAGGATAAGAACTACTGATATATTCTATCTTTTCTTTTTTTTGAGGTCACTTGACAGTAAGTCTGCATATTCAACAAGTCTACTGAGTTACAATATTCTACTATAATCACTGCCCTTTTGTAACAGCAAATGCTAATGGTAATAACATATACCACTTTAAAAAATCACAAGTTTTTTTTTTTTTTCTCCTTTTGAATAGGAACCTATATTTTGGGAGTTGGTGTGCAACAAGGCTGAAACAACAGAACTATAAAACAGTTTACCTGACACAATATATTGACGAAATATGCATGTTTCATAGTTTTTAGTTATGATAATGCCCTGCTAAGCTACAAATATGTAAATAGATATTTTCTTGCTTGATATATTAAATCCAGTAGAATCATCAAGTTCTCATTCTCCTTTGTCATTTTATAACTGTTCATCGGACAATTCAATGGTGAAAGCATATGCCCAAACCTGAAGACCATGTGTACTGTGGTCTATTACAATATGAATTCTCCTCAAATTTCATTTTTATTAAAATGAAATTGAGATTACAGGCAACATTAATAAAGAGAATGCAGTAGTGTGAATTAAAACTAGAACTTAGTGATCTATGAAGTACGTGTTGTTTTGGCATGTTTTTTTCTAAGAGTAACTAGGTTGAGCATGTCCAATGGTCATTTGTGCCAACCTCACAGATAACGGCAGTATCATGTATTCATTCCCTAGATATCTCAAGTTAGACTACTTTAGTAAAACAATCAATATAGTTTAAAAATAAAAAACCAAAATAGGTTCAACAAAAGAGCACCATCCTATTAGGAGACTGAGAAAACATGGATTATAGATGAGGTGGTCACTATGATCAAAATGCTACCAAAATTTTGACAAAACCTAAGCTGTTATGTTCCATGGACCCATGCCATGGTATAAACCTAAAAATGTCTGGGACAGAAACATGATTTTAAAAATACATTCCAAAATTATAGCTATATTAAATGGTGATATGAACTAATTTTAAAACACGAGCTACATGTTACATTGTATTGCTTCTTGAACTTTCCAAACAATGCTTGTTTGTCCATGTCAGGTTTGGGCCATTATCCTGCTAAGACAGAGAGCATTATATTCATTCAAAAGCCCAGATTTCAATGTCTTGGATAAAGAAATCTTCCTTCTTAGAAAGTGTATGATTCCCAAATGTTTTACAAGAATGGCTTCTTCCATGGTAGAGATCTCCGTCAAGCCATAGGGCAAATTCTCCCCTGTAATATATAGAAGAGAACAGTTCTAACAAGAGTCTTTTAATACTTATGCCCTAAGTTATAAAAGAATTATTGCAAGGCTATAAAATATTAATTTAATGAGACATTTCAATATCCAACAACTCTAAACTCATTCTTTTTTCCAAATCGTTCTCTACTCCTTTCCACACTGGCACAAGGCAACTTTTTTTCTGTCCATCCCATTATAAAATCACTGAACATACAGAGCAAGGAATATAATGAACCCTCTAAAATTAATTTCACTAAGAATTAGCTTTTGAGGCAGGTACTGCTCTGTTATTCTTTGTCTGGTATTATAAATTTCTCTCTGCTGTTTGATTTTAACATATTTAATATGAGTTTCTCAGAGACATGAAAACTCCCTATCATTTAAAATAGAAAGTGTGGTTAGTGTTAAGGGTTCAATCTCCAATTCACAGCTGAGGAAACTTTGTTGTTCAAGGTCCCACACATAATGTGTGCTGAAGCTGATAATTTGAATCAGGTCTGATTCTAAATCCTATATTCAGTCTGTTATATGATTTTGATTTCTTTGGGGCTCCTGTTTAGAATTCTGGAATATCAAGTCCTTTCTTCCCATTTCCTGAGACCGTACTCTCCTTCTTCAAAGACTATAAATTTGTTCTAATTTGTTATCAAATGACCCAATGGTTAGTTTAGCTTGCTGGAATCATGCTGTATCATCAAAACCAAGTTCCAGCTGACATCTAATGACACTGTGTATATTACTTTCAAAGACTGAAGGCACGCTTAACAGTTTGAAATTATAAGCCACTTGCTTGTGAGGCTTTCCTGGAGAACTAACTGAATCACATGTAAGACTACCATTTGGAGTAGGGCTGATTGACTGCCCCTCTCCACCAAAACAGATGTAACTGAACATATGAACACCATAAGCTGATTCCAATAACTAAAAACAACATTGGCTATAATAACCATGCTTAATTTTTAATCACTGAAATCATGTCTTCCAAATACCTATCAACAGAGAAGTTGTTAAGAGAATTTGTTAGAATTGGGATGATGCATATTCAGGCTAATAAGATTCTGTAACCTGAATGAATTATTATTATTATATATATCCTCAAATATAGGAAATAAATAACACTTACATAAATTTGGGAATTATTTAGTATGTATTATGTCTTATTTTGAAGGACACAGAGAAGTGACAAATGAAGGAGGTCACATCTGCTAGGTAAGGAGTCTGGGCTGGGAGGCAGTAGAGCCACCCATCTACAAACACCATGCAGACTCAATGAAGCAGGAACACCAGAATAAGGAGCTGAAGTTGCCTGCAGTGCTTGCTATGCTAAACGAATCAAATCAAACTGCTGATTACTCAAACTGCTAAAAACAAAATAAATAAGAAAACAAGCCCTGAAAACTTTGTGTGTTGCGGTGGGGAGTGGGTGGGATCACTAAAATTTTTAACAGGAAAAAAAACTTCTATTGTTTAAAATGTCAATCCAAATAGTCTCCAGGGTAGAATAGTATGAAAACTTTTAGACCTTTTTAAAAAACAATAAATTGAAAGAAAGAATAAATCATAATTTTTTGAAAATTTGAGACGCTCGAAGAGATTAGTATATTTCTCTGTCAAATATCAAGGAGTCACTGTACTCTAGAACATGGGTTTTAATCGAAAGGGAATCAACTAAACAGCATTCTGAGATGAATAAACAAATATTTTATCAAGGGTTTCATATATTACACTTATGCACTTTCCTGCAAATATATACTTTCTTAGTCATAACATAAAAATTAGTCATAATATATAAATTAGAATTCTAATGTCAAAACTTTTGAAAGATAGCTGATTTAAAAATAACACAAATGAATTCTTAAAGTTTTTTTTAAAATCTCATAGTCAAATTTTCAAGAGACTTACCCTCCACCACCAAAAGCTAGTGAATCCATATCTCCTTTGATAAAAAACATATTATCTCCTGTCCACTTAAAGACCTACAAAAATGAAAAAAAAAAAAAAAAAACCTTTTAAATATGTAGATGAAAATGATTACTATAGTTAGTTCTCCTGAATCCCAAATAGTTAATAAAGCCTAGATAGACAGCAAGAAGAATAACAAGAACAGAAAAAGTCTGGGCCGAAAGGGTGGTGCTTTTGCTTTCAGTGTTTGTAAGACTAAATTTGAAAGCATGTGTTCAACAGCAACATAATTTAAATACACAAATCTTACCATTTCTTCATATATACAAATTTTTCTGACTACACAGGTATCAAGAATTCGATGGTTAATGAGAAATGTTAAAGAAAGTAAATCAGCTAAAAACTGAGTAGATGCTATTTTTAACATCAAATTTCAGTGAAGTAAAAGTCGCTCAGTTGTGCCCAACTTTTTGCAACCCCATGGATTATACAGTCCATGGAATTCTCCAGGCCAGAATACTGGAGTGGGTAGCCGTTCCCTCTTCCAGGGACATCAAATATAAATATATATTAATTTGATAATATTTTGATATATGGCCAAGGTCTTTTCTCTGGGTATGCATTGCTCTATCATTATTTTCATTAAAAACGAGTAGCATGTTTATGACTTCCAGTTTCAATTTCTTTAAAGAGCAATGAATATAAAAACATCTGAGAAATTCAAGGGTAAAAACTCCTGGATGTTGGGTTTCCCTGGTGACCCAGTGGTTAAGAATCCTCCTGCCAATGCAGGAGACATGGGTTCAATCCTTAATCCAGAAAGATCCCACATGCTGCCAGGCAAGTAAGCCCATGTGCCACAACTACTGCAGCCCACGGGCCCTAGAGCCTGTACTCTGCAACAACAGAAGCCACCACAGAGAAGCCCACAACTAGAGAGTAGCCCCTACTCTCCATAACCAGAGAAAGTCCATGTGCAGCAACAAAGACCCAGAGAAGCCAAAAAGACAAAAAACCTTCTAGTAATATTCTTAAATATTTTCAATCTTTCATGGAAGTTCTACCTAAACGTGATATTAATACAACATCAATTTCCAGCACCTCGTCTTTATAAACATTTTCCGAAGTATTCTTTATAGTTCTCAATAAACTTTAACACTCACTTTTTCATAGATACATAACATTTGTTTAATTGCATTGTTAGTTAACAGGTAGAAACAGTATCACAAAAAGGACTGAAAACAAGCACAAATGAAACTTCCAAAATCTGTAACAACTACAAGCTTTCAGCTAGCTGTTGGCGTCAGTTGATATGTTTTATGGGAGGAATGGAAAGCACTGATTAATCTGGTGAGCACTTAAACCCAAGTTTGTTAAGAGAGTTTTTCTTGTGCTACCGAATTATATTTTGTTCATGCCTCCCTGGTGGCTCAGTCGGTAAAGAATCTGCCTGCAATGTGGGAGACCTGGGTTCGATCCCTGGGTTGGGAAGATCCCCTGGAGAAGGGAAAGGCCAACCGTTCCAGTATTCTGGCCTGGAGAATTCAATGGACTGTATAGTCCATGGGGTCATAAAGAGTCGGACACAACTGAGAGAGACTTGCACTTTCTATAAGCTGTGCTTAGTCACTCAGTAGCATCCAACTCTGCGTACACATGGACTGCAGCTCGTCAGGCTCCTCTGTCCATGGGGATTCTCCAGGTAAGAAGACTGGAATGGGTTGCCATGCCCTCCTCCAGGGGATCTTCCCAACCTAGGGATCGAATCCAGGTCTCCTGCACTGCAGGCAGATTCTTTATTGACTGAGCCACCAGGAAGGCATGAACAAAATAGAATTTGGTAACACAATAAAAACTCTCCTAACAAACTTGGGTTCAAGTGGCTCATCAGATTAACCAGAAGCTGTACCTAAAGACAACTCTTTTTTGTTTTTTTAAGAAACTATGTTGGTTCCTATTTTTAAGATTAAAATTTTATCTCCTAGGAACTGTCTGACATGCTGCACCAGACTGTATTAGAGACACTAAGACTGCACTTGATGCTTCAAATAGAGTCGCACATTCACTAAAATTTAGGTACATTTAAAAATTTTAGGTCTTATTGGCATTAGAATGTATCTACTTTAGTCAAGTCACAATAAAAAAAAAATCAAGTAATCACTTTTGATTTAAACCCAAATGATTTATTTTTTAAGTTTTTAAGACTGACTTTCATTATTAAAACTTATTTAGTAAGTTAAGGTTTCTAGAAATTTTACAATGACAATTCATAAACAAAATAGTAATTATGATGTATACTTCTTACTGGGCCAACAATGTGTGTCTGGTACCACATCAAGTGTTACACATATATGGTTCTCATTCAATTTTCAAACAACCCTGTTACATTTTATGATTCCCATTCTATCCACAGGAAAATTGAAGGTGAAAATGGTAAGGGAAAAAAAAAAAGTGCTAAGTTAACAGTAAAAGGCAGAAACTGAGAGTCAAATCCAAGTATGCAAAACTCCAGACTGAATGTTCTGTTCATGATACTATCTCTTCACAAACTGAATATAACTGGAATAACTGTCCTTACCTCAAATTCTGGACAGAATGTAAAAACAAAGGTCTCTCCAGTACCATAAAAGCCATCACTCACTTTAAATGGCTCAGATGCTAATGCACCAAAAACCTAAGGATTAAAAAAAGCATGTTAACGACACAACTATCAATTTGTTTCTTTAAGCATTAGCTCATTACATATGTTTAAGTAAAATACAAAAAAAAAAAAAAAGGAAATATACCATAGTTTTATCTATCTGTATTTAAACAGAGAAGCATGATCAGTTGTTAAACAACTCATATTATTGGCAGGTATAAAATATCAGTTTCTCAGTGCGAAAATGCTATTTTTCCTAGTTGTGAAACCTAGAAAGATGTTCATTATAACAATTAAAAAAGACAATCTAAAAAAGTGGCAGACACATTTCAGGATGACAATGTACATATAATAAAGACCACAGCTGTTGTGGTGCTGTAGAACTTAAGAAAGCAAAAACCCTCCAGCATAGGTAAACACTCTACTACTAAAAAGGTACACTAGTTTTTTATTACACAGTAAATTCCATGAGGACAGAATTTGGGTCTGAATTGTTCAGTACTATAATGCCTTGGCCTTACACAGTACAAGACACACAATGAATAAGAGGCCTGGACAAGTCAATCTCTAGGTCTAAGGTTTCAGATCATGAAATGGGAATGTCGAGTTTGATTGATGATCTCTATAGTCATTATATCTCCTCATATTCTATCTT
This sequence comes from Oryx dammah, assembly GCF_014754425.2. Taxonomy (NCBI): domain Eukaryota; kingdom Metazoa; phylum Chordata; class Mammalia; order Artiodactyla; family Bovidae; genus Oryx; species Oryx dammah. Next base: position 1,845,279 of record NW_024080556.1, on the reverse strand, counting down.
CATACTCAATTTCTAAATAGATTTTCTTATTGTAAGGTATGTGTGTGTGTGTAAATATATATATGTATAAAATATAATTATACAGCTCGATATGGAATTAGCACAAAGCAAAGTCCCATTAAACCTTCACTCATATTAAGAGACGAGATATTACCAGCACTCCAGAAACTCCCTTTGTGCCTCCTCCATGTGACCACCTCCACCTCCCCAAAGGAAGCTACCAGGTCTGACGGCACCAAAGATTTGTTCTGTCTGTTTATGAAACTACTGTTTCAGAGATAACCAATGTTTTTCTTGCTTATCTGTGACTTTGTCCTTGGTCTCATCCTCACACAATTATCTTTAACTTTCAAAACTTTCTCCACACTTCAAGACTGTCAATTTTCACCATTTCCCTGAACCTCACTCTTATCTCCTTCAGACAGAAATGAACAATATAAACACCTCTTTTACTTTTTATAGGTTCTCACTATACTAGGCATATTTTGCTTGGCATTAGAGATACTCCCATACTTTAATATTTTTTTCTACCAGACTGTAATTCTTTGAAGGTAGGAACTCTTTATTTAATTATTCATGCTCATATCTATCCCTCTGCAGAACTCAGCATTGCCTTGCATATCAAGAGGACTCAATAATTAACAAATAAACTTAATAAAATATATTAATGCTTTTAATCAAAAGAATATGCTAAAACGCCTGCTACTTCCATCTCTTAAAAGGTAAGGTGTCTATGTTGTTACTTTTCATACCTGCCCATCACTGTCTTTAATCACCATCAGCACTGGAGTGTCTAAGCCTGTCATTGTTCGATAAAGGGTCTTCAAGCTTGTGCCATGCTTCCCAGTGCCATAAACAAGAGTCCATGGATAGCCGATTGTTCTTGGTGGAAGATGCTTGGTAAGCTTTGAAAAATAAATTGTTAACACATACTTGATAGCTTCTTATTGTCAATATGCAGAATATTAATGCCAGTTGGAATTAAATGATACTTTATAAAATGTAGGCTATGAAAGTAACAGTAGAAATTATTTATCATTATGAAAGATACAGAGATGCTTGAAGTCTGTACATTTCTTGGAATGAAATACTAATTGTTAATTAGACAAAGAATCATATCAAACAATATATATATATTAGAGGCAAGAAACAGATTCCTTACTGTTTGCATCCTCTGTATCAAATTAACAAAAATATCGGATGAACTGTTACCTTGATTATTAATAGCTCTTAAATATAGAGTAAGACTCTCAGAATTAGAAATCAAGCTTCAATATGTTACAGCTGTATGGTTCTGAACAGTTATTCAAACCTCTCTAAACCCAAGTTTCTTCATTTACAAAATGTGACAATAAGAGAATCCAACTCCTACAGGGGCTGCAACAACTAAATTAGATAACCTATATAAAGCAGGTAACTGGCACACAATAAGAAATTAAATACTGGCTATTACACTGTCTCACCTAAATTACTATTGCCATTTATTTTAATGTCTGGTTACCCAAATCTCCTAATATCTTCCATTACATTAATTGCTATAATTTGTTTACTTTTTCTTCATTGAAGAGTAAGAAGAGGAGCAATAACTCTGCCTTCTTCAGTTTTTAAATCAACTAAAAAGAAGCTATTTTACTCTCATGGGCACATATCAGAAATGTACAAAAGTGGGTATATCATACCTTTTCAATTTGATCTGGCAGCAAGAGATCACTTGGATCACTGAGGTTTGGTCGAAAAGATTCAGATTCCAGGTCTGCTCTCACTGGAGTAGTCTGCTTTGAATTTACGTCTTCCCTCGTAGTAATCTAAAGAAGCAGACAGAAGCAATATATTAATGTAAAACTGCAACAAATCTTTAAAATGTTTAGCCTTTTGAGAGATATCAAATCTTATACCTTGAAAAAGGTGGCTAAAGCTTTAATATAGGATTGTAGAAGGCAAAAGATGCTCCATCTCATAACAACGGCATGTCTAACGTAGAAAGAGATTTCTGCTAAAGAAGACATTTTCCTCGTCCACTTCATGAATAAGGACAGGTATTGAAAGATAAACCCTGTATTTCTGTGTAAAAAGGGTAAATTGCATGCAAACTATACTTGAAGGGCACAAGTGAGCAAGCTAGCCTGCTTTTTTCTCTGTGCTATTTAAAGAGATTATTTTTATGAGATTATTTTTTTCATGGTAAACAAAATTTGCCAAAAATAATTAAGAAAACTTCCTGGGTGCCAAAATTTTAATATTAATTTAAAAAATAGTACAATAAAAGTATAATGCTTCATTGGTGTGCATGTATATGTGAATTTATATGCTTTGAAAAGTTACTGTTATTTTTTAAAATGCCTTTAAAATTTTTACTTCCTAAACACAATTTTTTAAAATCTAATTGAACCAAATAATACATCTAAAACTTAAACTTGTTCACAAACCTATTTTTTAAATTAGAACAATTTGATGCACTGAAAAGAATGTATATGTTTGATGAAAATGATCTCACTGATATTCTTAAAATGATAAAAAATGTTCATTAAATAAAAATAAATTCTTTTAGAATGTATTATGTTGGCACTTTTTCATGTTAATCTATAAAATGCAATAATATTAGAAAGTAAAATATATGAAAACATAAGTATTACTGATGAAACTTTTAAATTGGAAAACAGAATTCTATTGGAGCAGATAACTAAAATGCAGCAATTTTCGGCGACTGTGATTCCACACAGGAATGAAATCTTGCTAAATTATTTTGTTCCTTTAACAGATTTCTTAGCAAACCTTAACAACATACATTTTCAACCAATACATGTTCTAGAACTGTATTGCTTTTTGATGAGAACTATATTGATTCTTTCACATCATGTTTTACCCTTATTTTGATGATGTGAAAGGTTAAAAAAAAAATCTGAGGCAGCATGAGAAGCATTAAAAGAAAAAAAAATCAGGAAAGCGTATCTCATTAAGAAAGAAGAAAACACACAATAATGCACAAAACTGAAAAATGAGTTCAAATATATACTTATTTCTGAAAAATCACAAAGGTTATTTCATATGTTTTTAAATAATTCATCTAGTTCTAGTGCCTAATCAATACTACTCCAAAATATTTCTAATACTAACCAGGAAAATCTCAAGGACAAAAACAATTCATCTCATTAAGATATTTGATGTAAGGCTGATACAACTGAAATAGCCTTAAAGAGAAACTTGCTATCCATTAAATTTTTAAACATTTCCCCATAGTACCACATCTTTCAGATACTGTTTAGTAAAGATTCAATCTCAAACTCGACATTCTTCCAACGTTAAATGAAAACTCCTCATCAATCTAAGAAACACAGTACTAAGAACAGTTCTAAAATAACAGAAAATTCCTCTGAATATTTTCAATAAGTGAAAAGATGCCAGAAAAGATAGCCCTATAGCTCTTCAAGGCAATACTGTACTCTTATTAATACAAAAAGGAATTTTCTGATGGGGCATTTTAGTGCTGCAATCAAAACAAATCCTTCAAAAAAGAGATTTGCTCTGATGAAAGACACTAAAAATAGGAAGTATTCCATCTCTGAAGGGGTTTAAACTACTGAAGGGGGCACCTGGAGACGTCTGCAGAGTGTGCGCAGTTCTTCAGTATTTAGAGCATCGATCCTGCGGTGATACTCAGCCACTGACACTACCTGAATATGGAGACAGGAAGACAATAATTCCACTGACAGTTGAGAAAAACAGCCCAAGTAAAATAAAAACTGGAGAAGTTTAAATGGGAAAGAGAATTGTAATTAGGATTTCTTTCCCCACTCCATGCTGAAAATCCAAGAGATTTATATATTGATCTACAGTGAAATACACATGAATATATTTAACTTATTAACTACCACATCCAACTAACTACTACTAGTACACAATGTAAAAGGTTTATTTTATGGATTGTTTCATGTAGATAAAATTTGACTAGGTAGCATCACAGTCCTTTATAAAAAAATGCTATATGAAATATAACATGTTTGCTAACATCAAAGATAACATCTAAAATCTAACTGTGTTGCAGTTTACAAAAAAAAAGGTAGTTTCAACTCTCCCGATCAGTTTAACTCAAGCATTACATGCTACCAGCAATGCTGGAAAAATTTCTTCTTGGGAAAGGTAGCATATACCCAAGCTATACAGTCTGTATCATAACAAAGAAGTGGAAGAGCAAGCAAAAGATATGAAGCACATTTTAAAACCTAAGACAATAAGAAAAATAAGCTCCGGAAACAGAAAATTAGATTTTTAAAAGCATATCTAATTGTATTCTCAGGCATGTCTACTTCAGTCTTTCTAAATAACCCCGAACTGAAAGTTTTTGCCTCTCCTCTACAGTACTACTTTAGAGTTGGTACTGCAGCAGTTATCTGTGACTGAAACTTAATGCCTTTCCTACATTCTAAATTACTAAAGGGAATTCTGTATCTTCTATAGTTGCCTAGACCAGTCTGTTACACACTGCTGAACCTGAAAGCCATGTTTGACAGATAAACATTATAAAAAGCCCACGAAAGCAGACAAGTTTCCTCAGACTGACACAACAGCTACAGCTTTTTCAGATCATGACATAATTAACAAAACAGTAACCATAACACAGTGAACTCTGGTCGTGCTATAGTATGTGCTGAATACTCCTGAGCTATGACAAATTCCTCTTGTGATCAAACAGTTATGTGCAGAGGTTCTGGCCACAAAATGCAGTTAAACCAATTGACCCACAAGAATTTAGACTTCTACACTAGGTTTTTAAAAAGGTTCTTGTTCTAGCCAACTGAAAGGAATCAGTCACCTCTATAAAGAGTTAGGTAAACTTGGTGAAAGCAATGAGAGACATGAGAATAAAAAAACAGAAAAGAAACTGAACAGATTTTCTCATTCTGGCCATTATTAGATTGACTTTCGCAAAGAACACATACAATATGATAGCTGACTCTTTACTTACAAAGAAACCTGAAGTGGTTATGATCTCAATCTCTGGGGAATTGGATGGAACTAGGTTTTCCTCCTCCTTTATCTATTTTTATCAATGGGAACAATAAGACAAAGGAGAGAATAAGAGTACATAAAGGAATGAAAACAATAAGAGTACATACCAAACAGGGTTTCTGTGTAAATAAAAAGAAGAAATGAAGTGCACATGAAGGACTGAATATAGTGCCCACCACAGAGTAAACAGGGATTAACACTAGTTTTACTTGATGATTTTCCATCATTTACCAAGGACCAGAGAATAATGCTAAAGAGTATACATATTTATGTTTGGTTTTTATTTTTGATATTAAAACATTTCAGTTTTCAATCTTCCCGACCCAGGAATCCTGTATTGCAAGCAGATTCTTTACCAACTGAGTTATCAGGGAGGCCCAGTTTCCCTACTCTGAAATTTAAATTTAAAAATATTAAAGATTGTTCAATTAAGAACAACAGCATTTTCAATAAGTATGAAAGAAAAATTAGGTACTAAAAGTAGAAAACTAAAAATCACAGCTTCCTTTTGTAAGGCACAAAAAGAACTTTCTACAAAATATTTAAAGATCAGTTATATTTTTCTCCTGTTTTCCTATGGCATTCAGTCTACAGGAGTTTTCTATACAAGAGGTTTCAAATTATATGACTTAACTATTCCTTTCCATTCTTTCTATTCTTCCACTCAATGCTTATCTTACACTTAAAGCTCTTCTTTTACCATATAAAACACACTTTCCGGAGGACAAAAAAGTTGAATTTGCTCACAAACGGATCAGTTATAATCTATGTACCAACATCACCTAGAAAAGGAACTGACAGTGAGGGAACCATAAATTGCCATTATAAGCTTATTATATCTGGTAATGTCATAGTTTCTTTAATGTCACAAATCTACTTTTCTAATTTTTTTTAAAACTATATTCCTTTCTTGGACTTACAAACTCACCACTTCCTTACCCTTAAATATTTACTCATGCTGTGATGAATGGAGATATACAACATTGTCAAAAGTGCAGGTAAACTAATAAAGAAGAAAGATTTGAAATCAAATGACTATGCTCTCGGATGGCCTTGGCTTGAAGCAGTATTTCGGTTGCCTGGCCAGAGACTGCAGTCACGTCGTGGCAGTGATAACGCAGAATCCCAGCCAATGGACCACCAGGCACAGTGGCCAGCGACAAGGCCCTTGACTCATCGGCTCTATATAAATGAACTCCCACAGAGAGACAAAATGTATCGAAACAAGTACAGTGTTTATTAGGAGGAAAAAGGGTATGTTATGAATAGACTCACATCAGTGAACTCAGGGAGCACATCTTGCATTCATGGTAGTTTAAACAGTCATAAGGGGCATTCTCTTCTGGGCTTCCTTTGGCCAATCACCTTGCTTTGCCTGGTTCTGAAACTATCTGGCTTATCCCACAGACCTTCCATGTGTGTTCACACATCTCTTAGACAAGATGGATTCTCGCGAAGAGGCCTATGGGTAGACTGACGTCATCTACTATGGGAAGACACTGCCCCCTGCACCTTTTGACCTCCGAGGAGCCTTTCTGTGCATGTGTAGTTAGGAAGGTCTCTGACTTTAAGAATGAGAAATACATGGTTTATTAGCTTTATTCTGGGCAAGGCTCAGATTCTCCTTCTTCCTGCTGTTGTCTTCATCTTGGAATATCTGCCCATAAAGAACAAACTCAAGCTGCTCAGCCTTAGGCCCATCTATCTCCTCCAGCAACTAAAGAAATATACTTCCCCCTAACAAAATGAATAAAGAGATACAGATTCCTAGTATATATGGTGGATCTGAAATTAGTCTCAAATTAACTTTCAACCCCTTAGTAAATCATAATCCATTACACATAAATAGATGTAGAAAAAGCATTAGTCAAAATCTCACATGCATTACAGAAACTCTCAGCAACCTAGAAATAGAGAGTAACTCCTTAAACTTGATAAAGAACATCTAATTAAAAAAAATCCTACAATTAAAATACTTTTCAACTCTTACTCAATATTCTAGGAAGACCTAGCTAACACAGTAAAACATTGAAAAGGAAATAAAAGGTATACAGGTGGGAAGGATGGAATTAAACTCTAAGCACATGATATGATTATCTGTAAAGAAAATTCTAAAAAAATCAACAAAAACCGATGGAATTAATAAGCAATTGTAGCAGGTTAGCTGGATATAAGGTTAATATACAGAAGTCAACTGCTCTCTATATATCAACAATGAGTAATGGGAAACTGAAATGTAAAATAATACTATTTATTTTAGTACAGAAAAAATATCAGTTCTTCCCAACTCGGTTTATAGACAACACAATTCCAATAAAATCCTATTCAGTCATTCTGTGGATATACGCAACTGATTATTTAAGGTTTATGTAGAAAGATCCCAACGCCAACACAATAATGAGGAAAAGAAGAAAACTGAAGGACTGACACTACTCAACTTCAAGACTTACTATAATCAAGCCTGGATATTGGTAAAAGAACAGATCAACAGAATGGAAGATACAGACCCTAGATATAGGCAAGTACAGTCAACTGATTTTTGACAAAGAAGCAAAGATAACACAATGAAGAATGGTCTTTACCAAAGAGTGCTGGAACGACTGGATATCCACAGGCAAAAAAGTTAAACTGGACAGTCTTCACACTTTTTCACAAAAATTAACTGAAAATGGATCTTTAACCCAAACGTAAAATGCAAAACTATAAAATAACTAGAAGATAACACAGAAAAATATCTAGGTGCCCTTGGGTTTGGATGCCTTTTTAGATATAACACCAAAAGCAAGCTGGATTTCATTATAACTAAAAATAACTGGTTTGTGACAGACACTGTCAAGAGAATACAAAAATGATCCACAGACTGGGAGAGAATCTTTGCAAGATTTATATCTGATAAATATGTTACCCAAAATATTCGAAGAACTTAAAAAACAATGAGAGAAAAAAACATGAACTAAACATCTGAGCAGACAAACAAGACTATGAAAAGATGCTCTATGTTATATGTCATCTGGGAAACGCAAAGTAAAGAAACAATGGGATACTACTATAAACGTCTTCAGGATGAAAGCATTGACAACATTAAATGCTGGTGATGATGTGGAAAAGTAGGAACTCTCATTTATTGTTGGTAAAGGACAAAACAGTATAGTCACTTTGGAAAACCATTTTGCTGTTTCTTACAAAACTAAAATTACACTTATTATATAATCCAGCAATCATACTCCCTGGTATTTACCTACATAAGCTGAAAATTTATGTCCACATAATATCTGCACACAAATGTTTATAACAATCTTTTAAGTGTCAAAACTTGCAAGTGACCAAAATGTCCTTCAGTAAGTAAATAGATCAACAAACTACGGTATGTTAAGACAATGGAATATTAAAGTGAAAGTCGCTCAGTGATGTTGACTCTTTGCGATACTATGGCCTATAGTCCATGGAATTCTCCAGGCCAGAACACTGGAGTGAGTAGCCTTTCCCTTCTCCAAGGGATCTTTCCAACCCAGGGATAGAACCCAGGTCTCCCACATTGCAGGCTGATTCTTTACCAGCTGATCCACAAGGGAAGCCCGATATTAAAAGTCACCACTAAAAAGAAATGAGCTATCCAGGCATGAACAGACAGGAAGGAGCCTTAAATTCATCTCACTAACTGAAAGAAGCTAATACGAAAAGGCTATATACGGTATGATTCCAACCATATGATACTCTGGAAAAGGCAAAACTACTAAAGAGTGAAAACATCAGTGGTTCCCTGGTCTTCAGGTGGAGCAGAGGAGACATGAACAGACAGAGCACAGGGTATTTTGAAGGCAATGAAAACTATAATGGCAGATACATGTCATTCCACAGAAGGTGTGACACAAAGAATGAACCCCGAAGCAAACTACAGACTTTGAGTAATCATGTATAATAATATTAGCTTATACAATATAACATGTACCACATTAATACAAGATGTAGATAACAGGGGTACTGTGTTTGGAGAGAAAGGGGTATATGGGAACTCTCTGTACTTTTCATTCAAGTTTTCTATAAACTTTGACTGCTCCAAAAAATAAAATCTAATAATTAAAGAAAAGCAGGGAAATGGTAACAAAATTCAGGTAGGTAGCTACCAATCTGGAGGTGACATGAGAAAGAACACACAGGATGATACTGGTTCATTGGTAACATTCTAGTTCTTAAGTTGGATAGTGAGTGAGTGAGTGGGATCAAAGAGACTCATTTTATCATTAGGTCTCACAACTTATATACGAATAAATATGCTTTTCAACTACTAAAGTCAAATAAAGAAAAATATTTTACACTGAATATATCTATATATGTCCTTTTTTCAATTATGTTGTAACCAGAGAGTAGATGGTTTATACAATAAGGCATATATAACCACTTGTTAAACTTCCCATGAATACGTACTATAGGTAGGAAATGCGGTATAGCAGAAAGAATCCTGGGTTTAGCTGTAAAACTCCTCTGTTGTAATTTTGATTCTCTTTAACAGTCATTCCTACATATGCCTAAGGGATCAGTTCCAGAAACTGTTACTGAAACCAAAATCTATGGATGCTCAGGTCCCTTACAGAAAATGACAAAGTATTTGCATACATCTATGCCCACTCCAGTACTCTTGCCTGGAAAATGCCATGGATGGAGGAGCCTGGTAGGCTGCAGTCCATGGGGTTGCGAAGAGTCGGGCACGACTGAGCGACTTCACTTTCCCTTTTCACTTTCATGTGTTGGAGGAGGAAGTGGCAACCCATTCCAGTGTTCTTGCCTGGAGAATCCCAGGGACGGAGGAGCCTAGTGGGCTGCCGTCTATGGGGTCACAGAGTCGGACACGACTGAAGTGACTTAGCAGACTTAAGCAGATGCACACCTCTTTCATCTAATTTAAATCAACTATATATATTACCTGTGCTGTGCTATGCTACGTCGCTTCAGTCATTTCCGACTTGTTGTGACCCCATGGACTGTAGCCCACCAGACTCTTCTGTCCATGGGTCCTCCAGGCAAGAAAACTGCAGTGGATTGCCATTTCCTTCTCCAGTATATTACTTAGAATACCTAATACAATGTAAATGATATGTAAATAGTTGTAAATACAATATAAATGCTATGGAAATAGTTGCCAGCATGTGGCAAATTCGAGTTTTGCTTTTTGGAACTTTATGGAATTTTTTCCTAAATACTGCTGATTTGTGGTTGGCTCAATCTGCAAATGCAGAACCGTAGAATGCAGAAGTGGCAGGTAAGGAAGGCTGATTATATTAGTTGGGTGAACTTGAGCAATCAAATTTAATCTATTTCTGGTTTTTCAAATGAAAATTATAATCATACCTTAGGCACTTTATGAGGAATAAATAACAGTATGTATAAGATATACATAAAGTAGAAACTGATACAATAAATGTACACAATAAATGTCAACCCCCTTCTCCTGGTTATATTCTGCCGATTTTGAGAACAAGCACAGCAAAGAATTTGAGAGCACAGCCTAGAGCCAGAACAGAATGGATGGATTCAAACCACAGCCTCGACTTCTGGTTGCAATATGACTACTGTATGTCTCTGTTTGGTAAAATGAAGGTGAAAGCAGCAATATTCTACAGTTTGAGGATTAAATTTTAAAAACTCATGGTAAGTTTATAGTGTTAGTATAAATAATTTTTTAAAATCAGTATTATAATCACTCTTCAGCTGAGGTCACTGGATAGAGCTTTACATTTAAATTGTTTTTCTTAAAATTCTAGCTGTGAGTTAATTTCTACACAGATGTAAATAATTCATCATGTGTTTTAAGCATAAAATCCTAAAATATAAAAAAGAAATTCATCTTGTCATATATGAGGGCCTAGGAAACAACAAAAAAAGGGAAATATGACAAAATCTAGTGAAGAATTGATAGAGAAAAGTGATGTTTAATATTTTAAATATTAAACAAACAAAAAATATTTAATATTTTGTGACTTTAATGTGATTAAGCTTACACTCATAAAATGAGCTTATAAATCTTCATGTCAATTACAGTTTATTGACAGACACAAAAAGGGCAGAGTATATGGGTATATTAAATATATAAACAGCTTTAAGTAAATTATTAAATTTACATTATACATCAGAATAAACTCTGCAACAGCCTTTAAAAATAAGATAGCAAGATGGCTGAGTAGAAAGATGCTGAGCACACAAGCACAGCAAAATCAGAATTATTCACAGAACAACTATCAGCGAAACAGACTGGAACCTACCAGAAAAGATCTTTAACAACTGAAGATATAATGAAGATGGGCAGGAGGGGTGGAGTCATGGTACAGTCCAGACCATACCTTTGGTAGGTGAACCAGAAACAGAAGGCTAACTATAATTGCAGAAGTGAAGTGAAATTGCTCAGTCGTGTCCGACTCTTTGCGACCCCATGGACAGTAGCCTGCACCAGGCTCCTCCATCCACGGGATTCTCTAGGCAAGAGTACTGGAGTGGGTCGCCATAATATAACTGCAGAAGTTCTCTCCAAAGGAGTCTGAGTCCCACACCAGGTTCCCAAATATGGGTGTCCTCTGCTAGAAAAACCAAGCCCCTAGAATGTTTAACTTTGAAGACCAGTGGGGTTTCCTTTCAGGAGACCCAGAGAGTTGTAGGAAAAAGACGACTTCAGTCTTAAAAGAGCACACATACTCTGAAAGACTTGGGACAGAAGCAGTAATTTAAAAGGAGCCAGAGTTAGATCTGCTTGCAGATTTTGGAGTTCTGGAGAGGCAGGGAGCAAAAGAAGTTCACCCTGGGGACAGAGACACTGGCAAATGCCATCTTTGGAACTAACAGGACTAATAGGTAGAATATGCTCTAAAATATACAGAATCAAATTAAATCTCTGTCCAGTTAGCTTGAGAACCATAATGAGGAAGCATGCTTGACTTTATCAATCACTGTGTACAACAGTGATTCAAAAATTTTTATAGATTATAATCCGTTTATAATTATTATAAAATATCAGCTGTATTTCCTGTTCTCTATATCTGTAAAATGGTTTCTTTTTTGTCATATTAACTACTTTGTTTTACATTTTAGATTCCATATCCAAGTGATAACATACAGTATTTATTTTTCTCTAACTTTCACTTAAGCATAATGCCCTCTAGGTTCATCCATGTTGTTGCAAATGGCAAATTTTCTGAACGCTTTCTCCTACCCTACAGCTTCTGGGATTTCTACTCCAAAGCAAGGAAAAGAGTTAGAAAATGGGGACCTGAGCTTGTCTACACACCAAAACACATTATACTATATTGTACCATCTTGTAAAACTCTCAAAGACATCTTGGTGAGGAAATGAATATGCTAGGGTTGAGCTGTCTCTGTTCTCCAGGACAGCTTAGTTCAGTAATAAGTCCATATGAATATTCTCACCTTTAAAATGCCAAGTGATACTACTGACTTTGCAATTTATTGTGAAGGTTAAATGAAGTATTATATATAAACTCTAATTATGTGCAGAGCTAAGGACCAATGAGAAGCATGCTCTCATATCTGACAAAATCACATAACACCTTACTATAAGGTTGAAAATTAATCTGTGACTGTAATAAATGTGTGATGTACACTATAATGACCTATAAAGTTCAAAATATCCACATTTTGCCTGTATTTGTAATGACCTATATTATAGTATTACCAAACTAATGATAAATGTTAATTCAAACTGCAAATTAAAAATATATGAATAGCATCACTGTTCTTAGTTTAAAAAAAAAGCTGTGTTAACTGGCTAATCTAATCTGATTAGAATTTTAACAAATCCAGTCATTTCAGATGACTAAACCCTCTGTGGTGATGTTTCATAAACAAAAACCTGAAATCGTCAACTTAAAAATAAAAAGATTTAACAAAGTACTCTCAGCCAAATTACAGCACTACTAATAGAAATCATTTTGATATTTTTACACAATTGAGAGTGGCAAGCTGCTGGGGGCAACTTTCTAAGTCACTCTGGGGTCTAAGTATATATCCAGTCTCATTTAAATCACCTACAACTATAGTACAAATAAAATGAACATTCATAAGGCAAGATATAATCCTAAACTACCAAAGAAAGAACAATGGGCAATACATTTTCTAACAAACAATGCATAAATACTTACACCAAAAAATACCTAGGAGTCTTATAATAGTAAGGTTGACTAAGATTTTTCTTTGTTAGAATATTATTTAAGGTTTTGTATTAGGCAGTAATGCTTGAAACTTTTTGGACAGCTTAAAAAAGGTATTTTCTCATATGGTTAAAACAATAGTCTTCATACACTAAATTATAAATGGTATTTGGTTTGGGATCCAATCAAAAAAAAGGTTCTACTTATTTTTAAGCAAAACAAAAATTTACTCATTTTTAAGGAAAACAAAATTCTGAGTATTTTCCTACAAAGCTTAACTTGAAAATTAAGGCAGTAATAAAAATTTGATAACTTCCTGCTGATGCAACACAGGAAAACCCAAGCACTTTGACAAACCAAAATCATAGTCCCTTATTTATTTCCTTTTGAAGATATTTAGGATTAGCAGAAATAACTTGAAGGTACTTTTTTACAATCATACAATATTGAATTCTGTAAGTATTCTTTATGTTTAAATTCCAAAATTGCATAATTCTGCAGAATGTCACCATAAAAAGACTAGTAAATATAGAAATTGAAATCATTGACTAAGATTTACCAGAGTGTATTTTTGATTAATTGGTTGATGCCTTCTCCCCTTTTTCCCATACCAGAGACGAGACATTTCCTTTCCAGGACAAATTAAGTTACATCATCTCCTAAGAACTGTTTTAAAAAGCATTCTTCCTCTGTCAAAGATCCATTTCCAGCACAAGAGCCCTACTACAGTGACAAAACAGTTTGCTGGAGACAACGATTTGATTGACAAGACAGAGAGCTAATCACTAAGTAGTATCCATTGCAAAGATAGTCCTGAGTGGAGATTGTTAAGCTGGGGAGGGAAGAGAGGATTTCCCATGTTTAAGTTTGGTTGCACTGTACCCAAATGTGCAAAGAAAGGACTCAAAGGTTTAAAGATACAGAGCATGTATTTCCAAACACCAGTACATTAAGAAATACACTAAAAATACCTCAGTCATAAAAAAAAAAAGTAATCAGTACAGTTTCCAGAGTCCCTTCCAAAGTACACAAATGATTTCAATTAACATTTTATTGTCTGTTTCTACAGTCATAAAATCGTTCCTTATTTATGTCTAAGAATCGTATAACATTTCATCTTATGTGTATTTTTAAGCATTAAAACATCCTTTGAGGACCCTTCAAACTTTCAGAGTGACTATCAAAATGAAGTCAATCTACTACAAATAAATCCTATACAAACATTCAATGTGACCTGAAAATTCCTCTGAGTATTACACAGCCCATTTTTAAACTGCATTTCCTAATAGTTTCTTGAAAAACTAATTATTACCTATTACGCCTAGGTATATACTTCACTAACAAGGGGTATCCTGAATGTAACTCAGTTTTTAAGATTAAATATTATTATGACTATAAACAAAAAATATCTAGATTACCTGACTTTTAACTAGAGGTAAATAATACACTGAATGTATTATAATGATACACTGAATATTTCTTCCATTTTAAATTAAACCTGCTCTTCCCCCTTTATCTTGCTGTGTGTACACACAAAGCTGTGCACACAAGGCCGCCCTTCACACATACACAACCACTTTTCTAGTATATGCACTGTACCATACCCACACCCCCACATCTCCTTTCTCCACATTCCAGGATGTGCACGCATAGGACACAGTACACCTCTGATGAACATTCACCCTGCCACTCACACCAGCCACCCCTATATCTCCCCAACCAACTCTACATCACACTTACCCTAAGATCTCTCTCCCACAATCCCTCATAGACACACTATAACCATCTCTACACCAGCTGTACAATACAAAGTCCTCTTACAAATACAGTGAACTGTGGTCACCAACCCCCATCCCTGCATTGCCTCACACAAAAAACAAACATTAAATAATTTGGTGGTAGTGGGATGCTATTTTGAAAACCTATCATTACTTCCAGTCAGAACTTCTATAACTAAAAATATGCATACTAAAACGTGGTTTAAGTGAGATTTTAAAATATATACACACACACACACACCATGCATCAGTTCAGTCGCTCAGTCATGTCTGACTCTTTGCAACCCCATGGACCGCAGCACGCCAGGCCTCGCTGTCCATCACCAACTCTCAGAGTTTACTTGAACTCACGTCCATTGAGTCAGTGATGCCATCCAACCATCTCAACCTCTGTCATCCCCTTCTCCTCCTGCCCTCAATCTTTCCCAGCATCAGGGTCTTTTCAAATGAGCCAGTTCTTTGCATCAGGTGGCCAAAGTACTGGAGTTTCAGCTTCAACATCAATCCTTCCAATGAACACCCAGGACTGATCTCCTTTAGGATGGACTGGTTGGATCTCCTTGCAGTCCAAGGGACTCTCAAGAGTCTTTTCCAACACCACTGCTCAAAAGCATCAATTCTTCGGCGCTCAGCTTTCTTTATAGTCCAATACATCCATACATGACTACTGGAAAAACCATAGCTTTAACTAGACGGACCTTTGTTGGCAAAGTAACGTCTCTGCTTTTTAATATGCTGTCTAGTTGGTTAAATACACATATATATAAAACATATATATACACACACCATGCATAGGATAGCCTATTTTGTCTTAGTATACATCCTCACACCTTCTTCCTAATACAGCTTTGATTTTGTTAAGGTATCTTTCAGCCATGTGTTTCTGAGAAAACTGGCTTCATGTCGAGACAGGATGGGCTCTTAAAAATCTAAACCAGTGGCTCCAAAATTTTAACTATGTCAGAATCACTTGGAACATTTGTTCAAACAGAACACTGGGCTCCAAAATCAGTTTCTGATAAGTAGACTGCAGTGGAGCCTGAGAATGGACTTTTAAATTTTTTGATGTGCCACAGCTTGTGGGATTTTAGCTCCCCTACCAAGGACTGAACCTGCATCCTCAGCAGGGAGAGCACAGAATCCCAACCACTGGACCACCAGTGAATTTCCTTAACTTTTTAAACAATTCCTAGATACTACTGCTGCTGCTGGTCTGGGGACTATACTTTGAAAAACAATTAAACCACAATGAACTATCATGTCACACCAGTTAGAATGGCTATTATCAAAAAAACAAGATATAAAAAACATGGAGAAAATATGGAGAAAAGGGAGACCCTTGTGCACTACTGGTGGGATTGGATTGTATCGATAAACTGGTGTAGCTACTATGAAAAACAGTATATGGAGGTTCTTAAAAAAATTAAAAATAGAACTATTATATGATCCAGTAATTCCACTCCTGGTTATTTATCTGAAGAATGAAAACTAATTTTTTAAAAAGCTGTATGTACCACCATAATCACTGCAGCATTATTTATAATAACTAAGATAAGGAAAAAGATATGGGAAAGATTAAAGGCAAGAGGAGAAGCGGGTGGCAGAGGATGAGATGGCATCCATGACTCAATGGACACGAGTTTGAGCAAACTCCAGGAGATTGTGGAGGACAGAGCCACCTGGCATGCTGCAGGTCATGGGGTCCTGAAGAGTCAACTTAGTGACTGAACAACAAAGATATGGAAACAACCTAAGTGTCCATCAGTGAATGGATAAAGAAAATGTGGTACACATATGCAGTGGAATACTACTTAGCCAAAATAAAGATTGAAATCTCGTCATTTGAGACAGTATTGGCTGGACCCTGAGTTCATTAGCTAAGTGAAACCTTCAGATAAATACCATATGACTTCATGTATATGTGGAATTTAAAACAACAAAGAATGAAATTCATAGATACAAGAGAACAGACTGGTGGTTGCCACTGGGGGGATGCTGGGGTGGGCAAAATCAATGAAGGGGGCCAAATTATAAAATATAAATAGGTCATAAGAACTGTATAGTCAACATGGAGACTATGGTTAATACTGCAACACATATTTGAAAGTTGCTGAGAGTAGATGACACCAGCCTTATGGCAGAAAGTGAAGAAGAACTAAAGAGCCTCTTGATGAAAGTGAAAGAGGAGAGTGAAAAAGTTGGCTTAAAGCTCAACATTCAGAAAACAAAGATCATGGCATCCGGTCCCATCACTTCATGGGAAATAGATGGGGAAACAGTGGCTGACTTTATTCTCCTGGGCTCCAAAATCACTGCAGATGGTGATTGAAGCCATGAAATTAAAAGATGCTTACTCCTTGGAAGGAAAGTTATGAGCATATTCAAAAGCAGAGACGTTACTTTGTCAACAAAAGTCCGTCTAGTCAAGGCTATGGTTTTTCCAGTAGTCATGTATGGATGTGAGAGTTGGACTATAAAGAAGGCTGAGTGCCGAAGAATTGATGCTTTTGACCTGTGGTGTTGGAGAAGACTCTTGAGAGTCCCTTGGACTGCAAGGAGATCCAACCAGTCCATCCTAAAGATCAGTCCTGGGTGTTCACTGGAAGGACTGATGTTGAAGTTAAAACTCCAATACTTTGGCCACCTGATGCAAAGAACTGACTCATCTGAAAAGACCTTGATGCTGGGAAAGATTGAGGGCAGGAGGAGAAGGGGATGACAGAGGTTGAGGTGGTTGGATGGCATCACCGACTTGATGGACATAGGTTTGGGTAGACTCTGGGAGTTGGTGATAGACAGGGAGGCCTGGCGTGCTGTGGTTCTTGGGGTTGCAAAGAGTTGGGCATGACTGAGCAACTGAACTGAACTGAAGAGAGTAGATTTTAAAAATATTTTATCACAAAATTTTAAGTATGTATTGTGTTAACTAGATTTACTGTGGGGATCATTTCATAATATGTGCAAATGTGAAGTCATAATGTGATACACCTGAAATTAATAAGTTATATGTCATTTACACCTCAATTAAAAATGAAAAATCAACTGGTCTAAGCTATTTTAAGTGTGATTTTTTTTGTTTCTTGAAGCCAAATGCTTCCTAATTAATGAATGTAATACCTACCTAGCATACATAAAATGAGCTCAGTAAATCTCCTTTCTATCCCTTCTTTTTTCATAATACTCAGAAAACGTAACGCCAGGTCATTTAAATTTGGCTAGATACCCCAGAGCTTGAAGGAGGTATCAATCTAGCATTACAAAAGTAAAATGACAGACTATAAAAATGAAGCACTTTTTAAAAACATATTTTAATTTTTAAAATCATAGAACAGTCATTTATTATTCATCCCTTCTCACAATATAAATTAAGTAACATTTTGGATTTTAATGGAAATTTTATAGCCTACAGCTTTTGGCTACCAACTGAGGACAAATATTAATAAAGAAAGCAAAGCATTGTTCAAAACTTTACAGATGGTTAACATTCACAGCTAATATTAGTAATAGTCAAAACAGACCATAATTACTCTCGCATGCTAAATGTTAATATGAAAACATTTAATAGCCTAGAACCAGAGACCTACTCTACAGCACAGTACCAAACATATACTTCAAAATTTGCTAAGAAGGTTAATTTTAAGTTGTGTTCTTATTACAAAATAATAAGAGATGAGAAACTTCTGGAGATGGCCAGTGTTTATGGCAAAGGTTGTGGTGATGCCTACATGGGTATATTTGTTGTTGTTCAGTTGCTCAGTCATGCCCGACTCTTTGCAACCCCATAAACTGCAGCATGCAAGGCTTCCCTGTCCTTCACCATCTTCTGGAGTTTGCCCAGACTCATGTCCACTGAATGGGGGATGCCATCCAACCACCTAGTGCTCTGTCACTTCCTTCTCTTGCCCTCCATCTTTCCCAGCATCAGGGTCTTTTCCAATGAGTCTGTTCTTTGCATCAGGTGGCCAAAGTACTGGAGTTTCAGCTTCAGCATCAGTCCTTCCAATGAATATTCAGGATTGACTTCCTGTAGGATTGACTGGTTTGATCTCCTTGTAGTCCAAGGGACTCTCAAGAGTCTTCTTCAGCACCACAGTTCAAAAGCATCAATTCTTCTATGCTCAGCCTTCTTTACAGTCTAACTCTCACATCCATACATGAGTATTGGAAAAACTATAGGGCTATGACTAGACAGAACTTTGTTGGCAAAGTGATGTCTCTGCTTTTTAATATGCTGTCTCAAAGTGAAAGTGAAGTCACTCAGTCGTGTCCAACTCTTTGTGACTCCATGGACTGTAGCCTACTAGGCTCCTCCGTCCATGGGATTCTCCAGGCAAGAATACTGGAGTGGGTTGCCATTTCCTTCTCCAGGAGATCGTCCCAACCCAGAGACTGAACCCGGGTCTCCCACATTGTAGACAGATGCTTTACCCTCTGAGCCACCAGGGAAGTCACTCTAGGTTTATTGTAACTTTTTTTCCAAGGAGCAAGTGTCTTTTAATTTTGTGGCTGCAATCACTGTCCACAGTGATTTTGGAGTTTAAGAAAATAAAATCTGTTACTGTTTTCGCTTTTTCCCCATCTATTTGCAGTAAGTGATAGGACTGGATACCATGATCTTAGTTTTTTGAATGTTGAGTTTTAAGTCAGCTTTTCACTCTCCTCTTTCACCTTCATCAACAGGCTCTTTAGTTCCTCATCGCTTTCTGCCATTAAGGGTGATGTCATCTGCCTATCTGAGGTTATTGATATTTCTCCTAGCAATCTTGATTCCAGCTTATGCTTCATCCAGTCCGGCATTTCACATGCTGAACTCTGCATATAAGTTACAGAAGCAGGGTGGCTATATATATATATATAGCCCTGACATACTCCTTTCCCAATTTTGAACTAATTAGTTGTTCCATGTCCGGTTCTAAATGCTGCTTAGGGCTTTCCTCATAGCTCAGTTTGTAAAGAATCTGTCTGCATTGCAGGAGACCCCAGTTCAATTCCTGGGTCAGGAAAATCCACTGGAGAAGGGATAGGCTACCCACTCCAGTATTCTTGGGCTTCCCTTGTGGTGCAGCTGGTAAAGAATTCACCTGCAATGTGGGAGATCTGGGTTCAATCCCTGGGTTGGGACAATCCCCTGGAGAAGGGAAAGGCTACCCACTCAAGTATTCTGGCCTAGAGAATTCCATGGACTGTGCAGTCCAAGGGGTCCCAAAGAGTCGGCCATAACCGAGCCACTTTCACTCTGACTTTTCTTGATCTGCGTACAGGTTTCTCAGGAGGCAGGTAAGGTGGCCTGGTATTCCTATCTCTTTAAAAATTTTCCAGTTTGTTGTGATCCACAAGTCAAAGGCTTTGGTGTAGTCAATGAAGCAGAAGTAGATGCTTTTCTTATGATCCAACAGATGCTGGCAATTTGCTCTGGTTCGTTTGCCTTTTCTAAGTCCAGCTTGTACTACTGGAAGTTCTCAGTTTATGTACTGTTGAAGTCTAGCTTGAAAGATTTTGAGCATAATTTTGCTGGCATGTTAAAAGAGTCCAACTGTACAGTAATTTGAATATTCTTTGGTGATACCTTTCTTTGGGATTGGAATGAACGGACCTTTTCAGTCTGTGGCCACTGCTGAGTTTTCCAAATCTGCTGGCATAATGAGTACAGAACTTTAACAGCTTCATCTTTTAAGACTTGAAATAGTTCAGCTGGAATTCTATCACCTCCACTAGCTTTGTTCATAGTAATGCTTCATAACACCCACTTGACTTCATACTCTAGAAGTCTAGCTCTAGGTGAGTGACCACACCATCATGGTTATCAAGGTCATAAAGACCTTTTTGTATAGTTCTTCGGTGTGTTCTTGCCATCTCTTTATCATCTTTTCTGTTTCTGTTAGATTCTTGCTGTTTCTGTCCTTTATTATGCCCATCTTTGCATGAAATGTTCCCTTGGTATTTCCAATTTTCTTGGAGAGATCCTCTGTTCTTTTCCTTTCTATTGTTTTCCTCTATTTCTTTGCATTGTTCACTTAAGGCTGTCTTCTCTCTCCCTGGTTTTCTCTGGAACTCTGTATTTAGATATCTTCCCCTTTATCCTTTTCCTTTCACTTCTCTTCTTTTCTCAGCTATTTATAATGTCTCCTCAGAAAATCACTATTCCTTCTTGCATTCCTTTTCCTCGGGGATGGTTTTGGTCACCCTCTCCTGTACAATGTTATGAACCTCTGTTGATAGTTCTTCAGGCACTCTGTCTGGCAGATCTAATCCTTTGAATCTATTTGTCACCCTCACTGTATAATCGTTACGTGATCTGCTTTAGGTCATACCTGAAAGGTCTAGTGGTTTTCCCTACTTTCTTCAATTTAAGCCCGAATTTTGCATGGATGTATATTTGTCTCCAAACTCAAGTTGTATATATTAAACATGAATGGTTTTTTATATATCAATCATACCTCAATAAAGAGGTCTAAAAATAATCAATATGGAAATATTACACAAGACAATTTGTGTTAATTCATGTTTTTAATGTTTTTGATTTACAAAAGTTTCAGATTTACTGAATTTCTTTTGGTGTTATGATCTGTAATACTATGTGATTCAATTTGTTTACAAAAGTATATTCATTTTTAATTGCTTTTATGTGAGAAATGTGACCTCTATTTAGTGACTCAGAGACTACTTTTATTTTGAACAAAATCAATTCTGTATGGATTTTGCTGACTAGGCTGAGAAGAAATCAGGATTTCTGCTTTGTTTTACATATTGACTCAGTTTTAATTTTGGCACTACTTGCTACTTTAATTAAAAACACACACACAGACACACACACAAACCATGTCTTTAAGAAAATGAACACCAGAATATTCATTGTCTGGTAGTTTAAGAAGTAAAACACTAACTATTCCTGAAACTGTTGGTTCTTAAAAGTTGCAGCAATACGAAACTGTTAAGACTTCTCTGAGAAACATAATAATACACCATGGCAATAACTTAATGACAAATAAGAAAACAGAACTGATTCCACATGGTAATTATCACATCCAGGTGGAAAACCAAATCACTGAAGATATGATAAATTTTACAGTCTAAATTGCTAAGGTTAGGTTAAATATTTTAAAGTATTTATAAAATTAAACAATAAAATTAATGTCAAAATGGGAAAATCCTATAAATGATTTACAAAATTACATCAGAAAGCAAATTCTAAAATATTTGGCATAATTACAAAACCTTTGTACGGGTTTATTTAATAAGTACCCAATAAATTTACATCTATGCATATGTGCTAAGTTGCATCAGTTGTGTTTGACTCTGCGACCCTATGTACCATGGCCCACCAGGCTCCTCTGTCCATGGGATTCTCCAGGCAAGAATACTGGAGTGGGTTGCCACACCCTCCTCCAGGGGACCTTCCCAACCCAGGGATTGAACCCACATCTCTTGTGTCTCCTGCACTGGCAAGAAGGTTCTTTACCATGAGTGCCACCTTTATATTTTCACTTAAAATGAAAGCTTGGATCATTCTGAGAAAATGTGAGTAATGTCAAGCACATAAAAATGGAGAAGTCATATCAGAAACCAAAAACTCAGTGTAAGCTATTTTTGTCAATACTTAGGCAAGTGTGAGAAGTGAAGAGGAAATAGAACAACTTTCTTCACTACTGTAGCATCACTTTTATTTCATGATCAGGAATTTTAAAAGGCTTTTTATGTATATCAGATGAATTAAGATAATGCAAAATTCACATGAATCTTAAAAATAAAACAGGCTTTGGGACTTCTGTGGTGGCCCAGCGGCTAAAACTCTCCGCTCCCAATGCAGGGGGCCCAGGTTCCATCCCTGGTCAGAGAACTATATGCCACATGCTGGGATGCTGACTCAAATTGTAAAAATACACACATATTACGTGTATTTTAAACATTTTTATCACCTGTGAAGAAATGTGAAGAACTGTAGAAAAGGATTATAAATGAAATAAGTTGATAAAGCTGAGTGGTACATGCAAATTCACTATACTGTTAATCTCTGTATTTATGTATTAATCAAATAAAAGCACAATCATCAGCAAATAGTAGGAGGTCAACAGGTATCTTTCCCCACCTTCACCTCAGGATCTTCCTTACACTATTGAAATGCCATTAGTGTGTTTTCAATGAAAATTCGTAAAAACAATCCCCATGATAAAGGAATATTTCTCACAAAATTGCAAAAGCCCACATAATACATTTTCCTCAGTACACATGCTTTACTGATTTCTGGAACTGAGTACCGGAGAAAAACAGAGAAGACTACCAATTGTAGAAATTGTTCTGCTTCAGCTGCAAGGTAGGGTTACTGAACTACCAACAGCAGAAGAATTTATTCTTAAGATACTCAAGACAGTATGGTTAAAAAAGAAACAATGGTGAGGTAAGCTGATGTTTTATGGTAACTATATTTATAGTAATGACTAAATTTGAATAAAGTGTACATATTAAATAACATCAATCCAACACACATCTTGAGTTACACATGTAGTATTTCTCAGATTTTTTTCTCCAAGTATTCAGAAATCTTAGTTCTGAAGTATCATGAAGGGTTCTTACTGCTAACAATCTTAAAATGCAGCTATCTTTTCTCTTTGCTAACAAAGGTACGTTTCTGCGGCCCTCACCTCTTTCTGGAATTCACTGTACAAAGTTCAAATATTGCTCTCTTTTCTTCCTTCCTTTTTTCATCATATCTAATTCTCAAATTCCAGCCCTTTCTATCTTCAGTAGGACTGACCTTTAATTTGCACATTTGGGAACTTAAATTGTTTCAGATTTACAAAATTTTTCTTGTTACAAAGATGCACCTTTTATTAATTTGGAGTGCTACAGTTAATGTCCTTTTAGGGTAGTGATGAAGACAGTGTCAGATCAAACAAGAGTTATTAAAGTCAAACAGAAGTACCAGTGAAAATAATCTTGGTAGAGGATTTTTTTAAAAGATAATAATAATAATATTTAAATATTAATATCCGATAAGTATAACATTATCATATTACACAGAAAAATTTTGTTGTTACTAATGTGCACAGGAAGGAAGAACAAAGATAAACGTATTAAACTTACAAAGGTATATTTCTTTAAACTCACTAAAAGAAAGAATTTTCTAACAGAACTGTCCTAAACTGAAAAGCACTGCCCCTTGAGGTAGTAAGTTCCCTATCACTAAATATGCTAAAATAGAATCAAGAATGATGTAAAATGAGAGAGGCTGAACTGTCAGTTAATTTCAACTCTTTAAGAGTCTATGGCTTTATGATAAAATATTTACTACAAGTGACATAAGAACTTATTTTAGACCAATTGTTAACAAGTACAAGTTATATTTATTATTTATTTTATGTCCAAATTTATTCACTAATGCTGTAAGTATTTACGAAGCACTGTTCATAGCTCAGCAGATAGAGCAGTGTATGAAACCCATAAAACCCTGCCCTCATGGTACTTACATAGGTAGGGGAAGGGAAGGGGAAATAGGAAGGGAGAACAGAAAAGAAGCTGAGAAGGTAAGTTTATCACAGGCAAATGTTCCCCAATGTACAAATTTCATATCAGCATGAAATAAACTCATAACAAATTCGTCTTAAATTGTAAGTCACCTATTCTCTACACCTAGGTAGAGATTTTGAATTTTTCTCATTTTATGTATGTTCTCTAGTCAAATTTCCTTTTTAAAATTGATCTTTATTTAGAGGGTAATTGCTTTACAATGTTGTGTTAGTTTCTGTCATACAAAACTGGGGATCAGCCGTAAGTATACATATATCCCCTCTCTCCTAAACTTCCCTCCCACCCCTGTAATTTGTCAGAGACGACTGGGTTGAACTCCCTGTGTTATACAGCAACTTCCCACTAGCTACCTAATTTGCACATGACAGTGTATATATGTAATGTTACTCTCTCCGTTTGTCCCACCCTTTCCTTCCCCTGCTGTGTCCACAAGTCGGTTCTCCACGCCTGCATCTCTACTCCTGCCCTGCAAATAGGCAAGTAGGTTCATCAGTTCCATTTTTCTAGAATCTATATTTATGCATTAATATATAACATTTTATTTTTCTCTGACTTACTTCACTCTGTATAACAGGCTCGAGGTTCATCCACCTCAAATTTCCTTTTAAAAAACATCCTTTAAACATGTAAAATACTTTTTATGTTCTCTTACATTTGCTCAAACCCATAGAATGTACAGCACCAAGAGTGAACTCTAAGGTAAAGAACAGACTTTTGGTGGTGGTGGGGGGGGAACCTAGCTTTTTATGTACTTAGTAGCTATCAGGCACTAGACCAATACTATACCAGAGAAATACAATGCAAGACATATGCAACTATAAATTACCTAGGGGCCACATTAAAAAAAAAAGTTAAATCAATTTTAATATATTTTCTTAATCCAATATAACCAAAACATCATTTCAACATAATCGATGGAAGAATTAATGATATCTTACATTTTTTTTCTTTCAGTTCTGAATCTTAAAAAACCAGCATATTTTTTATATTTACAGATTATCTCTATTTGGACTAGCCATATTTCCTTGCTCAACAGCGGTGTACAAGCAGTGAGGGGCTATTGTATTTACAGGAATTAGCATAGTTAACTACATCTCAATGGAGATACCAGATTTTCACAGGAAATACCTAATCTTATTTATGAGATCACATTGATATTTTATGAAATTTACAGCTTAAAAGAATTCATATATCTAAGTTGTTCAAAACATATCTAAAAGTCATCCAATAATGAATCAAGTATTGGTTTTTATGTTTAATCAAAATTGAACAATTAAAAATTCAGTTCCTTAGTGGCATTAGCCATATTTCAAGTATTCAATAGCCACATGTCACCTAGTGGCTACTCTATTAGTGCAGCAAAATGTTTCTAGATAACACAGCAGAACGTTTCTAAAATTTAATTTTTTATCAATTTTTAATCATCTTTTTATTTGAATCAATTCTAGTTGAAAACAGGTGAGAAAACTTTTTCCTTTGAAATTATAATCTGCAGAATTGTCCATAAGAATTAAGATGGTCCCCTTTAAATAAAAAGTTAATACTCAAAAAATTAGTACTAAAGTCTATTATTTTCAAAATTAAGTGTTTCAATCTCAAAAGAGAGAAAACTGTCAATTCTCTGACTTGACTGAAAATACTGCCATCTACCTTGCCACCCAAGTTAGTACTTCACCATCATCTGTCACTATATCCTGTTTTATTAGCTGCTGCTACTGCTGCTAAGTCGCTTCAGTTGTGTCCGACTCTGTGCAACCCCATAGACGGCAGCCCACCGGGCTCCCCCGTCCCTGGGATTCTCCAGGCAAGAACACTGGAGTGGGTTGCCATTTCCTTCTCCAATGCATGAAAGTGAAAAGTCAAAGTCAAGTCGCTCAGTCGTGTCCGACTCTTTGTGACCCCGTGGACTGCAGCCTACCAGGCTCCTCCATCCATGGGATTTTCCAGGCAAGAGTACTGGAGTGGGGTGCCATTAGTTAGGTAATTAATACCTTTTGAAAAACTTTATTTTATCCCTTTCCATTCTACCTTTGTTTGTTACTGCTTTAGTATAGGTTTACATCCTTGATCACCTGGGCTATTTTAAGTCTTCTAAATCTAAATCGTAAATACACAGGGATTGTTTTGCATATGACAACACCCAAGTAAATCACCACCCAGAATGAAATACAGACCACCTCCAGTACTCTAGAAAGTTCCCTCCTGAGCCTAGACACCCCCTAAACTCCCAGAAACAGGTAGTCTGGTGGACTTCTGACTAGTTTTGCCCTTTTGAATTTTATGTAAATGGAATTATACAATATATAGTCTTTCATGTCTGGCTTGGCTTCTTTTATTCTGTGAGACTCATCCACATTGTTGTATCAATAGAACCTTTTTGTTGCTTCATTATTTGGAATTTTATAAATATTCCATTTTTTTTTAATTCAATAACCTGCAGACAGGCATTCAGGTTGTTTCCAGTTCATGGCTATTGTGAAAGCTGGTAGGAAGATTAATATTGGTTTAAATATTAAAAATAACTCAAAATAAATGCTCAATATATGTTAACTCTTTCCCTCCATTATATCATAGTCACAATAGAAACTGATTCTGAATATACTATACGGAACGGATTGAGGCACATACAAAATCAGGTGTGCATTTTAAACAAAAGACATGCCATGTATACCTTTAATCATTATACATGTTAAATACATATACACCACATTCATCACACAAACAATCACAAACAACACCAGATGGATAACAAAACTTGATTCAGTTTATTATCACATTTTAGCATCTGCTCTGTATTTTCTAATGCATGAAGAGGTGAATCCAGGGACCCATAACAAAAGAAAGACCAGATACGTCACTCTATCAATCCCACATGACAAAGCATGGAAAATCATAATACACAATTTTAAAAGACAGATCTAAGAGGGGTTAAAAAAAGCTGTTTAGTGTCAATTTGACCATTTATACAAGCTCAGTAAATTTGAGCAGAGCATAAAACTTTCATTAGTTTGTAAAATTAGCATCAGCTTATTTTCTTTGCATGTTGCTAAACTGATGTCAAGATAATGCTTGGATATGAGCTTAGAAGGAGTGCTAATTTGCATGAATGTGTTAAATAACTGCTAGGCCTCCTCCATGCAGGAGATAACATTAAAGTGAATTAGATCTGCAATAAATGTTTTATGAAAATTAGTATAACAGTAATTATTCCTAAAGTTTACTCAATAAAAAGCATTTTACTGATGACAGGTTGCTTCTCTAACATTTTAAAGCAAAAGGGAAATGACAAAAAGGAATAAACCAAAGTTACTAATCAGATTTATTCAATAAACACATATATACAAGGACAGTGAACCTTTATTACTCGTTTAAAGATCACTTGAACTTTGCCAACTCTATAAATTCATACAAAAAAAAAAGACAAATGAAAGCTTCACATTTTCCCCCTTACCTCCCATTCTCTAGCTGCAGCTTCATTAGTAGAATCCTCATTTGTTTCAGATTCTTCAATCTTTTTTACTACTATAAATCCAGGTTCTTTGGTATATTCACCAGTATCTTCTGCATATGTTTCTGGACTCCACTGAATGAAGAAGGCATACAAGTGGTCTGTCCTATTAGAATGAGTGATTATGAATTAATAGATCTGCTATTCTGAGTTGTTAGCAAGAATTTAAAAATTATTTTTGTTAAACAGCTTCACAAAACTTGAAGACTTAAAATATACAAAATATTACATACACTATTCTTTATTTAAAAATAAAACAAAGCCCACTACCAGGAAGACATTAACTTAAACTTTTGGGGCTGTGTTCTGTCCAGCTCCTAACTACATTAGGATTTTCTTCAGCCTGGTTTTGACTAGCTCAGATGCTCTTCATGGCAACATTTCTTTTCATGAAGGAAACTTGACAATGGGAAGGAAAACCGAACTCACCATTTTAACCTCAATCACACAATGATCTAATTATCTAAAATACAACTAACAACTTACTCTAATTACCTATTTTGAAACCTGACCACTATACAAGTTTTTCCCAGGTTAATAGAAATTTAATATATTTAACTTTTATGTCCCTTCTTTCAGTTTTGTTTACTAAAGCCTGTGAGTGAGTGAAGTCGCTCAGTCGTGTCCGACTCTTTGTGACCCTATGAACTGTAGCCCACCAGGCTCCTCCATCCATGGGATTTTCCAGGCAAGAACACTGAAGTGGGTTGCCATTTCTTTCTCCAGATCTTCCTGACCCAGGGATTGAACCCAGGTCTCCCGCATTGTAGGCAGACGCTTTACCGTCTGAGCCACCAGGGAAGTCCTACTAAAGCCTAAATCCCTGAAATAAAAATTATCTGAAGGGTAACATGCACATTTCAAACATCTATGCTTCGTTGGCTTTAATTGGTATGGATAACTGAAAAGTAATTATAAAACTCTCTACTTTACTCAGCCATTGAAAAGAATACATTTGAATCAGTTCTAATGAGGTGGATGAAACTGGAGCCTATTATACAGAGTGAAGGAAGCCAGAAAGAAAAACACTAATACAGTATACTAACGCATATATATGGAGTTTAGAAAGATGGTAATGATAATCCTGTATGCGAGACAGTAAAAGAGACACAGATGTACAGAACAGTCTTTTGGACTCTGTGGGAGAGGGCGAGGGTGGGATGATCTGGGAGAATGGCATTAAAACATGTATAATATCATATGCGAAACGAATCACCAGTTGAGGTTTGATGCAGGACACAGGATGGTTGGGACTGGTGCACTGGGATGACCCAGAGGGATGGTATGGAGATGGAACTGGGAGGGGGGTTCAGGATGGGGAACACGTGTATACCCGTGACAGATTCATGTTGATGTATGGCAAAACCAATACACTATTGTAAAGTAATTAGCCTCCAATTAAAATAAATAAATTTATATTAAAAAAAAATCTCTACTAACATATAGCAATCAATAATCACTGTCCTGGACATTGTTTTCAATAAATTTTTAATAGTGTTGTTTGTTATGTGGCAACTAATGCTTGAAAAAGGTGTTAAGTATCATCTTTCAGATAATTTGTCTCTATGAAGCAACTTTTTCATAAAATCCTGAATGAAATACAATAAAGTTTGAAATTCTAATAAAACTAATTTTCAATGAATATTAGTGAAGGTGCAAGGACAATATTAAAATGGAAAATTCCATTCAAAAATTAAAACAAAGCCAACACTAAGGAGAAAAATAAATCCTTATGTTGTTTTTAACTAAAGATATAATAGGGTTGAATATCTCATTGTAATCATCCTGGTATCACTGGCAGATCAGAGTATCTGGCTCTTTGCTTTTCATGTACTCATGAATTATGCAAATCACAGCATATTTTTAAATTATTTTAATCACATTTTGTTGAACGCACAGATTGTACTGTATATTTAGGTGAGCGGGGAGAGAAAAGAATTTTATTATTATATTCTTGAAAGGAAGTCTTCAGAGGAACATATAAAGCCTTTCCAAGAGGTACACAGACATTTAAGATAGATCTAAGGGAATCAATCTCCTTCTCTTCCGTTTCCATATGGTAATCTTCACTCATACTCATCTTCTTGAGAAGAGCGTGGTTAAGATATCTTACAGATTGTTTCTTTTCTGCTTTTACTAAAGTACCATCCTCACTCATCCAGAATTTTACAATGGTACATGTCTTTATAGTTAAAAAACTTCCAGTATAAAACCTTCCAGGTCGCCCAAAGTTGGTATTGAGACAGGGAAAGATTTTAAAAACTGGGTAGTAAGTCCTTTTGTGTATCAGGTGGTTTCTAATTCACTAATTTCCACAAAACTGAATGAAACTATTCAAATGATGGTTACTAAAAATAATTTTGATGAAAGATGGTTAATTTTAGAATATAAACAGAAATACATTTAAAGAACTGACTGACATTATAATAAAACTCAGTTTCATAGACATTTTTATGAACAAAGCTTTTTAGTACTTATAGAAAAAGAAAAAGGGAGGGGGCAGAACTGAGCCACTGAGTCTTATCATTTCAATGAACAATATTCATCAATGGATACATAAACTAATTGGGAGAAAGCCCTATTTTATTAAGACATTTCCTGTATTTTACATTTGATGTGTAATAGCTATGTATGATAAATTATAATTCATGTTGCTTTGATCCACTGTTCATTAGTAATAATTTTAATGATAAAACATTCTTCTGGGTTTAATTAATATTTGGAATAATGTAGGTGTTGAAAGACAATTTTCTCTTGGATTTCTGCATGTCTTATGGGCAGAGGCACTGTATACCTTTGTTCAACACTGCCTTTTCATGTATGTTTGCACAGAAAACAAAGCATAGCATGGTTTTAGAAGGCAGAAATATTCAGTATCTTGTGGTGGAAGTTTAGTCGCAACGTTGTGTCTGACTCTTCTGTGAACCTATGGACTGTAGCCCAGCAGGCTCCTCTGTCCATGGGATTTCCCAAGCAAGAATACTGAAGTGAGTTGCTGTTTCCTTCTCTAGGGGATCTTCCTGACCCAGAGATTGAATATGTGTCTCCTGCTTGGCAGATGGATTCTTTACCACTGAGCCACTTGGAAAGCCCAGTAGTATCTTACTCTGGATCAAAGGGAAACCATGCTTACTGTACATTATAGAAGTTTTAGGTTCCCTAAACTTATGGTTCCTCTCCTTTAACATAACCCATGGCACATGCAGCCGTCACTTGGCCTTCTTCACACGCAACTGTGGGAACTGAAGCTCAAAGAACTCATACAAGTGCTAGAGCTGTGACTGATGCTGTTGTGACTCTTTTCTGCCAGCACTCATTAAACTGAGGCAGGCCAACCTGTTAACAAGTAGGGTGAGCCTTAGACCCTTTACTCTTTTGAGAATAATCACAGAAAATTTTTAGTATGTGTAATGCCTGTCTGCAGGTTGTTGAATAGAAAAAATTTGGAATATTTATAAAATTCCAAATAATGAAGCAACAAAAAGGTTCTGTTGATACAATATGGATGAGTCTCACAGAATAAAAGAAGTCAAGCCAGACATGAAAGACTATATATTGTATAATTCCATTTACATAAAATTCAAAAGGGCAAAACTAGTCAAAAGTCCACCAGACTACCTGTTTCTGGGAGTTTAGGGGTTGTCTGGGCTCAGGAGGGAACTTTCTAGAGTACTGGAGGTGGTCTGTATTTTATTCTGGGTGGTGATTTACTTGGGTGTTGGCATATGCAAAACAATCCCTGTGTATTTACGATTTAGATTTAGAAGACTTTTAAAATAGCCCAGGTGATCAAGGATGTAAACCTATACTAAAGCAGTAACAAACAAAGGTAGAATGGAAAGGGATAAAATAAAGTTTTTCAAAAGGTATTACCTAGCTAATGGCACCCCACTCCAGTACTCTTGCCTGGAAAATCCCATGGACGGAGGAGCCTGGTAGGCTGCAGTCCATGGGGTCACAAAGAGTCGGACACGACTGAGCGACTTGACTTTGACTTTTCACTTTCATGCATTGGAGAAGGAAATGGCAGCCCACTCCAGTATTCTTGCCTGGAGAATCCCAGGGACGGGGGAGCCTGGTGGGCTGCCGTCTATGGGGTTGCACAGAGTCAGACATGACTGAAGCAACTTAGCAGCAGCAGCAGCAATGTCAGTACATACACACAGATAAATATGTATGTGCATGCTCAGTCGTTTCAGTCATCTCTGACTCTTTGCGACCCTATGGACTGCAGCCTGCCAGGCTCCTCTGTCCATGGGGATTCTCCAGGCAAGAATATTGGAATGGGTTGCCATGCCCTTCTCCAGGCGATCTTCCGACCCAGGGATCGAATTGGTGTCTTATGTCTCCTGCTTTGGCAGGCTGGTTCTTTAACACTAGCACCACCTGGGAAGCTCCAGATAAATGTGTAAGCATATGCAATTTGTTGCAAAAAATGTAAAAAGGAATAAAAATATACTACCTTATAATAAGATTCTATGAGGAAGTATAATTGAAATACAAATTCAAAGAGAAAAGTAGTGATGCAAAACTGCTTTAGAAGAGCACATTCAAGTAGTGTTTAAATGAATAATCTAATCGTAGAGGGCAAATTGTTACATTATCTAAATCCCACTGGATATATTTAATAGATAAATGTAAGTTTTAACTTAAAATGTCATTATTTATGATCCAGTGAACTTAAAATGTCAGTATTTACAATACAGTGATAACAGACATCCTTTACAAATATTGCTCAATCATAATATGAGAAATTTTACTGTGCAGTGAGTATAAAAAATAACTTGAAGACCAGATCCTTTTAGTAGCTATTTTACTGTTATGTATATAGCAAGCATTTATAATAGAAAGGATTTGATGAAATTTAAAAAAAAGAAATTATATATAGTTAGGAGTTTGGGACGGACATGTACACACTGCTATACTTAAAATGGATAACCAAGACTTTCTGTATAGTACACAGAACTTGGCTCAATGTTATGTGGCATCTTGAATGGGAGGGGTGCTTGGGGGAGAATTGATACATGTATATGTATGGCTGAGTCCCTTTGCTGTTCACCTGAAACTATCACAACAGTGATAACTGGCTATTACCAGTTAACAAAATACAAAATAAAATAAAAAGTAAAAAAAAAAAAAAAAAAAGCAATTGTATCATTTCCTGCCTTGAGGTGGGGCTGTACCAGTTAATATTTTAATGAACCTTCTTGATCTAAAACATTTTAACTATGACTGTTTACTAGTAACATGAGGTATATGTTCATATTTTTTGCATTAAACCACAAAGGGGACTAAAATTAAAAGTGGGATAAATTAAAGAGTATAAAAGAGGAGCTAACTGATTTTGAACAGATTTAATGTCAGGTTTTAATCATAAACTATTTCAGTACTTTGCTACTGGTGTGAACTGTTATACAAAATAATTTCAACTCAAGGAATCTCAATGTTTTCCAGATTTTGTTGTTATTGTTTTACCTTTCTTGTGGCACAGCAAACCAATATTCATGTTTCTTATCTCTTTGTGCATACTGCTGCATTGTTGCACTTGCTTGAGATACAAATGTTTTCCTCATAGGCTTTCCGACTCTGAGACATAAGAACTTATGCAATCGATGCCTTCTCTTTTCTTTTAAAAGTGCAGAACCTAGAATTGAGATAGAGTGTTTATTCAATTCTCATACACCATGTTTGAATAATTTAAAACAATTTAGACTAAATAATGTTTATCTCTAAACTTCTGACAAATAATTACAGAATAAAATGTTAATTTACTAAAAGGTAAATTCTCTTAAGTAGCTTATATATTTTTCCATCAAAAGTGACAAGTATAGCAAGACTAATAAACTAACACCCAAGTTATGAACTGATATTACGTCTAAGCGTATTAGGAAAAAATGTGGAAGATCCAGAAATTTTGGTTAAATTTTTATAATAATCACACTAAAGTAATTATTCATACATATACATATACAATATTCTGGACAATCTCTACTACCTTTCTAGAACAATATCTAAATAAGTTTGCAGAATTTTCAAAGCTTTACTGTAATATGGTTGTTACAGAAAAAATTCAGTAAAAAAGTTTCTGAAGCTTTTACATACATATGAAGGTGTGACAAAAACAATATGCTAGATTTAGCCATCTGTTTAGCTTATTAAGCCTGAATTATCTCTAACCCTTCCAACCACAGATGCTGTCGTATGACACACTGAAGGTCTGACAATATGGATCAATTCAGGAAACTAGACATTAGCTTACAAAGGAGGCATACTATGGGAAAAAAAGCATTTTGCTATAGTCAGGAGATCTGGATACTAGTCATGGCTTTTTTCTGTGTAACCCTGTGCAAGATACATAATCTATCTGAGCCCCAGCATTTGCATCAGGTTAAAAGAATGAACTTTTACTATTCTTCTCACAATTATATTCCATTATATATTTATGTTATATAGTTTTATGATAAAAGATCAGAAACTTCCCTATATAGAATCTCAAGTTCCTTAAAATTAGCTACTTAAAACTAATTTTCTTGTCCTCCCTCCATATGCACATACAAAAAAAAAGAAACCAAATAGTGGCAATCCAGGAACACCTATCTAAACGTATCTACCAAACTTTCTCCATTTAGTAATGTCATAACAGGAAAATCCAATTAAACCCTGCACCCAAACAAACGCAATAAAATACAAGTAGTCTACTATATTACTGGGTCAACCAGAATGCAACATTTTATCATTTTCAAAGATTTTAGAGCATGAGACAACCAAACACAAACATATCAAATAAAGATATCTGTGCCAGCATTCCTCACATCAATTTCAATAATATGAATTGTTAATAACAACTGAATGTCTTAATAAATACAGAAATAGCTAAATTACAGGGCCATTAAAAACCATGAAAGAACTACATGGGTTCAAGTTGACCCTTGAACAACATGGGGTTGAACTGCACAGATCCACTTATACATAGATCTTCTTCAAATAATACATACGATACTACTACTACACATGGTTGGTTGAATCCATGTATGCAGAACCACAGATCTGGAGGACAGACTGTAAAGTTATAAATTTTTGAATGTGGAAGAGGAGTATGTGTCACCCCTTAACCCTTGAGTTGTTCAAGGGTCAACTGTATAATGACACAGGAAAATGTTCATGACATAAAATATGAACTGAAAAAAGCAAGAAACTATACTACATGTAATCCTAATTTTATATGAAAACCATACACATATAAAGATATACACAAATTATATCAATATTATATATGTGTGTGTATATAAATGTGTGTATGTAGATACACATACGCACTGAGGAGCAAAGATAAATACACCAAATATTAACAATGATCAACTCCAGGTGATGAATTCCAGGTAATTTTTTATAAATTTTCTAAAAAGCAACGTATTTGTCAAAAGTTCTTTAATGAACATTAACTCTGAATAATGAAAAAATATTCAATCTTTTAGAGATGGTAATTACTTAACATCTATTAAATATAATCCTTAGGTCTTAAGTATATGTACCTTATATACAGTATATCTCAGTATATCTAAATTCAGTATATCTAAATGCAAAGAAAATTCCCTGTTTTGAAAAACTGAATCAAACCCTGGTATGTTGCTGGTGGGACTATAAAATGGTATAGCCACTGTGGAAAACAGATCAATGGTTCATCAAAAAAGTAAACACAGAATTACCATAGAATCCAGCAAATCTACTTCTGGTATATAACCAAAAAAAAAAAAAAAAGAAAGAAGGAAATCAAACAAATTATTTGTACACTTATGTTCATAGCTTCCCTGGTAGCTTGGATGGTAAAGCGTCTGCCTACAATGTGGGAGACCCGGGTTTGATCCCTGGGTTGGGAAGATCCCCTGGAGAAGGAAATGGCAACCCACTCCAGTATTCTTGGCTAGAAAATCCCATGGACAGAGGAGCCTGGTGGGCTACAGTCCATGGGGTCGCAAAGAGTCGGACACGACTGAGCGATTTTTTTTTTTTTTATGTTCACAGCAGTATTATTATTCACAACAGCCAAAAGGTAGAAACAACTCAAATGTCCATCAACAAATGAACATATCAAGAAGATGTGCTGTGTATAATGGAATATTATTCAGCTTTATATAGAAAGAAAATTCTGACACACTACAACATAGACGAAACTTGAAGGCATTATGCTAACGGATATAAGCCACACACAAAAGGGAAAATATAGAATGGTGCTTGCCAAGGGCTGTAAGGAGGGGAGAATGGAAGTTATCATTTAATAAGCAGAGAGTTTCAGCTCAGGAAGATGAAAAAGTTCTGGAAATGGATGGTGGTGATGGTTGTACAATAATGTGAATATGCCTAAAGCTCCTATATTTTACATTAAAAATGGTGAAACTCGTAAATCTTATTTTATGCATATTTTAACAATTACAATTTTAATTATAAAACAGAAACATGTAAATTAGATTAATCTGAAATCAATACTCCAACAGAATATGAGAAATGCTAGCTAAGATACTTGAGTTATACCACTTTTAACATAATGTACAAAGCAGAATCATTGTATAGTAGAAATAAAAACTATTACTATAATTTTCAAAAGTAAACAGTATGAAAATACAAAATTGAAAGAGAAAATGGTATTTAATTTATCTTAGTTCTGCTTTTTATTTATTTTAAATTAAAAATCTTTAGTTCATTTATGGCCACAGCGCATGGCATCTGGGATCTTAGTTCCCCGACCAGGGACTGAACTTGGGCCCCCTGCACTGGAAGCACAGTCTTAGCCAGTGGACAGCCAGGGAAGTCTCCTTAGTACTGCTTTTTAAAGAAAAACAACCAGACAATGATGAAACCTGTGGATACCTGGAAGAATTTCAGAAACAGATTTTATGACTTAATACACTTTTAAAAAATGAAGAGATTATATAACTTTGGCAATTACAAATTGCAATTATGATATTATATATACAATTTTAAGGGGCTACCCTGGTGGCTCAGATTGTAAAGAATCTGCCTGCAAAGCAGGAGACCTAGGTTCGATCCCTGAGTTGGGAAGATCCCCTGGAGAAG
Source organism: Oryx dammah (assembly GCF_014754425.2). NCBI lineage: Eukaryota > Metazoa > Chordata > Mammalia > Artiodactyla > Bovidae > Oryx > Oryx dammah. The sequence continues at coordinate 1,808,236 of NW_024080556.1, read as the reverse complement.
GGAATGTCTACCCACTCCAGTATTCTCACCTGGAAAATTCCATGGAGAGAGGAGCTTGGTGGGCTACAGTCCATGGGGTTGCAAAGGGTCAGACATGACTGAGCAACTAACACACTACCCAATTTTAAATAGTATTCTAATGATGTAACATACCAAGAACTAAATGAAAAAAAAGGGGGGGAGGAGAAATCATAGGTATGATAGACTTGTGCACATTTTCAAGAAATATATTGTTTAAAGACAGAATGCAGTGAATAAGGAATGCATACACATGGTGGAAAGGATGCTCATTACATGTACAATCCACTGTGGGACAAGACAGTAGAAACCAGACACTATGCACTTGTCCCAGAGAAACATCCGTCAAGGGCCACCACATTATCCTTCAGGGTGGCCTAAGATACAGCAGCTTCTGAGTCAGTGAGAAAAGAGGGAGACAATATACAGTAAGACAAACTAACTATATATATTCCTCAACACTTACCTTCTATATCGGCTGTTGCTATTTTATGCTTAATTTCTTTTTGTGACACCTGTTGAATATTCTCCCTCTGCTGTTTAGTTTGTTGCATGGAATGAGATTTCCAGAGTTTCCGTAGCTCTTCTACCTCAGTCTCTGAGTCCTGATTTTGTTCCCTTCCTTGTTTTCCTTTGTTGACAACTTGCTTTTGTTTAAATTCCATTGCTTCCCCACAAGGCATACTTTCTTTTTCAACTTCTTCTTGATGTAGTGAATTCTCATTAAGAGGAAACTCCTGGTTATCTTTTTTTATACCTGTGCTTTGTTCTTTAAGACCTGATATTTTTTGAAGATTATCTGCAGCCTGATCTCCTTCCTTAGAGGCCATTTCAAGATTATTTAAACCAGTTTTAAGAGAAAGAGTCCCAACTTCACTGGCAGTATGTCCAGAACCAGATTTTAGGTGATCGGGCGTACTAGCAGCCTCTGATATGACCGTCAAACACTCTACTCCACTCTGAGTGATGGTCTGCACAGATTCTGATGATGCGCCAGATGATTTATCGTGTCGTAGCTCATCTGAAGAAATAAGCTCCTCCCGAATAGGAGAGAGTTCTGATTCTGTGAACACATCTTCAGAAAGAGACTCCTCAGTGCTCCTAGGAGCAGTGCTGGCACTATCATTAGCTGCATCACGGATTCTTGAGTCTAGTTCATCAGTATTACTTCTTGTCACTTTCTTTAAATGGCAGAAGTCCCTTCCTGATAACTGATCTATCTCTCTGTCAGTAAACAAAATTTAAAGTTATTATTTTTTAAATTATAGAATTTTATTTTCCACAAACTTAACACTGAATTAATATCACTAAAAAGGCTTTTCTAAAAGGACACAGCATACATCTCTTAATAGCATACTAAAAAACTGATTCGTATAGAACAAGTAATTAATTAAGTTTTTGCACCAACTACTTAAGATATGGGAAATATCTATCAGTGTAAGATTTACTGAACTGATCTACCTGAAGACAAGTTGAAGACACAACTTTTGGGTGAAGCTGTAATTCTAAACTAAAATTTACTCACTGATGAAATATGAAAAATAGGATTAAATAAAGTTTTAATTAAAATTTTAAATGTGTTAATAAAGCACATTGACTGATACTATGTACACACACATAGTGCTTATATAGATTTAAACAGAAATTAAACTAAAATAAATGACTCAAATGCAAAGCTAAAAATCAACCTGAACAGAATCAAGGCAAAAGTACTTAGAGGAATTCTTCATGGTTCCAGTGACAACTCTTAACAATTCTAAGAGAACTTGTTCAGCTAACAGGTTAGATATTAGCTGGCTGAATGATTCATCATTACTTCTAGATTTCCATGTTTAATGCCGTTTGTAATATACAAGCACTAATGTTCAAAGATTAGGTAGTGTAAGTTCTGCATGGAGGCAGACTACAGCATGATATACAAATCAACAATTTAAAACGATGGCTAAAAACTAGTAAATGGAAACGATATGAGTTTTTAGTGGGAAAAGAATATTTATGCAAGTTTGAGAATAGAAAAGACTGGGAAGTAAGTTGACACAAAATTTATTGGTGACCTCTGGATGGTGAAGATGGGTAACTCTTTCCCTCTTATTCTAGTATTTGATATTTTTATAATGATAAACATAATTTTATTGTGCATAGGATAGGTAAATTTTAGTTTTTAAAAAGTATCAGTTAGTTGAAGTCCAATTCCTATCTCTGCTTTCCTTGCACTGACTGATTCACCTTAAGAAATCCAAGCATCTAGTCTGTGCTATTAAATATGTAACAGTGTCACCTACTGGTGATCGACTAAAACTGCACACACAGGGTCCTGAAAGAAAGTGAAGTGGGGTTACAAAGAGCCCATGCTGCTCCTCCATGGGATTTTCCAGGCAAGAGTCCTGGAACTCAGCAAAAAGAGTTGAGAAACTATCTGTAGAAGACCCTTAGGTAAGAGATAAAGTTAAGTAAATCCAACAGGACACAGATTTAGATAAGTGTTGTAACATTTTTTTTTTTTTTTTTGTCAATCATGCTGCTATTGTTCCTGAACAATACCTTTGAAATCAACTTCCCAATATAAGACAGAAGAAAACCAATAAAATCTTATACACCTCATTTTTACCATATATAACATTATTCTGCAAAATCACATGACTCATTTATCTGATCTGTTGCCAGATATTTATTTTTAATCAATTCATAAGGCAGGATTTAAAGAAATCTCTTTTTGGAGTACTTTTTAAAAAATGTTTGGATCAAATAGATGGTCTTTCCAGGTGATGTTCTAAATGATAAAAAAGTGATTTAGAAGAGGAAGAGGAAGAGTCCCACAGCATCTGTGTAGAATAGTTAGGTACCATACCACATAATACTCAATAAAATCCCGAAGTATCCTAACACAAACGGAAAATCAGGGCAAGAGAAAATGATCTCACTCATGACTGACATAGCTATAATCTTGATTCCCTTTTAATCTAATCCTTCACTCCTTCACCTTTGCCTCACCTCTCTACCTGCCACAGTAATCTTTATTTGCTCAGACTGATTTTGGATGATGATATATTAAAAACTAACAGTAGAGGCAATCTTAGGAATAATCTGCATCTCTAAAGATGAGTTTACCACGCCAAAATAGTTATCTATTGGGGTGGGAGGTATAATGGACATTCTTAAATAAATGATTTTATTCTACCTTAGGTATTCTAACAATTTATATAGTCTGCCTCAGAGACAAAAATAACTTTCTCTCTTTTGTAAGTAGTTCTATCTCACAAAGGTTAATTTTAAAACAATCATTATCAACTTTATAGGTTATTACAGGGACAGAAATCTCAGTATCAGTTAAAGTGAAGACAGTTTTTAAACCGTTGACAAAGGAATGACAAATTATGAAGAAATAGGGAAGCTCTTTTCTATTTTAATTTTCTTCCTTTGTACTTTCCTATTCCTTTCTTTGTAGACCTATCTTTTATTTTCTTATTTATTATCCTTCCCTTTTCTCTCTGTCATTACTTTCACAGGCTGTGCTGACCTGTAACCTCACACCTATTGCTTGAAACACACAAATTCCATAACCAGTACATTCTAGGGTTAACTTTACACTTGTGCAATCTATGGGTCTTCTCCCCTATATTTCATAGTTTCCTGAGAGAGAAGGATGCAAACATATAAAATCAGTAAATAAAAGACAAAGCTGCTCTGGTTGTACCAACGTCAGGTCTTTGCTCATGACCTCTCCCAAATCCCACACCCAACTCTCCAGGCTCTTCTAAGGAAAATTTGAAACGTATCCTTGATTACTTATATTACTTTAAATTACTAATAAAAATAACTTAGAATTATGAATTCCGTATCTGAAGAAAAAGGGCTGGTAAACACTGAATTAAATGAATACTACAGGTTACTTTTAAATATCAGGTTCTCTGATCAAATATGCAAATATCAATTTAAAACAATTCCTAACTATTCCAGTGCATAAAGAATAATCTTTTCAACACTATATATGTTTCATTACTGATAAAATGAAAAGCATCTATAATAAAACTACTAAAAGATACTTAAGAGGTATTAGACCAAGGTCAACTAACTAGATGGAAAAAACTGCAAAGGAGTATAAATATCACTCTTACATGGGTAAGGATTCCTTTATTTTGCTATCCAAAATTTCTTTGTACATTGCTGCTGACATCACCTCTTCCATTGGACACATGATGCCATATTCCTCACAGCCATTCTCTTGAACCAATGGGTCAGTTTTATGTGGATCAAACATTATATTGTTTGGTGTAACTAGCAATACACCACTGACTGTGCCCTAAGATGAAAAGAGAAAATAATGTTTAATCTTCAAAGTTTACATTTCCAAAAATTATTTTAGATATTTTTACTGATTTTCTTCCCATGTTAGGCCACCTACATTATACAAAAGTAGTACACTCAAGCACTATGGCATTCTCATGAAAATGTTTTTAATAATACCCAAATTTTCCCAGTAAATTCTCCTTGTTAGCAGGGCCAAGTTCAAAGAATATTATATTCACCGTCAATCAGTCAAGTCAGGAATTAAAATCTGCAGCCTCAGTAAACTGTTGAGTTACATCAGCAAGATAATTGCAGTAATGTAAGGAGGACTTTATAGTCCTCCAAAGGCATGAGCCTTGTTTCACATTAATTTGCACACAACTTCTTGTGTTGTTCTCACCAAAGGTATCAAATGGTTTCATGCAGACAATGCAAGTTTAATAAATAATGTGCCTATAACCCAATCTACTATAAAAGGAAATAATGTAATCTGTTTAAAATATCTTTAAAAGTAAGTCTCAACTTTACTTGACTCCGCTAGCCTAGTTATATGGCCTTGGGCAAGCGCAGCCTCTGGGGCTGTTTCTTCATCTGTAACATAGGATAGATTAGATGACTTCTATGACTTCTAAGGCATATGGCATCTACTTTAATCATGAAAAGCTATGACATTTTAAATATATTTATATAAACAGCAATACAAATATAAAGAATCCAACCCTCTAATCTTACAAATGAGCAAACTGAAGTACATAAGAAGCTGATCCCACTAATATTAGCTAATATTTACTGAATGCTTTGTATGTACCATGCTTTATACATATATTTTTCATTTCCTCTTCATAATTATAGTTCTGAAATGAGAATGGAGGCAAGAAAATTAAAATTGAGAGAGGCTAGGCAATTTGTTTTAAATAATCAACAACACAGCTAACTAATAAGCGGTAGGACTAAGATCCAAAATCTAAAAAGTCCAATGCTTTCTACTATAATCTCTCCACATTTGAGTTACAAATATTAATCACTCCAACTCAAGTACCCAAAATTCTTTAATCCCATACTATTTATCCACTTATTTACTTCTGAAGTACTGTTGATTTACAATGTTTCTTTGATTTCTGCATAAAGTGATTCAGTATTAGTAGGTGGGATCCTCTCATCTGGCCAATTAATAATGCCTGCTCTGACCCTGGTCGTAATATGAATTTTCTTCTAGGCTACTCAAGCTCAATCAGAACAACAAGCAAAATTCAGCCAAGGGAAAAAACCTCCCACAATTATGGGATGGATTTATGAGGTTAACATCAGGCTGTGGTCATTTCAGATTTAAGGTCCCCTCTTCCCATGGACAGAGGAGTCTGGTGGGTTACAGTTAACAGGGTCACAGGGTCAGACACGACTGAAGTGACTTAGCACTTAATCTTGAGAAAAATTAAATTATACTAAGGATAACCAGCCTAGTAACACTAGGAAACTGGACTGGGAGCTTTATGCACAGTGCCAATATATAATTTCCCTGAAAGATAAAGATTAGTATAGAACAGACTACATCAGATGACCTGAGAATACATTGGGCTAAACCTAATAGAAGTTCCTGGCTTAATTCTAATTATGATCTTAATAATATTGCTAGCTATATTATTTGCACTTTGCCAGTTTTACAAGATTATTGTTTCTTACAATACCAAAGGTATAACTGAACCTCCAATGAAAATAATGATGACTAGGTAATGTGAAGCAGTTGATCAAATACATAGTTCTGTATGGTATCAATGATTGTAATAGTCTAATTCTAGACATGGGAGGATAAAAGAAGAGGGATTACTTTCCTGGATCATAATTAAAAGACAGATGTCCAGAGATCTTTGACTATAAAGACCTACTCCTGGAATAGCACACTGAATGGCCTACCAGCAAAATCATCACCTAGGAATGAGTCTTCCTAGCTATGTGGGATGGATGGTCATGAAATGCCTCCCAAAGTATGATTGAATTTAAGACCATGATGGGGCCCTGTCAACTAACTGGTATTTGCCATGGGTGCTTGCCATCTACCTCTACAAAGATTAAATTGTTTGCTATTGCAGCTGCTGACCTTCAACATCCCCTGAAGGAGTTTAGGGTGGAGAGCAGAAATGTGGCACTCTCTGCTCTGGGAAAACTGGTAGGGCAGGTCTTTAGATAATTAGATATACTCAGGAGCTGATTTTATGAGCCAGTTCTTGCATCTCTTCATATCTGGTAAGGCACTAAAATCCTTCATGGTGACAGCTGTTTCCTATGACTAGGAGAAGCTTCATGAGACCAGCGGAAACTTCCTACCAAAAATTGTTGCTTGATTGCATGTATTCCCCCTTTACCAAAATCACATATATACTGTGCTTCCCCACTACCTATTTGAACAGTTTCTCAGAGCTATCTGAGATGCTGTGCATGTTGTGCATTTTTTTAAGTCAACAGAGTTAATATATACATTCTTTCTTAATCCCATTTTCAAACTTGCATTCCAGAGCACAGGCTCTATGGCATGCAGGTTTAGCTGCTCCTTGAGAATCTGCCTGCAATTCCCCCCTTTCGATTCCTGGGTCGGGAAGATATGCTGGAGAAGGCATAGGCTACCCACTCCAGTATTCTTGGGCTTCCTTTGTGGCTTAGCTGGTAAAGTATCCACCTGCAATGTGTGACATCTGGGTTTGATCTCTGGGAAGATCCTCTGGAGGAGGGAAAGGCTACCCACTCCAGTATTCTGGCCTGGAGAATTCCAGGGACTGTATAGTCCAAGGGGTTGCAAAGAGTTGGACATGACTAAGTGACTTTCACAAGACAAGACAAGAATGTGGAATCTTCCTGGACCAGGGATCAAACTTGTGTCCCCTGCACTGGCAGGCAGATTCTTAACCACTGGACAACCTGTGTATTTTTTTGATGATGGCCCACACCAAGGTACATCATAATCAAATCGATCAGCAATTTAAAAAAATTCAATCAAAAAATAGGCAGAAGATTTAAGCAGACATTTCTTCACAGAAGACATAGAGATGACCAAGAGATACCTGAAAAAAGATGCTCAAACTCCTAATTATTAGAGTAACGCAAATCAAAAAATACAAGAAGATATCTCCTCACACCAGTCAGAATGACCATCATCAGAAAAATCTACAGGACTTCCCTGGTAGTCCAATGGTTAAGAATCTGCCTGCCAACACAGGGGACACAAGTTTGATCCCTGATCCAGGAAGGTTCCACATGCTGCAGGGCGTCTAAGCCTGCAGACCCTACAGCCCCTTTAGTGGACAGTATGGAAGTTACTTAAAAAGCTAAAAATAGAGCTGCTCTATTATACAGAGCTCTAGTAATCCCACTTCTGGGAGTATATCCAGAAAAAAAAAAAAAACATGGTTTGAAAAGATACACACATCTCAATGTTCACTGCAGTACTGTTTACAACAGCCAAGACATGGAAGCATGCTAAATGTCCACTGACAGAGGAATGGATAAAGAGAATGTGGCATATAAAGACAATAGAATATTACTCTGTCATTAAAAACAGTGAAATAATGCCAAATACACAACATGCTTGGACCCGGAGACTTATCATACAAAGTCATGTAAATCAGACAGTAAGGTAAATATGTAGTATCATTTATGTGTGTAATCTAGAAAAATTTATACAAATGAATTTATTTACAAAACAGTAACAGATTCAGATTGAGAGAACAAACTCAGGGTTGAGTAAGGCTAAGTGGAGAGAGAGATTGGGAGTTTGGAACTGACCTGTGCACACTACTATATTTAAAATAGATAACTGGACCACAGTGGCCCAAGGGCAGCTAGACAAGGAGGGTATTTGCCTTGCAGAGCAACTCATATCTGTGGCCACACAATCTACCTCCCCCACCAGTTCCCACCATGTATGTCCATTTGGCCACAGAGCCAGCAAGAAGTGCTGGGCTCTGGGCACTGAATGGGTGGCTACACCAGACCAACGGCTATGGCAGCCCTGTCTATGGGCCTTGTGGTGCAGCTGTCATGCCTGGCCTCGACCCATGGCTAGGTACCTTCCCGTTGGCAAGGGACTCACTTGCACACTGATAACCTTCTTCGACCTGGCCTGGGGGCTATGTATTAACTTCCCCTACTTCTAAGTCGTGGATTCAGTGATTCTCAACATTTGCCTGCATCTACATATTTAGAGCAACTAACTTTATGGCATTGAGGTTGGGGGAGGCAGCAGAATGGTTGACCTCCACCCCAGCTCACCTCCTCTAGAGCAAAGTGGCCAGATCACCTCAGGCACACACACTTGCTGGCCTGTCCTGCCAATGACCCATATTTTCATGTAAACTGGTGACCAAAAATCATTATTTGTGGAAAGCTTGCAATATAACCAAAAAGTCTAAGATATAATGAGAAGTTGAATCTCAAGGAAACAGCTAATTCAACGAACAGAATTTAAAAACTTGAAAATCCTCAGAAATAGCTGCAAAGCTCTTGTGTGCATAAAACAAAAGATAGCACAAACATAGGGAAGTGACACTGAGCATCCTCCCCACAGGACATCCTATGGGGAAAAAAAGGAAAAGTTACTAACGACCTCAGTGGAGATAAAATGTACAAAAATGGTCCAAATAGGAAGCAAATCTTCCAAATTAGAAAAAAGAAGTGAACAGACTTCCAACTGAATAGAGTCAATTCTAGTCAATAGATGGATAAAGTTAGAAGCTAATCACATTATCTGGAAAGCACACATTTCCTCATCCCAAAACAAAAAACAAGGGCAAACAGAACCTACAGGGAAAAACAAACATTTCAAACGGTACAAGGAAAGCATGCTTCAAATATGAAGGAACATCAGATGTGACTGTTTTTCAACCACTGTCTGGAGAGTGAGGAAGGGAATCTGAATACTGGCACATGTGGATCAAGACTCTGCAGTCACGGAAAATCCAATCACAGTGTTCAACTTTGCTATTCAGTGAACAGTGTTTAGATAATCATCACAATGGAAATATTAGTTACGGCTTTTCATTTTTAGAGTAAATCTCTAGGCAAAGCAGGGAAGACTTAATTATGGTCACAGAACAGAAAGGGAATATTAACCAACTTTGACAAGTACAGGCAACAAGTTGGCAGGTAGAGGGGAGGAAATGGAATAGTGGTGTTATTCTCCTAAACAAGGAAGTTCAGATACTGTCTCTAGTTGAAAGAGTAAGACAAATTTAAAGTTATATTATTAAAGTGAATATTAAATATTTAGTGACTATAAAGTGGTTATATTTTTAAAGTGAATAAGGTGACAAACAGAAGAGTTAAAAATAGTTGACACAACCACATGTGGGAGGGGGGATAGAAAAACCAAGGAGAGAGCAGAAAATCAGTAGAAAATGCCTCATGTCATCAAGTTAAGGAACATTAAGAAAAGCCTATTATTAAGAAAAATGGAGTTAACCTCTAAACAGACATATATAAAAGATTCTGCTTCTGGGTTGGGAAAACAAAAGTTGAGAAGGGTGGGCATGGATCTACTGCTTTCCATTATATGCCCTTTTGTACTAGTTGATCTTTTAAAGTCCTTTATATGCAAGTATTAGATTAAAAATTAAAACTTAAAAAAAATAAGATAGCTAAAGCCCAACTGTATAGCACAGAGAATAAGCAAATGAAAAGATGCTCAATATCACAAATCATTAGGGAGGTATAAATTGCATTACTATTAAAGACCAACAAGCATAACTCAAATCTAAAACACTGACAACTGGGAGTTCTGGTGAGCATATGGAGCAACAGCAACTCTCAGCGACTGCTGGCAGTAAAACAAAATGATGCAGCCACTTTGAAAGGCAGTTTGGTAGTTTCTTACAGAGCTAAACCCAGTTTTACCACATGATCTACCAATCACACTCCTTAGTATTCAATCAAAGGAAGTAAAAATATATGTATACACAAAACCTGCATATTCTATATTCCTTAAATATCTAAACTTGAAAGCAACCAAGATGTCCTTCAGTAGGTGAATGGATAAACTGTTGTACAGTCACAGCAACAAAAACAAGTCGTCAAGCCATGAAAGGCTTGTTGTTGTTGTTCGGTCACTAGGTCATGTCCTACTTTTTGTGACCCCATGGACTGTAGCCTGCCAGGTTCCTCTGTCCATGAGCTTTTCCAGGCAAGAATACTGCAGTGGGTTGCCGTTTCTTTCTCCAGGGGATCTTCCCGACCCAGGGACTGAATTCGTGTCTCCTGAATTGGCAAGTGGATTCTTTAGTGCTGAGGCAGCAGGGAAGCCCATGAAAGACATGGAAGACTCTCAAATGTATGTTAAAAGAAGCAAGTCTGAAAGAAGCAAATTTCAGGATTCTATAATAACTGTATGACACTGACAAACTGAAAAACTATGGAGATAATAAAAAGATAAGTAGTTTCCAGGGATTCAAAGAAAAGGATGGATGAACAGAGCACAGAGGATTTAGGGGGCAATGAAACTACTTTGTGTAATTCGGCAATGCTGGATACATGTTATTATACATTTCTCAAAACCCACAGAATGTAGGACACGAAGAGTGAATTCTGATATAAATTATGGAATCCCACTTTAAGAATAAGACAAGAAGAGAGAAACCAAGTCAACACTAACCAAAAGGAAGCTGAAGTGACTACATCCGTAACCATCAAAGCAGATTTCACAGCAAAGAGTATTACCAAGAATAAAGTTTTTCATAATTAAACAAATCAACTCATCTAGACAATTTAAGAATCCCAAACATTTTTTGTACATAAGCACAGAGTTTCAAAATAACAAAAACTGGTAGATGAGGAGAGGAAAACAGACAAATCCACAATTAAGATTTCAACATCCTTCTGTCAATAATTAATAGAACAAAATCAGTAGGGATACAGAAAATAACACTCAACTTGACATAAGTGATATTTATAGACTACTTCTCCCAATAACAGTTGAATACATATTCTTTTCAAGTACACATGTAACATGTATCAAAATTTACCACATTGTGGACCATAAAACATTAAGTTTTCAAATAGTTTTCAAATATGTTCTCTAACCACATGGAAAAACATTAAAAATCAGTAACAGAAAGATATCTCAAAAAACTCCAACTAACAAAGAAACTAAACTAAGACACTTCTGCGTATTCCATGGGCCAAAGAAGAAATAAACAGAAAGTAATGAAAAAAATACAATATATCAGAACTGTGGATGAAGTTAAAACAGTACACAGGGGAAATTTATAGCTAGCACTAAACATCTATCTCAAATGCTCATAATTTATGAATTACAACTATAAAGAAATGGTTTTCATTTGTGACTTCTCAAGTCAGTAGTCAGTGTCATATTATACTTACTTTCTAAGAAATATGTGGATTTCTTCTGAACACTGTGGTACTTTTACTCTAATTTCCTTTGAATACCACAAGTTCTCTGCCTTAGAAAATCAACAATTGTGATAGATAAAACACAGATTCAAACTGCACTGAATTCTGGCCAGGATAGAGAAACCCTGCACTTGCTAACCTTTTCTTAAAAAGTTTCTTTTTTCCCCTGTGGTGAAGGAATATTTAGTCACTAAGTCATGTCCGACTCTTCTGCAACCCCATGGACTCTAGCCCACCAAGCTTCTCTGTCTATGGGTTTCCCAGGCAAGAATAATGGAGTGGGTTGTCATTTCCTTCTCCAATGGTGAAGTAAAAGAACTGCCTATTTCACAAGATTATCTTAAAATGATCACCATGTGCTGATGCTGATGACTAAAAATATAAATGCAAACTGTCATATTTTACTAATAAAAAATGATTAAAAGTTTTTCTAAAGTGCTATTTCTTACCTTGCCACTGGTAATATATCTGCAATTAATTTTAAGAAATTTCTCAGTAAATGCTTCTTCCTCCTCAGAAGTTGAAGATACAACTCGTGCAGGTCGAACAGCAGTAAAAGCGGATGAGGGAGTTGCTTCTTTTGGGTGGACTACATCAGGAATCTTTAAAAAAAAAAAAAAGATAAAGGCATTTCGGTGAACTAAATAAAACTAAGCACATTATTAAAGCCAAATGAACAGCTTTCCCCAATAAGTACTTTTCCTTCTCATCATATTCTGGAGATCAGCTCAAAATGTTTTTATTATTTAAAAATGGGAAAAAAGTCACTTTTTTTAAAATTTGGAAAAGATCTCCAGCACAACTAAAACTTATATTTTCAATCACTTCTTTGATGAGAATATATTTATATAATGATAATTTTTACATATATATACACACATATATATAAAAATCATCATGAGAATGTTGAAAACCATCTCTATCGCCAACTTAGGGATACACACAATACACACACACACATTCAGTTGCTCCTGAATTGAATGACTGGTCCTGATCACTTAATAAATCCCTCAGGTGTTGGGACAGAGAAAATGTGAGGGCTTGTCCGTGAAACCTAGGAATTCAGCAGAATCCATTCACTGAAGAACTTTTTAAAATTTCAAGCTATAATGAGTTTATCAGCAACATTTTATAAGGTATTAATTAGTTAGATCATAGGTTCTTAACTTTTTTGATGTCATGGAGCATTTCCACAGTGAAGCCTATAGACTTTCTTTACAGAATGGAACTTTTTTTGAATACTTAAAATAGAGGATTACAAAGAAAAACAATTATATTGAAACACAATTATCAAAACACTTTTTAATTGGATATATAGGTATATTTGATTCTTTATTAATATATTAAATAACAAGATCTAGAGATGACTCTTTAATGATAATTTTGAAGTACATGGCCATAGACAACATTCTGTGATATCTACAATACTAAATTGATTTGAAAATATGTGAGTTCTGCTGGGGACAAAGTCACAGGTATGTCTGGTTCTTTTCTGTTTACTGTTTATAGTCTTAATCCTTAAAAATGTTAGATTTCACTTAAAATTTTTTATATCCAAGTTCACAGAATTCACAATTCTCCCAAAGATCAGTATTATGTACAACAGTAAGACAATTAGACAGGTGCCATTTAATCTCTGTTTTAAATACCTCTAATGAAAGCATTTCATGTTTTATGAGTAAATTCACAATAACATAAAATGTTTTCATATAATAGCAAGGTTCTTCAGAGTTTTGAACTAAAACCTGCCACATTGTAATTAATACCTAATAATTATGACTTATCCTTTTGAAATAATAAATAAGACTGCTTCTTTGTCGATCTCAGACTCTTATATACTTGAAAAGAACTACCAAATTTTAACATAACTTTTCCTACTCTAATAAGTAGATCTAATTTCTTAAGCCTAAATGAGGAAAGAATTTTTAGACTTCCCTTCTAAATTTCATATGCCCTTCCTGAAATGGAGGGTTGAATCCCAAGCACTTGAGCAGATATTCAACAGATATTTTTGAAAACAGACCAGTTAAGAACACTATAAAACAACTACATTTAATATACTATAGCTATATTTTTTAAAAATCTAAAATGAAATTGTATTTTAACGCTGCATGACACTGTAAATCATTATCAATCTTTTCATTTTATGATGCAAATTATTAACTTCACACTCATCCTGTTATGTCTGGCAGTACTATATCTAAGAGTTTTGTATCATATATAAATTCATTTACCACAGATAATAATTAAATAAGGGACATTAATAATAATCTTAATTGGAGCCTTTATATGTAAGTATTAAAACCATAAGACATATACTATTGCCTTTATTTACTTTTATTTTTTTTCCATTACCTTAATTTTTGAGCAAAGTTATACTTGGCTAAATTCAGTAACTTGCCCAATGAGTAAGATGAAGCTGAGATGAAAACCCACGGTGCCAAAAAATCAACTAGTGAGCTTAACTAGAATACTATGTACTTTCCATTTCAAATATTCTTCTAAATGACTGTGTGCACAGGGGGAAAAAGTTAATACAAAGACATTGGAAAGTCCCCTGCAAGTTGGCACAAAACTATAAATAAAGTTTGTGATGTTGTTCACTTACTCTCAAATCAGGTGACAACATCATCTACTATACAACCGTATTATTCACAAAAACTGTATGTACCTTGTTATACTGTCAAATATTTCCCTTAAAAACAGACCTCAAAGAACAGTTTGCTGTTGTTACATCACAGTCTCAAATTCTATTATACAACTCAGTATCATTAGCAATTCCGATTTGTCAATGTAATCCTATTAAAAACAACACAGATTAGTTTGACAAATGCTTCAATTATAGCACAAAAGAGTATTTCTTTAAAAGAAATCAAAATTGTTTGGAGGAATCATAATCAGACTTCATTTTAACTTACATACATATTGATGGCAAAGCATCAGCATCTCTGTATTTCTGTGAATTTACAAATTCTGTTTCTTAATAAGGTGATTTTGAGGCTTATTTGAGAACTTTCTGAAGCTTCTTTGTGCAATTTTGCTTTAGCCACTAGGGATGGAAAGGTTCTTAAAAATACAGAATTAAAAATTATCAAGCCTTAATAATCACTTCAATTGTTCAAAAGTGCAAAAGTAAAGCAATTTTATGACAAGTGATCCAAAAAGGCCATCTTTTTTTCTGTACAGTACGATTAAGTATTATATAATTTGTAGACTATTATTATAAATCATTATCATAAGCTAATTAGCAACTACAAACTCTCCTTTTCCCATGCTGCCTTGGCTTTATTGAGGTTTTGCTCTTTAGTGACTGAAAATACGGAGAAATGTTCTCTGGTAACACATAGGTTAACGTATATAAAATTTGAGGAAGAAAAGCCATACAAGGCATAGAAATACCAATATTTTCTTTCATACAACATAAATAATATCATCTAAAAGAAAATGTTATTTTTAAAGCAATGTACATTTCTTAACCAGTAAATATTGATGGGTACCATTTATTTTGTGTAAATTATTATGTTTAACTATCACTCTCAGAATTTATTTAAACTCCACTTCTTAAGAATTTGAGGCTTTTAAAACCAACATGCAGAATACAATAGAATACAAATAAAAAATAAAAATATTAGAGTGAAGAAAAACTTAAATGCAATTTTATGTGTTGTACTTGGAGTTTTGGATCCAGCTTTGAACTTTTTGACTTCCCTGGTGGCTCAGACAGTGAAGCGTCTACCTGCAATGCAGGAGACCTGGGTTTGATCCCTGGGTGGGAAGATCTCCTGGAGAAGGAAATAGCAACCCACTCCAATATTCTTGCCTGGAGAATTCCATGGATGGATGAGCCTGGTAGGCTACAGTCCATGGGGTCCCAAAGAGTTGGACACAACTGAGCGACTTTAGTGACTTCACTCACTCACACTTGAACTTTTTAGCAACCAGGTTAAAAAGCAAAGAAGAATCAGTTTTTAAATTCTAATTATGAAAACAATGCTCCCATTCAGAATCTAAAGAAAACTCTTACTCAGTAATTTATTTGTGATGTTACAAATATAGAGATTTCTTCTACATAAAGAACTGCTTTCCTAAAATCTACATAAATCTAAGTCTAACTATGAAGTTCTATGTTTTCACATATTCCAAATATAAAATTTTGTTCTAAGAATAAGACTAAGTTATAATTAGAGCACCATCATTTAAAAAGCACATATTAAAAATTTTAACTCCTTAATAAACTCCTGGTTTTTAAATTAAGTTTAAAAGCACCAAAGCTAAATTATATTATACAATATGTAGATAAGACAATTCATGTGTTATTTATACATTTGGCATTTATAGTTATTTAATTTCATACAAAGATGGGCTCAATAAAGGACAGAAATGGTATGGACCTAACAGAAGCAGAAGATATTAAGAAGAGGTGGCAAGAATACACAGAACTGTACAAAAAAGAGCTTCACGACTAAGATAATCACGATGGTGTGATCACTCATCTAGAGCCAGACATCCTGGAATGTGAAGTCAAGTTGGCTTTAGAAAGCATCACTACGAACAAAGCTAGTGGAGGTGATGGAAATCCAGTTGAGCTATTTCAGATCCTGAAAGATGATGCTGTGAAAGTGCTGCACTCAATATGCCAGCAAATTTGGAAAACTCAGCAGTGGCCACAGGACTGGAAAAGGTCAGTTTTCATTCCAATCCCAAAGAAATGCAATGCCAAAGAATGCTCAAACTACCACACAATTGTACTCATCTCACACACTAGTCAAGTAATGCTCAAAATTCTCCAAGCCAGGCTTTAGCAATACGTGAACCATGAACTTCCAGACATTCAAGCTGGTTTTAGAAAAGGCAGAGGAACCAGAGATCAAACTGCCAACATTCGCTGGATCATGGAAAAAGCAGAGAGTTCCAGAAAAACATCTATTTCTGCTTTATCGACTATGCCAAAGCCTTTGACCGTGTGGATCACAAGAAACTGGAGAATTCTGAAAGAGATGGGAATACCAGACCACCTGACTTGCCTCTTGAGAAACCTGTATACAGGTCAGAAGCAACAGTTAGAACTGGACAGGGAACAACAGACTGGTTCCAAATAGGAAAAGGAGTATGTCAAGCCTGTACACTGTCACTCTGCTTATTTAACTTCTATGCAGAGTACATCATGAGAAACTCTGGGCTGGAAGAAACACAAGCTGGAGTCAAGATTGCTGGGAGAAATATCAATAACCTCAGATATGCAGATGATATCACCCTTATGGCAGAAAGTGAAGAGGAACTAAAAAGCCTCTTGATGAAAGTGAAAGAGGAGAGTGAAAAAGTTGGCTTAAAGCTCAATATTCAGAAAACAAAGATCATGGCATCTGGTCCCATCACTTCATGGGAAATAGATGGGGAAACAGTGGAAACAGGGTCAGACTTTATTTTGGGGGGCTCCAAAATCACTGCAGATGGTGACTGCAGCCATGAAATTAAAAGACGCTTACTCCTTGGAAGGAAAGTTATGACCAAGCTACATAGCATATTCAAAAGCAGAGACATTACTTGGCCGACAAAGGTCTGTCTAGTCAAGGCTATGGTTTTTCCAGTGGTCACGTATGGATGTGAGAGTTGGACTGTGAAGAAAGGACGAGTGCTAAAGCTGAAACTCCAATACTTTGGCCATCTCATGTGAAGAGTTGACTCACTGGAAAAGACTCTGATGCTGGGAGGGATTGGGCGCAGGAGCAGAAGGGGACGACAGAGGATGAGATGGCTGGATGGCATCACTGACTCAATGGACAAGAGTTTGGGTGAACTCCGGGAGTTGGTGATGGACAGGGAGGCCTAGAGTGCTGCAATTCATGGGGTCGCAAAGAGTCGGACATGACTGAGCAACTGAACTGAACTTTAATATGTAACATAAGCTTATGTATATTATATAACAAAGTATATGTTACATATTTACGTACGAAAATTTAGATTTAAAAGCATGCAAGTTAAAATAATAATTTATATATAATAGGTAAAATATACTTCACATATATATATTTTAGGGATTTTAAATTTATTCTTGGTTTAAATATATAATAGTATAAACAAAGACAGAGAGGAAGCAGGGAGTAAAGAAGAAGGGAAACAGAGGGAGAGGAATGTTTGTAACTAGTTTAAGGATGGAATATAAGAGGACAATTTTTGAAGCATATGCTGTATTTAATCTCTTCAACTCACATTGATATTCCTAACTAAAACTTTTTTAACTTTGTGCATGTGTACTATGACTTTAACATCTGTTTTCAGGTATATAAAGTTCAATATGTCAATGAATTATGTGCTTAGTATGATTAAAATAGAGGGAGGTTTATTTTATTAGATATCACATATATTATCAAGATCCCTAAAACTCTGTAAGAAATTAACATCACTCTTTTATATATCTTCTCATCTATACATGAAGAAAAGTCACTGAATGTCTTTTAAAAAAATGTTATTTGACTAGAGTTAGAAAATCTTCTATAGCTTCCTGACTAAACTACATGATTCTCTTTAAATTTTATAAAAGGCAAAGTTATGGGTTCACTGTATCACCCAAGAAGACATGCTGAAGTCCTCACCCTCTTCCTCAGAATGTGACCTATTCTGAAATCAGGTTTTCACAGATGAAGTGAAGCTGAAGTCATACAGGAGTAGAGTGGACCCTTAATCCAACTTAGCTGGTTTCTTTACCTGAAGAGGAGACCACTGTTAAGGCACAGACACACAGGGAGAAGCCAGCCCCGTGCCTACAAAGGCAGAAACTGGAGTGATCTACCAAGAGCAAGAAGGACCAGGACTGTAGGTGAGCACCAGATGCCAGAGGTGGCGAGGGAGGACCCTCCCTCGTAAGGAGACGCCATAGCCCTGCCAACGTCTTGATTCCAGATGTCGAGTCTCTAGAACTGTGAGGTAAATTTCTGATTTAAACCAACCATTTTGTGATCCTTTGTTACAGCAATTCTAGAAAACGAATACAGGCAAACAGAAGAGCAACATATTAAAGAGTCCAGAGAATCTTATATTGGGAGTAAAGAAGAAACAAAGCAATATTTTTGTTCACCTTTTAATCATTCTAAGCAATACTTCTGAATCATCTGGTTTATTTTTATTTTTGCTTTGTTAAGCAATAATTTGCTATATTACTTCCACATAGCTCTTTACTAAAAACTTTCTAGTTTCTACAACTTGTGACACAAATATTTTAAGATTGTATGTTTCAATCTCAGAGAATGCATACTGCTGATCTTTAAGCTTCAATCAATTAGTTCAAAAAGTGAATAAGAATGTAACACAAAATCTGAATGCAGACTGTCAGGGTTTAAATCTCAGCTTTACCACTCATTAAATATGTGACGTATATAAATTACTCATTCTCTCTATGCCATAGCTTCCTCAATAATAAATGCATAGTAAGTACTTTTAAAATATTAACAGTAACTGCAGCAATATAATTGTTTATGCTTGAAAAGAAGCTTTTAGTGTGTCTAAACTCTATTAATACTTTATATATTTTCTCCTGTAAGACATTCTAGGCCTCCCATAGAATCTCTCACAAGTTTTCAAAATTGTATTTTCTTACTACCATGAAATATAATTTGAAAATTAACATATTAGAAGTACTCGTCTTTTCTTATTTTTCACTTAAGAGTACATTGAAGAGTGTTTTATACTGAGAATACTGTTCCATTCTTCAGTGGAATATATTAACATAAAGCAGAAATTAAAAGCTATTTAAAATCATGTCACTTTTCCATATTACTTATGTTAAACATTTTTCCTCTGAATTCTATACTGACTATATCACATTAGCAGCTCTAACCCAAATAACATTAGCATATAAATAAAGTTTAAGATGCACAGAAATCAAAGGAAGTAAACAAAGGTTTCTATATTTATAAAAGAATGACAGATTAAAAAAATTTTTTAAAGAAATGTTCACAGTACAAAAATGATAGGTCCCACTACATTCACAATGATTAAATATTACCTATCTTTAGGAGCTGGGTCCAAATATTTACTGCCCAACAGTAGTTTCTGAGTTACCAATTTCCAGCTATAAAGTGGAAATTCAAAAAGCATGGACTCTGCCTTGAAATTCTGATTAGATACTAGCAAACTGAGTGATAAACACAAGAGTACTTAACCTTTCTCCCTCAGTTTCCTCATCTGTAAAATAAGCACTGTACTGTTAATGTACTGGAAGAAACAGATGGCACACCAATTTGAATGATTTTAGGAGAGAATAATAATGGAACTATTTACAAAGGTATGCAGTATATATGAAAATTTAGGGCAAAGAACAACAGAGGCTTCATTATCACCCATAGGCCCAAAGAATTAAGGGAGAGAGCCGACAGGGAGGGCTCTGTGGAAACGGTCATGTGATAAGAAATTAGCTGCTGAAGAATGCAGCCACTCTGGAGTGACCCTGTAGGAAGACAGCTGAATAAATATGTTCCTCCTCTGTTCCTCTTATCTTCTGTTAATGTTCTCAGAAGACCAAAACCAAAAGAAATGAAAGGTCAAGGTGGCCCATCCATGATGCAGGCTACCACCTAAAAGGATGAAGAAGGATGTAGAATAGGTCTAGAGGGAAAAACAAAGACAGGCAGGCCAGGTGCTTATCTCTTAAGTTTGAGGTTAGGCTTAGATGGTGATTCTTTTAAATTGCTTAGAATTTTACATGACACATAGTAAATTTTAGCTCTTTAGCATATACTTACTCTCACTTTCATTCTATCTTCTTCCACACATTTCTTCATCAATATATGAAAACATGAGGGGAGACTGTTCGATAATTCCCAAAGATTGTATTTTATATAAAAATAAAATATTAAAAAACCCCACCGAGATCCTTTATGGTAATAACATTTTAGCCTTATAAATAAGCCGTTAAAAAGCTGAACATTCAGGAAACCAATCAGTGAATATTAGAAATATAAACTTTTGACAATTTATGGGAAAGATATTAAAAAACTAATAAACAATATTTGAATTAATATAATACAGATGAACTATATCAAATAAAACATAAGATCATAAAATCCTTGCTTCTAAGGAACTTACACACAGAATGTGGGAAATATACATTCAATAATTATAGAGACAGAAGCACTCGAGATACTGTATATAAAAAGTCACATGGGAATATTATTTTAGAGGCTAGTAATGAATATATTTCTAGCTTTAAAAAAATATAACTAAAGTTTATAAAATTACTGTTCAAAAGAATTATTTCTGACGATTGACCACAATCAGACAGTAGGTGATGACGATCACTTGGGTAAAGGGAACTTCAAGAACTCATATGTTTCTTACCGTTTTCCTGGATTCATCTCAGGGAGAAAGAATTTATTCATATGACTAGTCATATTAGAGGACACTTTGGGGCCACCTTTGACAGAAGCTGAGACACTAAAGGTTAAAAATGTTTCATGGCTTTATTGTTCTTTGCCTCTCTTTTACCAACATGGCAAAGTGAAGAAGACAGCATTTTCATGTAGGTTTTATTGCTCTCTTGAGCTTCAGCACTCTCTTCTCTTTCATCTGATGCCTAATAAAGCCACTTAATAGGCAGATTTGGGTTAAAGCAAAGGACAAGAAAAGGACCCCACAGGTTTCTAGTCAGGCAAAATGCTATAGTCAAGCTTTTCACAATTTTGCTTTAGAGTATGGAACACAGCTAAATTAACCTAACCTAAGGTTACACTACTCTCCTTTGTCATTGCCCCTTATGAATACATCTCTTTGTTAAGGCCCATGAGAAAACGGTATGGCCACATTCAAAAAGGTATTCCTGCATCATTTGGTCCAGTAATACCTATCATTAGAACCTCACTTCCATTTTCATCGATGATGAGAATAAGAATAAATCTAATAAATTCCTTTCATGGGCTTCTCTGGTGGCTCACACAGTAAAGAATCTGCCTGCAATGCACGAGACCTGGGTTTGATCCCTGGGTCAGGAAGATGCCCTAAATAAGGGAGTGGCTACCACTCCAGTGTTCTTGCCTGGAGAATCCCATGGACAGAGCAGCCTGGTGGGCTACAGTCCATGGGGTCACAGAGATACAGTGTTGTCATTTTTATAAGATAGCCAACATGACAGTATATGATTAACTTATTAAATATATAAATTATTGTTTAAATTATTATGATATTTATAAATTATGACATGATATTTAAAGAGGGCTGATGAATATCTTTGGATTACTACCACCACTAACAGTAAGTTAATTTAAGCAATCTGATTTAATAAGAATGTTTCACTTTAAATATTAGGACTTACAAATTTAATTAACAAAATGAGGTAAAATTTTATTCTAGCCATAGTCAAACTAAGATTAAATAACGATGATATGTATACAGTGCCATTTCTTGATAGCTTTGTAAAGAAGGGAGGCTTACAGTGGTCTTCTCAAATTCTGCCTCGGATGATGTTGGTGACAGAGGACTTATGGGGCTGAGAGATGGAGAGCTCTCAACACTGGAGACATAGTCAGGATCAGGAACATATAAAACCTGAAAGAAAACATTCACATAAAGATTCAGTCAGACTAAATTAATAATCAGATGGTGTTCTCTAAGAAAACACCATTAACAATATCCTTCAGAAATAAATTTTTAAAAGTATCTTATTACTGAAATAATCTTTAACAAAGTTTAAAAAGATTCAAATTTAATTTAGATAGGTTTGATAACACAGATTGTGGGCGACAGTGACGGGAAACTACTTATAAACTATGGGTGTTCCTCTTAAAGGACAATTTGGGACAGCCAGCAAAGTTTAAAATGCACACATTCTTTAACTGAGCCATTTTATGTCTAGGACTTCACTTTATCGATATACCTGAATATAAAGAAAAAGATACAAACAAGAGTGTTCTTTACAGCAATGTTTACAATAGCAAAAAAAGCAGAAAATCTACAGTTCACTGTGTTTATTAAATCATAATAAAAGCACACCTTGTTTTATTGGCATCACCTTACTGTGCTCCACACATACTACGTTTTTACAAATTGAAAGTCTGGGGCAATCCTGAGTCAAGCAAGTCTATCAGTGCCATTTTCCAACAGCATTTGCTCATTTTCTGTCTGTGTGTTACAATCAGGTCATCCTTGAAATATTTCAAACATTTTACTACTGTTTGTTATGCTGATATGAGATCAGTGACTACTGCAAAAAAAACTATGACTCTCTGAAGGTTCAGATGATGGTTAGCATTTTTCAATAATAAAGTTCTCTCAAATTACGGTTTAAATCAAGGTATATACTTTTTTTATACATAATGCTATTACACACTTAACAGACTACAGTGCAGTGTAAATATAACTTATACACACTAGGAAACCAAATCATTCTATGACCTGCTTTACTGTGATATTTGCTTTACTGCAGTGGTTTGAAACCAAATCCACAATATTTCTAACGCATACTTATATACCAGTAGAGTGCAACATTCTAGATACATGAGAAAGTCTGAGACTGAGTGATGCATAAATAGAACATTTTCCCAGATCAAAATTATTTTTTTAAAAAAAGAAGAAAGAAGGGCTCGAGTATTTTTGGAAGGGTATACAAACTGGTAACTGCGGTTGCTTCTGGAAAAGGAAAACTTTAACTCTGAGATAAATTACCCTTAAAGAAGTTTGAATTTTTTATCATATACATGTACTGCTTTGAATATTTCTAAAAGCTCTTTAAAACTATATTTGAAAAGCCAATTTAGTTATTTTCAATAATATTAAAAATTCACATGGATGTAAGTGACATTTAATTGTCTCTTCTAGAACCAATATGATTTGTTCAAAGTACGCACAAAATTATTCTTTTAAATTAACTACATTGTAATGGACACTCTGTCTTAATAACCAAATGTTTCTAACCATCAATGCATTTAGAAAATGATACCTGTCCAGTAACAACTGCTCGGGAGAATAATTTATTTAATTGAACAAGTTCGTTGGGTGTTGTATCAAATTTCAGGGCTATACTATTCAAAGAATCCCTTGATTCAACCTGTTTAAAAGAAAAAGAAATTAATGTGTTAAATGAGAAAATCTAAACCATAAGGTTTAATGATCATTAATATGTCTATGGAACAATTTGATTAGTAAGTGGTGTATTTCCATCTTTAGAGATAGAATAGCTTGAGAAATTTTGCATTTATTAACAATTAGTCTCAATCTATTATCAGAGTATATGCTTTACCATCATACACTACAATTATAAGAAGTTATCTACTTCAAGCAATTTCAAAATACAAACCATAATTTATAAAACACAAGTGATTTTTATCTTACAAAAGCTTTAAAGCAATGTACTATAGTTTCTAAAAATATATATAACTTTTATAAAGTAATTTTACTTTAGCAAAGCATGTTGTATTAAACTTAAAATGCTATTTCTAGTAATCTTTATGTACCTAACCTGTCATTTAAATGGAAAAATTAGAAAATATATTCAAACCAAAGCTGAGGAATATGTTTGTGAATCAGTATATCTTAATGAATCATACTTATAGAAATCTTAAATTATGAGAATTGCCAATTATCCTGAAACAAAAAAGTCATTTGACTGGTCAACATATTCCTTTACAATTCTCCATAAATAAAGCATTACAAGAGCTCTGTACAGAACAAAATGAAGTGCAATTAAATAGTTTTACTGATAAAAGATTTACAATCTAGTTGGAAAGTAAGAAAGACAAAAAAGATTACATAAAAGATGAAAAGCAGTTTAAATGAAACAGCAAATACAACAAAAGCTGAGTAGAGATAAAGCAACATATTTGTTCCTAAATGTCCAAGAAAGATTTTATGGAAAAGATTTAAAGCTAAATCTTGAAGAAGGGGTAAGAATTTGAGAAGCAGAGAAAAGGGAAAAGAACATTCAAAGTGGAAAGAATAGAACTGACATATCAGAGATAGAAAAGTTACAAAACACATTTGTGAGATACTGTCTCTTCCACCTAAACCTTCCAGAGTACACTTATGAATTTATGATTTTTAGGAAGGGAAATAACTAGAGTTAAATCTCAAGAAAGGATGATATTAATAGGGTATTTTGAATTAGACTGTAATAGACTTTGAAAAATCAGGAAAAGTAGACATGAATGTGGGGGGGCTAAAAATATCCAATAAATATATATTTTCCTTTTAAGGTTTATAAAACCAAATTGATGCCAAAGACATGAATAAATAACCTAGTTCTGCTCCCTTCTGTGCAAACTTTCTCATCTATGCAGTGAGATGGTATTTCACTTACTTTATTGAGATAATGTATGTAAAAGCTCTCTGTAAACCAATTTTACTTTGCTGTAACATCTGAAAATTTAAAAAATTACTTTATTTCATATGAATTAATGCACATTTCATCTTCACTATTATTACTAATCGGGGTAATGAAGTAATTAAGAAAAACCCACCAATATAAAGCAATAAAGTTACGTGGCTCAGAGGCATCTTAGATTTATGGCAACAGGTCCAGGATTGATGAGACAAGAGAACTGATGCAGAAAAACCAATATACTACTACAGGAGTAGATCATCTTTAAAGTAATAAAAATGTAAAAGAGATTAAGGTATAAGATTTTCAAATAAGACTGAAGAGACTATAGGAATGGATTGAATGAGGTGGTAATACAGTAGTAGTTGTAGAATGTCACAGGTGTGAACATTTAATGAGCAACTGATGCTAAATCCAAAAATGCCAACTTGGATGAACAACAGACTGATGGTAAATGGAATAAAAAAGTAGGCAATGGGCAAGGATGAAGAAATAATTGGTGTAAGGTTTTCTATAGTTTGTTAAATATGAAGTTAGTAGTAAGAAATGCAAGCATCTAGAAAGGTAGAAATAGAAAAAAGTTTGGGTCTCACTTCCGATAGTAAAGTTCTTAAGATTTCCGATTAATAGAATGGAAATGGAAAAGTGCAAAGATACAAGGGACCACTCACATTTGGAATCAACAAGAGCAGAACCAGCAAAACAGGTGTAAAATACAGTATCCTGAGAGATTTGTTCCAGCAGTCCCACAGATATAAAAATCCACAGGTGCTCAAATCCCTTACATTAGATGGCACAGTATTTGCATATAACCTACACATGTCCTTCATATACATTAAATCATCTCTAGGTTACTTATAATACCAATACAATGGCCAGTAAGGGAAATTCAAGTTTTGCTTTTTGGAACTTTCTGGCATTTTATTCCCAAAAATATTTCAACCCATGGTTGGTTGAATCTGTGGATGCAGAACCCAAGGATAAAAAGGGTCAATTGTAACTGCAAATTTCAATTAAGCTTTTCCCCAAAGTAACGGTTCTTAAATTTCAATCTGCAACCAATAACACAAGTTTTATTGAATTACGAAAAAAAAATCGGTAAGCTCTTGAATTCAAAACCAACTAAAATGTCATAATTCTTCACAATCGTGTGATTACATATGTAGACAATGAAATGCCCCATGCCTACAGTCTTATGCCTTACTGAAACATCAAATTATACTACTTAAGAGTTTACTGTCTGAATTTATATTCTTAGTTTCTCAATTAGGCAGAGAAGGTATGAGCACACTCAGGTTTATAATATGTTTGAGAGAAGATTCTTTTGATAGTAGTAAATACATTTCTACCCCAAATTATGTCATTTCAAACCTTTTAAAAATACTTAAAATTTCAACTGTCAATTACACAGTTTATGAAAACAAAGTGTAACTCAAGGTTTTGATACTTTGTTCAATTTTTAGAATTTATAAAAACTAATCAAGACTCAAGCCAAGATTGGAAAGCTTTGTGATGACACAAATGTATAACCTACTATTTTCTTAATACAGATATGACAAAATATTAGACAAACTATATAGTTAGAACAACTGCTTTATAACATGTTAACATTATCTAACAACATTTACATTTAATCAAATAAGCAGCATACCACAGATTAGATTTCTTACTTTAGTTCTCCACAGTAACCAGAAATATGGAAAGCTGACACTAAGGACATTTTTGAGAGCCATTTCTAGAACAGAGAAACTTAGCTATATATCAGTGCAAATAATCAAATGAGAGAGGTTATTCTAGAAAATTAATATCAATTTGCTTTTTCCATATTCTGTCATTCTCATTCTCATTGCTGGGAATACAATGAAGATCACATTTTTTAAAAAGTACGTGCTTCCCTAGAAGCCCAATCTAATAAAAATCATTGTAGCACAGAAACTTTATCTCCCAGTAAACTATTATTTTATTAAATTTTCTAGAATTACCTTCATATCACACTTAATAAAATTTCTCTTTAAGAAAAAAAAATCCTAAAAACAAGTATCATTGTTAATAAAAGTTATTGACAGTGAAGTAGAGATTTTAAAAATAAGGCAATTAGCAACCCTTGTCTCATTTACAATATAAACAAAGAATACCTCCAATAAGTCTATCACAAACAGAAATCACCTTTTCCAAAACAATTAACTTACAGTATATTCAATAGTCCCTTTGGGTTTCTGAAAAGACATTCTTCTCCCATCTTTTTTGTCTAGGGTCTTCTTTTGGCCAGTATCTGGAAAAAAAGATGATGTAAAATTCTATTAAATTATTTTCCCTTTCAGAGTAATTTAAGGGCAGTTAAATAGAGCTGAGGGAGCAAATATTTAAAGATTCACCAGGAATACAGCTTGCCACCTAGGATTCTCTGCTCTAAAATACAACCAAGTATCAAAATAAGTAAATGTACTTCCTTCCCTGGTAGGTTTACAAACTGACCGGTATGAAGCACTACAATAACTGGAAGTCAATTCAAAACCTAAGGAAGGAAGGAGACAAGATGGCAGAGAAGTAGGTGGATATGGGGCACATCTCTCTCCATGGATATATCAGGAACACAGAAGATCAGATGCAAAAGATCATGCGGAGCACGAGCTGAGGCTGGCAGGAGTCCCTGACCACCAGAAAGGAATATATAAAGCCACACAAAACTCAGTAGGATGAAGGAAGGAAGGAAAAAAGAAGAGGAGAGTGAGCAAGGTCAGACGTGCACCCAGCAGGTGGGGAAGCTGAAGCAGGGGTGAGACCCCCACATTTGGGGCAATCAGCTGAGACCGAGGGGAAGCATTCAAAACTGCTGGAGAGTGAAGCAGCTGATATGTGACAGTCTGAATAGAGTGAGACCCACACAGACAATCTGGGACGTGACCCTACACACCCTGGACAGAAACGTAAGTCCACCAGAACGTGTGATGGCTGGGAACTGGAGTGTAGGGTTTGGAGAGCAATCCCAGGGCGAGGACTGCTTTTGACTTCAGAGAGATGGCAGGAGGAGACAGGAGAGAATATGGTGGCAGGGAATGCTTTTGAAGGAAAGCTTGGAAGCCATGGAGGCAGGGTACTACTGCTGAGTCACATGCAGGGTGGGGAGTCATCACTTAAAAACTTGGAATACAACTACCATATAACCCAGAAATCCCACTATTGGGCATATACCCTGAGAAAACCACGATTCTAAAAGACACATGCACCCCAGTGTTCACAGCAGCACTATTTACAATAGCTCGGACATGGAACCAACCTAGATGTCCATCGACATATGAATGGATAAAGAAGTTGTGGTACATATAAACAATGAATATTAGTCATATAAAGGAACGAATTTGAGTTAGTTCTAGTGAGGCAGATGAACCTAGAATCTGTTGTACAGAGTGAAGTCAGAAAGAAAAAAACAAATATTGCCTATTGACACATATAAATGGAATTTAGAAAAATGTTACTGATGTAACATTCGTAGGGCAGCAATTTGTAGGGCAGAGATACACTCACTGAATGCATTACTACAAATAAAGCTAGTGGAGGTGGTGGAATTCCAGCTCAGGTATTTAAAGTCCTAAAAGATGATGCTGTTGAAGTGCTGCACTCAATATGCCAGCAAATGTGGAAACTCAACAATGGCCACGGGACTGGAAAAGGTCAGTTTTCATTCCAATCCCAGAGAAAGGCAATGCCAAAGAATGCTCAAACTACAGTACAACTGCACTCATTTCAAATGAGAGCAAGGTAATGCTCAAAATCCTTCAAGCTAGGCTACAACAGTATATGAAACAAGAACTTTCAAATGTACAAGCTGGATTTAGAAAAGGCAGAGGAACCAGAGATCAAATTACCAACATCCGCTGAATCAGAGAAAAAGCAAAGGGATTCCAAAAAAAAAATCTTCTCTGCTTTACTGACTATGCAAAAGCTGTTGACTGTGTGGATCACAACAAACTGAAAAATTCTTCAAGAGATAGGAATACCAGACCATCTGACCTGCCTCCTGAGAAACTTGTATTCAAGACAAGAAGCAACAGTTAGAAACAAACAAGGAACAATAGACTGGTTCCAAATTGGGAAAGGAGTATGTCAAGGCTGTCAACTCTGGGAGACAGGGAAAGACAGGGAAGCCTGGCGTGCTGCAGTTTATGGAGTTGCAAAGAGTTGGGACAGGACTTAGCAAAAGAACAACAATAAAAACTTAGATACAGAGAACAGACTTGTGACACAGTGGGGGAAGGAGAGGGTGGGATGAATTGAGACAGTAGCAATGAGAGAGTAGATTAACTGAGAGACTAACATACATATTAGCACATGTAAACAGACAGCCACTGGCAATTTGCTGTATGATGCAGGGAGCTCAACTGGGTGCTCTCTGACAACCCAGAGGGGTAGGATGTGGTGGGAGGCGGGAGGAAGATTTAAGAGGGAGGGAACATATGTATACCTATGGCTGATTCATGCTGATGTATGGCAGAAACCATTACAATATTTAAAGCAATTATCCTCCAATTAAAAAAATAAATTGAAGAAACATAACTGTCAGCTGAAAGGAAGTTATTAAAAAGTAAATAAGGAAGTTATCAAAAAGTAAATTAAGGACTCAAAATTTATTAATTTAGTAAATTAAGTTATTACAAAGTAAATTAAATATCTTTCAACACATCTAGTCCTATTATAATAATCTATATTTGAAGATTTATTATTATTAACCAAACCAAGTCTGAGGCATGTAACATTAATCTTCACAGAGGAAAACATCTCTAGTTCTAATACAATCATAGTTAAAGACAAAATCTTCACTATGGAGTTATATTAAAATAATGTATTCTTTATACATACCATGAAGTAGATTAAGATATGCTTTCACATATAAACATACTTTTTATGCACTCCATTTCAGACAGAGTGCCAACTATTTGTCACTTGCTTATCAAGATATTTCATTTGAACACATCATTACCACCAAGTTTATAGTATCTGTTTTAAATTCTGTATTAGTGTTAGCTTTCTCATCTGTACTTCATGTAACAAAGATTGCACAGAACTGATAAAATAGCGCTCCTATCTAAACAATTTTAAATAAAATCAATCTCTAAAAAACTAATAAACTCAAAACTGAATAAGATCATAAACATAACAAGATGTTATAGTTATGCTCAATTTTTACAAGATTAAAACAGTAATTTTCAAAGAAAAATTAGTTCTACCTAAGCCTAAGGAATTTAGAAAATATCTTCCTCTTTGTTCTCCCTCCATCCAATCTTAATTGATATTTTGACTATACTTGAGTTTGTTTATATGTATCTAATTAGCTCAGTTGGGTGAATGGTTCTAATGAAGCATTAACAATGATAAAAATAAAGTTCGAATCTCAAAAAATCCCATTTAGCTCTACAGTACTTAAAAAGGCTGTCCTAAAACCTTCCTGATCACCCAGGTTAAGGCAGATCTCTACTACTAGTCATATAGTATCTTTGTTTCATTCACAGTATCTGGCACAGTTTTAAGTTTCTTTTTAAATCTCTTCCACTAAACTGTAACCTATAAAACACCGTACTTAGTTCCACAATGACTCCTCAGTGCCTAACAAAGAGCCTA
This sequence comes from Oryx dammah, assembly GCF_014754425.2. Classification (NCBI taxonomy): domain Eukaryota; kingdom Metazoa; phylum Chordata; class Mammalia; order Artiodactyla; family Bovidae; genus Oryx; species Oryx dammah. The sequence goes on along the minus strand of NW_024080556.1, from coordinate 1,777,620 downwards.
ACACATAGCAAGCATCAAATTTGAATCAAATAATGTTTTGAAGCTACGGCTTAAACTGTACCTAGAACTGCCACAATTCTTACAGTCATTTTGTTTTTTAAAGAAAAGTGGACCAAGAAGAAAAATATATACTGTTTGGCTGTAGAAAAAGGGGTGTTTTCCTAAAGTTATGCTGGGAATGAAAAATGGTATAATTCTTAGGGAAAGACAGCATTTTTTCTTTTCACAATACTCCAATTTTTCTCCATTAAATAACATATATTTAAGTTTGTTTTTTGGGATAAAACATTGAAGCTATTTTAAAATACATTTAAAAAATTAATTTCTTTCCTCTATCTCATTTTGCAATTTAAAAGCAATGCAAGATATAATTTCAGATTACTTTTAACTAATAATATATATCCTTTCATGATTTCAGGAGTAGATGGTCTGCATTTGCTTTGTATAGTAGTATTTTTTTAATCTGTGAAAGAGTTCATTAAAGATCTAAAAGAAAGTGTTACTCAGTCATGTCCGATTCTTTGCGACTCAAGGGACTGTAGTCCACAAGGCTCCTCTCTCCATGGAATTCTCCAGGTAAGAATACTAGAATGGGTTGCCATTCCTTTCTCCAGGGTATCTTCCTGACCCAGGGATCAAACCTGGGTCTCCTGCATTGCAGGCAGATTCTGTCTGAGCCACCAATTACAATTAAATTTGCAATTGCAGCATCATTTTCAAAAGTTTACCATGGAGTGCAGTTCAGAGAAAGAAAACTAATATATCAGCTTTCCGTAGCTTAAAGTTTGAAACAAACTGAAAGCACTCACTTTAATAATATAAAATTATAATAAAATATATTACAATGTCTTATTATAAGTTCTAAAATTATTTTAATAACCAATATTAAAACATGTATTAATATATGTAAGTACCAGAGCACAATGAAATACACTAATCATTCTCTTCGATCAATACAGAAATATAATCACAGTATTTGAGAGTTGAAAGTGATCACACTGGTTATGTAGCCCCGTTTCCTATTTGTTAACTTTATACTCCCTTTTAAAGACAGTTGCCAGTAAATATGAATCTGGATTGGGAGTATGAAAAAGAGAGGCCCCATTTCGCTTCCTCACAAAGTTATTAGTATTACAGTTTAGAAATGCATAGATATTTAAGATTTGAAAATCAAAATAATAGTGAACATGTATTAAGTGCCTAGCATATGCCAGGGCTTACAGATAGCTCAGTCGGTAAAGAATCCACCTGCAATGCAGGAGCGCCGGTTTGATTCCTGGGTTGGGAAGATCTGCCGGAGAAGGGGTAGGCTACCCACTTCAGTATTCTAGCATGTGCCAGGCACTGCTCTAAGTACTCTTCATTTACTATCTTACCTATTCGTCAACCTTATAAAGAGGGTATCACTTTTACTACCATTTTAGAACTGAGAAAACCAAGGCACAATTTTGGTTATTACAATGGGATACTGTTTAGCTAAATACTGTGTGCTAAAATGCACATAACCGTCCCCCCAGAAGAGAACAATCTGTCACAAAATGTCAACCCTGCACAAGTTGAAAAACCATGCAATGTACCCTAATAGTATGCATGACATATAGAAGGTGCTCAATATCAAATGAATAAATGAATATATAATACTTTCCCCTGAGATAAAACAATTATCTGGTATGGTGGAAAGAGCAAGGGCCTTAGATTTTACTCTACATTATCAGAAGCAAAAGCTTAATGTATGTAATCTAAAACAAGAAATTCCCATCTAGACTGTATTCTATAAGTTTTGATACACTGTATTTTAATAATTTCATCCAAAATATTTCATGACTTCTGCCCTAATTTCTCCATTTGCTATTTTAAGAGTTTTGCTTAATTTGCTAATCTATGACAATTCAAAATTTTCATCTTTTTGTTAGTGATTTCTAACCATACTGTGATAGTTAAAACCTGTAAAATTCATCAAAACTTGCTTTACAATCATGTATAAATTTAGCAAATGCTCCATATACATGTGCTTGAAAAGAATGCGTCTTCTATACAGAAGGGTAGTGCTGTATGTGTGTGCACATGTGTGGACACGCATGCACACACCCACGCACAAACACCTATCTCCACACCCTTGAGATCAAATTTGGTGACTGAGTTCAGATCTTCTATATACATATTGGTTTGTTTCTGCACGCTTTTTCTTTAAATTACTGATAGAGGTTGTTAAAATCTCTCACTATGATTGTGGGTTATTCAGTTGCTCTAACATTTCTTTACTTTGCTTTCTATATTTTGAGACTTTTGAGACCATGATATTAGGTTCATACAAAATAAAAACTGTTATATCTTTCTGGTATGTTGAACTTTTTCTTAGAATATTTTTAGACTTAAAGTTTGATACACTTTTAAACAATTATTTTTATTTATTTATTTTTGGCTGCTCCACGTGGCATGTGGGATCTTAGTATCCCAACCAGGGATCAAACCCATACCCCCTTGCAGTGGAAGCCAGGAGTCTTAACCACAAGGGCCAGCAGGGAAATCCCCATTGAGCAACATAGATTGACCTAGAGATTATCATACTAAGTGATGGCAGTCAGACAGAAAAAGACAAATGTCATATCACTAATATGTGGAACCTAGTTTTTTAAAAATGATACAAATGAACTTATTTATAAAACAGAAATAGACTTATAGATATTGAAAACATACTTATCATTACCAAAGGGGAAAGGGTGGCAAGTGAGGAATAAATCAGGACTTGGGTTGAATATACATGTGCTACTGGATATAACATGGCATCAGGTCCCATCACTTCATGGCAAATAGATGGGGAAACAATGGAAACAGTGAGAGACTTTATTTTGGGGGCCTCCAAAATCACTGCAGATGGTGACTGCAGCTGTGAAATTAAAAGACGCTTGCTCCTTGGAAGAAAAGCTATGACCTACCTATACAGCATATTAAAAAGCAGACATTACTTTACCAACAAAGGCCTGTCTAGTCAAAGCTATGGTTTTTCCAGGAGTCATGTACAGACGTGAGAGTTGGACCATAAAGAAAGCTGAGCGCCGAAGAGTTGAAACTTTTGAACTGTGGTGTTGGAGAAGACTCTTGAGAGTCCCTTGGACTGCAAGGAGAATCCAGCCAGTCAATCCTAAAGGAAATCAGTCCTAAATTTTCATTGGAAGGACTGATGCTGAAGCTGAAGCTCTAACACTCTGGCCTCATGATGAGAAGAACTGACTCATTGGAAAGATCCTGATAGTGGGAAAGATTGAAGGCAGGAGGAAGGATGAGATTGTTGGATGGCATCACTGACTTGATGGACATGAGTTTGAGTAGGCTCTGGGAGTTGGTGATGGGCAGGGAAGCCTGGTGTGCTGCAGTCCATGGGGTTGCGAAGAGTTGGACATGACTGAGCTACTAAACTGGACTGATATATATCACTGGGGAAGGAAATGGCAACCCACTCTAGTATTCTTGCCTGGAGAATTCCATGGACAGAGGAGCCTGGTGGGCTGCAGTCCATCGGGTCACAGTGGGGGACAGGACTGAGTGACTAACACATACACAACACATTAAACAATTATGTTAGTGGTCATACCGTAGATTATAGCCTAAATTGTTAATTTTCAGTCTAATATTTACTAGTACTTTTATCTTCCTTCTGGTCAATGTAAGGATGTTAAAAACTGTGTGATCCTACCAAGACTTATATGCAATTGTTACTGTGTATTTCAATTACATATATATATATATATTCAAAAACACTCTAAGACATTATTTTTCTAGACAGTCAACGTTCATTCGGTTCTTCCCTCATATTTACCATTCTTATTGCAACTCTGGGTAATTTTGCAGGGGATGGATTCTTAGTTGGCAGGTGTTCTCTGTTGTTTAGTTTCCACTGTTTCTGTTGAGAAATAACTGTCAATCTTATTCTCACAGCACTGACTACTTGTTCTAAATGCTTTAAAATTTTTTAATCTTTGGTGAGATTTGTATTGATTCCACTTGGGGCTTTGGAGAAGGAAACTGCAACTCACTCCAGTATTCCTGCCTGAAGAATCCCATGGACAGAGAAGCCTGGTAGGCTATATAGCTAGATACGACTGAAGCAACTTAGCATGCACGCACTTGGGTTTGTAGCGATGCTTTAATCTGTGAATTTCATCATTCTTGGCATTTTCAGTCATTCTTCTCTTAAATAATACTTCTGCCTTCATTCTCTCTCTCCTTTCCTTTGGGGACTCAAATATACACATATTAGAACTTCTAATTATATCTTGTATTAAACTTATTCCTGCCTTTATTTTCCACCCCCTCCCCTTTATTTTGGATATTTTCTTCTGACCTATTTTTCAGTTCACTAATTCTTTCTTCTGCGGTGGCCGATTTGCTATTAAATTCATCCACAAAGGTCCTAATTAGAAAATTATTTTCAATTCTGGAATATCCACTTTTTCTTTTTTAGTTTGAATCTCTACAAAACTCTCAAGCAGCTCAAAATTCTCAACACAGCTATTTTAAATCTGATAACTGCAAGATACAGGGTTCCTGTGAGTCTATTTCTATTCTCTTGTTGTTTCTGATATCTTACCAGGTGCCTAATTATATTTTATGTACTGTAAATTAAATATGAAAAATTGTCTATAGACAGAATTTGACACACAGAAAGCTGAAATCCTCTAGAAAGGATTAATGCTTGCTTCTGCCAAACGCTTGAGGACACTAGCAATACCAAATCTTATTAATGCAGTTATAGGAATGATGATTTAAAGCCAAGTTACCATCCTATGAGTTTTCCTCTATTCCTACAGCATTTGGGGGGTCCTAAGTGAGAGTAGTTCATTCCTCTACTGTGGTAGGTCTTGTACTGTGTCCCTGTTCCCTTATACCAACAGGCTGGCAACAGCAACTTTTAATCTCTGAGCTGCTGCTTCTGGAATCAATACCTCCCCTAGGGAAAAAAGGAATCCCAAATTGGAGCTGCTCTTCCTTCAGCCTCTGTCCTCACTCAGATCCTAATCTAGTTCTATCAATCAGTTTTCTGATATCCTCAATAAAATTTGTTTTGGCCCAGCTATTTATTTATAATAGAAGCATAGGTGATTTACAATGTTGTGTTAGTTTCTCATATATAGCAAAGTTTTTCAGTTATACATATATATACATATTCTTTTCATTATGGTTTATTAGAGAATATTGAATATGGTTCCCTGGACTATACAGTAGGACCTTGTTGTTTACCTATTTTATATATCATAGTTTGCATCTGCTAATCCCAAACTCACAATTTGTCCCTTCCCACACCCCTTTCCCTTTGGTAAGTTTTCTGTGTCTGTGAATCTGTTTCTGTCTCGTAAATTAGTTCAGTTGTACCATATTTTAGATTCCACATTTAAGTGATATCATACAGTATTTGGTTTTCTCTGACTTACTACACTTGGTATGATAATCTCTAGGTCCATCCCTGTGGCTGCAAATGGCATTATTTAATTCTCTTCTATGACTGAGTAGTATTCCACTGTGTATATCCACAACTTTATTCATTCATCTGTCAATGGAGATTTCGGTAGCTTCCATGTTTTGGCTATCATAAACAGTGCTGCAATGAACAATGGGGTGCGTGGATCCTTCGGAACCATGTTTTTCTCTGGATATATTACTAGGAGTGGGATTGCTGAATAATAAGGTAACTCTATTTTTAGTTTTCTAAGGAATCTCCATACTGTTTTCCATAATGACCGTTAACGATTTACATTTCCACCAATAGTGTAGGAGTTCCCTTTTCTCCACAAACTCTCCAGGATTTATTAATTGCAGACTTTTCAATGATTGGTCCAGTTTTTTAAATTGTTCTTAGCAGGACAGTCTGAATTATCTAGCTTGCTATTATTACCAGACTGAGAAGTCCAAAGAGATTTTTAAGCAGAGAATTGACAAAGCAGTATCAGACCTTTAAATTAAAAATCATTTTTGGTAATAGAACGGGAAAGGCAAACTAGAATAAAGCAAGCCTGAAAAACCAATGATGAATCCTGTATGAAGTCTCATTTTAATATACTAAAAGACTCCTAATATAACTGAATATTGTAGTTTTGGCTGTAGTCACTGATAAAAAGTTTGATGATTTAAAAATATTGAGCTGGGAGTCAATATTTTCATAGGATAATACAGATTTTAAACTTTGAAAATATCTTCTAAACTAAGAAAGATACACTGAGAACTGCTTTTCTAATTAACTGATTCCATCTATAAGAAACTATCTATAGGAAACTATGCCTATGTTTTCAACCTTTCACTTGCTACTGACTCCTTATCCATAGTCAAAACAAAAAAATTTTTTTTAATCCCTCAGTTTTTCTTCAACTTTGTACCCATCCTGCTCTAGGTATCAGCCTTTCTGCTTTTTTTCATAGTTGAACTTTTAGAAATGAGTCTAGTCTCACTGTCTTTACTCCATCAAGAGATTCCACAATGTATTGCAATGGCTTCTGTCTTCCCAGTTCCCTAAACCTGTAAAGGAGACCAAACTAAGCAGAAAATCAGAGAAGCTTTTTCTATTTTATTTTATTTGCTCTTTATGAAGCACCAAACTAAGTCCTTAATGCTCACCTTTCCTTTATTTGGTAACATCTCAAGACCCTTGGTCTCTAAAACATTTGCTGTTCCCCGTTAATGCTCCTTTCCTCTACCTAGTCAAGGAATTTTTGAGTGTGGCCCACTTCTTACGTGAAAAGTTTCATGATACAGAATGCTACTGTTGTTATTTAGTTGTATCTGATTCTTTTGTGACCCCATGGACTGAAGCCCACAAGGCTCCTCTGTTCATGGGACTTCTCAGGCAAGAATACTGGAGTGGGTTGCCATTTCCTTCTCCAGGGATATTGCCAACCCAGGAATTGAACCCCCATCTCCTGCACTGCAGGTGGATTCTTTACTGCTGAGCCACTGGGGAACTTCCATATAGAGTGCTAATAGAGCCTTGCTAGTTCAAATTATGTTCTAAGGGTCAGCAGCACTGGCATCGCCCGGGAGTTTCCTGTGAACACAGAATCTCAGATTTCACTCCAGAACTACTGAGTCACATTGGCATGCACAATAAATTTGAGAAGCACTGTTAATAGAGCTTTTGAAAGGATCAAGCTTGCAGACTGAGTAACTGACAGAAGAAATAGGCTTCTTTACAACTCCCACTCATGACAGTAACACTAGCATCTTCAAACGTCTGTCAAACTTAATTGTTTAATAGTCACTGTGATACATTACTACTGTTACTAAATATTTTGTTATCTCCCTGGGGAGGAAAAGAAAATATACTGTACCATCCCACTGATGTCAGACATGAATAGAAACCATAAGCCTTTTGGCAGAAGTGTTAAGATCCAACATTATACTTCTTAGCTCTTTTTTCCTTCTATCTTAAGACCAGGGCTGTTTCATATAGTGGCTACTCCTAAAAGGCTATTACACACACACATACCTGTGCACGCACATCTAGTCATTCCTGTTTCTGCTCCTGGTTAAATTATAGTGCTTGGAAAAGAAAATTTCTTCAAGAATTCATACATAAGAAGCAAATCACCAACTAGGGGAAAAAGAAAACAGTCTAGCTTGCTTAAGACACAAGAATGAGATTGTACCAAGTGTATCAAAATAAAAACTCTAGGAATGATCGAAGGATCTAACAGGGTGTACTGAACAATTATGTAGTGGGAAAAATTGCAAACATAATGTAATAAATACCAGGAAGTGGAGAGAAGAAATACGGGAGATGAACCGTTCAAATAACCTAAGGGTTAAACAAACCCCACCTAAAACTGAAACAAGAATGTAATAATACCAACCACTTAATATTTTTGCGAATTCTGCTTAACTTTAGACACACTATTTAGGAAATACTTTCTTAAGGCAAACAAATATTATCTTTTAGTCACTCTTTCCTTCTAGTCATCCATTCATCATTTTATACGTAAATATACATAAAACTGGAGAAGGAAATAGCAACCCACTCTAGTATTCTTGCCTAGAGAATTCCATGGACAGAGGAGCGTGGTAGGCTACAGTCCATGGGGTCACAAAGAGTCAGTCATGACTGAGCAACTAACACACACACATACATAAAATAGATCCGAACAATAACATCTACCCTAAAATTAATAGTATCACTAGATATTGGATTAGAGGTAGCTTTTAAACTTTAATTTTTGTTATGTATGACTTCATAGTTAGAAAGCATTAGTTTTACCAAAATTTAGAATCTAGCACCCACCTCTCAGTTAAGACAAACCATCAGATAACTGCAAATCTAAATTAATCGTTTTGGCCCTATATGGAACTGTCTTTACAGTCTTGCATTTTGTTGTTATACCACTGAACTCCATTAAGTAATGGTGTTAAAAAAACAGCTTTTTGAAATTAGAATCTGTATTTACTATAAAGATGATATTTTTTGCTATGTTAAGAGTTACATGAGGATTTTTTTCTCTTCATTCTACCAGGAAAAGTCATGTTTCTTTTACCTAAGCAACAGGTTTATCTTTACCTCAGTGACACTGTGATTTATTGCTGATCATATTTCCCTTTTTTCACTGATTGCCAGAAATCAAAGGCAAATTTTGGGCCTTTCCCTAATACATTAATCTGACCTTAAAATATCCCCTTTTTGTATGAATATGCATTCATTCATTCAACAAAATGTATTGTGTCTCAATATAAGTTTGCTGGTGGCCATCTAAGGAGTTTTTACACACAGAAGATTATTTGCAATTACTTTACTTTTTAATTAATCTTTGATTTATTGAAGTACAAATATAAAAATCCAGTTTTCCCTTAAGTCTTCAACTATGTCAGTGTATTATATTTACAAAACTAGTAAATTTTAACATACTTTCTAAGGTGCTTTCAATAGTTAAATCAGAAAACAAACTAGACATCCTTAAATAATCCCATTTATAAACTACAGTAATTAAATTCTCTCATCTATACTAAAAGGCACTTATAAATCTACTATATTTTATTGTAAACACTTTAATTGCCTCTATAACAAGAAAATCTTTCTGAACTCTTTTAACTCTAGTAAATACATTACAATAAAGTTTTAAATATAATGAAAAGTTCTCTTTGGTATTCACTTTCAATTAAATTCTTAGACTAATTTACATGCACTCTAATAGGCCTAATTCTCTGAAATGTAACAACTATTTTAAAGACCAAATACATTAATTGTTCCTAAGCTTAAAGCAAAATACTAAGTATTTAACAAATTTCATCATTTCTATATTTACTTCTGACCTTAACATGAACAAATCTTAACGTACCCACTAAAAAAAGCAGTGATTCTCAAAGTGTGGTCCCCAAATTAGCAGCATCAGCATTAGTTGAGTTGTTGTTGGAAATGCAAACTATGGGGTCTGGCTCAGAAGTACTGAATCAGAAACTCTAGAGGAGGGGTCCAACATTTTCAACAAGCCTTTGGGTGATGCTGAGCCACACTAAAGTTTGAGACTTACTGCTTTATTGCAGCCTGAAATACTCACAGGCAGTTCTGTCCAAAAACACAGATAAGTCTTAAATTCAGCCATCCTGTGAGATGAGCAGCAATTCTAAAATGGGCAAATCAACTTTACTCATGAGAACCAATGGAATCGGGAACAACACTGTTATGACTTCAAACTTCATCAGAGCTACTATCAGAGCAGACTGAGGCTGTTTATCTAGAAAAGATTGTTTCCCCACCTCCCACCTTAGGAAATGAGACTAAGACTGCAGACATCTAGGATTATCCTCTTTTATGACTGACCAGTACTCTTAATTAACAGTTACCCTAACAACTGAACTTCCCTGGTGGCTCAGAGGTTAAAGCGTCTGCCTCCAATGCGGGAGACCCGGGTTCGATCCTTGGGTCGGGAAGATCCCCTGGAGAAGGAAATGGCAATCCACTCCAGTATTCTTGCCTGGAGAATCCCATGGACGGAGAAGCCTAGTAGGTTACAGTCCACGGGGTCGCAAAGAGTCTGGACACAACTGAGCGACTTCACCTTCACCTAACAATTGGGCTTCCTTGGTGGTTCAGATGGTAAAGTGCCTGTCTGCAATGCAGAAGACCTGGGTTCGATCCCTGGGTTGGGAAGAACCCCTGGAGAAGAAATGGCAGCCTACTCCAGCAGTCTTGCCTGGAAAACCCCATAGACAGAGGAGCCTGGTAGGCTACAGTCCATGGGGTTCCAAAGAGTCGGATACAACTGAGCGACTCCACTTTCTAACAATTGGTACTACAAATCCTTTACAGGGACTTGGTCTTTCCTGGGTTCAAGCTAAACTATTATCTAACTCTTTCAGACAATCTGCATCTCAATTTCCAACCCAAAATGTATCAAAGTTTTTTTTATACCTTCCTTGGAGTTTGTATTTTCAGCTCAATCATTTAATATTTTTCTGACTCTAAAGAAATTTCAGTGACAATCCATCTTATCCTTTACCTAAATTGTTTTAACTTTAACACCAAATGAAAGAATCTTGCATTCTTCTCATGCTTTTTTCTTGTCTCTCTCATTTCTTTGCCTTGCCAAGTTTCTTAATCAGGAAAATGGGTTAATAATAGTACTTACCCTCAGCAAGTTGTTATTAGGATAAAGCAAAAATATTTGCTAGCAGCTGCCCCACATAAAGTGTTCTTAGCTGGTCTAATTGTTGTCATTTTCCCAAAAGATATTGTTTTATTAATAAATGACAAAAGTAAATGAAAAGAAGCTTTAAATATGAGTTCAGATGTACATATTTAAAGTACCCTGTCACCAAGTGGGAAATAGAGTTGCCATAACAGGAAATTTTATGATAAAAACTGTATTACAATTAAGTTGGAACTCTAATATTTATATTTAGAGCCCCACTGTTCAGGGGGTTCTCAAGACAAGAATGCTGAAGTGGTTTGTCATTCCCTTCTCCAGTGTACCACGTTTTGTCAGAACTCTTCACCATGACCTGTCTGTCTTGGGTGGCCCTACACAGCATGGCTCATAGTTCAGTGAGTTACACAAGGCTGTGATCCCTGTGATCATTTTGGTTAGTTTTCTGTGACTGTGCTTTTCTTTCTGTCTGCCCTCTGATGGATAAGGATAAGAAGCTTGTGTGAGCTTCCTGATAGGAGGCACTGGCTGTGGGGAAAACTGGGTCTTGCTCTGGTGGGCAGGGCCATGCTTATTAAATATTTAATTTTCTGCTGATGTGTGGGGCTGTGCTCCCTCCCAGCAGTTTGGCCTGAGGCGACCCAATCTTAAGAGTTTGCAAACTCTATGGTAGGCTGCAGGCTCTATAGCAGGGGTAATGGTGACCTCCTCCAAGAGGACTTATGCCAGCACACCATGCCTCCCAAGACTGGTGCTGTCAGTGCCCCTGACCCCAAGGCAGGCCACCGTCAACCCACGCCTCAGCCAGACTCCCAGTCACAGGCAAGTCTGGCTCAGTCTCTTGTGGGGTCACTGCTTTTTTCTCTTGGGTTCTGGTGCACATAAGGTTTTATTTGTGCCCTCCAAAAGTCTCTGTTTCCCCAATCCTGTGAAAGTTCTATAATCAAATTCCATAGACTTTCGAAACCAGATTCCCTGAATATTCATTGGAAGGATTGATGCTGAAGCTGAAGGTCCAATACTTTGGCCACCTAATGCAAAGAGGTGACTCACTGGAAAAGACTCTGATGCTGGGAAAGATTGAGGGCAGAAGAAGGGGGTGACAGAGGATGAGATGGTTAGATAGCATCACCAACTCAATGGACATGAGTGTGAGCCAACTCCAGGTGACAGACAGTAAAGGACAGGGAAGCCTGGCGTGCTGCAGTCTGCAGAGTCAGAGTTGGAGACGACTGAGCAACTGAACAACAACAACTAAATACTAAAAAAAATTTTTTTTACATACTTATAACTACGTGATCTAGTAAACTGACTATAGTGATGCCTCCAAACACGAGCTATGCTCAAGGCCTAAAAAATTTTTTTGAATCATAAAATAATTTACTCTTTGCTTGCATACATGCTAAGTCACTTCAGCAGTGTTCGACTCTTTGCAATCCTATAGCCTGCAGCTTGCCAGGCTCCTTTGTCCACGGGGATCCTCCAGGCAAGAATACTGGAGTGGGTTGCCATGCCCTCCTCCAGGAGATCTTCCCGATGCAGGGATCAAACCCATGTGTTTCCTGCAGCTCCTGCACTGCAAGCAGATTCTTTACCACTAAGCCACCAGGAAAGTCCAATTTACTTGTTTAGCAGGAACAAAAATGGGGTCATATGGTGTTTTCTTTGTAATTGTTATTAACTAGAGCAATGGTGTGATAAGCTCCTTAATGTGTCTAAGTCCCAATCATGGTTTTCCATAGAAGGGACTATAGTGTTGGAGTCAGCAAACACGATAAACTATAAGACCAAAAGCAGACACCTTGGAGAGGATAGAGACATTAGTAACAGTTAACAGTCAGGTAAGTGGTCTGTTTACAGAAGAGTAAAATCAGAAACAGATGACCAAAGTTCTATTAGGCCCATCCTTCAATGGTAAAACTATTTTACCATCATCATTACTGAACATGAAATGGTGACGGATAAGGTCACTAACAACAAATGGAGTCCTGGAATACAGCCAATCTACAAGTGTGGAAGTGTCTGCACAAGATATACTGCTACAACACACAGGATACTTTAAAGAACTGAAGGAAGAGTAATGAACAACAGAGAACTTAAGCAGCTGTTATAAAAATCTAAAATAATGGTAGTCACAAGCAAAAAGAGTAGAGGAAATCCTTGAAACAGACTAACAGATACTCATTCCAAAGGACACAAATGCATGGAAAACCCTACAGCCAAAGCCAAAGCCAAAAAAAAAAAACAAAAAAAAGAGCTCTCATTTTAAGCAAAGGTTGAACTAAAAATTAATGAAGAACCATTTACTTTTTACCTGCATATATACATGTTGCCTCTCAAAGGAATTAATTTAGAAAGCTGTACTTATTCAAGAGGAGGGAGTGATCAAATTATTGCTGGAACACTCATTTCTTGAACTATCTTCAGAACTCTGTAGGCATAACTGTATAGACTTAAAATATTTCTAACCCCAAATGCTACTTTGTAGCTTTTCTTCCCAACATGTTCACTCATCCTGTTCCAAAAGAAAAAAAGAGCACCAGAGTTGAGAACCTTTTAGCCCATCTAATCAACCTCATTTACAAATAAGAAAATATAGGCCCAAAGAGCAAGTAATTTTCACAAATTCTTTCAGCAAGTTACTGGTAGGAAGTACCTACCCACCTGATTGTGGCCAGAACTGTGACATCACAAGGTTTCTCTTACTTGTATCAGAGACTTGGAGGCACCATGAATATTAAAGACTGGGCCATGAGTACACAAGCCAGCTTCACCAGAAGAGGACTTTGTATAATACTTTGAAGCTGCAACTCTGAAAGAGTGTCTGATATATTAATAGCAGTGTGCTCAATAAATGTTTCTGAATCAATAAATCAGATGTATATGTTTGGGCTCATTTATTAAAATATTCACCATATCCTTTCCTGGTTAAAAGTTACCCCACATATTCTGCACCTGCTTAGAGGCTGGTCACATTTCAACTGTTTTCAATAAGTCAACTGAGATCTTACACACACTAACAAATCTTCTATTCAAACACAAGCTCCAGTCCTCATCCCTGGTCCACCTTTAAGAGGATTCTGCATCTGATTAATGTTCTTCAAAGCAGAAACCAAGTACACAACCTTTCGTTTTTCTAATTTCACAAACAGGAGTTGTGAAGAAAAGATTTTATGTAAAGTGAAGAAAAGTTAACAAAAGGGACCATGCTAAAAATTACATTTTAATATTCAAGTTTCTTCAAAGCTTAAACTACACACTTAAACACAGAGATCAACAGATGTCCTCACTGGTTCACTGCTTTAAAATAAATCGTAGGATGTGGGGCTGTGGATAGATTTTATCTTCTCTGTACTTTAATTCCTAAACACTCTAACGCTCATATAACTTACTCTCATAACACCAAAATGCGTATCAGAACAGGTAACAAGAATAAAATATGACCATGAGAAGTCTGAGGAAGCCAACGACATTGGAGAAGTTACCGTATGCATGACGCCAATACCGCTTCAGCAAGGTCTTTAGAAAATTTCGTAGGATATCAGTATCGTGTCATTACGATTGATTTTTTTTTTGTTTTAAGAATAGTACAACTCCACTATGACGAAAGAAAACACAACAGGCGGTAAAAATGACAACTGAGAAGTTTGTTACGTTCTGCCCTCTCAAGACAACACGCAGCCTTTCAAAACACATGATACAAAAATCCGGGTTCCTGTGTACGTTACGCATGTTCTTTTTCAAAGTCGTATCAAGTAAGCGTCGATGTGAATTCTCACACATGTCAAATAAAAACAATGACCCAGCCGACACCCAAGCGAGACAAGGCGTTCTTAACGAGGCACTGAGAAGGAAAACACGAGGGTCATAACTGATTCAATATTCACCTCCTAGTGGGAGGGAAAAACTTCAGAGCTCCTACCCTTGAAACAGTTGGCGCGGTAAAGTCGAGTCCCGGTGCAGAAAAGCAGGAAGAGCAGGGCAGGAAGAGACGCGACGCAGCCCCGAGGAGGTCTTCCGCCCCCAGCGCAGAGCGAGCGCTCGGCCTCCTCGGCCTCCGCCCCGGCCCACCTGCCCACGCGGGCCCGGCGCGCGCTCCCTCGCGCGGCGCCCACCCCGCCGCCGTCCCCCCGATCCCCCTGCTCCTCAGCCCGGGTCGGCCGCGCGGGACGCGAAGGAAGGCTGGGCTCACCGGGTCCCTCCGGGCTGGACGGCGCCGGGGGCCGGTGGGGCGGGGACCCGCACCCGGGGTCCCCCTGGGCGGGCTCCCTCAGGTAATCCTCGAAGCGCACCTGACGGGCTTCGCCGCCACCCCCGAAGCCCCACAGGCGGTTGGCTGTGCCCCGCAGAAGGCGCCCGCTCTTCCCCGTGAACGTGGTCAGGTAGTCCATCCTGCCACGGGGGGGCAGGAACCCAGGAGGAGGCCGACGGTTTCTGCTGCGACGGCGGCCACTCGGTGCGCGCCCGCCCGCGCGTCCCACCCGACAGCGGGGGCGGCGGCGGCGGCTCCTCACGCCTCCCGGGAGGCGGGGAGGGGGGAGGGGACGGCCGCCGCTCGGCCCGGGGGCGACCATCAGGGAACCCTGCGGCGGGGGAGCAGGAGCGGGACGGAAGTTTCTGAAAAGTTTTTGCCGTTGCTTCCTAACGCCGATTCGGGGCCAAACTTAGCTTGGAAAGTAGACACATACTTCCGGGAACAGAGGCCGCGGCGAAAAGCGGCGGCCTTTTAGCAGGCCCGGCGGGGGCCTGTCCGCTTCCCACACACCCCCCCCCCGGGCCTGGCCCCAATGGAGCCGGCCCGCCCCGCCCTGCCCCGCCCCTCCCCGGGCCGACCCGACCGGACTTTCAGGCCGCTGGGGGAAGGCTGGGGAGGGCGTTTCCCGACCCGAGGGCGGTCAGTGTGGCCCTGGGGAGGCAAAGCTTGGGGCCTGGGAGGGTAGCCTCCAAAAGTTTCTCTCCGTCAAGAAGTTTCAGTGTGTGTGTGTGGGGAGGGGCACGAATGCAAAGGAAACTTTTTGCAGTTTGAAATTTGGGGGAGGGAGGCCGAGTGGGTGAGAGGAAGGACAGGTTAGTTTTAGTTAACACAAAACAGCCCAGATTAAGATGCTTCCTAAGGAAACCATCTTCGTAAAATAAAGCATCAATCGTCTCGTTCGAAGTTCTCTGTGGCATTAGGAACTGATGTTAAGAGTTTGACATTCCATGACTGGTCCTGTAAGGCAAGGTAATTAGGGCTTTAATGTGCACCTTTATCCTTTAAGGAGAGAAAGAGCAGTGACATTTGACGGGCATTTAGTACCCAATTTTGACTCCTGTGAGAGCTGGTTATTCTCTTCCTTTTACGTCTGTTTGAAGGATCTTTAACGAAGTGGGCTTCCCAGGTGGCGCTAGTGGTAAAGAACCCGCCTGCCAATGCAGGAGACAGGAAAGAAGCGGTTTGATTCCCTGAAAGAGGGCAGGGCAACTCACTCCAGTATTCTTGCCTGGAAAATCCCATGGACAGAGGAGTCTGGTGGGCTACCTACAGTCCATAACGTTGCAGAGTCGGACACGACTGAAGCCACTTGGGAGACTTGGCTCTTATTTTTTCCCATGCATTAAATAAAACTTTCTTGGAATTACCAATTTATTAATGTATTTGAAGAAAAGGTTTAAATTAGAAAGTTGGAGAGCTAATCATACCTAACAATGGAGTCCAGAAAACATCTTTCAGGAACTTGAGTGTTTTGCCAAAACCATTGAAGATTATCCTCTGGGCCGCCCACCCCTGCCCCCTTTTCAAATATTTGACTGGTCTTTTTCTTACTGTCACCATTTTCAGCTTAACAGGTTGAACAGACTTCACCATTCTAACAGCAGCATCACTTTTATACTTGGTTAAATGTATAGAATGTCTAGCTACACCGCATACACCGCAAAGTGTAATTCACAGTGTTTCTGAGCAAGGATGCAGGCATGTGAATATCCAGCAACCATCCATGTGTTCAGATGTGGTGCTTGGGAAAACACTGCTCTGGACTTCTTTCTGTACCTCCTAGGAACCCATCTGGTAGAGTAGTAAGTGGCTCCCAGTTTTTCTGAGATTTCCATTTGATAAGGAAGCACTAAGCTTAGCACCACTTCCAAAAATTAGGCTCAGTAAGCTTTAAAAATTGAATTTCAATGACTTAACTCTAATCCTGATTAACGAAACTGAAATTATTTTATTTTTATAAAATATATATTACATCTTCACATTTGCTATTTATTTTGTGATAATCATATGCACAACAGTGGCTGAGTTTTTTATACCTGATAAAATCTGCACTTTACTTCTAACCTTAGCAAGAACCTGTACTCTACCAGTTCAAACACTGGTTTACAAGCAGTTAACCTTTTTTTTTTTTTTTTTTCTGCTTCCATTTCATAGAAACCTGGAGCTCCAGATAAAAACTTTGATGATTAAGTGCTTTACAAGTTTTTATTTAAACTCAGCCAAGCCCTTATGTCTCTAAAATCCATTTATTCATTTCATCAGCTTTCCTTTTTAATTCTTCACATTTGTTGTCTGAGCTGTCACTATTCTCCTGTAGTTACCAAATTCATTACTCAAACATGTTACTTGGTCTTCTATATGACTCAAAATCATAGGCCATGAAATATAAACACTGTCACTTTTCTTCCCCTTTTCTTTGTAATCTACAGCAAGCTCATCTCCATATATTGCCTCAGAAGAAAGGAAGTCCTTGCTCTTGTCCATGCCTCTCCTCCAAATTAATTCTTGACCTTAGTGTGTTATTGTCTATGACTTGCCAGCCTTATTATTCCTTTGTGCTTTACTATTTTTTCTCTCTCCACTCTGGCTCCTTCCTCCTTATCATACCTGTATCATCCACATATATTCCTCTCAAGGTTTAAAAACAACAACAACAACAAAAAATGGCCTTCCTTATATACCATGCCTGACTCCTCCAGCAACCCTTTGCCTTATTTTTAAAATAACTTTACTGGCATATGATTTTACAAACCATATAATTCATGTGTTAAACGTGTACACTTCACTGGTTGTTAGTATATTTAGAAGTTGTTAAACCATCCCAAATCTAATTTTTGAACATTTGTATCATGGACACAACTTAGTGACTGAACAATAACAAAAATTACCTCCCAAAGAGACTTCTTATCCTTTGTAGTACTCTCCATTTTCACCACAGGCATAGACAACAACTAATCCACTTTCTGTCTCAATGGATTTGCCTTTTATAAACATTTCACATGAACTGAATCATACAATATCTGGTCTTTGGTGTTTGACTTCTTTCAATTAGCCTAATGTTTCTGAGGCTTATTCATGTTGTAACATGTATTAGTAAGTCATTTCTTTTTATTGCCAAATAATATAGGAATAGATATTTATCCATTTATAAGTTGATGGACATTTGGATTATTCCCACTTTTTAGTTATTATGAGTAATATTGCTATGAACATCTATGTATAAATTTTTTTGTGGACATATATTCTCATTTCTCTCTATACCTGAAGTTGAATTGCTGGATTTTTTTTTTTTAAATAACATAGTCTAAGTTTAAGGTATACAATGTGATAATTTAATAGGAGTATATATAGTAAATATTGCAAAATGATTACCACAGTAGGGTTAATTAACATTTCCATAAACTTATATAATTACCTTCTTGGTATAGTTGCTAAGAGAACATTTAAGGGTTACTCTCTTAGCAACTCTCTTAAACTATATAATACAATATTGTTAACTACAGTCACCATGCTATATGTTAGATCCCTCACAAGTTATTCAACTTAAAATTGGAAATGTAGGGTCTTCCCTGGTGGCTGAGTGGTAAAGAAACCTGCCTGCCAATGCAGGAGCCAATGGGTTCAATCCCTGAATCTGGGAAGATCCAACAGGCCTTGGAGCAAATAAGCCCCTGCACCACAATTATTGAGCCTGTGCTCTGGAGCCCGGCAGTGCAACTACTGAGCCCACGTACTGCAGCTACTGAAGCCCGAGTACCCTAGAGTCTGTGCTCAGCAACAAGAGAAGCCATCACAATGAGAAGCCCATGCACCGCAACTAGAAAGTAGCCCCTGCTCGCTGCAACTAGAGAAATCCCATGCAGTAAAAAAGAAAAAATTTGGAAATATATACCATTTGACCAACATCTCACCATTTCCCACATCCTCCAGACCCTGGCTTCCCTGTGGCTCAGAGGTTAAAGCATCTGCCTGCAATGCAGGAGACCCGAATTCGATCCCTGGGTCTGGAAGATCCCCTGGAGAAGGAAATGGCAACCCACTCCAGTATTCTTGCCTGCAGAATCCCATGGACAAAGCAGACTGGTAGGCTACATTTAGTCCACCGGGTCACAAAGAGTCGGACACAACTGAGCGATTTCACTTTCACTTTCCAGACCCTGGCAACCACTCTTCTACTCTGTTTCTATGAGTGCAGTTTTTTCAGATTCCACAGGTGAGATCATACAGTACACGACCTGTCTTTGTCTGACATTTTAGTCAGCATAATGCTCTTAAATTCCATCCATGTTATTGCAAATGGTGTTTCACTTTTATGGCTGAATAATATTTCATGGTGCATCTAAACCTCATCATCTTTATCCATTTATCCAATGATGGATATTTAGGTTGTACCCAGGTCTTAGTTATTGTGAATAAGGCTGCAGTGAACATGCGGATGCAGATATCTCTTTGAGATAATGATTTCATTTCCCACGGATACATACCCAGTAGGGGGATTGATGGATCCTATGGTAGGTCTCTTTCTAATTTTTTGTGGAACCTCCATATTATTTTCCCTAGTGGCTGTACTAGTGTATCCACACCAACAGGGCCTGAAGGTTCCCTTTTCACCACATCCTTGCTAACTCTTATCTCCTACCTTTTTGATAACAGCCATTCTAATAGGTGTGAAGTGATCATATTGTGGTTTTGATTTGCATTTCCCTCCTGACTAGTGATTGGAGAGGGAAATGGCAACCCACTCCAGTATTCTTTCCTGGAGAATCCCAGGGACGGAGGAGCCTGGTGGGCTGCCATCTATGGGGTCACACAGAGTCGGACAAGACTGAAGCAACTTCGCAGCAGCAGCTGACTAGTGACGTTGAGGATGGTTTCATGTAACTGTTGCCCATTTGTATGTCTTCTTTGGAAAAGTGTCTATTCAGATCCTCTGCCCAGTTTTTAATTCAACTGTTGGTTTTTTGCTATTGAGTTTTACAAGTTCCATATATATTTTGGATATTAACCCCTTTCAGATAAGTGGTCTGCAAATAATTTTCTCCCATTTCTTAGGTTGGCTTTCTATTTTGTTGATTATTTCTTTTCTGTGATGCAGTCCCTCTGGGTTATTTTCATTTTTGTTGCCTGTGCTTTTGGTGTCATATCCAAAAACTCACTGCCAAGATCAGTGTCAAGAAACATTTTCCCTCTGTTTTTTTTTTTTTTTTTTAGAAGTTTTATGGTTTTAAGTCTCACATCTGAATTAATTTGCTTCAAGTTAATTTTTGTATATTTTGTACAACAGACGTAGAATTTCATTCTTTTGCATGTGACTACCTAGTTTCCCTAGCAACATTTATTCTTGGCTCCCCTGTCAAATATTAGTTGATGGTATATGCATGGTTTATTTTTATTTCTGGGTTCTTGATTCTGTTTCACTGGTATATGAATATACCATATGTGTCTGTTTCTATGCCAGTATTCCACTTTTTTTTTTTTTTAATTGGAGGATAACTGCTTTACAATGTTGTGTTGGTTTCTGCTGCACAACATGAATCAGCTCTGGGTGCTTGCTCAGTCACTCAGTTCTAACTCTTTGTGACCCCCTGACTACAGCCCACCAGATTCCTCTTTCCATGGAATTCTCCAGGTAAGAATACTGGAGTAGGTTGCCATTTCCTACTCCAGGGGATCTTCCTGACTCAGGGATCGAACCCGTGTCTCCTGCATCGCCTGCATCAGCAGGTGTATTCTTTACCACTGAGCCACCTTGGAAGCTGTAAGTATACGTATATCCCCTCCCTCTTAAATCATCCTGGCCCCGGCCCCCCATCCTAGCCCTCTAGGTCCTCACAGAGCAGTGAGCTGAGCTCCCTGCGCTACACTGCTGCTCCCCGCGGCTGTTTATTCTGCACATGGTACTGTATGTGTATCAGTGCTGCTCTCTCAGTTCGTCCCGCCCTCTCCCTCCTCCACTATGTCCCCAAGTCTGTGCTCTCCATCTGCGTCTCTGTTCCTGCCCTGCATGGGTTCATCAGTACCCACCGTTTTGATTACTGTGACTTGGTAATCACTGTGGAATCAGGAGCTGTGATGTGCATCAGTTTTGTTCCTCTTTCTCAGGTGCTTTGGTGGGTTGGGGTCTTCTGCAGCTCCATATGACTTTTAGCACTGCCTCTCCTGTTTCTGTGAAAAATTCCATTGGAACTTTGATGGGGATCACAGTGAATATATAGAACACTTTGGGTAGTATAGACATTTTTAACAATATTACAATCCATGAACATAGGCTACCTTTCTGTTTTTCAACTTCTTTCGTCAGTGTCTTGTAGTTTTCAAAGTAGAGATCTTTCACCACCTTGGCTAAATTTATTCCTAAGTATTTTATTGTTTCTGATGCTATTGTGAATGAGATGATGTTCTTTCTTTTTCAAATAGTTCATTTTTAGTATATATGAATACAAGTGATTTTTCTCTGTCAATGTGTATCCTACAACTTTATGAAATCTGTTTATTATTTCTAGCAGTACTTTTATTGGAGTCGTTTTAAGATTTTCTGTGTACAATGTCATATCATCTGTAACTTTACTTCTTCCTTTCCAGTTTGGCTGCTTTTTATTTCTTTGTCTTGCCTCGGTACTCTGGCTGAAACTGCCAGTACTATGTTGAATAAGAGTGGTGACAGCAGGCACCCTTGTTTTCTTCCTGATCTTAGAGGAAAAGCTTTCAACCTTTCATTGCTGAGTGTGATTTCAGCTGTGTCCTATCATATATATACCCCTTATTTTAAGGGGTATGCTGCAGCTGCTGCTGCTGCTGCTAAGTCGCTTCAGTTGTGTGCGACTCTGTGTGACCCCACAGACGGCACGGCAGCCCACCAGGCTCCCTCGTCCCTGGGATTCTTCAGGCAAGAACACTGGAGTGGGTTGCCATTTCCTTCTCCAATGCATGAAAGTGAAAAGTGAAAGTGAAGTCGCTCAGTCGTGTCCGACTCTTCGAGACCCCATGGACTGCAGCCTACCAGGCTCCTCCGCCCATGAGATTTTCCAGGCAAGAGTACTGGAGTGGGTTGCCATTGCCTTCTCCATTTTAAGGGGTATATACCCAATTTATTGGGAGTTTTTGTCATGGAAGGATATTGAGTTTTGTCAAATGCCTTTTCTTCATCTATTGAGATGATCATATAAGTTTTATTCACTGTTACTGATGTAGTGTATAAGATTTATTGAGCTGCATATGTTGAACCATTTTTCCATTCTAGTAATAAGTCCCACTTGATTGTGGTGTATGATCTTTTTACTGTGCTGCTGAATTCTGTTTACTAGTATTTTGTTAAAAAATTTTGCATCTATATTCATCAGAGGTATTGTCCTGTAGTTTTCTTTTCTTGTAGAGTCCTTATCTGGCTTTAGTATTAGGGTAATGCTGGCCTCATAAAATGAATTTAAGAGAATTCCATCCTCTTCAATTTTGTGTAAGAGTTCAAGAAGGACTGATGTTAATGTTTCTTTAAATGTTTGGTAGAATTCACCAGTGAAATCATCTGTCCTAGACCTTTCTTTTTGGGGAGGTTTTTTATTATGGGTCCAAACCTCTTACATTATTGATCTCTTAAGATTTTCTAATACATTATGATTCAGTTTTAGGTTAAAGTTTTCTAGAAATTTACCTGTTTTTCCTAAGTTATCTGATTTGTTGGTATGTAAAATTTTTCACAGTAGTCTCTTACAGACTTATATTTGTACGTTATTAGTTGTTTTAGTTTAGACTATATTAGAAATAATTTTCCTATCTCTGCTTTGTATTTTTTTTTAAGGGATTAGAAAAATGCAAAAAAGGAGCAGACTATGGCCACCTACCCTACTTCCTACCCTGGGCCTTCTATGGGTGCTGAGCAGGCTCTACAACCAACACAGGCACAAAAAGCATTTAATGAATGAAGTCAACAAAGACTGGTTAGAAGCCACTCTGTGCCTACTCTACTAGCTTTCTGGGAGTTAAGGGAGGAAGAGGTGGAGAAAAGATTCTTAAAACACACAAAGAAATGTACAATAGCTTTGTTAAGACTCTCAGACTGAGTTGGTCCTACTACACATTGCATGACACATAACTGCATGCATTTATGTTTGCTCATTAAACCCTACATGTTGTGTGACATGAAACCTCTCAGCTTTTGGTTTCTCCCCTATTTAATCATCTCCAACACTGCAGCTGGGTAATCTCAAATCTACAGATCTGTTGCCTTTCCTCTAATTAAAAAAAACAAAAAACAAAACTCCTCTTCACAGCAGTAGAATCCTGCTGATAATGAGAATCAGCTGTGGAACATTTTTTAAAATTCAGATATCCCAACTATACCCCAGAGAACCTGATTCCAGGATTGTAGGGTGTGTCTCAGGAACCTCATTTTTTAATTATGAGCCATGTTTGAGATCTGCTCCTTATATTATAGTTCTTCAAGTGTTTTGCACATTTAGTTCATGCAAATCACACATTTACTTCTGAAATAGGACTACAAGACTAGTTTTGACAAATACTGAGCCACTGAGCAGAAGTGACATGTTTTATACTCACATGTGTAAAGAAACAGCCACTGTTTAAAGGACTCAATTTTCTACACTCCACATGCCTCTGCCCCTGCCTCGGCAACCAAGGATACTACCTGCTTTAGCTGGCACGTGGTGAGATGGTGGCACCATCTCCAACAACCTGGATCCAGAAACTATGCAGGCCTGAGTCCCTCCCCACAACTTCAACCTCAATTGGACATGTAATATGAGTGAGAAATAAATCAAGAAATAAACACTGCTACAGTAAGCCACTGAAGTTCAGGGGTTCATTTTGCACCATAGCATAAGCTTAGCCAACTTGACTGATACAAGGGTTTGTAAATGCTTAATTTACACTGATTTTTATCATACCTTCCAAGTTAATATACAAAACACTACCTGATTTACGCTGTCAAGTTCATGTATCTGTTTTTCAGGCCTTTCTTGGCATTTTTATATTCTGACAAAAATTCTCAGGTTCCAAGATTATGTATTAATTTACCATTTAAATAATCTATATGTATAAGGACTTTCTTGACATTTTGCAACCAAAAGCAAGCAAACAAACCAAGCACAATGAGTAGAATGGTGAGGTATGTGTGTGCCAAGTCACGTCTGACTCTGTGCAATCCCATGGACTGCAGCCCGCCAGGCTCCTCTGTCCATGGGATTATCTAGGCAACAATTCTGGAGTGGATTGCCATGCCCTCCTCCAGGGGCTCTTCCCAACCTAGGGATTGAACCCACGTATCTTACGCCTCCTGCACTGACAAGCCGGTTCTTTACCACTAGCGCTACCTGGGAAGCCTGAATGTTGAGGTAGTCATGCTAAAAAGAACCCATCAATCATCCATCACTCCCAATTTAAAACTTTAGTTTCATCCATATCAGCCCAATTCTCTCAATAAATGTTTTTATGATCAGAAAATATTATAAATTTGAACTTGTAAACCATATGCATGATCTTGTGTGTGTATGCTTAGTTGCTCAGTTGTGTCCGACTCTTGGCGACTCCATGGACTGCAGCCCTCAGGCTCCTCTCTCCATGGGGATTTTCCAGGCTAGACTATTGGAGTGGGTTGCCACTTCCTTCTCCAGGGGATCTTCCTGACCCAGGGATTGAACCCAGGTCTCCCGCATTGCAGGCAGAGTCTTTCCTGTCTGAACCACCAGGGAAGCCCATGTATGATCATAACATGCCATTTTTATGTTTATATATTGGTTTTAGGTAAAACTATATTTTAAAAAGTTTGAAAAGAATTGCTTTTAGAGCTATAAAGAGTAAGTCTCAATTCTCTTTCCCTACCTGAATTTAGTAATGCTACCCCAAATCCAGTAATAACAACCTTGTCAGACCTGAGAGAGACCTTGGTGTTAATCTAGTTTCGTCTCTTATCTTCATTGATTTGTTAGCTAATGCCCAGAGAAGTCAAGCAAGTCTCTCAAGGTCACACGCCTGGGTAAGAACAGAGCCAGAAGAACCCAGGGCTTTCCTACAGTGAGTGCTGCCACATGAAGTTCTCCTTCTCTGACCTGAGCAATTAATTGTGACTCTCAATTCACCCAAACATTTGTTAAAGTGGCAGGATTGCCCATCAACTGTTTTCCAATGTGAAAACTAGGTCAAACTATTTACTTTTGAGGTGCAGCTTTCTTATGTATAAAATAAGAACAAATAATACCTTGAATGGCAACCCACTCCAGTACTCTTTGCCTGGAAAATCCCATGGATGGAGGAGCCTGGTAGGCTGCAGTCCATGGGGTCACAAAGAGTCGGACACTTAATGAGCAATTTCACTTTCACTTTTCACTTTCATGCATTGGAGAAGGAAATGGCAGCCCACTCCAGTGTTGTTGCCTGGAGAATCCCAGGGATGGTGGAGCCTGGTGGGCTGCCATCTATGGGGTCGCACAGAGTCGGACACGACTGAAGCGACTTAGCAGCAGCAGCAGCTTTATTTTGACTGTTCAGATCCATACTATTAGACCTACTGTCCCTTAAGTAAACATATTAAGATTTATTGTCTTCAGAGTTCAGTCTATATCCTTCTGGATCAGGGTTCAGCAAAGTGTGGCTTGTGGATCAAATCGAGCCTGATACCTGTTTTTATCAACGCAGCTTTACTGGAACTCAGCCACACCAGTTCATGTATGTATTGTGCATAACAGCTTTTACGTTACAACAGCAGAGATGACTAGTTGTGACTGAGACCTTATGACCCAAAAGCCCCCGATGTATTCCCATGCTGTTTTCGGAAAAATTCTGCTCACCTGTGTTCTAGGTTGCTGAGATCATTTTGAAACTACTCTTGATTATTTCACGGAAGTATCATTCCATTATCTCTTTCCCTGAGCCAACTACAAATTTATCTCTAAGTTGTTCACAAAAATATTTGGGACTTGGGCAGGTGAAGTCCCAGGGCACAAACACAAGAGAGGGCCTTCAGTTGACTGTGATTACCACTCACTGGACACACTTATCTGAAGTATGAATACACTACCTGAGGCCATCGCCCGGTTTTCATTTGTCAGCTATGTCATGTAACTGTTAAATGCTTTTCTAATTAGAAGATGAGGTCCAGACTCCAAGCGATCACTGTTTTTCCCTTCCCAATGGGCTTCAAACGAACTTTGCTGTTTCTGTATCCTTCAGCTCCACTTTAGCCCCATCTTTTGAAATCTGAATTCTTCATCTAATTACACTTTTCTGGCAGATCTCCTACTACCCAGATAGAGACTGGTTATCTGTCAACAAATCTGATTATTCTTCCGAGCTTTCTTTTGATCTCGGTGCCCAAGTGACTGAGTTCTAGCCAGTGGAAGGATTGCAAAAGTGATGTTTGCTTCTTCCAGGCCTGGCCCACAAGGGCATCCCACTGATGACCCTCCATGGTCCTTTCCTTTCACAGCCTGGAAGCAGATGAACACAAAGACCTGAGAAGCCATTTGTTAAAGATGGCCATGAGATAGAAGGAAGCTGGGTCCCTGGATCTTCTCTTAGAGAGGAGCCACCCACCACTGAGGAACATCAGTTTCAGACTTGAACAAGAAATAAACTTGTATTTAAGCCACTATCTATGTTTTGAGGTTTGCTTGTTATAAAAGGGAGGGTAATTTTACAAGTTCTCTATCATTCTCAGCACATCACTACCAAAGGCTCTATGACTGCATATCAAAATGTCCTCATAACCCAGTTTTCTGGACAAAGAGGTTACAAGTCATGCAAAGTGGATGTAAGGGGTCTTTCACTATATCCTCACCTACTTTTGCCTAAATTTCCATGTCACAGTTTTTGTTTTGTATTTTCTAGTAGTTCATTCATTAAAAAACAAGTAATAATACCCAGAGGTTTGTGAACCGATTCAATCATTCAACAGATGTGGTGCCCTCACTAGGCACCAAGTAAGTGCTAAACCAGACAGACAAACTTCTGCTTCTAGTAATTCCTGATTGATATTCTTAAAGAACTCAGTAAACACTGCCGAGACAGTTTCCTCAGCTGTCATCACACTGGGATAGCAAAGGTGACCTAGTGTCTAATGAAAACAGTATAA
Source organism: Oryx dammah (assembly GCF_014754425.2). Classification (NCBI taxonomy): domain Eukaryota; kingdom Metazoa; phylum Chordata; class Mammalia; order Artiodactyla; family Bovidae; genus Oryx; species Oryx dammah. The sequence continues at coordinate 1,750,664 of NW_024080556.1, read as the reverse complement.
GTTCATGACATTTGACACGGGCTTGATATATGATCGGTGCTCTGTTGGGAAGGAAGAAAACTTTCCTCTACCCTTCTAGGTTCCCCTGTCTAGACTAAGAATTAAATCGACGTGTAGCTCATTCATTCTTTTTTTGCAGGGGCAAGGGCTGCACTGTGTGTGGGATCCCAGTTCCCCAAACGGATCAAACCCATGCCCCCTGCATTGAGAGCACAGAGTCTTAACCACTGGACTGCCAGGGAAGTCTGGCACATTCATTCTTTTTTTTTTTTTTTTTGGCACATTCATTCTTAATTGAGAAAAGCAAAGCAAAATAGGCGCAGTTGTTTTGTCTGTTAATAGTTCAGCAATGTACATCTTCCTCAAGAAAAGAGCCTCACACTTCCTTCTTATTTTCCTTTATTTTAGGACTTCCCTTTTCATAGAATGCTGCTAGTTGGCTGGTTCTTTAAGTGTTTCTGAAAACTCACTCTGGGTTTTAACCTTTCTGACACTCTTCACAGTTTTATGCCACCCTTTTTTCTTGGTTAACATACCCTTCCTACTCATCTGTTTCAGGATCAAAGTTGAGAGAACATGGTAAGTCACTGAGTTCTCCCCATTTTACTTTCTCAATAAGATTAGTTATGACTTTGATATTTTTGGAATGCTACCATCTTTCCTCTCTTTAGTTCTAATCTTTGACATTTGATTAAAATGTCTTATTTATTATCTGTCTGGTCAGGGAAGTTCCACATACCATATGTCGTGGCCAAAAAAAATTTAAATCTATTTGCTGTTGCTATTGTTGGGCTTCCCTGGTGGCTCAGATGGTAAAGAATCCAGCTGCCAATGCAGGAGACCAGGGCTTGATCCTGGGTCATGGAGATCCCCTGGAGAAGGAAAAGGCAACCCACTCCAAGCAAGAATACTCCAGTATTCTTATTCTTGCTTGAAGAATTCCATGGACAGAGGAGCCTGATGGGTTTCTGATGAGTCCAGGGGGTCGCAAAGAGTCAGACATGACTGAGAAACTTTCAGTCCCCTAGTGGCATTCAACAAGGACAGGGACTCCCTTCACTGCTTAGAACAAGGCCCAGCACATAGTAGGCACTCAAGTATTGTATCTGTTGAATGAATGGATGAGTGAAATCATGTCCATCTTTTCTCTAAATCTGATCCCAACTTACTTTTCTATAACTCAGGAAACAGGTGTAATTAAGTCTAGCTTACTCCCTCTCTTCATTATTAAGGAGTACCAACTATCCAACTCTATTCTCTCAAATTGCGGTTCTCAGCCTTGGCTACACATCTTAGGACTCCTGTGGATCTTCTGAAATCCCAGTGCTCAGGGCACACTCCAGATCAGTGAAATCCAAATCCCTTAGAGGTGGGATGCAGACCTTAGGAGGGACCCTGCCTAGGTGACTGCAGTGTGTAGCCAAGATTAAGAATCACCACTGGTCTCCTGTTGTTTCTGTATACAGTTTTATTTCCTGTTAGTGAAAATTAAGTCGAGAAACCAGTCATGATTATGATATCATCTTGTGAGGGGTCCTCAGGTAATAATAATGAACATTTATCAATTGGTTACTATGCCAGGCATCATACTAAGGATTTTGCTTACATTATTTTCTTTGATCTCAAGTCCTCCCTGAGAGGAAAGATAATTAGTCCCACTTTGTAAACAAGGTTACTGGTAACCTCAGGGAGGTAAAAGAAAGTTTGCTCTTTCATGGGCGATTTTGCCTCCCAGTAGTGTTACTAGATAAAATACAGGTTATTGTTTAGTCACTAAGTTGTGACTGACTCTTCTGAGACCCCATGGACTGTAGCCTACCAGGCTCCTCTCTTCATGGGATTTCCCAGGCAAGAATACTGGATTGGGTTGCCATTCCCTTCTCTAGAGGACCTTACCGACCCAGGGATCAAACCCATGTGTCCTGCATTGGCAGGTGGATTCTTCACCACTGAGCCACCAGGGAAGCCTTCAAATACAGGACTCCCAGTTAAATTTGAATTTCAGATAAAGTGCACATAATTTTTTAAATAAAATTCTATACCAAAGTTTGCACAGGACATAATCATACCCAAATGTCATTTGCTGTTCACCAGAAATTCCAATTTACCTGGGTGTTCTCTAAATCTGGTGACTCCACCCCAAGGGAACACTTAGCTATGTTTGGAGATATTTTTGGGTGTCAAATGGAGGGCGTGTTCCTGGCATATAAGTAGGTTGAGGCTAAGGATGCTGCTTAAGATCTTACAGTGTTCAGGACAGCTCCCACAAAAAAGAGTCATCCAGCTTTAAATGCCAACAGTGCCCAGGTGGAAAAACCCAGATCTAATAGACGGTAGGAAAGATAATTGCATTATGGCTCTGGCAACTTTTATAGTTTGTCTTCAGACAGCCTTATTTCATCCTCTGCCTAGCTAAAATAATATTTAAGATTCTTTTATATTTGCATTTTAGTATGTTGTGCCTAGGGATAGCATGTTTCTATGGATCCTGATACCTCTTCAGGATCAGGCTATACCCACTTGCTGCAATATCTCTGTGCTGTCTTTTTCAGCCCCACATTTTTACTTACTGTTTCAAAATCTATGTGTTCCCAACTAAGATGCCTACTCGCTGAAGTCCTCTTTGCACGATGGAGGTCAGTCTGAGTGAACTCTGGGAGATGGTGATGGACAGGGAGGCCTGGCGTGCTGCAATTCATGGGGTCGCAAAGAGTCGGACACGACTGAGTGACTGAACTGAACTGATAGTTAGCATAGAGAAATCTGAGACTGAAAGAAAGGTGTGATAAAAAAAAAAAAAACCCCAGATGGCAAAGGGACAAGACAGATGCATGCAAAATAGTTTGTTGCTAACAGAATGATGCTTCTGTAGAAAACAAATTTGTATGTTGTGAACACCATTAGCATGAATGGCAAGTATTTGATAACTTCTAAAGAAAAGACTCTGATGCTGGGAAAGATTAAAGCAGGAGGAGAAGGGGACAACAGAGGACAAAATGGTTGGATGGCATCACCGACTCAATGCACATGAGTTTGAGCAAGCTCTGGGAGATGATTAAGGACAGGGAAGTCTGGCATGCTGCAGTCCACGGGGTTGTAAAGAGTCAAACACGACTGAGCGACTGAACAACAACAAAGGTGTGCTATCTGCAGGTGTTTTTTTGAAACTTCAGCAAAAGAACACTGAAATGAATTTTCCTCAGCGATTTCATAGAACATACATTTAAGAGCTTGTCATGAAAAAATCTAAGTCAATTTATTTTATAGTACGCATATATTCTAATTTGATTTTAGAATCTTAAAAAGCATGTGGGGTATTCTTTCAAGCACTGTGACCAAACATAGGCTGTATTTGGTACAAAGTTTTAACTATTTCTTAAACATTGAACCCTGTGCCAGAATTTGAATTTCAAAAGATTTGTCTTTTTCAGGTGTAACTTTCAACACACTCACTTTAGAGTGTTTCTAAAAATTGATTTGCAAGGTAACAGATGTCAACTTTATGCCCCCAAAGGTTAGAGTTTGAGTTACTTCCCAAAGTAAAAATCACTTGCTATTCAGACTTTTAAAATATATATATATATATACTTATTTTTATTATTTCTAAATAGAGGATTACTATGTTTTAAAATCATCACATTCACTTTATTTCTCCAGAAAAGAAGAGACCATGAGTTTTGGAAAATATAAAGAGTTCTGTCCAAAGGTTCTCTTATCCTAAGGTCTTGACAAGAATTATCTGCATTAGCTAGAGATAATAATAATTATCACAACAGTCTGATACACATATACAGTTAGCTGAAATAGACACACATATATATACAATGAAGTATAATTGGTTCTTAATAAATACGAATTCTTTCTGCTGCTCAAAATTTAATATTGAATGTTTATAAGATATGTATTTGGTGTTTCTGGACACACTTTATGTGTCTGTCTCTGAAACTATTAGTTGACTGTCTATGTTAATTTGACTTTACTACTCCACTCTCTTCTGGTTCATTTCATAAATATCCTAAACAGATACATCAATTCTTCAATAGAAGGCATCAACTGACAGTTTATACACCAGAACTCTTTGAATTCTTTGCCCCCAAATCCTCATCTTATTCTATCAATTCTAAACTACCATGCTAAGATCCTTACCCAGTCCTAATCAAGTTGTTACACTGAAAGATCTGCTTTAAATTTGAAAATCTCAAAAATCTCAACTATTACTCCCCTAGTCTTCTCTCTCATCCCAACACAAGGCACTTCAAAGGCTCTGTTGAGTCTCTCTACCACAATAAACTCAGCCTTGTCTTACAAAAAGGTAGTTTTAGGGAATGTCAGGGAGCCAACTTTTGACATTAGATTATGAATTCCTAAAGGGTTTCCTAGGTGATGCTAGAGGTAAAGAACCCGCCTGCCAATGGTGTAGATGTAAGATCAGTTCATTCAGTTCAGTTCAGTCGCTCAGTTGTGTCTGACTCTTTGCGATCCCATGAATCGTAGCATGCCAGCTCTCCCTGTCCATCACCAACTCCCAGAGTTCACTCAGACTCACGTCCATCAAGTGAGTGATGCCATCCAGCCATCTCATCCTCTGTCGTCCCCTTCTCCTCCTGCCCCCAATCCCTCCCAGCATCAAAGTCTTTTCCAATGAGTCAACTCTTCGCATGAGGTGGCCAAAGTACTGGAGTTTCAGCTTTAGCATCATTCCTTCCAAAGAAATCCCAGGGCTGATCTCCTTCAGAATGGACTGGTTGGATCTCCTTGCAGTCCAAGGGACTCTCAAGAGTCTTGTCCAACACCACGGTTCAAAAGCGTCAATTCTTCGGCGCTCAGCCTTCTTCACAGTCCAACTCTCACATCCATACATGACCACAGGAAAAACCATAGCCTTGACTAGACGGACCTTAGTCGGCAAAGTAATGTCTCTGCTTTTGAATATGCTGTCTAGGTTGGTCATAAATTTTCTTCCAAGGAGTAAGCATCTTTTAATTTCATGACTGCAGTCACCATCTGCAGTGATTTGGAGCCCCCCAAAAATAAAGTCTGACACTGTTTCCACTGTGTCCCCATCTATTTCCCATGAAGTGATGGGACTGGATGCCATGATCTTCATTTTCTGAATGTTGAACTTTAAGCCAACTTTTTCACTCTCCTCTTTCACTTTCATCAAGAGGCTTTTTAGTTCCTCTTCACTTTCTGCCATAAGGGTGGTGTCATCTGCATATCTGAGGTTATTCATATTTCTTCCGGCAATCTTGATTCCAGCTTGTGTTTCTTCCAGTCCAACGTTTCTCATGATGTACGCTGCATATAAGTTAAATAAGCAGGGTGACAGTATACAGCCTTGATGTACTCCTTTTCCTATTTGGAACCAGTCTGTTTTTCCATGTCCAGTTCTAACTGCTGCTTCTTGACCTTCATACAGATTTCTCAAGAGGCAGGTCAGGTGGTCTGGTATTCCCATCTCTCTCAGAATTTCCCCCAGTTTATTGTGATCCATACAGTCAAAGGCTTTGGCATAGTCAATAAAGCAGAAATTTTTTCTGGAACTCTCTTGCTTTTTCCATGATCCAGCGGATGTTGGCAATTTGATCTCTGGTTCCTCTGCCTTTTCTAAAACCAGCTTGAACATCAGGAAGTTCACGGTTCACATTACTGTTGAAGTCTGGCTTGGAGAATTTTGAGGATTACTTTACTAGCATGTGAGATGAGTGCAATTGTGCAGTAGTTTGAGCATTCTTTGGCATTGCCTTTCTTTGGGATTGGAATGAAAACTGACCTTTTCCAGTCCTGTGGCCACTGCTGAGTTTTCCAAATTTGCTGGCATATTGAGTGCAGCACTTTCACAGCATCATCTTTCAGGATTTGAAATAGCTCCACTGGAATTCCATCACCTCCACTAGCTTTGTTCGTAGTGATGCTTTCTAAGGCCCACTTGATTTCACATTCCAGGATGTCTGGCTCTAGATGAGTGATCACACCATCGTGATTATCCGGGTCGTGAAGATCTTTTTTGTACAGTTCTTCTGTGCATTCTTGCCACCTCTTCTTATATAGCTGGATTCAATCCCTGGGTCAGGAAAATCCCCTGGAGGAGGAAATGGCAACCCATTCCAGTATTCTTCCCTGGATAATTTTATGGATAGAGGAGCCTAGAAGGCTACAGTCCATAGGATCGCAAAGAGTTGGACATGACTGAAGTGACTTAGCACGCACATGAATTCCTAGAAGGTTGCATCTAATGTCTCACTAATCTTATCTGCAGTTTTTTTTACAGGGTTACTCTGGGCAGGTGGTTATCAAAATTTTATCTTCAGACCACCACCAGCAGCAGCATCCAGGATCTTGTAAGAAATAAAAATTCTCAGGCTTAACCTCAGCTCCGTCAGAGGACTGGTGGAACCCAGCAATCTGTGTTTTAACTAGCTCTCCAGGGGATCCTGATGTACTCTTAAATTGCAGAACTACCATAGGTCATAGCAGATTGTCAATACACAAGAATGTGATGAGTGTCAAGGGGAAGTACGGTAATTTCCAGTTAAAGTAGATACAGTACAATATCGCTTTTTGGAGGAAGTGACAACGGGGACTTGAAGAATTGGTAAAAATAGTAGAATGTAGTTAACTGTGGCTGAATAAAGTAGGGTTTAAGGGTATTGGGCCAGAGAACAGAAAACGGAAAGAGGCTGAAGCTAAATTGTGAACATCTAAGCAATGTGGACCTCTTTGTGATTATAGCTGAGGGTCACTGAAAGTCACAATGCACTTAGGGATACAGTATGTTATGGGGAAAATAATTCCGTGCTTCAGTCGAAAGCTGTGCAGTGTCTAGAGTACACTCTTCTGGATTATCTGATTTTGATTCTATGGAAGCAGATTTACACCTCTGTAAAGTGTAAAAGCTGATAGGGATACAGTATGTTACAGGGAAAATAATTCTGTGCTTCAGTGGGCAGTGTCTAGAGTACACTCTTCTGGATTATCTGATTTTGATTCTATGGAAGCAGATTTAAAACTCTGTAAAGTGTAAAAGCTGATAGCTATGCAAAATTATTCTTGTCTGCAAACAAAGACATTCTTGTTTTGCAAGTTCTGTCCAAGAGACTTTGAATTGACTTTCTTCAGCAACAGTGGAAGAGTGTGTCCCCATCTGCACGTGCATTCCAATAAGCCATTTCTATGTCTATTTGGATCCTATTTTAAGTTGGTTGTAACATCTTATTGCTTCCTTAATTAACGAGTTAAATAAAGTATTTAACACATTATATCGGTCTTGATGCTACCTTTTTTGAGGGGAAAATTATCCTTAAATAGTACTCTGTGCCTGGAGGAGGGCATGGCAACCCACTCCAGTGTTCTTGCCTAGAAGAATCCCCATGGACAGAAAAGCCTGGTGAGCTACAGTCTATGGGGTTGCAAAGAGTTGGACACACAACTGAGTGACTAAGCACAGCAGCACAGTACTCTCTGACCATCTTTTTTCTTTGTTTGTTTTTTTTTTTAAATATGATGCTTTTTTTTAAATAGCAAAAGGGTATATAATAGTTATTAATTGTATATTTATTAATTTGGGGGCTATGAAACTTTGCATCATGCTTCCTATAAAACTCATCTCTAGTAATAAAGGTATTTTAGAGCCTTTGAAATATTGTTATATTTTATGATAATTTTAACAGTAGGAAAAACTCTTAGGAAAAACAACAAGTTGTCCTAATTATAATTCTCCAGGAAAAGATGATAATATTGTGCTATGCTGGGGCAAAACAAACAAATTAAGGAGTGAAAGAGGTTTGCAGACAAATCTCAATTGTTAGAGAAAGGCAAATCAAAACTATAATGAGGTATTACCTCACACTCATCAGAATGGCCATCATCAAAAAGTCCGCAAATAATAAATGCTGGTGAGGGTGTGAGAATACGGAACCCTCCTACACTGTTGCTGGAAATGTAAATTGGTGCAGCCACTATGGAAAATAGTATGGAGGTTCCTCAAAAAACTAAAAATAGAGTTGTCATAAGATCCAGCAATCCCACTCCTGGGCATATATCCATAAAAGGTGAAAACTCTTAATTGCAAAAATACATGCACCCCCAATGTCCACAGCAGCACTATTTACAATGGCCAAGATATAGAAGAAACATAAATATACACCCACTGATGAATGGACAAAGAAGATGTGGTATATACACAACGTATTGTGTATATTTGCAGCAACATGGATAGACCTAGAGATGATGATACTAAGTGAAGTAAGCCTGAAAGAGAAAGACAAACACCATGTTATCACTTATGTGTAGAATCTAGAATATGACACGAATGGGTTTATTTACAAAACAAAAACAGACTCACAGACATAGAAAACAAAGTTATGCTTACCAAAGGAAAAGTGGGGGGTGGAATTACGAGTTTGGGATTGGCAGATAAAAACTCTTCTATTTAAAATAGATAGACAACAAGGTCCTACTGTTCCCTATCACAGGGAACTATATTCAATACCTGGTAATAAACAATAATGGAAAAGAATATGAATATATCTCTATGTAGATATTAATATGTAGATAGAAATATATCTGAATCACTTTGCTCCATACCTGAACCAACGCAACACTGTAAGTCAGTGATACTTCAATAAAAAAAGAGAAAAGCTCATAGTTTAACTAACAGGTTTTTGAGGGCTAATGAGCAATACGGAAAATTTCATGAGAGGCTGTTTTCATGGAAAGAACAGAGAAAGAAAGACTAGCTGACTGGCCATCTACCAGGAAGAATAGGAAGAGGGAGAAAAAAAGACCTTAAGTCAAAATAAAAAACCACAGACATCTAACAAAGCAGCTTTTTATAAACAGGGAGACTCTCAGGGCACAACCTAAATTAGGAAGTGTAAGGAGTAGCACCTGAGTGTCAGTCATCCTCTGATTCAGAGTCAGCACCCAGATTCTCTTCACTGTCCCATTATTCATTTATTCCTCCAAATACATATTCATCAAAGGAAAACCTTAGACCTAAGTTATTCCATCAAATCCAAGCCAACAGACCAAATACAGTGCCATGCTGGGAAAACTACCTGTGGTTCAAATGGGAAGGTTTCTGGAAGCACCTTGCTCACTCATCCTCTGACTCACTCACAAGGCATCCACTGAACCAGTCAGGCATCGGTTGTTCATCTGTAAACAGTATAATGTCTGCATCTGGGGATGCTGGCAGAGTTCATTAGTTAGTCTCTGAGAACCACTCTTGGGTGTCTACAGGAAGGAGCCAGACAATATAAAACATATTGCCACAAATACTGCCATTTAATAAGCTGCAAAAGAACTTGGCTTCTCTTTTTAATAGCTCGGGGAATTCTCTTTTATCCCCTTTTCCAGAAACAAACAAAAAAAATGATATGCTTTTCAGTAGTTAGATACATGAAGGGTTTATATGATGTTGAAAGGAATGCCTTTCTATATGACAAATACATACCAGCTTAAAGGGTTTCCTATTGATCACGTAACATCAAAGGACCTTAGTCTGCACTTACAAGCATAGACTCTCAACAGAATGAGATCAGTACAGGACTCTCTATTAAATGCCTGATTTGGATGACTATGTAGCTCAACATTCCATCAGTCAACCATTAAACGGAAGAATGCCACAAGAAAGGAAACACGGGGCGAGATCAGAGGCATCACCAACTGCTTTTTCTTGTTTTTAAACACAACAAAGGCATTAAATCTAAGACCAACAGCCCAAAGTATTCACAAAGCATAACATCTACCACAGAATCAATTTTGAGAAAGGGAGCTTGACAGATTTTTTCTGTCTTCTGGTTTTTACCAGGACTATATTTAAAATTGCCCATAGAACAAAAAATATGTGTTAATAACAGCACATATTTAAATCCTTTGGAGAAAATGGCATCCTGTTACATGATTAACCCTTTTTACTATAAGAAACTTCTTTTAGGTATTTCTACAATTTCTAGGGCATAAGTTCATTTATTTTTATATTTTAAAAAAAGTATGACATATTCTAACACGTTGAAAAGTTGATAGGACAGTTTCAAACATTTCCAAGATTTTACCACATTAGTATCACTTACTGCTACTGTCTTCGCCAAAATGTTTTAAAGCAAATTCCAGCCATATTATTTCACCCCTATATATCTTGGAATACATGTCTACATTTTAAAAGATTTGGGAACTTCCCTTGTGGTCCAGTGGCTAAGACTCCGAGCACCCAACACGGTGGCCTGGGTTCGATCCCTGGCTGAAGAACTAGATCCCATATGCCACAAGAAAGATCAAAGATTCCAGGTGCTGCACCTAAGACCTGCTGCCACCTCATAAATAAATAAATAAGATATAAAAAAGCAGTAAAATAAGTGATTTGGACATTCATCATTAACCATTAGGTGCCTTTCTGTTGTTCAGTCTCTTAGTCATGTAGGACTCTCTGAGACCTCATGGACTGCAGCACGCCAGGCTTCTCTGTCCATCAGCATCTCCCGGAGCTCGCTCAAACTCATGTCCATCAAGTCGGTGATGCCATCCAACCATCTTGTCCTCTGTCGTCCACTTCTCCTCCCGCCTTCAATCTTTCCCAGTATCAGGGTCTTCTCTAATGTGTCAGCTCTTCACATCAGGTGGCCAAAGTATTGGAGCTTCAGCTTCAGCATCAGTCCTTCCAATGATATTCAGGGTTGATTTCCTTTAGGATTGACTGGTTTGATCTTTTTGCAGTCCAGGGACTCTTAAGAGTCTTCTCCAGCACCACAGTTCAAAAGCACCAATTCTTCAGCATTCAGCTTCCTTTATGGGCCAATTCTCACATCCATACATGACTACTGGAAAAACCATAGCTTTGACTATACGGACCTTTGTTGGAACCTTTGATAGGTTTCTTTATCACGCCAAATAAAATTAGCATTTAGAAGCCAAGAACTAGTCCATGCCCAATTTCTCCAATAGGTGAAAAAGTCTTTTTGCACTTGGCTTGTGGAATCGCAATCCAAACAAGATCTACCTATTACAATTATTTCAGTCTCTAGTCATCTAGACCAGTGTTTTGCAAACTCTAACGTGCAAATGAATCACTTAGGGATCTTAAGATTCAGTGAGACTTGAGGCAGGATCTGAGATATCATCTGTCTAGGTGGTGTCAGTGTTGCTGGACTCAAAATGGACCATATTTGAAGCAGGAAGGTACAAGCAAAGCCTCTGCTGGTGTTTGCTTGTTTTGAGAAACAGGTCACTGACTGGGCTATAGCCCATGGTCTGAATTTCCATGTTTGTCTCCATTTGATATTACTTATTCCTCTTCTAATATCGTTAGTTTCTGTGAATAAAGTGAAGAGGAACTAAAAAGCCTCTTGATGAAAGTGAAAGTGGAGAGTGAAAAAGTTGACTTAAAGCTCAACATTCAGAAAATGAAGATCATGGCATTTGGTACCATCACTTCATTGCAAATAGATGGGGAAACAATGGAAACAATGTCAGACTTTATTTTGGGGGGCTCCAAAATCACTGCAGATGGTGACTGCAGCCATGAAATTAAAAGATGCTTACTCCTTGGAAGAAAAGTTATAACCAACCTAGATAGCATATTCAAAAGCAGAGACATTACTTTGCCGACTAAGGTCCATCTAGTCAAGGCTATGGTTTTTCCTGTGGTCATGTATGGATGTGAGAGTTGGACTGTGAAGAGGGCTGAGCACCGAAGAATTGATGCTTTTGAACTGTGGTGTTGGATAAGACTCTTGAGAGTCCCTTGGACTGCAAGGAGATCCAACCAGTCCATTCTGAAGGAGATCAGCCCTGGGATTTCTTTGGAAGGAATGATGCTGAAGCTGAAAGCTGAAACTCCAGTACTTTGGCCACCTCATGCGAAGAGTTGACTCATTAGAAAAGACTCTGATGCTGGGAGGGACTGGGGGGCAGGAGGAGAAGGGGACGACCGAGGATGAGATGGCTGGATGGCATCACTGACTCGATGGACGTGAGTCTGAGTGAACTCCTGGAGTTGGTGATGGACAGGGAGGCCTGGCATGCTGCGACTCATGGGGTCGCAAAGAGGTGGACACGACTGAGTGACTGAACTGAACTGAAACCTTGAATAGATTCAATCTCACCTCTTTCCACAGGAATATCTTAAGGAGTATTATTTGATTCAAAGTATGAATAGCACATGCTTTATGGCAATTGCTGTTAAATAGCTAGTTCTAGAGTCAGATTTCTGTGATTCAACTTCACCTCTATCACTTACTATTTATATAACTTTGGAAAAGTTAATTTTTCCCAAGACTCAGTTTTCTTATCTGTAAAATGAGTATAATAATGCTCTCCTCTTATAGAGTAACCGAAGAAAGATGTGGCATTTGTTCGAGAAATGTAAGCTATTATTATTTTATTGATTATGTAATCTTTTTATTCCAAGTTAAAATATTTTAGTTTCTGAGACTTTCTTCTAAGTTCTAAAACTAAGTCCTCAGTTCTTTGTTCATATTAGGCTCCTCTAGAAGCTACAGCTTTTCTCTCCTTCTGTACAGCGCAGACTATAGAACTGGGCAGGATCCTAAGGGGGAGAATATTATTTGTTTTTGGAGGATTTCCTTTCCATGCTTTTTCAGGGTATCATAACTAGAAATTAAGACTTTAAAAAATATTAGATCAACTCATCGAGTAAGTCTTTTGAAAAGTTTCAGTTCTTGGCAGTTCATTAATAAAATTTAGGTAATAAAATTGTACAATATGAAATGTCCCAAATCACCCATCTTAAGTGGGTACCGTAAAACTAAGGAAACTTGTTGTTCATGCATATAAGTCTTATATAAAGTATAGAACTTTTTGTATATTATCAGTAATAACTGTTTTGGTACTAGGACTAGGATTTAGTCGGAGAGCAAATTTTCAAGATTACTGAAGTTGAGTTGATGGGACACTCTGATATTTCCTTATCTCTCTCTTAGCTTGTGAAGTTTGAAGAGAATCCCCAAATTAAACTTGATACTTTGGGAAATCTAAGAAGCTAGGGAAGAAAGCCTAGGTCAATCCACAACAGCACAGTGCGTTCTGAATTTTTTTATGAGTGACTATATATATGAACACAACACATGATTTATATGGACAAGAAGTCTGCAGCGCTAAGTTGAAGCCATGACTTGTAAATTATTCCTTCTCTTCTAATAAATTCCATCAGCACAGAGTCACTTAGAGTCATCTTTCATTGCAAGCAAGCACTGGTGCAGATGATCAGGGCAAAAAATAAATGAGGCAAGGAGCCCAATATTGTTCCGCACTTTGCTCTTTTTCCTTTTCCTTTTCCTTTTGAGCTTGATTTTCTCAAATGTCTTTCCTATGAGACAATGAATCTATTTGTTTCAGAGATGTATTCTCTTAGTTTAATGATATGGAGAGTAAGATAAGAAGGTAGAATTGGCAACGAGTACTAGTAGCAAACCAAAATAATTGAAGAGAATAGTCTGAAAGTCAATTACTTTCGAAGACTTATTTGCAAGACAGCCATATGGTAACAGAGGAGTAGTGATATTACCATAATTTTACAATTATGTAGTGTTTGGGAATCAGTATTTACATGTGATACAAGTAAAGAAGGACTAGAAATCATATGTTAGATTATATAACTATGTCTAACTTAACAAAACACAGTAAAAATTTAAATGAAAGAAAGGTGGTATATAAAAAGTGCTCCCCCCTTTTTCAGTACCTATAACATATACACATCCACATATAGCGCCTAAAACCACATGTAATATATACATACACACACACATATATATACACACACATACACAAAGCACCTAAACCAAATCAATACAGAATAAGCATTAGCTGAGATCCAACCAGTCCATTCTGAAGGAGATCAGCCCTGGGATTTCTGTGGAAGGAATGATGCTAAAGCTGAAACTCCAGTACTTTGGCCACTTCATGTGAAGAGTTGACTCATTGGAAAAGACTCTTGATGCTGGGAGGGATTGCGGGGGCAGGAGGAGAAGGGGATGACAGAGGATGAGATGGCTGGATGGCATCACTGACTCGATGGACGTGAGTCTGAGTGAACTCCGGGAGTTGGTGATGGACAGGGAGGCCTGGTGTGCTGCGATTCATGGGGTCGCAAAGAGTTGGACACGACTGAGCGACTGAACTGAACAATGACAACCCATTTATTATCAGATAATCAGTTCAGTTCAGTTCAGTCGCTCAGTCATATCCGACTCTTTGCGACCCCATGAATCGCAGCACGCCAGGCCTCCCTGTCCATCACCAACTCCTGGAGTTCACTCAAACTCACATCCATTGAATCAGTGATGCCATCCAGCTATCTCATCCTCTGTCACCCCCTTCTCCTCCTGCCTTTACTCTTTCTCAGCATCAGTGTCTTTTCCAATGAGTCATTTCTTTACATCAGGTGGCCAAAGTATTGGAGCTTCAGCTTCGACATCAGTCCTTCCAATGAATATTCAGGACTGATCCTTTATGATTGACTGGTTTGATCTCCTTGCAGTCCAAGGAACTCTCAAGAATCTTCTCCAGTACCACAGTTCAAAAGCATCAATTCTTTAGGTGCTCAGCCTTCTTTATGGTCTAACTACCACATCTGTACAAGACTACTGCAAAAGCATAGTTTGACTAGATGAACCTTTGTAGGCAAAGTGATGTCTCTTATTTTTAATATGCTGTCTAGGTTTGCTACAGCTTTTCTTCTAAGGAGCAAGTGTCTTTTAATTTCATGGTTATAGTCACCGTCTGCAGTGATTCTGGAGCCCAAGAAAATAAAGTCTGTCACTGTTTCCACTTTTTCCCCATGTATTTGCCATGAAATGATGGGACCAGATGCCATGATCTTAGTTTTTTGAATGTTGAGTTTTAAGCCAGTCTTTTCATTCTCTTCTTTCATCTTCATCAAGAGACTCATTAGTTCCTCTTTGCTTTCTGCCATTAGGGTGGTGTCATCTGCATATCTGAGATTATTGATATTTCTCTTAGCAATCTTGATTCCAGCTTGGGCTTCACACAGCCCAGTATTTCACATGATGTACTCTGCATAGAATTTAAATAAACAGGGTGACAATATACAGCCTTGACATACTCCTTTCCCAATTTTGAACCAGTTTGTTTTTCTATGTCCAGTTTTAATTGTTGCTTCTTGACCTGCACACAGGTGTCTCAGGAGGCAGATAAGGCAGTCTGGTATCCCTATATTTGTCTTTGAGATATTTAATCAGCAGTTTCTTCTCCTTCTATGACTTCCATGTCTGATAACCATTACCTTTGATCCAGAAGATTCTCCCTTGCTCTCTTGACCTTGTGGTATATTCTTCCAGGCTTCACACTTGAGGTTAGGTCCCATTTCACACAGCAAAAGGCCAAAATAAAATCCTTCAGAGGACTGGTCTAATGTTTTCTTGAGCATAACGCTACAGGTTACTTCCAGAAATTTCCATTTAACTGTCCTGTCCATTTAATGAATATTGGCTCAACTCTGATCCATGTATAAACAAGAGGCCAATGGCTTTCTACCCCTCTCCACTCTGTCCCAGGTTCTTAAGATAGCTCCTGAGTAAAATAGAGCAGTCCAGGAAGTTAAAAACAAAAAGAAAACTTCTGGGTAGTGATCTCAAATCTTTCAGTGAAATAAATGTCTTTACTAATCTAAGGTCTATCTAAGCTCTCAAGAGTCTGGATGTTTTTATTAGTAGTATTGGTATAGAGCTCTGCTGTTTCTGATATCTTTCATTGATAAACTATTTGGCTATTTCTGAATCTGGATCTATAAGAGAAGGATTATTGTATGGATGGCTTTAGGATATTAGTTATCTCATCTCTGGCTTTTAAGCTTAATTCTAATTTTGATTACACGCTAATACTCTTGAAACTAAAATTTTTTACACATGATTCCATTGAAAAATACTTTTTAATGTAGACCACTGTCAGCTGACAAAGGATAAATGTTTTTTTACTAGAAAAGTCTGAAGTTCTTGTAGTGTTGAACCCAAAAAAATGATCCATTTGGTTTACTTTTAAAATTCAGTCCCCTACTCCCACTCTTTTGTTTTGGGGGAAAAAAATCTCTTTTTAAAACCAACTATTCACATCAGGGATTTCCAGGTAGAAGTATTTTAGCTGTCTTGTCCTACACCAGGCATATCTGACCCATCTTTTAAGGTGCTCTGAGACCACATTTGGATTGTGCAACTGGCTGAATGGCAAGAGTTCACAGAGGTCATGTAAGAAAATAAGATGTTAGAATAGTCTGCAGCTGGTGTGTTTTAAGGTTAAATTTCTATCACCTATTGGTATATTTTTAAAATGCCCACCATGGATTTTTAAATAATTTGTGCTTATTTTGTTGTCACCAATGACCAGAGAGGCAGAAAAGCATGCATTACAGTCTCCTAAAACAGACAGCTCTTTCCCTTCTATTTATATGTCACTTATATTTATATATTACATTCTGCTTTTTGATATGCTGAAATTCTCATTCATTTTCCCCTCATCAATGCTGCTCTGTCCAAGACTACTAACTATCCATTCTGCCCTTCTTCCTTCTTGATTCTATTTGGGATAACAGTGCTTTTAGCAAAAAAGCTAATTTTTCACTTTCTTTTTCTAGGTAGTTCTGTGACACAGTTCTAGAAACTAAGATAGAAGTGGAAGTCTGCTGTAAGTTTTTCTTCACTGATATGGGTTTTACCCCTTTCTGCCTGTTACCTTCCTCCTATCTGAAAGATGGATGTGATGGCAAGAGCTATAGTAGCTCACAGAGAACCATGAGGAAAAGGCTAAGGAAATTTCAAAACGACACCAGCTTGACATCCTGAACCCTTATCAGTGATTGCCTGTTTCTGCACTTCTTTACACAGGAGAAAATAAAGCTTTGTATGTTTAGATAAGTATCATCAGAGGTCTTTACTCACAGACAGACGCAACTCCTCACTTCTAGAGTAGGAGTTTGAATTCAGGTTCTCAGTTTCCAGCTCTGTCATCTCTCCACTGTCCCTTTTATGTTTTGGTGTCTGCTGATCCTAGACTTGTTCTAGGATGCTAGAATTTGACTTGTTCCTTTTCTTAGCACCCATGAAATACAGCACTCAATATCAAGTTTAAGCATTAAAAAAAAGTAGTATCACGTTTTGGATTTTAATTGGTTACCTCCATGCCCTAAGTAAAAAAAACCATATCAGCCAAAGGCTGTTTTTGGCATTTCTCACCAATCTTTTTCTTTTTTTAATGAGTTTCTTTTGCCTCCTGGCACTCAGTAACCTTTGATATCTATCATTCAACCTCTATGTAGGTCTGCCCTTTCCTAAGGGCTTTAAACTCTCAGTTACACTCTCTTTCACCTCTCCATACCAATCAAAGCTGATGTGATTAGAGGAGAAATGTAGATTTACTGTCAAGGAAGTAATTTTCGGAGATGTAAGTATCATTTTAAGAAAATATTTCCATTTCGTAAAAGGGACTTAAAAACCCAGTTGGATGCCTAAGACTGGAAATCACTAAAGAGTCATTAGTGAGTGAGAGGCCTCCTGGACACCCCTTCTCTAATCCAGGCAGCTACTTCTCTCCACACCTCAGCTCCTTGAACTTCCTCATGCAACCTCCACTCCAGCCAGCACTGAGGCAACACAGCTTAAAGCAAGGGATTTGGTGTGCAGTCCTAGAAAAGTACTAGAAACAGGGACAACAAGGAATGGTTCTGAATAATTCTATACTTCCCAGGTGGTGGTGCTAGGGGTAAAGAATCCACCTGCCAATACAGGAGACAGAAAAGACCAGGGTTCCATCCCTGGGTCGGGAAGATCCCCTGGAGAAGGAAATGGCAACCCACTCCAGTATTACTGCCTGGAGAATCCCATGGACAGAGGAAGCTGGCAGGCTACGGTCCATGGGGTCGCAGAGTCGGACACAACTGAAGCCACTTGGCACACACATATGTTAAAAAAGTATTCTCAGTAGATATTTTACCTGTGTAACACACATTGGATAATTAAAAGCTTTTCATGTTTTAATGTGTGTTTGGCATGCTATAAACTCTCCAATAAATGCTTTTCCTTATATCTTCTCTTTTCTTATTTGCTGTCACGTTACTTGGCACAGAACACCTACTTCCTCTTTGAGTTCATTCTACCATAGTCTTTACATTCCTTCCTTGTGCATATCAGTTCCCTTGTGCCTATCAAGTGGGGAAAAAAAAAGGAAAAAAAAAAAAGCATACTCAAGCAAAGGCCTCAGATGTATGACTCATGGGCTAACTGGTCTTGAGCAAAGCATTTTTTTTAAACTTTAATATTTTTAATTAATTAATTTTCTTTTTCCATGCTGGCTCTTGGTTGCTGCACAGACTCTCTCTAGTTGTGTTAAGACGGGACTACTCTTTACTGAGGTACATGGGCTTCTCATTGTGGTGGCTTCTCTTGCTGCAGAACAGGGGCTCAGTAGTTGTGGGCTTAGTTGCCCCATGGCATGTGGGATCTTTCCAGACCAGGAGTTGAACCCCTGTCCCCTGCACTGGGAGGCAGATTCTTTTGTTTTTATTGCAGATTCAAAACCACTGGACCACTAGGGAAGTTCTTGGGCATAGCACTTACCATGTATTCCTTACCATGGTCAGGTAGACTCACCTTGGGAAGGTCCTTTTCAGTTCCAGGATTCTAGAATTGAAGCCTATGTTTAGACATATGTCATTCATCTTGGCGAGAACCTTGTGGGGAAGGTGAGTAATATTATCCCCATGTTGCAGATGAAGAAATGAGGGGTTGCATACCTGCCAGGTAACAGTGTAAGGAACCAAAGCCAGGTATTAGCTGACTTTTATCTCTACAGAGAAAGGTAAGGCACTACTTCCCAATACAAAGAGAAAACAGAGAAGGTCAAGTGGGTGGGATACTAAGGATTACCTACCAATTAATACACAGAAGTAGGGGTTTCACTCTCTTAAGATATGGGATTGTAATGTAGATATATCAGACTGTATTAGCTTACAATGACTAAGGGAAATTATTACTATATTTCCCCAGAGTAACAAATCTGTTTTAGACCTTATAGTTGTTGAATATCACCTAGTGATGGAGGACCTTGCCACACAAGTTAAAAAGAAAAAGGAAAGCCGTTTATTAAAAATAATGTTTAACCTCTTCTTCATACCAAATAATAAATATTTGTTTTATAACTTAAGAAATGCTTTTGTGCTGATATATGCTGGTTCTCTATATTTTAGGGGATAATGTAAATTTTAGACGTGTTTCTTTGTTGGTATCCTTGGCATAATAGTACATGCTAATCAATAGAATATTCCCATTTATGAGTTTAAAATTATTATTCTATTAAGCAGGGGAAACAGAATATGAGCACTGGCAATGACAGTGATTTCTTGCCCCAACTGTGCCATCTTCAAGATTCATCACTACTTTAGGGGCACATAGTGGGATGTGTAGAACCCTGAACTAGCAGTCAGATGAGCAGATTTCTTCCTGGAACTTTCACTGACTCACTCTGTGACCATATGCCCATCAGTTGACTTCCCTCAAGTTCTCAGATCTTAAAATTTAGTGGTGTTTCAGACTTCCCTAGTGCTCAGACAGTAAAGCATCTGCCTGCAATGCAGGAGACCTGGGTTTGATCCCTGGGTAGGGAAGATCCCCTGGAGAAGGGCATGGCAACCCACTCCAGTATTCTTGCCTGGAGAATTCCATGGACAGAGGAGACTGGCGGGCTATAGTCCATGGGGTCGCAAACAGTCAGACACAACTGAGTGACTAACACTTCTAATTCACTAACCTTTGAGAAACTGTGAAAGAAGGTATAACTGTGTTTGTGTGTGATAGTCACTCAGTCGTGTCCAACTTTTTGCAACTACATGGACTGCAGCCCACCAGGCTCCTCTGTCCATAGAATTCTCTAGGCAAAAATATTGGAGTGGGTTGCCATTCCCTTCTCCAGGGGATCTTCCTGACCCAGGGACTGAACCCGGGTCTCCAGCATTGCAGGCAGATTTACCGTCTGAGCCAACAGGTAAGTAACCTGTGTTTAGAAAATGTAAAAAGGGTAAGGGCAGAAAAACTAACACTTGAATCTTAGTCAACTTGGTGTGAAGCATAACTGTTTTTTTTTAAAGAGAATTTACAGTTCATTTCACCATTTCTAAATGTTATCATCTTTCCTTCAACCTTGCTTCTTTTTCATTTGTAGGGGAAAGGGAACTGAAGAAAAAGAAGGGTTCATCTTCCCCTTTCCCACTCCAACCTTCTAATTCTGATTCTGCTCTTTCACAATGATCCAGTTGAGCGTTATTCAGAATGTTAATGCACTTACACATTAAATGGAAGGAGGAATTCCTCATTTTTGAGAAAGGGGAAAACCCCACATATTTCAAAATTCTCTTCAGAGCTTGTTTCACTGCTTTCATTCGTTCACAATTGCTGAACTGCTCTGCTCCAAGGACACAAAGAGTGAAGATGTGGTGTGAGACGAAGAGCCCACAGATGAAAGGCATTAGATACTTCAACAATTAGCACACTATAGGTCCGTGAGTGTGAAGTGACAGAAGACAGCATAGAGGAGATAGGAGCATCTTAAAAGAGGGCAAAAAGTGCTTTATCAGTTAACCTTGCTGCACCATGGAGGCAAGAAAAAAAGGTCATTTTCTAGACACTGTAAGTTTTATAGTAATGTTTGTTTTAATGAATATTTAATCAAGCCGAATTGTACACCAGGCAGTGTGCCAGGCAGCAGTAAAGTCTATAAAAGCATCAGGTTAGAAGTTGGCTAGATAAAATTACAACTCCATTTCTGGCTATAGGTGTGACCTTGGGCAAGCTGGCGACCTCTCAAAATCTGTTTCTTCATTTAGAGAATGGAGATTATAGATAAAAGTATCTATACCTCACAAGGTTGTATGAAGATTAAATGAGAAAATACACATAAAGACTCAGCCCAGTCTTTGGCACCTTGGAAGATGGTAAGTGTTCAGTAAATACTGGCTATTACTGAGTAATCTATATATAGTTTCTCACTGAAGTCTTGCAACAATCCAGTGGACAGGCATTCTTAAAATCAGGTCAATACAAAGAGGACTGAGGATACAGAGCACAGGAGATGCTAGGAAGGTAGGTTCCAAACCATAAAAGACGGTGTGTGTGACATAAGGACTTGGAATATATGTAGCAGGCAATGGTAAATCTTAAGAGGATTTTTAAAAGAGAGAACCAATCAGTTCCATTAATACATTTCAGAAAGATCATTAAGATGGCAGTGTGGATAATAGATTGGAAGGGCATGAAGAAAGAAAAGAAGGTTAGAAGTCCAGTTAGGAATTCCTTGTAATAAAGTACTCTGAGATATAGTAGTATGGGAAATTTCAAATGCAACACTACAGAGCTTCAGAAAAAATAGCTGGCAGACCCCCTGCCCCTCCAATCTTTACCTCTTCCTACGTCCTGTCATGAAAGAAGCTTTAGGACTTGCCTTACAGCTAATGTTTCAGCTATGGATTGCACCAGCATTCTTTTCAAATTGGTTGTCTTTGTTAGAAAGTGGCATGAAGCTTAATCACCTCTGAGAAGACAGCAAGTAAGTCCCTTGCTGGCACTGGAAGAACCAAGTATCAGTGCGATTGTTGCTTGACTGCAGGGGAAAAGCAGACAAGAAGCTCTAGAAACACTTGGGTAGTTTGCTAGCTTTATCATTTTTGTCATCTTCATATGTTGGTTATGTTATCATTATCAGTTTCCTGTATTGATTCAATAGTAGTAAATCATCCACAGTAGGAAAGGTGATACGAAATATCAACAGAATATCTCACTTTATATTGATTTACCATCACATACCTAATGTTTTATCTTTTTCTATTTCAAAAAGCCTATTTTCTACACTTAATGTTCCTGCTGGGAACAGTAGTCCCTTTTCACTATTTTTGCTTAAAATTATCAATGGTAAAGTATATGCTTTGAAAGACAAAGGAAAGTAAGGGAAGATTAAAACATGTTGATGGCCAGTCTTCTCTCAACAAAATTGAAGCTAGTTCATAAGGACTGCTATCTTGATTACGGACCAGTGTCTGAATATATACTTTGAGAAATGTATGAGAAACCAAGTTTTGAAATACCACCTTTTCTATCCTGATGTCTTCCCTTTCTGCTTGTGCTCTGATCCAGTTTTTATTAACAAGACATGTTTTCTCAGAGTTGCCACGATTTCAATTGTTTGCATAACATGTACATGTACCTTAAGATAAATGTGGTTGCTGACTTGAAAGGTTAACTGTATAGAAAAAAAGAGTCAAGACCTTTAGGAAAATAAGGGTCTGGGCATTTTCTATTTTTCAGGATTTGCAATTTTGAAATGATAAAATATATGTGCTATCCCTTAACCTACAGAGTACATTAAAAATTAAGCTGCATCTAAACTGTATTATTATGTATATTAAAAATTGACTTGAAATATTTATATATTTAAAACTAGAAACTGTAAATGTTTTGAAGAATTAAATTATGGAGTAAATTAAACTATGAACTATTTATCTAATAGTTTTGAAACTGAGAAAAAGTATCTCAACAACAGTGAATGATAACCTGGAGATAGTTTCTTCAAGTTTAAGATTTGGTGGTGGTTGTTATGATTATTACAAAAATTTATGATGTTGAATCAGGAAATCAGCTTTAAGACTTGAAAGAGAAAGTATAGGGAAAAAAGCCAATCTTAAATGAAATATTTATCTGAAGCTTAAAAAACACGTAGGAGTTTTTAAAAACTAAGAAAAGTGAGATGCTTTTAAAGTAAAAAAATATATTGTTAAGATTTAATAATCCACACAGATAAGGTGTTAAGAAACCAAAGACCAAAGGAGAAATAAATAAACTAATTTAAAAATATGAAAAAGGACTGAATTAAAAGAGAAAAGTCACCAAACTTCAATCAAGGCCATGTCTTACAGAAAATGACATTTGTAGAAATACAAATGAAAATATAAATATAATAAGCAAGAAACAAGAAATACTACTTAAAAATATAATAATCAAATCCACAAAAGTGAAAAGGGTTTTCTTAGCTAATAGACCAAGACAATAAATATCATACATCTACATGATAACTTAAATGATAACTTAATTTTAAAAATTTAAAAAAAAAGAATATGAGGTTAAGTGTACAACCCTGACTTGCCTCTAATAAGCAAGCTTAATAGCTCCAGCCCTGAGATATTTCTAATATGTCCAGATGGCATTTCCAGCAGATTCTTTACCATCTGAGCCATGTGGAAAGCCCTGTTTTATTTTGTTTTTTTCCATTTTTAAAACTGTTTCTTTTTTGCCTTGAAAGAATTTACACATAAATAAAACACATACACACACACACAGAGGCTATTAGAGCAAACTGAGATTACCTTTTCTTTGATTCATTGTAGGAACTCCTTTGTTTCTCTTTTTTCAGCAATGAGCAGCCTTTAGTTACATACCAAAGCCCCAAGTTCATTTTAACTCTAGGTTAAAAGACAGTTTTGACTCTTGGACAATTTTGATGATGCATGGGGAATCATATGACTGACATCTGTGTAACTGGGGGAAGGGTTGCTTTGTAGGCCTCTTTGTATGCACGTTATGCAACATTTTTATGCCACAGTTTCCCTCTCCATAAAATGGAAATTAAGTTAGTCCAGCCTACTTCATGAAGTCTCCCTCAGGGCTCAGATGGTAGAGTCTGCTTGCAATGTAGGAGATCTGGGTTTGATCCCTGCGTCAGGAAGATCCTCTGAAGAAGGAAATAGCAACCCACTCTAGTATTCTTGCCTGGGAAATACCATGGACAGAGGAGCCTGGTGGGCTGCACCCATGGGGTCGCTAAGAGTCAGACACGACTGAGCGGCAAACACACAGACACACACTTCATGAGGATGTTAAGGAATTTTGAGTAAAATGAGAATGCATGTAAAGGTTTTTGCAAATGATGCAGTGCAGAGAGAATTCCAGTTATTTTCTACTACTGATAGAAATAGTAGTAGATTTATACTCGAGACACACTTAAAGAAGAAAAACAATTCCAATGCTCTCAGGCATAAATGAACGTCAATTATGAGTGTACATTATGTCACTGGCTGACTCGGAGACCTCATCCTGGACTATTACTACTCTGTCCAGTTGTACTTTTTCTGTTCTGTGAACAAACCAAGTTTGTTTTCATCTTCCAACCTTTATATTTACAATCTCTCTACCTGGTTAGCATATGGCTTCTCATCATATGGGTTTCAACTCTAATGACACCTTCTCAGAGATGCCCCCCATCATTATCCAAGCTAATCCCCCTGCTTCCCCACCCTACTAGAGTCTCATGTGATCACATAACCCTATATTTTTCCTATTATTAATATTTTCTTCCTAACACTATTTAAATATCTTACCTGTTTTTCACTTGTTTATGGAGAAATCAACACCATGTAAGGGCACAGTGTCCTTTTTACAGACAACCTGAGTAACAACTTAGCAGTCTGTCACTAAGCTAGATCGGACTGCCAACACTTTGGATGACAGTCAGAAGTTCACAGTGACCTTGTCAAATCAAAGAAATGATCAGCTGGAAACCTGACTTCCCAGAGGAGCAAGGTGGGTAGGAAAGGACGTGCAATTGGTAATTTTCCAAATGATGCATTTAGATAAGTAATGATATCCTTTTACTAATTAAATTCAATATGTATTTACACAACCTTCAGATAACTGGTTTGTCTGTAATTTCTATTTAGCAGCATATGTAATGCTGTTTTAAAGTAGTCTCTCTCACTTAGTCCAGTCATCTAAAGCAAACTATGATGTGTCACTTACTGCTGGCATTCCCCAACCTCCTCTTTCATCAAGTTTCCTGACTCTTGAGATATTTAATCCCCTTTAACTCCCAGGTGGCGCTAGTGGTAAAGAACTCGCCTACCAAGGCAGGGGATGGAAGCGAAGAGGGTTTGATCCCTGGGTCTGGAAGATCCCCTGGAGGAAAGCACAGCCACCCACTCCAGTATTCTTGCCTGGAGAATCCCATGGACAGAGAGGGCTGATGGGCTACAGTCCATGAGGTTGCAAAGAGTTCGACACGACTGAAGTGACTTAGCATACATGCACATACTCACTATTTACACACCTGCCCCACAACTCTCCAAGGCCCCGCTTTCAGCTGTCAGCAGATCTCTGTTTGCTGTTTCATCTAAATTCCAATTCAGAAGTAGACATAACCCGACCGTGACATTCTACGAAATGCATAATTATAACGGTCTGCATATATGTCTGTCCTTCTCATTAAATTCTACTTGTCTTACCAAATACAGAGCTCTAGCACTTTTTTTACAGAACGCAGTAGACATTCAATAAATGCTTTCATTTTGTATTTTTCCAGAGCGTTGCTTTTTTCTTTTTAACATTGCCCATATGCTACTCTATTATTACTACTAGAACGTAAACATGAGTGGGATTGGGGTCATTTGTTTGTACACTTCTCCATGTTAAAAACTCACACCTTCTTTTTAAGAAAAAAAAAAAAAAATCAAAGAGAGATGGAGGAAAGAGGCTTTGTTGTGTTTGGCTGAGCCAGGTCAGGCAACTCTCAATTTTCCACTTAACTGGAAGAAAAACATATTGCAGAAAATCCCAGAGAATAGTTGAATCTATATATAGTACTATTTTTCCAATTGATCTACTCAGTGACTTAAATAAGGAGTGGTCTGAACATAGACTTCAAAATCAAGTCTTGGAATTGAATTCCGATTCTGACCCTTAGCTTGCTTGACTTCAGGCATTTTCTTAATCATTCTGTGATTTCACTTCCTTGTTTATAATATGGGGTAATAATTATATCTCATGAACAGGGTTGATATCTGAGGATACAGTCAACAAATATTTGAGGATATATCATTACACACTAGACTTTGTTCTTGGTATAAGAGAAAGAATATGAAAAAAAAAGACAAAAAAATTCTTCTTCACAGGGTTTGTATTCCAGTTAGCAAGATAAATATCAACACACATATATTTGTTACTGATAAGTGCTAAAGGAGAAAAAAAAAAAAAAACAGAGAAGAAAGGTATGAAATGTGGCGGGGCTGGAGGGTTTTAAGTTTTAGATAAGGTGGCCAGGGAAAGTCACATTGAAAAGTTATAACTCCTGAAAAAAGGCTAAAGAACATGAGGGAGCTGGCTATATGAGCCTCTATAGGAAGAGCTTTCAAGGCTCAGACTTCTCCAACTCTTTGACACTCTATAGACTGTACCCTGCCAGGCTCCTTAATCTGTGGGATTTTCTACTGGAGTGGGTTGCCATTTTGTCTTCCAGGAAATCTTTCTGGCCCAGGGATCAACCTACATCTTCCACCTTTCCTGCATTGGCAGGTGGATTCTTTACCACTGAGCCACCTGGGAATCTCCAAGACAGAGGGAACAGCAATTGAAAAAGCCGTGTGAAAGAAACAAGCATGTCTGATGGGTTCAAGGAACAGCGAAGGTAGTTGGAATGCAGTGGGCACTGAAGGAAACAAGTGCTGTGTGTGTGTGCGCGCTCAGGTGGGGATGACCAGTTAAGACTCTGTGCACCGGGATGAGAACTTCAGCTTGGCTTTCACTCTCAGAGAGAGGAGCCCCTAAAGAGGTTTGGGCATAGGAGAGAGACAATGAGATTCACACAATGAGATTCCTGGTACCACATACCTCCACCTGTCTTCCTGAAAGCTGACTGGTAGAGGGGTGGTGTGGAAAGCAGCAGAGGCAGGGGGACCAGTCAGGGGGCTGTTGCCACAATGCAGCTGAAAGATTAAGGTATTTGGACCCAGAAGGGAGCAGCACAGGTGGCTAAGAGCTGGGCAGATTCTGGATTTATTTTGAGAATAGAGCCAGCTGAATCTCAGAGATGATCAGAGTAGAAGAGGTAAAAGAAGAGTCTTAAAAATGCAGCAGTGCCTCTGGTCTGAACAACTAGAAAAATGGTGCTTCCATGAACTTCCAGGAGTTAGTACATGCTTGATGCATGATTTATATAACTTTGCTAAAATGTGTTAACATGTTAATGAATTAATATGGGTAAAGCACTTAGTATAGTATTTAATACTAAGTCCATCCAATATAAGTGTTAGCTGTTAACTATTAATAAATTGAGATGGGAAGTATATTAACCCCCAATATATTATTAGATGAGAAAATGTTCGCAGTAGAAAACTTTTGGCTTTTGAAAATAAAGTGACTGAAATGGCATAATGATAGACTCTCCATTGGAAGCTTAAGTGTAGGAGATAAACAGGATTTTCAAATGACCACAATTCCCTCTCCTTCAGTTCCCCTTTTCACCTGCACACATCTTTAGTATAGTATTTTTGTCTTTTTTTACTCTAGCTCTTGAAAGTATCCCTATCTTCAAAAGCAACACATGCACAAAGCATATGTCTCTTCCAAAAAAAAAAATTGTGTTTTATACTTACTATAGCAATGAGATTTATATTCAACAATACTATTTTAACAGACGTGGAAGTATCCTGTATTTTGAAGATACAGCAATGATATTTATTTTTTATTGTTATTTTATTTTCTTGAAACTGTGAAAGCCAACACAATGAAATGTAAGTATTAAAGAATGTTCAAATACATACAAATATCCTAGAAGCTTTTTCAAAAAAGCATTTTTGGTTTCTATGTTCTTCTGTAGAATTCATTTTTCATTGGCAAACTGCAAGATGCAATTTCAAGCTGAAAATATCTGAAATCTTCTTGATGGCAGAAAAAGAGTGCTGATGATGGAAATAACTATGTGACTGATCTGATTTGATTCAATCAAATTTGCGTCATTTCTCTTTTGTGAATATCTGGGACCAGGGAGTATTATTACTTACAGAATTTTTTCCCAGTGGGCATTAACTTACACCATAACTTTCTGTGGGAAATAAGACTCTACTAAAATGTATGTTCATGTGCCAATTCTGTTTAAGTCTTTATGTATAACAGGGCTTGGTAAATAAATAATATTGGGGACCCAATAAATAGACAATAAGTTTTGGTTGCTTCAACCAGACCAAGCAATCAATTCAAACACAGAAAGAACAATAATTTCTGGCAATCTCCTCACCAATCTATTCCACCATGTTTTCCTCCATTAGACAAAACTTTGTCATATAATGATTCCAAAATACACTGTTAAACACCCTTATGTTATTTTTCCAAAGTCTTACTGTAATTTACAGATCAATATGACTCTTAAATGGAAGGAACAAAGATAGGAAAGGAATTGGGGAATCTAAATAACATCGTTTATTTTTAATGCCACAGAGGTGCTGTGGTTCTGCTAATTCAATAAAGGATACAAGTTTTCAGAGACTGGCATTTATCCAGCATTGGGATTCAAGACAGCTTTGGACTCGAAAGTTGGAAGTTCTCTGAAGAGAGATTTCACAGTTCTCCTTACAATTTAGTCAATGAGTTAATGGGTCACATCATTATTTCCAGTGATAACTAAAATGCAGAATTTACTCTCTTTAATTTGGGATGAATTTTATAATTTCTTCTTCTTTCCTCACCCAATAGTCTGATGTTTTAATGTTGGTGCTACAACTGATAGTTGAACAGTACTTCATAGTTTATCAAGAGCTGTCATACACATTTCATATTCAATCTTTTACTGGTCCAATATTTTTTACAAATTGTCCTAACAATCTCATGATAAAGAACTTACTCATATGATTTCTATTCTTTGAATATGTGATTTGAAACTCTGAGAACAATTATTAATCACTAAGTACATATAGTTTAAATGAGTAGAACCATACCTTGAACCACATCAGTACTGTTAAATATTGGTAATTATCTTACTAATAAAAGTCTGGGAGTATCTTCCAGAAGTTTTCAGTCAAGGCAGTTGGTCCAAGAACAAGTAGAACCACAGTGCAAAGGAATTAGAGTGGAGGAAAGAAGGGAGAAGTGACCCAAGTTAGTCATGGATAAGCGACATAACAGAAACAGAATACTATGACAGAGTTTAAATGTGAAATGCATAGCATTTAGCAAATAATACAAGTAATGTATTTATCTAAAGTTTTTACTCACATATTTCATCAAGATTGCATTGATTATAAGATGCACCACTGAGAGAGAAAAAGGCAAAATCTTGTCAATTAAACCACGACACACCACTGAGCATAAGATACTTTCAGATTTTAAAAAGTTAAAATGTGAAAAAAAAGTATGTCTTAGAAGCCAGGAAATATAGTGCCGGTAACAGCAGAGGGTATGGAAATTCTCAAAATCAGTCATAATACAATCTAACTAGACAATCAATAAACATTTATTAAGTGCCTTTGGATGGGTATAAAGAAGTAAAATGCGAAATCTAGGTGAAGAGGCTTAAGTGCTATGTATAAAATATTAATTGCTGTCTTTCAGTCTTACAGTGATGGCCACTGGTTGGAGAAAACAAATCTGCTTGTGCAACAAAGATGCCTGGGTGTGCCACTGCCAGGGGGATATGATATATAGGAAGGAGGAAGAGAGGAATAAAGAAGAGGAAGCAACTGGGGGAGGGGAGGATGGCTTGGAGGACAGGTAGGAGGAATGGGAGGCGGGGGCCAACGCAACCCAGAGCTTTACTGAAACTCAGGAGTGGCCAGAATCCTGTGTGCACGGATCTCCTAATCTTATAAAATATAATCGCTGGGCTGTATGTGAAATGATTGTTAAAAACAACAGCTTTGAAAAAGGGCTTAACACACTTTTGTAACATCTATAGTCTAAAGATTTTTCCATTCTTGTGTATTTTTTAAATCTCATAGATTGAAAACTTAGACACTTTGGATACCTCTCAAATTTGAGCTGAATGTAATTGTTTAAACACTGGGTGTTGCTTGGAAATTACATTTTGCTATGACTGGTTATCAACCTGCTTGATGACTTAAAAGTTTTAGATCCTGTGATTAAAATGAAAAGTTGTTTGGGCTAAAACCAATCATCTAAATATCTAACTTGGGCATTTTGCATATTATTGATATTATGATTACCAGCACTGAATCTGTGTGCTGAATTGGAAAAATGAAATTAGATTGTTTATTTCTAATTAAAAACATTTATTTTTCTACAAAGATATTACATAATTTACCCTGTATTGTGAAATAATTGCTTTTGAAATTAACCAAATAAAAAGAAAAACATTCAACACTTTAACTGGGCATTATGCTCATAAATTTATCAGTAATTTGAAAGGGCATATTCCACAGCATTATTAAACTTCATGACTAAGTGGTAAACTATATTCTATACTCTGATATTGTTACACAGTTGTTTGTGATTGAAGAAAAACTAACCTGGTAATAGTATTTACTTCTTTTGAAAAGAAAAAATAAAATAATAATGCAGAACAATTTCATTTTTAAGTCAATAATAAATTCCATCTGCTGCATGCCAGTAAAAACAAAGAGGTTACTCACGGGCCTCAGCTTTTTTTATGTCTTTGTTCCTTCCATTGAAAAGCATAGGCCAACCCCTCAATAATAAAGTTATTTTGACTTGTCTGACTAAAACTTAAAACAAAAAAACCAAAAACCTATCAATTTCCCTCCACATTTCGGTGGAGCCTAGAGGACTTGAAATAACATACTAAAGAAAAACAAAGGCATTTAAGCAAACTTTTAAGAGAATGGTTAGGAGAATCTAAGGAAATGCATACCACTCTCTGAAATCCAGAGCACAGTGGTGATAAAAGCATAAGCCCGTGACTTAATCGCTATCATTACCCTAGCTGTGCACAACCTGTCAGTTTGGGGCAAGAGAAAGTAATACGGACATCTTACTGACAAATGACTTCCTGTGAATGCACTAAAAAAAAAAAACCACCAATGACATACACAAATGGGCACTGGACATGAAAACAGACTTAAAATCACTATGTTTGAATCTATTTCTGGGAGTGCCTCCATATAGAATCACGGCAGCCGCAGCTACAGAAAATCACAAATAATGAACATGCACAGAAAGTCTTTTTTTACATCCTCTATTTAGATTAGTATTCAACAGAGTCACTCCCTCCTGGGCACTCCCAGCAAACATTCCCTTTCTGGAGGTAGCAGCCAACAGAACCGCAGGGCTCATCTGGATTTGGATAATAGAAAAAAGTCATCCTTCTTTGACCTTCTAAAATGACTGGTTTAAAGCTGAGAGGACGCACACATACCTTTGCGTGGGCAGAACATTTCGGAGGTCCTCCCTTCAAACCCTACTCAGTCAGCAGTGAGCTGCTCTCAGGAAGAGAGGACAGGATTTTGGTTCCTGTGCTTCCTCGGGTAATACAACACTTCCTTCCTGGGAGAGACTGCCCTCTCCTCCAGGCCCTGACCTCTGGTGGCAGTGTGCGAGACTCAGATTCAGAGGTTTCTGCACACTGGAAACCCACTGCAGGCTTTCTGACTGCAACCTCATTCTTGGTTCACTGAACACTCTGGAAACAGTGCCAGTATGCTCTGCCTAGTAAGTTACTAAGTGGACCCTCTAAAGTCTCTCAAAGAGTGAGAGAACAGAACTCAATATCTAACTTCTGTACTCTTCTTATCTTAAAGTAAATCAATGCACAGCTGCCTTCAGCAAATCTCTGTTATTTAGTCCTAACAGCACTGACATTCAGCAGATCTGATAAGGTTGGGTCCTAACCTGGTTGGTGTTTTATACCCTTGATGTTGTTTAGTTGACTAAGTCATGTTTGACTCTTTTGCAACCTCCACGAACTGTAGCCCACCAGGCTCCTTGGTCCATGAGATTTCCCAGTCAAGAATACTGGAGTGGGTCACCATTTCCTTATCCAGGGGATCTTCCTGACCCATGGATCAAACCTGCGTTTCCTGCACTGGCAGGTAGATTCTTCACCACTGAACCACCAGGAAAGCCCCAATATTTATACCTTTACAAATATTTAAATATGTTATTAGTTGATGAGCTAATAATCCAAACAAGTGTGATTTTTTTTTCCTCCAGAACCTCCATCTGCATTGTCATGATATAGTACACATTGCTTTGCATTACAGTTATTTCCTTCTGTATTTTCTCCCTAATGGCACAAGGAGAGAGTACATCATACCAGTAACAGTTCTGCAACTTAGCAACTGAATGAATCGATAAGAGTCATAATAATCCCCTTTCCTACCTGCCCCTAACCCCTCTTTGATTCACATACTGTGTTATCCTTTAAAAACAGATGGCACTATCCACTGCCTGTACTTTATCTAGAGAAGGTTTCGGTGGATGTTTCCCTTATATTTCCCTTATATTTTTCATGAAATCCTTCAATGGCAGCTCACTGGGATATAAACATATGATAACACTGTACTTTATTTGACAAGTAGGGATGACAATCATCAGATAGAGAAAATGTCAACTTAGTAAATAAAGATCCAAGGTCTACTGTCTGCCACAACAGGTGGGTTTCAGGGGCAAGTTAAAAAAGATCTACATGTCACTGAAAACTGTCTGCAGAGTTAGTACATTGTAATGAACAGACAATGATTATAAAGACAACGGAGTTCATGAATACCACCAAGTCACAACATTGTCATTTCTATGTAATATAGTAAGACCATGATTTTGCATGCAATATAGAACTTATGGCATTTGTTGAGTTCTGACAGTTACATAATAGGCTACCCATCAGTAAGTAAAGTACCTGACCAAACCAACACAATTTTAGAGGGAAATGGTCTGCACTGGCAATATGATTTGTTCTCAAATGAAAAGGTATGATAACTAATCTTCTATGGAGCTACCTTTGTAACCACCACAAATTATTTGGCCTCTTTAAGAGTTCCAGCAATATTCCCTACAAATGCTATTATGTAGTAAGACAAACTATGTGAAACTCCTGTAAAGTTCCCAACATTCAGCTATAAGTGTTTTAATAGCTATTAATTTCCATTCCATTCCTTAATGACATGACTGGCTTTTTTCAGTCCTAGATACCATTCTACCGCGTTAGAGCAATGCTAATGCTAACAATGCCTCACATGCAGGTAAGGCTTTATCACTGATGAAATGCTTCAACTAATATTCTCTAGTTACACACACAAGCACTCTGGGAGACACTGCTTTTTCTCAAAGTTTTGCAGAGTTAGGTATGTATAGAAAATTAATGACAGAATGTTTCCTTGCAGCTTTATATGGTAAGCAAAAACAGAGGAAAGATGGGTTTTGAAGTTGCTCTAATGTTCATCTTCATATAATTTAACATAGCTGCAGACTCCTGGCAAACAACAGCAAGCAGGCAGAATACAGGAATGAACTGGCTTTTTTTTTTTTTTTGAAGCAAGACTTTACATTAGAAAAATAGACTCGAACACAAAAAAAGAGAGAGACACACACAAAACCCTAGACAAAACATAAACATGTTTTTCAATATCTGCAGAAAATGTAAAATGGGGGCTTTTATATATTTACATCTCACACAGACAGTAATGCTATCCATATCTTCATTGTGTTTGAATTCAAATTATAGAGATATAAAGACATACACACGTATCAAACATACTTGTAAATTGGACATACAAAAATTACTTGTATAAACAAATATACAAATCTATACACATTTCATATCTATACAAGATACATATTTCCCAGTATTTCGTCATTTGCTCTTTCTTATTCACTTTCACTAGGAGTCTGATAGGAACTAGATTTGACTCACTTGTCAGCTAAGTGTAGTTCTTTCAAGGTTTCGTAAGACCAAATTAATTTTTCAATTGTGCTTAGAACTGTCCATTATGCATCTGAGCAAGATAGTTTCCAGTAAATAAACACTGGCTCTTGAGCACTGCTTCCCCTTCTCTCTCTATCACCTTTAGGATCCAGGTTGCTAAGAAGCTCTGATTTTAAAATATTTTTAGAGCTGTGGTCAGGAATGCTACTGCTTCTATATCAACTTCAGTTTTCATTCTAGATTATTTTTCTAGTTTTTTAAAATGTATTTCTTAGTTTACTTTTTCATTGATTTGCCTTATATCTGTTACATCATATGGTTTGATTAATTCATGATAATGAGACTTAATTTTTTATTGAAAGTATTTTTCCAATTTTATTGTGGTAAGAACAGTGGGTAACGACAGAGTCTAGCTCTTACCAGATTCCTAATGTAAGCAAATAAGAAAGAGCAAATGATGACATACTGAGAAATACGTATCTTGTATAGATATGACATATAGATGTAGATACTTGTTTACACAGGTACTTTTCATATGGCTAATTCACAAGTGTGTTTGATATGTGTGTGTCTTTACAGCTCTCTTATTTGAATTCTAACACAATATGTTAACATATAAAATTTTGTGTACATTATTGTTCATTATAATAATGTGACTGTTTTCCTTATTATTTTTTTGTTGAAGTATAGCTGATTTACAAAGTTGTGTTAGTTTCAGGTGTATAGCAAAGTGATTCAGCTATATATATACACACACATACATACATATATGTATATATATTCTTTTTCAGATACTTTTCCATGATAGGTTATTATAAGATACTGAATATTGTTCCCTATGTAGTTTATCCATTTTATATACAGTGATGTATATAGTTTAACCCCAAACTCTCAATTTCTGTCTCCTCCCAAGCCCTTTTTGCTTGTGGTAACCATGTTTGTTTTCTATGTCTATGAATCTATTTTTGTTTTGTAAATAAGTTCATTTGTATGTAAGTGATTTGTATGATATTTGTTTTTCTGACTTATTTCACTCAATATGATAGTTCTAGGTCCATCTATGTTGCTGCAAATGGTATTATTTCTTTTTTATGACTGAGTAATATTCCATTATATACCACATCTTCTTTACGCATTCATCTGTCAATGGACATTTAGGTTGTATCTGTCTTGGCTATTATAAATAGTGCTGCTATGAACATTGGGATGCATGCATCTTTCTGAATAATGGTTTTCTCTGGGCATATGCCCAGAAGTGGGATTGCTGAATCATATAGTAGTTTCATTTTTAGTTTTTTAAAGAACCTCCATACTGAGCCACTATGGACATTCTCATCAACAGTGTAGGAGGGTTCCTTTTTCTCCACATCCTCTCCAGTAAATAATGTGACTTTAAATTTGTTTTATTTTTATGAGATGAATAAATCTTGATTACACAACTAGGGCTTGTTCAAACTGAACTTTTTTTTGAAGATGGTAGGGGTAGGATCCTTTGCTAAAGGGAAATTTTTGAAAAACAGTCTTTCCAGACTTGGGTAATTTTGGAATCTTGTGATGTTCCTATTTATGTTAATTGATAATTTATGTTAATTGTTGGCAGGTATAAAAGGGACTTCCCTGGTAGTTCAATCAGTAAAGAATTCGCCTGCAATGCAGGAGACCCTGGTTTGATTCCTGAGTCAGGAAGATCCCCTGGAGAAAGGATAGACTACCCACTCCAGTGTTCTTGAGCTTCCCTGATGGCTCAGATGGTAAAGAATTCACCTGCAATATGGGAGACCTGGGTTCAGTCCTTGGGTTGGGAAGAGCCCCTGGAGGAGGGAATGGCAACCACTCCAGTATTCTTGCCTGGAGAGTCCCCACGGACAGAGAAGCCTGGTGGGCTATAGTCCTGAGTGACGAAGCACAGCACAGCACAATATTAATAAAGCACTTTTGCTAGTATCTCATTACAGTCAGGGATGCAGTCTTAATTTGAGATGTGAAAGTTAATTATGATATACACCCTTATCAAAATGCATGCTTCAGAATACAAAATAACATTTCCCTCCTCAGGTGAAGAACAAAGTTGTAAATAAATGTGGTTAAGATGCTAAGTGATCAATGGTGCCAGTTCTGAAACAAAGGTCCCTCGGGGGATGCATACAAGGAAAAGCAATGGTTTCCCTGGTTGAGGGAAAACACCCAGCTTCTCTATAAGAAGGGTTACTTACTGAGTATTTAATTTCCTTTTAGAAGAGAAAGGGTGTTTAAGAGCGACTTTTAAAAGAAAATTTGAACTGCGTACAGTAGCGATTATTGTTGGGTAATATGTAGGGTATTTCAAGTGTGCTAGTCTTCCTGGAAATAAATGTCTTACAAAATTCCTATATGTAGAGTTTACTTAAAAGAGCCTTCACCAAATCAGATCAGGTAGCATTAACAAAATTAACTGTTTACTGAGCAACTAGAGCTTGAGGCAAGCCTGCGCCAAGCACTGGGGTTACAGTGGTGATTCAGTGATGTGATATACACAGTCTTTACTTTTCTTCTGTCTCCTTGTGAACATATTTCCTGACTAAAGGAAAAAGGTTTCTTAAATTTGCATATTTTTCCCTTGGGAAAAATGTCTCCAATTGAGCAGGGAGCACAATCTCCATTCTGTTCTTCTCTGCCGTTGTATTTCTCAGCAATCTGCATTAAATGGTCAGCTTGTCTCCGTTCTCTGGGCTGCATCAGCTAATTTAAGCCTTAGAGTGATCAACAGTTAAGATTCTGGAGCCAGTCTGCCTGGGTTCTAGCCTCCACTTTCCAGCCATGAGGCCTGGGGTAAATTATTAATGTTTCTACCTCTTAGCTTTCTCACCTGTGAAACAAGCATTTTAATACTGGTTTGGCAAAAAAGTTACTTCAGGTTTTTGAAACCCGAAGGAACATTTTGGTCAACTGAATACTTCCAGCCATCTATGACTACTATGAGCTTAAGTGTTTTCATACATGCAAGGAATTAGGAATAGCACTTGGCATGGAATACTCAATAAATGCTAGCTTATTAAATTATCATTATAAAGAGAAACCTAAAAACTTACGTGTAGATATTTTACATTTTGCCAGCCATATCAAGATAAGCCATGCTAATACAGAAATTAATTAGGTTGAATTGTTCAAAACAAAGCTTTCCTTAACTATCTAATTTTGAAAATTCAAAATTATTCTAAGAAAAGACACGCCAAAAGGAAATAAAGGGAAAAACACTTGATAATGACAAATGAGTTTTAAGCTTGATTTCAAGCTTCTATAGTAAAATCTATCCAAGAAAATGAATTACACACACAAAAAGTTGTGCAGTACGTGAAAATTATTATAGCCTAAAAGAATTATGTTAAAGTTTGAAGGAGTCTTTTGGGCGTAGAAAAGAAAACAACAGTCTCAAAGGCCCTTGCTAAATCATCTAACTTTGGAGAAAACAAAACAGAACTTTAGGTGCCACCTTGATGCTCCTTCCCTGGTGGGGACTTCCCTGGTGGCTCAGATGGTAAAGCATCTGCCTACAATGCGGGAGACCCGGGTTCAATCCCTGGGTCGGGAAGATCTCCTGGAGAAGGAAATGGGTCGGGAAGATCTCCTGGAGAAGGAAATGGCAACCCATTTCAGTATTCTTGCCTGGAAAATCTCATGGATGGAAGAGCCTGGTAGGAGTCCAGACACGACTGAGCGACTTCACTTCACTGATGCTCCAGGCTGCTTGCATCTGAGACTTATCACCCCCTGTCCAGAAACCTTCCACCCCCTACACCCGCCCAGAAGACTTATCACCCCTTAACTACAAATGCTATCTCAACTAAAGAATACCCAAAACATCCCGCCTGATTAACATTTCCCTTATCGCTTACACAAACCTCCCTATAAATATGGAGCCTCCCTGATCCGTCTCCGCGCCTGGTCGTTAGGACGTCTGTCAGCCCTCCTTGCCTGAATAAAGGTAACCTACTTCTGTTGAGGTCATCTTTCCTTTTTCTGCCTCGGCCTGAACTATACTTTGCATTCTTGGTGCCGAAACCGGGAAGGGGTGAGGCACTTGTTTCACTCTCCCTCTCTCTCTCACTCTCCCTCTCTCTCTCTTACTCTCCCTGGCTCTCACCGTTTGTTTTCCCTTTTCTTGGAGTCTGGGAGCCGGAACATCCTCCGAGCTCACTTTTCTGCCAGGGCTCAAGTTCCCCTCGGGGCCCAGAGCCTTTGTAAACGGTCCACGCCTTGTGCTAAGGGTTTGCGTACCCCCAGGCCTTGGCTCTGCCCCCTTTCCCTCTCTCTCTCTCTCTCTGATGACATCCGGAATAGAGAACTCTTGCTATTCGACTGCTCTACACGCAACACGCCCCTAGATTAAGGTCAGATCCGAAGGTGTTCTAGAGGCGCCCTAGAAACCAGTCCTCTCCGGGTCCTGGGACCCCCAGCCCAGGGCCACTCTGTAGGCGACGGTGGGGGACGCTCCACCTCCACACAGAGCTCTCTTCTCATAACTCCTACTGCGACTACGGGTGAGGACTCACACTCTCAGTAGGAGCCTCTGCTTGCCTTTCAATTATGGGGTCTGGCCAATCTGTCCCAAAAGATTTCCTTCTGACCTGTGTTCTCAAAAAACTCAAACCATTCTCACTCGCTGAACTCAAAGCTAACCGTTTAAAACAACTCTGCACACAGATTTGGCCTCAATACCAATTAGACAATCAAGACCGATGGCCTGAAGGCGGCACATTTGACTTTAACAGTCTTCAAAATCTCACCGACTTCCTTAAACAGAATGGCAAGTGGTTGGAGGTCCCCTATGCCCAAGCCTTTTGGGCCCTTCGGAGCAGGCCCTCCCTATGCAAGGCCTGCTCCACCCACGAGGTCCTTCTGTGCACCTTGCCTCCCAAGCAAAAGGGCTCTTCTTCCTCAACTAACCGCAGACCACGACCTCCGCTGTCCCGGAGTTCGACCCTGCAGAGGAGCCCCCTCCCTACCCGCCACCCCGCCAACGCTCCCCTTCCCCTTCATCCAATTCACCTACTGGCCTGGAAACCTCTCCTGACTCCCCCTCGACCCCGCTACCCCATCCCCGACTCCCCCTACCCCCTTCCTTCCCCCCCTGCCACAAGGTCACCTACCCAACACGTTTCCCCTGAGAGAGGTGGCAGGACCAGAGGGCCCCACCCAAGTCCATGTGCCATTTTCACTGTCAGATATGAGCCAGATAGAAGAAAAGTTAGGATCATTTTCTGAAAATCCTACCAGATACAGAAAAGAATTCCTGAGACTCTCCCAGGCCTATAACCTCACATGGAGTGATGTATATTATATCCTAAATGCCACTCTCACCCCTGCCGAAAAAGACCATATCTGGCAAGCAGCAAAAGCCCATGCTGATCATTTACATAACCAAGACCAGGATAGCCCAGTTGCTGATGAGGCAGTCCTCACTTAGATCCCCACTGGACTTACCAGCCCGGTGACCCAGGTATCAGGAGACTCAATCATATGATTACCTTCATTCTAGAAGGAATGCAGAAAAATACTCATATCCACGTCAATTATGATAAAGTCAGAGAAATCACCCAAGGGGCAGATGAAAATCCAGCCTTATTCTTGGCATGCCTCACAGAGGCAGTCCAGAAGTATATCAACCTAGATATCCCCACCCCTACTGGGTTACTCTACCTTCACCTTCAATTCATCAGCCTGTGTGCCCCTGACATCAGACACAAGCTTCGACAACTAGAAAAGGGCCCTGAGACTCCTCAAAGAGACCTTCTAGAAGTAGCCTTCAAGGTGTTCAATAATAGAGAGGAAGAGGCTAAGAGAGAAAAAGAATGTGAGAGAAAAGCTAAATATGCCTTTTTGGCGGCAGCAATTAAGGGAAGAGATCAGCTTGGCCCAAGTCACCCAGAACGGGGCTTAAGACCCGCCCCCGGACCCTGCTTCCTATGCAACCAGTCAGGACGCTGGGCAAAGGCATGTGCAAGCCCGTGGCCCCCCACTAAAGCGTGCCCAACCTATGGCCAGTGGGGACGCTGGAAGATGGACTGTGTCCCCAGGGATGCCCTGGCACCCCTGGGGAGGTCCCCACCTCCCAGGCTTGGAGAGTGGAATGTCCACAGGGACGCCCTGGCACCTCTGGGGAAATCCCCACTTCTCCCCAAAACCCCAGCCCAATCCTACGAGAGTTGTTCCAATGACAGGGCCTGGGTTCCAGCCCCTGGGCCCATGTCCTGAACACGAGCTCAGAACTTAGGGTAGATGGGATAGTGGCCGGACAAAAGACCTCTTTTATAGTAGACACTGGAGCCACTTTCTCTTAACTTCCTACTCTGGCCCAACTCAAGACTCAGAACTCACAATCACAGGGGTCTCTGGAGTTCCCCTAAGGCCAAAAATCAGCCCTCCATTACTCTGTCAATTTGGAAAATCGACCCTCATACACTCATTCCTCATAATGCCTCAGTGCCCGATGGTACTCCTAGGGAGAGATTTGTTATCCAAATTGGGGGTCTACCATACCCCCCCCTCGATACAGTCTCTATATTCTGCATTCAGATGGCACCTGAACGGTCCCTATCCCTCACCCCTGACCTTCCCTTGGATCTACCCACCTTAGTCCCCCAAGTCTGGGACACTGATCACCCATCCATAGCCAAGCCTCATCCCCCGGTCCACATTACCCTAAAAGACCCCTGGGCTATAATCACCCAACAACAGTACTCTCTCACCCCAGAGGCCCACAGGGGACTTAAGCCTGTCATAGACCATCTTCTTCAAGCCTCTATCCTAATTCCTACCCATTCACCACACAACACCCCTATTCTGGCAGTAAGCAAGGGACCTAACTCTTGGAGACTGGTCCAGGATCTGTGAAAAGTCAACAAGGCCATCACATCGACATTCCCAGTAGCCCCTAACCCTTACACCCTTCTGTCTACCATACCCCCGACTGCAACCCACTTCATGGTATTAGATCTCAAAGATGCCTTTTTCACCATCCCTCTCCACCCTCTCTCCCAACCCCTTTTCAGCTTCACCTGGCAAGACCCCGAGACTCACGTTTCCCAACAACTAACATGGACAGTTCTCCCCCAGGGGTTCAGAGACAGTCCTCACTTTTTTGGACAGGCTTTACAAAAGGACCTACAGACACTTGACCTAACCCCGAATCATCTCCTCCAACACGTGGATGACCTCCTCCTTTGTAGCTCAACCCGAAAACTCAGCCTCCAACCTACTGCCAAACTCCTTGGGGTCCTGGGATCCTGGGGTTATCAGGTATCCCAATCTAAGGCCCAAATAGCCCAGACAAACGTCACCTACTTGGGGCTCTCCATATCCCACCAACAAAGAACTATTCCCTCAGATAGAATTCAGGCCTTGATTAACTGTCCACTTCCAAAAATGAAAAGGGAGCTCCTGTCTATCCTCGGGCCTCCTCAACTTTTTCCGTATCTGGATCCCTAACTTCTCCCTCCTTGCAAAGCCTCTCTATGAGGCAACTAAAGGATGTCTGGGTGAGCCCCTCTTTAATCCCTCCTCACTGGCCAATCCTCTTCACGAGCTCACCCAGAGCCTCCTCCAAGTGCCAACTCTCCACCTGCCAGATCACACCAGATTATTCTTTCTCTTTGCATATTCCAACCAAGGACAGGCCCTGGGACTTCTGTGTCAGCGGGCCAGAGACACCTGAGCTGCCATAGCCTATCAAAACAGCTTGACATGGTGACCAAGGGTGGCCTCCCTGTATACAGGCCATGGCTGCTATCGCAGCCCTCGTACCCGAAGCAAATCAACTCTCTAGACATGCCCCTTTAACGGTCTGTTCTCCGCACACCTTCTGAGACTTACTATCACATTGGGCTTTCCTCTCCCTTCCCCCTTCCAGGGTACAGGTCCTACATGCCTTTCTCCTCGACCCTCAGCTCTCATTCTCCCCCTGCTCTCCCCTTAACCCCGCCAGCTTATTACCCACGTCCTCTACAACAACCCCCTCCTACACAGCTGCAGCCTAACAGTAGATCTTACCCAAAACCCCTTCCAACGTTTAACACATCAGCCCATCCTAGACCCAGACACCCCACACTGGTCCATTGATGGCAGCTTTCAAAAATCCCCACCCTTTGCAGCAGGATATGCCATCATCCAGGAGGACTTTTGTCACAATCATGAAACCCACACAACTGAAGCTTCACCTCTGCCACCTCACACCACCTCCCAACAGGCAGAACTGATAGCTCTCACCAGAGCTTTAATTCTGGCTAAAAATCTAAGGGTTAACATCCATACAGACTCCAAATATGCCTATATCATACTTCACTCAAACATCCTAATATGAAGAAAAAGAGGTTTCCTAACCCAAAAGGGATCCCCTATTATTAATTCAGACCTGATCCACAAACTTCTAGAGGCAGCACTCTTACCAAACAAAGCTGCCATCCTCCACTGTAGGGGACATCAAAAGGGAAGTCTCATATCAGCCTACAACAATGCTGCAGACAGAAGGCAAAGGAGATAGCACTGTCCCATCCTTCCCTCCAGTCCCCTGTCATCTTAGCTCTGACTCCTCCCGAGCCTCCCACCACCAGAGAAATCCTCTCTTATCTACATTCACTTTTTCCTCATCTAAGACACTCCAACAGTTCCTCCGTAACCACTTCCCCATATCCAATGCTGGCCAACAACATTAAGATAACCTTACCCACTCCTGTCAAACATGTCAACGTTCTAATCCCAGTTCCAACCTTAAACTGATATCCTTTCCAACCCACCAAGTGTGAGGCAGCCTCCCAGCACAGATAGACTTTATGCCCCCGGTCCGGAGAATCAGATACCTCCTGGTCCTTGTGAAAACCTTTTCGGGATGGGTAGCAGCATTTCCCACTACAAACAAAAGAGCCCACACCGTGGCCCAAATCCTCCTCACAGAAATAATCTCCAGGTTTCGCCTGCCTTCATCCCTACAGTCTGATAATGGCCCAGAATTTACATCCAAGGTCACCCAACAACTTGTCCAATTCTTACAGATACCCTGGAAATTTCACATTCCATAGCATCCGCAGTCCTCAGGAAAGGTAGAAAGGATGAATAGAATAATCAAAGAAACCCTTACCAAACGAACCCTTGAAGTACATCTGGATTGGACTAAACTTTTGCCCATTGTTCTCCTCAGAATACGGGCTTTGCCCAGAAAGCCTCTGGGGCTGAGCCCCTTCGAGGTGATGTATGGAAGGCCCACGCTCCCTCCCGGATGCCCCCCTGAACCTCCTCCCATACCAAGCTTCTTACACTCCTCTCTGCTGGCAGAACTCCACAATGCCCTCTGGAAATACCTCAACCACAACTTGCCTGCCCCTGACCCCCAAGCCTCCCTGCCCCCTTTACCAACTGGGGACATGGTCTATCTGTCTAATAATCCCCAGGGTGACCTAACCCCAAAGTGGCAGGGACCATTCAAAATCATCCTCCTTATCCCAACTACAGCTAAACTCGAGAAGGTCACTTCCTGGGTACACCTCTCTCGCCTAAAACGGGTCACCTCTGATCCTCTGCTGCCCTCCTTAACTGACCCCTATCAGGTCTCCCTCACAGGACCCACCTCCTTAAAATTCACCCGGCGACAACCTCTGTCAACCATCCAAGAAGTCACTGAATGGCCTGGACACTCTTCAACCTACAGCTGTTCCTGACCCAACTACTACAAGACCAGCGCCCCGACAGGAACCTCCTTCAAAGACCTGGCCACACTGGTGTCTCACCTGTGGCTACAGGGAACCTTCTACAGGCTGACTCCAGACAAATTTGATTTCTTTACTCTCATCCTCTACATCATTCTACATCCTAATGAACACTGTTCCTCCTCTGATTCAAACCACCACCAATTTGGGGCCTTTTGCCCCTTGCCCTGACTGGCCTCTCCCTGTCTCTCTAACTATAATAGCACTCTTAATCTTAATCCTTGCTATGGGCCTAGTAACTGTCTCCCCTCAGGACTGGCCACCTACCCTTTGTCTTTCCGTGGGTATCGCCTACGTTGCTAGCTGGGTTCTACTCCTAGGGTGCTATTTCCTCTGTGCTGCCTAACTAACAGCCCCGTGACTCCTCTGTTCCTTATCCTTGCTGCACTCCCCAGCCTTCTGGCTACTCCCTGCCCCTGCTCTGCCATTTATTCCTATGTACATTCCTCATGTTATACTACAGCTCCAAAACCATGCACCATGAACCTCAGGGGCGGGAAGCCCAAATCCCTACTCACTGTTAAAGTACAAAAGAGAGGGAGTTTCGTGAGTACCTGTCATAAGCCAAATGGAAGAAACATGTTTCTATCCCATTACCCACTGGGGGTACTCAGACAGGGGCAGGGTACTAGATCAAAATCAGGAAAAGAAACAAGAACAAGTCATAAAGAACATAATTTCCCGGTTACAGGCGACCCCTGAGCCTTATAAATGCCTGGACCTTCTTTCCCAATTACGGCCTCTCCTAAAACCTCCCTCTGGCAACCAACACCTTACCCGCCTTTTCAACTCTTCCTTCCAATTCTTCCAGTACACCCAACACACATCCCAGGGTTGGATATGCATGTCACTGTCTCCCTCACCGCACACAGCAATTCCCTTACCCTCAACCTGGCTGTCACAGGGCAACTGTACCTTCCCTTTCCAACAAAAAATTACACAACTCACTGGGCCGGTCTCTGACAATGTCCTACTCTCAGCCTTTTCAAACCCAACCTGTATTAACTACTCTAGTCCCAACTACACTGGTCTTACAAACTCCGCTCCCTCCTTCTGTTCCACTTGGGTTCTCTGGAACAGCACAGATAATTGCACCAATCCGGGAATCTTCATTCTCTGGGGGACCTCTGCATATTCATGTCTCCCGTGGACCACCCCCGCCCCGTACCTTGCATCTTGGTCTTCCTGACCCCGGGCCTAACATTTCTCAAAGAAGAAGAGGTAGAACAAATAGTCTACCCCCAAAGGGAACTTTCCCACAGGAAAAGACGAGCTGTCACAGCCCCCCTCC
Source organism: Oryx dammah (assembly GCF_014754425.2). NCBI lineage: Eukaryota > Metazoa > Chordata > Mammalia > Artiodactyla > Bovidae > Oryx > Oryx dammah. The sequence continues at coordinate 1,705,973 of NW_024080556.1, read as the reverse complement.
TAATTGGGACTGGCATAGCAGCAGCCCTAAGCACCGGGATTGAAGGCATATTGACCTCTGCCCATTTCTACTACAAGCTGTCCCCAAAACTTAATGAAGACATGGAGCAGGTAGAGGAGTCTTTCATTTCAATTCAAAGACAAATTAACTCATTAGCTTCTGTGGCCCTACAAAATAGGCAAGCCCTGGACCTTCTCACCACAGAAAAGGGAGGGACCCGCCTTTTCCTAGGAGAGGACTGCTGCTATTTTGTTAATGAAACAGGCATAGTCCAGGACAGAGTCAAAGAACTTAGAGACAGAATTGAACGCCGAAGAAAAGAGTTACAAAACCTTTACAGTCCCCCAAACCTGTTCCAACATGTCCTCCCTTGGTTGCTCCCTTTCCTGGGACCACTGGTACTTATAATTCTATTCCTCTTATTTGGACCCTGTCTCTTCAATCTCTTTCAAAGTTTTCTCCAAGAACGGATTTGGGCCATCTCTCGAGATCAGGTCAAGACCATTCTTCTTCTCAAGAGCCTCACCCCAAGCTCAGAAAAAGGAGACCCTGGGCCCTAGGACGATCCTCCATTCCAGATCCCAAATTGTCGCCCCTATCCAGCAGGAAGTAGCCAGAGAGATACAGCACCCCTTTTCCCATCTTTCTAATGTTCAGGGTCTGGAATAAAGGAGTCTTTGGGGTCTAGAAAAGAAAACAACAGTTTCAAAGGCCCTTGCTAAATCATCTAACTTCGGAGAAAACAAAAGGGAACTTTAGGTCCCGCCCTGATGCTCCAGTGGGCCAGTTGCATCTATCTGAGACTTATCACCCCTTGTCCAGAAACCTTCCACCCCCTACACCTGCCCGGAAGACTTATCACCCCCTGTCCAACTACAAATGCCATTTCAACTAAAGAATACCCAAAACATCCCACCTGATTAACGTTTCCCTTATTGCTTACACAAACCTCCCTATAAATATGGAGTCTCCCTGATTCCTCTCAGTGCTCAGCCTGGTCGTTAGGCTGACTGTCGCCCCTCCTTGCCTGAATAAAGGTAACCTACTTCCTTTGAAGTCCGTCTTTCCTCTTTCTGCCTCGGCCCAAACTACACCTTAAAAAGTTAAGGTTGATTCAGTGGTGCTGTGGACACTGCCTAATAGTATATATTAAAATTTTTTACTTTATTAGTTACTATAACTACTGATTAAAAATTTCCCTGTATATGAATTATATACCTATATATATACATATATATACACATACTGATTTCATTTACCTATGCTTTTCCTCTATAGTTTCTCTTCTATCCTTACTTATTTATATTTTTTCTACAAATTTTAGAGACTATGTATATGAGGGAAAAAACTTTTTTTTCAACAAAAAGGAGACACTTTTTTAAGATTACAGGCATTTGAGAAGTGGAAACAGCAAAGATCAAGTACAAGATAATAAAAGAGGAAAATGATGAAATGATTAGTGGATAAGAAATGGAATAGATATCATATGAGAAGATAACTCAAGATCTTAGTCCTACTGATTAGTCTTAGAAACAAGTTAGTTCTCTTGAAAAATAGAATGATCTTTTAGTTTTTGTTTTTATATATGTCTACCATATGTAGCGTAGAAATTGAAATCCTACTGTATATGATCTAATCAGACCATGTGGCTGGAATTTATTATTGTATTTTTAAAAACAATCTATTACACTTCCTGACAAAAGTCATTGCTATAGGTCAAAAGTAGAAGTACTCTCTATCAGCATTTAATGGCTGGAAACAAACAAACAACGTAGATTTGACTAGGTTAATTTTGGGACAGTCAGGCAAGAACAGGGATGGGAAAAGGCAAAAAGAAGAGATTTGGAATGTCCAAGCTGTCTGCCCAACAGTGCTACTTTAATGTGGGACAAAGGCTTTGCTCTACCAACTAAAAAGAACCTTTGTGTGCCTTGTAAATTATACTAAGGATTTGGATTTTAATCTGAGGGTAACAGGGAGATACTTAGGCTTTTAAGCAAAACACCTTTTGACATCACCGTTCCAGTTCTCCAGAGTTTGCCCAGTTCTGGTTCCTTAATTCTTAAGGCAACATCTTTGAACTAGATGGGACTCTCCTCGCCTTCTGGCCTAAGACCACTCTTTCATCATCATCCCCTCCTGTTTACTGAATTTAATACACTCAGGCTTCTTTGCTGTTGTTTGAACACACTAAGCATGCTCCTGTCTTAAGGCTTTCATACTCACAGTTCCTCTTTTCCTAGAATGCTCATCCCAGACACTGGTCTGAACTTGGTCCATCATTTTATTTAGGTCTCTGTTCATACAGCTCTTCCTTAGAGAGGTCTTTTCTCACCACAGTATCCAGTATCCAGGGAAACACACTGTTCATGCTTTTTCCTTCATAACACATCACTAACTGATACCATAACTTTATAATTTTTGCATAGTCCCCTAAGAATGTTCACTGCTAGAGTCCCCACAGCTGAAATGATGTCTGGAACACTGTAGGAGACCAAGAAACATCAGTTCAATGGCCCAACTAGACGTTGCTGGGCAGATAACAGATGTCCAGTGAATATTTGTGGAAAACCTTAACGACTGATTGAATGTGTACATTTTTTAGGTAGAGCAATAAACTTATGCTAGACTTAAAAATGTATTCATAATAATCCTGTTGTTATTTTATTTTAAATTTGCTTCTAATTACTTATTTGCTCAGACTTGGGGTGTCATGAGTCTTTGCTAGAGATATGTTGTCTACATTGAAATTTAAAGAGAGAAATAAATCAGGTACATAGGATCATGTGTTGAAAAAGTAGTTGGGAATAGGAGAAATGGAAAGTATTCAAGGCAAATAGACTACAGGGGGAAAGACTGGGTTCAGTAGGAAGCTTTAACCACAAAAAGTCCAGTGTGACAGAAGCAGGGAGATGATGTGATAAATCACAGCACGCAGAGGGAGGAGAGATATGAGATTAGAGAAATACGAACCAGGGCCTTCATGTGCCTTGTAAATTACACTGTGAATTAAGATTTTAATCAGAGGGCAATAAGGGGAGCATCAGTAAGATCCAATCTGAACTTTGAAAATTAGCCCAAATACAGGAGACAGATCGAAGGGAGACATAGCCTGAATGTAAGAGTGACTTTAGGAGGTGATGATTACAATCCATGTGGTATACGAAGCTGAATAATGACAGTATTGCTGTTCAGTTGCTAAGTCGTGTCTGACTCTTTGAGACCCAGTGGACTGTAGCACACTAGGCTTCCCTGTCCTTCACTAATTCCCAGAGTTTGCTCAAATTCATATACATTGAGTCAATGATGCTATCTAAGCATAATGACAGTAGGGGCTGAAAGAAGTGAATCAATTGAAAAAACTGCACAGGTTAGAATTGCTAGGATTTCTTGAGGGATTATAGCTGTGTTAATGGGGAAGATGTGGTTGGGGAGACGGAGGAAAGAACGGATTTGGGGACTAGAGAAGAAAGACAGAAACTCAGGTTTAAAGAGGGGTATTATAAAACCAGGGGTTCCAGGCGGTTCAGTGGTAAAGAATCCACCTGCCAATGCAGCAGACGTGGGTTTGATCCCTGGAGAAGGAAATGGTAACCTATTCCAGTATTCTTTCCTGGGAAATCCCATGAACAGAGGAGCCTGGTAGGCTACATTCCACTGGGGTCACAAAAAAGTTGGACACAAATTACAAGCTAAACAACAATGACAACAATTATGAAACCGACTGTGGAAATATTGCTTTTGAAATACCTGTGGTATACTCTAGCGGATGTCTAGTAAACAGCTAAATTTACAGATCTAGAGTTTATGATAATCTCAGTTGGAAATTTAGATTTGAACAGCATTTACTCAGCAGTGTGAATTAATATTGCTTAGGACTAACATTCTCATATGTTCTTTACCTAGATTCAGCTACTGCTAATAATCCATCACATTTGTTTTACATTTGTGTTTTCCTCCTCTCTCTCTGACACACATACACACACGAGCACACGCACAGATGTACAATGTGTATATTTGTTGAACCATTTGAGAGTAAGCTGCTTGCAGCCCTAAATATGCACATGTATATTTCCTATGAATATGGATATTCTTTTATAGAATCGCAGTGCAGTTTTCAATTTAGTCAGTTTCACACTGACACAATACTTTTGTATGACTGTCGACTACAGTCGAGTTTTGACTACTGATCCAATACTAACACCAGATAGTATCTTTAATTCTCAAATTAAGGTCTACTTCTGCTATGTTTAGCTTTTACAATTACACAAAAATCTAAGAGCCATGTTTAGCATTCGATCTTGTTTGCATTTTCCTTCCTACAAAAGAAGTAATAAACTTTGAAAGGATATTTCTTTATATTAGTGAAGTCCATCTCTTGCAGCTTTATGAAAATTCTACAAGTTCCATCATCTACATAAGAACAAAGCTGTCATTTGAATAAGAGTTGCCCAACTGAACTATTTTGTATAGTATTTGTTATGATGCTTTTTTAATGACCAATAAGGCTTCTTAAGACTCCAGAGAGCATTCTTCCTGTTCTTAAGATCACCTGATTTGAGTTATATTACTTTTTTCTCCTTTCAAGAAAGTAATTGGTAAGGAAAGGGTGAAGGATAGTGGCAGAAGGGAACAAAGTTCATTCTGTAAAGGAGGCTTTATGATTATAGTCACCTTTAAGAAATATCAAAATTATAATTCTAACAAATATGACACATCAAAAAATCAGCTTGAGCTAAGTCAGTAGGTGGTCAGTAAGAGTTCAGAGTAGGATGATACAAACCGTCAGCATTCCAAACCTAACAGGACCCAGCTGTACAATAGGAACCATTGTTTATAGGAATCCTTTTGCACCCACTTGCAAAGTTGCTAAACTGGTTTCTGTTTCCTTTGTGGGTGTTTTGGTCAAAGAAGAGAAGCCTGTTTGGGCTTGTCATTCAGAGCTGATCTCTAATGGAAAAGAAACAGATTTATTAGAATTATTTACCTCCACAAGAACCCTAAGTTCACATGGCTCAAAGCCACCCACATCTGTGCAAATGACCTTCTTCTTCCTTCCTTCTTTCCCAGCCCTCTTTTCTTTAGATGTGAGAAATGGACCCGAGTTAATCTGCAAGCCACAGCAAAGGCAAATGTTTGATACATCTTAAGCCTTTGATAAAAATTAGTACACACAACAGTCCTTAGCAGCCTACGAAAACCACTGGCAAGATGATCAACCCTAATGATACGTTTGTCAGTAGGCTACTGGAAGATCTGCACCTAAAGTACATGAACTTGGGCGCACCTTCATATGGTACCTGTTTTAGAACCTTAAATACAAAATCAAACGGTGGGACTCCAGTGTAAACCTGTAAAATTAGGGATTTTGAAATCAGACACATCTGAGTTTGAATTTTCTCTCTGCTGCTTACTGTGCTGCTTTGGCTGAATTACACACAACTCTCTATCCCCCAGTTGCCTTGCTGGTAACGAGAGACAGAACATACCTGCCAGGGCATTAAATTGGGATTAAGTAAGATAACATATGTAACATGTTTAAGTACAATATCTGCCATATGGTAGGTGCTTACAAAAAATTCCCTGAGCCCTCCAGCATGCTGACAAGGACTGATTTACCACAAGGCAGAAGGACCGATATGAGGCAGAAGGATTGATTTAAGGCAGAAGAGATGGAGGACAGGGAACAGAGAGTTCTTGGAGGTGGTGATATAACTCAGAGAATGAAGGAAAGCAGGAGAGAGCAGGCTGTGCCTACAGTCCAGACAAGGGCATGCCGAGCCTGAGCTTGGATAGCACCAGTGACGGAGGGCTAGGGAGCGTGTTACCAAGCGCAAAAGACATGTGACGCCTCATGTTCATATCTGCGTGGCAGACAGCATGATGCTGCCCTTGCAACCAGCAGGGAGGAAGAGATGGCTTGAGTCCAAAATGGTCATCTGAATCCTGGATACGTTTTCAGAGACCCTTAGACTATTAGGAACAGTTGCCCAGCTTCAGACGGACGTGTGCTGCTTTAAGCTTAACAGAAAGGTCAGCACCCAAGTTTCCCTTGGGGAGTTAGCTACCTATAGGTAAATTGATATGACAGCTGTAAATACCCTTAAGAATGGAGGAAGTGCAGAGAAAAAAGAGAACAGGAAAGCTTTGACCATGTGTGTTTCGGTCAGAGGTAACAATCCTGTTCTACGTTTTTCATCTTTAAAGGCTGAATGCCAAAAGTATGTTTGTAAAAGGTGTTGAAACACAGTATGGGAGGTTCCGTATGCATCTGGTTTCTGGGACATTGGTCATTTGATGTATTATTTAAACAGCAAAAAACATTCAGAGAGAGTTTCTTTCTTTATGGGGGATTAAGAATAGCAATGGAAGAAAAGCTATGATAAACCTAGACAGCATATTTAAAAGCAGAGACATTACCTGGCCAACAAAGGTCCATCTAGTCAAAGATATGGTTTTTCCAGTGGTCATGTATGGATGTGAGAGTTGGACCATAAAGAAACTGAGTGCTGAAGAACTGATGCTTTTGAACTGTGGTGTTGGAGAAGACTCTTGAGAGTCCCTCGGACTGCAAGGAGGTCCAACCAGTCAACCTTAAATGAAATCAATCCTGAATATTAATTGGAAAGAGTGCTGCTGAAGCTGAAGCTCCAATACTTTGGCTACCTAACGCAATGAACCAACTTACTAGAATAGACCCTGATGCTGGGAAAGATTGAAGGCAAGAGGAGAAGGGAACGACAGAGGACAAGATGGTTGGATAGCATCGCTGACTCAACGGACATGTGTGGAGAAGGGGACAAAAGAAGATGAGATGGTTGGATGGCATCGCTGACTCAATGGACATGAATTTGAGCAAGCTCCGGAAGATGGTGAAGGACAGGGAAGCCTGGCGTGCTGCAGTCCATGGGGTCACAAAGAGTCAAACATGACTGAGCGATTGAACAACAAAGAATAGCAAAAATTAACATTCCCTGTGTTGCTTCGTGGCAGGTACTCTTGTGTAGTAGACAGAATAACTGACTCCTAAAAGTGCCCTTGTGCTGATCCCCGGAACCTGTGAATATGTTACCATAAGTAGCAAAAGGGGCTTAAGGTTGTAGATGGAATAGATATGTGGGTGAAATGAATTAAGGCTGCTACTCAGTTGGCCTTGAGATGGAAAATTAACCTGATGGGTCCAATGTAATCACAAGGGTCCTCCTAAGTGGAAGTGAGAGACAGAAGGCTCAGTGCCTGTGTGATTTCACGTGACAAAGACATGACTGGTCATTGCTGGTACAGAGATAGCAGTGGGCAAACAGCCAGGGGTTGAAGCCAGGAACCTGTAAAGATCTCTGGAAGCTTCTAGAAAAGGCAAGACAATAGCTCTTCCCCTAGAGCCTTCAGAAAGGAATATAGCCCTGCTCACATACTGACTGTAGCCTAGTGAGATGCATTTTGGACTTCAGACCACTGGAACTATAAGATAATAAATTTGTGTTGTTTTAAGCCACTCACTTTTTGATAATTTGTTACAAGTGTAACAGGAAACTAATATATCTGCTAAATATTGATAGTTTTCATGCCATACTTGAGGTAGGACCTATTATTATCCCCATTTGACAAAGAATTAAAATGAGAAGTCATACCTTGGTCTGATACCAAAGCCCATGCTCTTAGCCACTACCTTCTCCCCCTCTAAATTCCTCCAAAATCTCTAGAGAGGAGTCTGATGTCATCAACTTGCTCTCCTAGAAAATGCCTCAACATAGTTCTACTCAGTTAAAGATAGCTACATCGTAGTATAATGGGGCAAGAACAGATTATAATCACACCTAATAAAAACGGTATAATTATTTTCTTGTTAGGATGACTTTTTATCCTTTGCTTTCAACCAAGAATGTAAAAAGGACCTTGTCATAAATAAATAATTTTCATTCCTTGAAACTCAGTGTCTACATTTCAATGTAAATAAGAAGTAGGAACTATTTGACTTGAGGTTATTTTAGCAATGCCCTTACTCACATTAAATTTTACTCTTTCTGTCCTGGCTCCTTTCCTCAAGAAGATGGCTGGTTCAATTAAAGCAGGCTATTAGGTAAGCCTAGGCTGAGTCTTGCTAGAGAAAAAGGAAGAACACCTGACTTGTACAAAAAGACTTTAGACAGAAATCAGATAGGCAATGCCAACAGCCAGTCATACCCTATCCTTGTGTTTTAATTTAATTCCTGTAGTTGTAATTTTTATAAATATTTCCTTTTAGTTTTCAAGTGTAAAATAGTACATATATATATATATATTTATATGTAATTTTATCTTTATGAATTACACAGTAAATGCTTCTAAAAGCTCGCCTTTTTCATGAAATCTTTTTCTTCACCCCACTGTAGCACAAAGGAATGACTTTGCCCTAGTGCAAATTTGCAGATTTAAAGTCTCAGGATCTCACCTCATTCTTCTTGTAAGATTTCAAGAGATTTAAGCTGAAGAGAGCATTAGGCAGCATCTGGTCTATTAACTGGCTTTTTACCCAGAATGACATGCTGTACAACCTCAAAAACTTTGTGCAAAGAGGTGTGCAAGTTACATGCACACATGTGTACACGGGGCACACAAATACGCCCACATCTTGTACATAAACATGAGTAGCCTAAATCATTTGTGAAATGCTTAAATCAGGCATAGTATAGTACATAAACTTTTTGAAAACTACTCTCTGAGAATAAACAAGAAAAGCTTATGTAACAATTATCAAAAGGTAGCTACCACCTCTATGTTATTTATAAACAGCTGTACAACCATTTGTTCATCAGCTGTGTACTGGAATGGCAGTAAACAGTTTTATTCAGTAAATCTCTTCCACTTTTCTCTTTGCACCTGGCTTAAAAACATGTAATCCAACACTTCAGTAAAGCAACTGAGTTTTGTTACTGCATAAATTTTGACATCTGTCCACAGAAAACAAATGGATGAGGTCAAAAAGCAATGATTATTAATGCTGTAAGTCTTCTTAATAAGAGCAACACCCATAGCAATTTACAAAAATCTAAAACACAATATTGTATCTAATTTAGAGGATATCAACAATATGATAGAACGGGGAAAGATGGCAGCATCTAAGTCTTTTAAAAATTCACATAAATATGCATATTGTCCAGCAAATTATGCATTTTGTGTTTGTTCCCTGTTAAAAGATGATACCAAACCATGAACACAGGAAATAAGCTTTGCCATTAATAGCCATGGCCTTGTCTTGATATAGCCATGTTTCCTTCTTCCACAGTTCTTGGCTATTAATAGCCAATGGTTTTCAGATAACTCAGTGGTTCGTGACTACGAAGTACAACAAACCTTATAGGTAAATAAACTGAAGTGAGAAAGAGCAAGAATAGGTGTCCACATATTTTGGCTCTAAAACTAATCAGTTGCAGAAACCTTGGAGAAGTCTTTAAAATGAAACTTAGTAAGAACTCTTCCTGTTCTGACAAGTATTTAGTATTATAATTTACTAAACTAGTGATATCAAATATTAATCAGCACCATCTATAACTCAAAATGCCTATATTCCATTTGACATGACCATTAAGAGCAGTACCACATGGAAGGTCAGCTTACAGAGGGTTAATCTTTAAGTCAATGGGAAGAGTTGAATAAGATGTATTGTCAAATTTATAACTGAAAAAAAAATCATTAAATCACCCACATATACAGTATGCAATGTTTTGTGTATATCCCACATGTATAGAAATTCTTACACATACTAAAGCATGTTTGAAGGAAGAACAAAAGGAAATTCTATATACAGTTGTTTGGACACTCAAACTACATGACTTTAAGAAAACTATGAAACCCTGGTGGTGAATGGAGTATAGATGGGGGACCATAAAGTATTTCTGTTTGCTTTTTGGTATACTGCTTTGTAGTTCTATTATACATATTAAGCTCTACAATTTTAATAGATTTATTTATCATGAGGTTTAGATGGCAATTATGGAGCCACATTCTAGACTTTATATGTATTCTGGGTCTGAAGTCCTTGAATAACTTCAAGGTGGTATAATTTCAGTGCAGCTGTAAGTGGTAGACATGTCTAGGAATACCACCAAACTTTACACTTTCCTCTTGTTGAAGAGGTGGATACGAGTTGGCATATGGTTGCCCATGACCTTTTCCCTGAGCTGGCTGGATGATGACGTCTTACCTGACACTTGACTCGAGGACTGCTCTTCTATGAGCAGATGTCTGGGTAATCAGACACTCAGTTTGGAACTGAGAGGTGAATTCTGGAGCTCAGAGACTTTCTTGTTAGAGTCTAGTTCAGGTCATAATGACCAAAGCCATGTACAAGCTAATGGATAAGGAGAGAAACTAGTCTATACACAGGAGAATGGAAGAGACTTGCACAGAAAAATGGAAATCCAAGACCTTGGGGATATATGTATACTTATATCTGATTCATGGTGTTGTATAACAGAAACTGACACAATATTATAAAGCAATTATCCTCCAATTAAAATTTTTTTAAAAAAGAAAAAAGACCTTGGGCAACACGGGAAGAGAGAGAAAACCATGATTTCTGATTTTCCAGGACCAGGTCCTATCTTCACCAAACCTGAATTGCAGATGTCACTGCTTGCCCAATCATTACCATCCCTATTGTTTTCAAGTATAATGGGCTCAGTTTTAACTTCTTATGACTCAGAGAGCCTTGACTAGAAAGAACACTACCATTTAAAGTGTATGAAACATTCTGATGGAAAAAATTATATTTTTTTCTCATTTGACCCTTTTACTAAAGCTCTGAAAAAATACCACTTTTAGTATATGGGCAATAAAAAGGAAATAGGAAGATTGAGAGTACAGTTATACACTGTAGAGCTTTGTCCAAAACTGGGATTTCCAACTCAGGACTGTCCATCTCCATTATTCCATCTAACCACCACTTTTATGCCCAGTTTCTTCCCAGTAGCTAACAAAATTTGTCCATAATCACAGATGTCCTTATTTTCTTACTAACTGACAACATGCCCAGGATTCATGTAGAAAGGTAGAGCTCTCTCCCCTGTAACACAATGGTGCCAAACTTGTCATTGGAGGTTTTACCCCTTACCCCAATTTAGTAAATCTGATAGTACTGCAAATAGGTGTTGGTGGGCATAATGAGTAAGCAGATTCTGAAGGTACAGGCTATTTTTAAGAATCATAGGCTTTTCAACTAATCTTTATGTACACTGAGGGTTGCTGCTGCTGCTAAGTCACTTCAGTCGTGTCCAACTGTGCAACCCCATAGACAGCAGCCCACCAGGCTCCCCCGTCCCTGGGATTCTCAAGGCAAGAACACTGGAGTGGGTTGCCATTTCCTTCTCCAATGCGTGAAAGTGAAAAGTGAAAGTGAAGTCACTCAGTTGTGTCCGACTCTTAGCGACCCCATGGACTGCAGCCCACCAGGCTCCTCCGTCCATGGGATTTTCCAGGCAGGAGTGCTGGAGTCGGGTACTATTGCCTTCTCCACACTGAGGGTTATTACCATTTAAATTAATGGACTTTAAGTAAAGCACCTTTGTAATGTCTTATCAGTTGAAGGCCTTATAAGAAAAGACAGGTTTTGCAGATGGCCAACAGGCACTTGAAAAGATGCTCAATGTTATTAATCATCAGAGAAATGCAAATCAAAAGCACAATGAGATATCATTTCACCCCTATCAGAATGGTTGTCATCCAAAAGAACAAAAATAATAAATGTTAGTGAGGATGTGGAAAAAAGGGCACCCTTCTACACTGCTGACAAGAATGTAAACTGGTACAGTCACTGTGTCAAATGGGACTTCCTCAGTGGCTCAGTGGTAGAGACTCCATCTGCAATGCAGGAGTCCCAGGAGACTCAGGTTGGATCCCTGGGTTGCGAAGATCCCCTGGAGGAGGGCATGGCAATTCACTCTAGTATTCTTGCCTACAGAATGCCATGGACAGAAGAGTCTGGTGGGCTACAGTCATAGGGTCACAAAGAGTCAGACATACTGAAATGACCAAGCACACACGCATTGTGTAAAACAATATGGAGGTTTCTCAAAAATTTAAAAAGAGAACCACCATATGACCCAGCGGTTCCAACTCCTGGGTATATATCTTGAAAAAAAACAAAACAAAACATAAAAACACTAATTTGAAAAGATACATGCACCGCAGTGTTCATAGCATTACTCATAATTGCCAAGACATGGAAGCAATCTAAGTGTCTATCGTGATGAATGGGTAAAGGATGTGGTACATATATACTTTGGCATACTACTCAGTCACATGTGAATGAAATATTTCCATTTGCAACAACATGGACAGACTTGGAGGATATTATGCTAAGTGAAATAAGTATGAGAAAGAAATCCTATGAGATATCCCTTATATGTGGTATCTAAAAGAACAACAACAAACTAGGGAATAGGACAAAAAAGAAGCAGACTCACAGATACAGAGAACTAGTGGTTACCAGCGGGAAGAGATTAAGGGAGAAGAGCAGCATAGGCGGAGGGCATTGAGAGGTACAAGTTACTATGCATAAAATAAGCTCCAAGGATATACTGTACATCACAGGGAATTTAGCCAATATTTTACAATAAGTATAAATGGAGTATAACCTTCACAAATTGTGAATCACTGTATTATACACTTGGAACTTATAAAATATCATAAATCAACTATACTTAAATTGTTTTTGAAAAAGAATAGGTTTCCCAAAGAAAGAATTAGGTCTCAGGGCTGCAACAACAGAAACCCTGCCTGAGTTTCCAGCCTGCCTATCCTGTCCTTAATAAGGATTAAGGACTGCAACATCAACTCTTACATAAGTTTCAACACTGCCAGCTTGCTCTCAGATTTTGGAAGTGCCAGTTTCCACAAAAGCATGAGCAATTTCTTTAAAATAAATCCCTCTAGATAAATCATTCTAGATATCCCAACAGATAGGTGGATAGATTATATATTTTTAAATGTGTATGTGTCTTTCCCCTCAATTCTGTTTCTCTGGAGAACCCTAATACCGAAGATTTGCTGAGGTTGTTGACAGTGGGAAAATTTAACTCAGGAGATGATACAGAAAAAGACCCTAGTTTAAAATCCACAGGCAGTTCTTTGTAAAGGTGGGTATAGAGACCCCAAGCAGATGACACTTGACTTAGTAGAATGTCTTAGTGAGTTATTAAAATACAAATGCAGGATGACAGCCTAGACTGGGGTGAAGCATGGACAGCTGTGTGATCTTCCCAGTACCAGGGAGTAGTGGAAGGAAGCCGGTGGGAGTTATTCAAACAACTTCAGAAGAAAGGCAGAGGGTCCAGTAATGTGTCCAGAGGCCCAAGTCTGAGAAAGAAATCCCTAGGGACAGTGGTATCTGATACTGAATTTGAGTTGTTTCCTGCTCTTTGCTTCACCACTTCTCTCCCCACTTCCAATCAAGTGTGTCACACTTTTAATGTTTTAGTTGTGTCTTGGAAGTCACAGGAAGAAGGTGTGGCTTGCCAGCTTGAAGCAAACTGGGCGCAGGGTGTGAGCTTCTGCACCCGCCAAGTGCCTCGGTGAAAAGCAATGAGTAGAGGCAACAATGGCAGAGAAGCACGTTGCACGCAGTCTGATTCAATGACAGCCAGTCTTGAAAGCAGTGGAGGTTAAATCACTTATGTACTTGAAAGAAAAACAGTTTAGATAGACAGCAGATTACGGATTGCAAGTAATAGCTGAGAGTAAGATCTAGTAAGACAATCCTGACGTGAAATCTCTCTCTCCCTGCTCCAAGGGGTGATCTCTCTAAATCTGATTTCCTCATTTATAAAATCAGTTCAGTTCAGTCACTCAGTTGTGTCCGACTCTTTGCAACCCCAGGGACTGCAGCATGCCAGGCTTCCCTGTCCATCACCAGCTCCCGGAGCCCACTCAATCAGTCAACGTATAAAAACCTATTCTGTAAAGGTGTCAAAAATTGAATGCATGTAAAGCACAGAGCATTCTACCCAGTACATAGAAAAAACTCAAACAACAGATATTATCATCATTAACAAAGACAAGCCTGTAGGCCTTTTCATGAGGTTTGCAAATGCCATTTAATAACATGTATGTTTGACGCTGGGCTGTGAAAGACTGTCTTTTCTTCTGAAAGTCAAGCTTCCTGATTTCACAGCAACCTGGCTTATCCCTTCACCAGCAGGGCTCTACCCTTTTGGCATTCCATGCACCTCCGCCCCATTCATTTTAAAAAGGTGGTTGAAATATATGTTTAAAGGGTGGTTTAGGTTTTTACAAAAGTATAATTGTAGATTTGAGGTCAAGTGTTACAACATACAATTACACTGTATAAGCCTACTTTTTCAAGAGTTTTTTCACTTAGTCCCTTCAAATTTTAGGTTGCTTCTGTTTATTCTTGACTTTTAAAGCAGTTTCAAGCACTGCTTTCTAAGACATCTTAAAGTGTTTCTTTTTTTAAATTTAAAATTCTATCCAAATCTTTATTTTTAGAGAAAAATTACATGTTCAATGTTTAGACATCTGGGTAATATAGAAAAGTAATAAAAATAAAACAACTACCCATCATAATCCCATTACTCATAGGGAACCACTATTAAGTAATGGTGTATTAAATACACCCTCACACACAGAATACATTTTAAATGACTTTGAGGTATACTGAACAGGTTTCAGTTGATAGCTTTAGTTCAGAAGGATAATATGACAATATCATCGACCACATACCATTTAAAAATGTAGAAAAACAGGATTAAAAATGTTGAGGGCTTTTTTTTTCCCCTTTCTTTTATATTGACAAATTCTATAAAAAGTATTTTATACTTTATAGAGGAAAGCTCATTGAGGATAAGGATAGTGCCTGATTCCAGATATAATTTCAGGAAATATATCAGAGAAAATTCATCATCTTGCTTTTTGCCCATTTCTCTGATTAGACTGTTAGCTCAGGGAAAGCAAAGCCCTTTGTGTCTTTTTTTCCATTGTACACCAGTACCTAGCTCAGTGCCTGGCACCAAGAAATTGCTCAGTAAGTATATGACGGGATGAACAAATGCTAATGGCAGATGGGCCTTTCTAAGATCAGCCTATATGATACGGGTCATAGAAAAAAAAACTTGGAATAATATAGAAAATATGAGGTTCCTTTTTGCAGTTAACAGATGGTATGTATCATCCACAAAGCCAAGAGTTAAAATCCTCAGTAGTGACAGACTCTCAAGTGACAATCATAAAACAGAGAAGCTACTGGACTCTTGATGTTCAGAACACTCTACTGTTGAAGGTCACAAATCGCTGTCATTATCCAAAAGCGTAAGACAGACTAGTATCACTGATATAATCAACAAAAAACTTTGGCAGCTTCAAAAGTTGATGAGTTATCATCACTGGAATTGTTTCAACAGAAGTGAATGGCCATTGACAAAAATGTTTGAGATGGGATTTGAGCCTTGGGTAGGAGGTTGGAAGAAAGTGCTGTTTAGGTCAGGCCAAATCTTAAGGGTAGCAAATGGGAGATCCACCGCCCACGTTTGTTTTGTGGACAGGTTTGTATGGAAGGCAAACAATATTTATTTTTAAATTGGTTTGACTCTGTTCTTAAAACTGAGAAACACAACATGCTCATATGTACCAATCTCTAGCAGAGGGGCCTACTAGAGATGCATTACTTTATAAATAAAATTTAGCATTAAGCTAATAAGGTATCACCCTAATAGAAGAATAGCTAAATATTAGGAAAACTAATACAATAATTCATGCAATCATAACCATATGCATTTTATAAAATTCAACATTTAAAAAAATGACATTATTTTAATAAAGATTACAATAAAAAATAAATAAATTGGTTTGAATATCTTTAGATTGGGCATATGCTCTCACATTCCCATGGTTTCCATCACTCTTATTTGCAAATGATAGATATGCTTATTTATAGTAGTTGCTTGACCCCCAACAAGCTAGGAGTTTTCTGCTCTTGAATTTTGTAAGGTCTCTTTCAACACTTGATTATCAAGGACTAGGTGACGTGTTAAGAGAGTTATTGGGAGGAAGGGATATAAACTTTACACTAAGAATAATCATCACTCTGGGACTTGCAAATCCTTTCTTGACTCTTTATCCTTGACATTCTAGCCCGGACATGAAATACAACTCTCATTACATAAGCTTGTGGCTCACTTTGAAGATTTTGTCTGTTATCAAAATATTAACTTAACCTTTTCCAGTAAGAAACCTGATAAGAATTCAACATATCTGTGGACATCAAAAGAAAATTAATCTTTTTATTCCCAGCTGAAGAATAAATATGACCCAGTTCAGATATTTGAAGGAAGATACTTAATGTAACAAGTCTCTCTAACCACGTAAATAGTGAATTCAGGCTCAATGTTCTTTTTGATTTAAGTCTGCTGCTGCTGAGCTGCTGAGTCGCTTCAGTTGTGTCCAACTCTGTGCGACCTCATAGACAGCAGCCCACCGGACTCCCCCTTCCCTGGGATTCTCCAGGCAAGAACACTGGAGTGGGCTACCATTTCCTTCTCCAGTGCATGAAAGTGAAAAGTGAAAGTGAAGTTGCTCAGTGGTGTCCGACTCACCGACCCCATGGACTGCAGCCTACCAGACTCCTTCGTCCATGGGATTTTCCAGCCAAAAGAACTAGAGTGGGTTGCCATTGTCTTCTCCATTGATTTAAGCCATTGAGTTACAACTGTATGTGGTTTTATCAGCGCACACTGTAACTGTAAACTACTGTGGTAGACCAGCTCTGTGACCCACCACCACTGTTTACTCTTTGAGATGCTGAACTAGTATCTGATAAAGAAAATGGTGACATTTTATCCACTCAGTAATAAACAGCAGCTAGGAAGAAATCAAAGTGTTCATTGTATGTGAGGAGGTAACACTATCCTCTAATCTACCTGTCAACTTGCCTCCTTAAATTGAATAAGGTCTACCAAGAGAAGCCACTGAACTTGCTACAGAGTCCCCTCTTTCTCATGTGTTTGTAATTTTCTTCACAAAAACCCCTATTTTTTATGGCAATTTCCCAAATGATAAAACTTGGGAAAAATATGAAAACTGGAAAAAACATTTTTTTAAATTGAGGAAATAAAAAATATTTTTAGTACAATAAATTTTACACTTACCCTCTCAGATTAATAAATATGTACTTGGCATTTATTTCATTGATATGAGTCTAAGAGCAATCAGTGAACAACTGAAAAACTTAGTTTAATTACTAAGGCATTATTCTTTTAAAGCTATGCTGTCATTTGGCCTGCAATGCAGGAGTCCCAGGTTCAATCCCTGGGTAGGGAAGATCCCTTGGAGAAGGAAACCCACTCCAGTACTCTTGCCTGGAGAATTCCACAGTCTTTAATTGGTTAAATACCTTTTGCTGCTGCTGCTGCTGCTGCTGCTGCTAAGTCATTTCAGTCGTGTCCGACTCTGTGCTACCCCATAGATGGCAGCCCACCAGGCTCCCCTGTCCCTGGGATTCTCCAGGCAAGAACACTGGAGTGGGTTGCCATTTCCTTCTCCAATGCATAAGTGGTATTAAATTTAGACTCATTTTTATTTTTTCTGGAGCAACAATTTTTAAAATACTGACTAATGGCATTTTATTTAATGTTATGTAAAATAAAATAAAACGTTAAATAAAATGCTGTTTTTTCAGTAATTTAAAAATTGCTGTGCCAAAAAAAAATAAATAAAAATGAGTGGAAATGACAACCCACTCCAGTGTTCTTGCCTGGAGAATCCCAGGGACGGGGAAGCCTGGTGGGCTGCCGTCTCTGGGGTCACACAGAGTCGGACACAACTGAGGCGACTTAGCAGCAGCAGCAGCAGCAGCAGCAAAAGGTATTTAGGCAACAGTATGTTATTTAAATGTTTGTGGTATTGGTCAACTATTTTAGCCAGAAGAATACATCATCATCCACATTTTGATTACAGAGTAAGTAATCAAAGTGATAATAAAATTTTTTCCATAAGTTGGGTTTCTTTATATTTCAGGAGGTTGTTGTGAAACTTTGTAACAGTTACCTAATTGTGGCTTTAATTTACCACATCCGAACACACACCAAAGCACATGGTAGTCTTTCATGCCAGTTTCTCTGAGGTCTAGTAGGGTATAGGTTTTCATTTTGGATAGTTGGTAAGTCTTTATTTTAGTTGTACTATTAAGTTACTTTTCACATCCAATTAAGTAAGTCCAGAGTTACCTTTGGTCTCCCACTAACATCAATCTGTGATGATGGAAATCAACTTTTCTCAGTTAAATTACAGCTAAGTATTAGTTATAAGTGATGAGTATAGACACTTTCTTTACAATACTCCAAAGCCCCAGGCATGGAGGGGACATCATGAAGTTGCCTTTAATAATTCTTAGATTCTCCCCTGTATAGGGTCAAGTGGGACACCTCAGGACACACTACCGGGGCCCTGTGATTCTGCAGTCCGCATAGTTGTCTTACCCTCATGACTCCTCACAAGACAGCAAGTATTACCTTCAGACCTTTGTGTACTCATGCATAGAAGTGTTCACATTTGTGCCTTCCTGGGTTGCATGGAGATGAGTAGGTTGAGGACAAGAACAGAGGCTGCAGGCAAAAACTGTTGAAGAACAGCTGAAACTAGTGGCAGTCTTAAAGGATGAATGAACTTCCAAAATCATATCATATACTTGATCTAATATGACTACAGTCAATTAGTCAGTTCAGTTCAGTTCAGTCGCTCAGTCATGTCCAGCTGTTTGGGACCCCATGGACTGCAGCATGCCAGACTTCCCTGTCCATCACCAACTCCCAGAGCTTGCTCAAATTCATGTCCTTTGAGTCCGTGATGCCATCCAATCATCTCATCCTCTGCCACCCCTTCTCCTCCTCCCTTCAATCTTTCCCAGCCTCAGGGTCTTTTCCAATGAGTCAATTCGTCACATCAAGTGGCCAAAGTATTGGAGTTTCAGCTTCAACATCAGTCCTTCCAATAAATATTCAGGACTGATTTCCTTTAGGATGGACTAGTTTAATCTCTTTGCAGTCCAAGAGACTCTCAAGAGTCTTCTCCAACACCACAGTTCAAAAGCATCAATTCTTCAGCACTCAGCTTTCTTTATAGTCCAACTCTCACATCCATACATGACTACTGGAAAAACCATAGCTTTGACTAGATGGATCTTTATTGGTAAAGTAATGTCTCTGCTTTCTGATATGCTGTCTAAGTTGGTCATAGCTTTTCTTCCAAGGAGAGAGCATCTTTTAATTTATGGGTTCAATCCCTGGGTTGGAAAGATCCCCTGGAGAAGGGAATGGCAAACCACTTCAGAGTTCTTGCCTTTAGAACCCCATGAACAGTATGAAAAGCCTGTCAATTAGTGATCTATAACTGATCACTGCAGAGGAACTGAACCTGTACACCACAACTACTAAGCCTGAGCTCTAGGGCCCAGGAGCCACAGCTACTGCAGGCCGTGTGCCCTGGAGCCTGCGCTCTGCAGCAAGAGAAGCCACTGTGATAAGAAGCCCGTGCACTGCAACGAGGCAGTAGCCCCTGCTTGCCACAACTAGAAAAGCCCTCCCGCAGCAACGAAGGCTTAGTGCAGACAAAAATAAATAAATAGAATTACTAAAAGAAAACCAAGGACTTCCCTAGCAGTCCAGTGGTTAAGAATCCTCCTGCCAATGCAGGGGACACAGGTTCGATCTCTGGTCCAGGAAGATTCCACATGCTGCAGGGCAGCTAACCCTATGTGCCATAATGACTGAAGCCAGATTTCTAGACCAAGAGAAGCGACCACAATGAGAAGTCCGAGTACCACAATGAAGAGTAGCCCTCACTCACGACAACTAGAGAAAGCTCACGCATAGCAAAGAAGGCCCAGCACAGCCAGGTCTGACTCTCCAAGATCGCATGGACTGTAGCCCGCCAGGCTTCTCTGTCCATGGGAATTCTCCAGGCAAGAATACTGGAGTGGGTTGCCATGCCCTCCTCCAGGGGATTTTCACAACCCAGGGATTGAACCCAGATCTCCTGCATTGCAGGCCAATTCTTTACTGTCCAATCCATCAGAGAAGCCTAAGAATACTGGGGTGGGTAACCTATCCCTTCTTCAGGGGATCTTCCCAAACCAGGAATAGAACTGGGGACTCAGGCATTGGAGACAGATTCTTTACCACCTGAGCTACCAGGGAAGCCCACTTCACATTATACTTCTCCAAATTGCATCTGTTGTTCTGAAAATTCAGTAAGGCAAAATTATCTGTCCATTGTGGTTAATCAAGAGTTTTCCTAAGATTATTTATGAGGACTTAAGTACTTTGGGCCCAAAAGAGAATGGTTATCACTTTAAAAACCCATAATGAAGAAAAAGACTAAGCAAGAGCAATGGATGAAGGAACTTGCTACTGGACAGGCTTTGGTCCCATGCAATGTCCCTGGCATTAAGAAGAGGATATGTTCTCTAAGGACATGGACTGTGTATAAACAAGAGCTAATGAGAAGTGGTCTGATTCAACACAGGAGGCACCTGGGCTAATGTCCTGGTTCTGCTGCTTCTGTGTGACTTTGGGCTTAAAAGATCACTTGACTTTTCCAAGCCTTTTATGCCTCATCTATAAAATAACACCTCATGTGTACTGTGGAAATGAAATGAGACAATGTGGGTCAGAAGGCTTTGGCTACTTGAAGGCTCTTAAGGAAATCTGATGTCTTAACAGTCAAATTTTCAAATTAAAATACTCTGGTGTATTTTTCCCTCAACTGTAGCCAGCAAACTGCCACTATTATACCTAGAGGGGGTCATCAAACTTTCAAAGTTCCCAAAGTTCTATTTCTGCTGTGAGTGAGAAATGGAAATGACTGGGAAATACTGGTACATCCTGAGCCAAACGCATAGGGCAGGTGAACCAGACCCTGATGCCAATGATGTTTACAATCTCCCTTTGAGTTAATGATGCCTAATTCTAATTGTTGTGATCAAGAGAGTCTCAGCCATTCAGATAAACAAGACAACTGTGGACATTTTCCACCCATATTTAAGATAAGTGCTTAGCAATGAGAAGATGAAGAAGCAAGTAACTCCAAAGATAGGTATCAAACTCGTGAACACAATCAGTTTAGTTCCAAGGAGTGAAAAAAGGAAAGTTAGGGCAGGACTGGGGAAGTGCCAGACTCTGGTAAGTAATTATAAAAACTAGAGAAGTCCTAGAGGAAAAAGTTATCTTTTCTTCTATAGTGACTGAGCTGGACAGGAATCACCTGGCAGAAGGAAACTGAAGTTATTAGCAGAAGCAGGGAGTCAGAAGGAGAATACTAAGGAAGCATCGTGCTCTCAGAGGAGGCATGCATAAAGCCACGAGGCTATCACCTTGGAAGGTTGAGAAAAAATGTGAAAAGAGAAGTTTGTTCTAGTCAGATTATGGATTTCACCACATCTGCACGAACTGCAGGATACCTCTGGAATAAGTTTGGATGAAGGCTGAGGATCACTGCGTAGGGCTTTGAAGGTGAAATGTAGAGACAAATGACAATGAACAGGAGAAAGCTATTAAAAGCCCTGAACCTACAAGATTTTGTATGGGAGTTTCCAGAACTGCAGCTTCCTATGTGGTCTGAACAACTGACTAATGATGTTGTTCATTCATCAGATGAAAGACCCATGTGGGCCAAAAACTAAACTGAGGATATAGTAATGGAGAAGACATAGTCTCTGCCCTCTAGGAGCTCACAGACAAGCTATTACAGAAGAAATAGTTAGTATTATAAAGATAAGCATGGGGTGCTGGGGAAACAGAATTGCTGGGGTGCCAAATTCAGCTTCAGTGGAATCAGCCTGATATACTTTTACTTTTTCCACTGCACTTATTTCCTTCTAACATATCAGGACATTTATTATTTATTAGTTCTAAAATATAAACATCTTGAGAGCAGGTATCTTCATCTCTTTTGTTAAATGATGGATCCCTTGTACCTTGATGGATGCCTAGCACTAACGGGTGCTCAACAAATACTTATTGAACTTATCAAATAAAAAACTAGATGAAAGGGAAGTTTAGTAGAAACAGTTGCTAAAATTTACATTTTCAAAGTAATTATGGTAAGTAGAATTTACAACATTAAGAAGAAACTTTTGGAATGCATTTTCAAAAATCTGAAGCCTGATTCAACACTCTAACTTATGAAGGTTTCTGTTAACTAGTCTCCTCTGTCTTGGATTTCCAAAGCATGTATTGAATTCTGATTTCAGCAGGTTATTGAGAATTCAAATACCGCTCTAAGACTTTTAGTTGCAACCTTTACTGAATGTCTTATTCCTATTATGTCTGTTTCCTCCAAGCAAGGAGGAAAAGGCCACTTCCACCATTATTATTAATACATACGTTAACCGACCATATAAACAAGAGAAATGCTGTCTTTCTTAATTACTTTCCCCCATGAGGTATACTGCTGGTATTCTTCCTCTGTTTGAACAAATAATGGAATGATGCAACTGGTGGTTAATAATTCAAAAAGCTAGTTCTGTGAATGCTCTTTTTTCAGAATCCAGGGGCCAGGAGCCTACTATCATTTTTAAGGAAGGGTTGCAAACTGGTGATCCGCAGGCCGCATCTGCGCCCTGCCCCCACCCACCTCCAGAAGAGTATGGTGAGCCACCAGGGAAGCCTATATATATATAAGTTTCAAAACTATTTGTTAATTAATTGCCAATACTTCAAGAACAGGAGATTTTTCATAAAATTCCAGAATGCCAACCTTCACTTAAAAAATCTGGCGGCAATGGGACAGGCATTTCTGCAAAGCCATGGCCTCTGGGAGCTAAACAGGAGCTGCTGTTTGACCAGGCAGCATCTTCCAGTTCCAGAAACTCCAATCAGTCATTCCCCTCTCCTGCAGGCTGCAATGGAAAGGAGAGGGTTCAAGGCAGGGATTCTAGGTAGGAAAAACTCTGAAATTCAAAAAAAAAAAGAATAGAAAGAGGGAATACTGGCAAATATTTAGGAAACATGATGTGATTCAGTGTTTCTAGAATTTCTGTAATGTTTATGTAAATGGTGGAAATGGGTGGTAATGCTTTAATACATTGGGTCCATGATGGGGAAGGCGCTGAAGGACAACCTGAGGGTTCTGGTTTTAATTCAGTAGACACTGCCTCAGGTGTTCTTCAGCAAAATAAAGATAGTGATAAAGAAAATAAGGCATTTTGCTGAACTCCTGGCATGCATTATCTCATTTAACTCTTACGACAAATCCTATGGAATATGTACGGTTATTATTTCTCATTTTACAAATTAGAAAACTGAGCTTCAAAAGGTTAATGTTCCCATGTCTGAGCAGCTAACGAATGGGAGAGCTGGAGTCAAGCCCCTTTATGATCGCTAAGTCCCTAAACATAAGTGTTCTTTCCCTTTTGACAAGTCAGAGCTATGCTTTGGCAATAGTGGGTAAAATGAGTGAAAACGGACGCAAGGATAGAAAGGCTATTGCATTGTTCATGTGAGTGGCAATGAGGACCTGAAGCGATAGTATAAATGGAAATGAGACAGCTTGTTTGACTGACATTTCAGAGGAAGAACATCTCAGACTTCGAAACTGTCTATTTTAAGTTTTAGAGTTGGGGGTTCAGAAGAAGGGTAGTGCTACAGGTAAAAGTGTGAAAACAGGTAGGAACAGGTTTCCAGGGAGAGTTCAGTTTGATGGACCCAAGGGATGTTCAGGTGATTATATAAACAAGGCATGATGGCTGGAAGGCTAGTAGCCATGTTAAAGACAGAAGCCTCATGCTAAGGAAGGCAGAGCAGAAAGATGACCGAGTCCAATGACTGTGAAACCTTCAATGCCTATCTCTGATCATTTTGCATGAGCATAAAGGTTTAGTTTGACTAAATACAATAGTTGTGTCTCTGTTACGACCAGCTAAATGTACTTTCCTTTAATGCAAGTATTACATTTTCACTGAAATAATGAAAATTTTAGTCCTAAATGCCCTGTTTTCAATGATATCTACAACTTATGGAAACAAGATTGAGGATTCTCTATCATTTCATTAGAGTCATTCTGCTGTATCCATGGGCTAAAGGGTTTTGTTCTCCCATAAGGTACTAATCCAGATAAAGTTGATAAAAAGTAGGCAAAGGGTTTTACAACATTTCTCAAAGTTTGGGCAAGGAAAACAATTTTCTTAAAAATGAGCAGGAAATCAGATGTAAAAATAAAAGTATCCTATGGTATTGCTGGGGAGAAAGCTTAGGGGAAAAAAAGATTTTATATTTAGAAACATGAGAGTTGGTCTTCCTATTTTTCTAAGAAGAAGTATGAAAAGAAATCTGCTGCTAATTACATGATGTGGGATTCTAGTTTTTATAAGGAGCAAGGGATTCAGTTGGCCATAAGTTCAATCCCAAATGGGTCACATGAGGAAGGAAATCAGAGGGAGCTTCCACTCGAATCTGATGACCTGACATGTGATTAAGGGAGGCGACCGTTTCCTTGTCTGATGGATTTGGAGTAGCCTGCCCAGGTTGGGTGTAAAGGAACATTGGCAAACTAGAGAACATCAGAAAACAATGTGGCTGAAGGCCCTGGAGAGAAGGGCTGGGAAACTAGGAATGCTAGGTCTCCTGAAGAAGAGGCCCAGAGGCGACAGAAGTCATCAATCTTCCAACGAATTGCCCTTTACCAGCTCCTGTTCTCTTATAGTCTGCTGTCCTTTCAATATCCACAGTGAGCGCCTAAAACCAAGAATAAGGTCCCTCCTCTGATGACAATTCTCCAATGGCTCCTTCTTGTACTTTAGAATAAAAATCCAAGATCCTGAGCGTGAACTGGCCTCTGTTACTTTCTCTGCAGTCTCCTCTAAAACAGGGTCTTTTTTCCTAGTACCTTGACACTCCAAACCCTTGGACTGCAAGGAGATCAAATCAGTCAATCCAAAAGGAAATCAGTCCTGAATATTCATTGGAACGACTGATGCTGAAGCTGAAACTCCAATACTTTGGCTACCTGATGCGAAGAGCTGACTCATGGAAAAGACCCTGATGCTGGGAGGGACTGAAGGCAGGAGGAGAAGGGGACGACAGAAAATGAGATGGTTGGATGGCATCACCAACTCGATGGACATGAGCTTGAGCAAGCTCTGGGACTGGGTGATGGACAGGGAAGCCTGGCGTGCTGCAGTTCATGGGATCGCAAATAGTCAGACATGACTGAGCAACTGACCTGAACTGACACTCCGAACTCACTTCCACCTCTAGGCTTCTGCACCTACTGTACCTTCCGCCTGGCCTGCTTTCCCCTAGATCTTCAAAAGCTGTCCTCTTCATTTCAGAGTCATCTCCCCAGAGAAGCTGGCCCTACACATTCCTAGAGTCAGAAGTGCTTTTGTTTCAAATCCTGATTCCACTTCTTCGGATCATTCTGGCCTTGCCTGTGAAGTAGCTATTTGAGAATGATTTCAGAATCAAATCACAGAAAGCACTGTGAACAGCACCTTTAACTTTCTGTGTTTACAGAGATGCCAAATATTCATTATCATCATTGTTGTTTAATATATCTATCATAACATTAAATTATTTTATTTATTGGTATTTTCCTTATTTTTTGGCTATTTACTCATGAAACAATACGAATTCTTTCAGTGAAGAAATCTTGGTTTTTCTTTTCTCCATCTTCAGTGCTTCTGACAGTATCAGACTCATAGTGGGCACCTAAGAAGTAATTTGCTTACTTTTAATTTAATGGGGGAGAGGCTATACGGCAAAATAGAAACGGTTGACTTTTCTGTAGCCTAAACATGAATTTTCCACCATCTGTGTCATCTTGGTCTCTTTGGAGGCGTCAGTTTCCTCCTTAGTGAGATTCTATATGGGATTCAATTTTGTCAATTTTATAAGGGTCCCAAGTGTAAAAAGGAGTTCCTAGGTGGCTGTAGTGGTAAAGAGCCTGCCTGCCAAAGCAGGAGACATTAGAGACACCGGTTCAATCCCTGGGTCAGGAAGATCCCCTGGAGAAAGGTATAGCAACCCACTCCAGTGTCCTTGCCTGGACACAGACAGAAGAGCCTGGCAGGCTATAGTCCATGGGGCTGCAAAGAGCGGACATGACTGAAGCCACTTAGCAGGCAGCACGCAGGTGTGAAAAAGTACAATAATGTATTAGGCAGCAGAGGGCAGCAGCATGCCAAAAATGCATCAGCAGCTCTAGCTCAGGTGTCTTCATTTTCCCTTGAGCCGGGTAACTTGTATTTAAATATTCCATCAAGTCATTAAGTCCTGTGAGATAAGGAAAGAATTGATATCTTCAGAGAAATGATATGTAAACTGTCTTTTCTTTTTGTAAAAATAGCTTTCAATTTAAGGATGAAAGAAAAGTCAGTCTTGCCTTCTGATTTTATTTCCATGTAGGAAAGCAGTTAATATTGGGACCCATAAGATTTGGATTTAAGGATTGTGGTGCTGGTATTTCCACTCTCCCTTCTACTAGCTTATGGCCTTAGGAGTGTTGAGAATAAGTAGCTGATGATAACTTATCTATAATAATACTATTCAATTCTTAGGCCACCCTTATGAATTAGATATTGGAACACGAGTGAGAGATAAGTCATCTGCCTAAAATCACACAGCTGAGATATACAAGCCCTGAAAGGAAGCCATTAACTATTTATAAGAATCTGCTTAGTTTAAAAGTAAACAAGGGACTATATGAACCTCTTGCAAGTAAATGAAAATGAAGAAGTGAGAAAATTTTTTTCATTTGCTTGAGAAATTAGATCATCAAATAAGAGATTCAATATTCAGTTAACTCAGTATCTGGAAGACCTACCAATAGTAATTCAAGACAATTTGAGAGTCCTTTTGAGATGCTGAATTTCTGCACCTTCATCTGGCTTTTTATTTTTTAAATATTTAGATCATAGTTCAGCTGGCCTTACCTTCATGGGCCTATTCTTCTGGGCAATTTCTTACCTATATCTGTAACTTTTCCTTCTTTATTCTCAGCTATTCTAGTACCTTTCATGCTTTTTTTTTCTTTCACCTTCTTAAAAAGAATATAATACTCATCAGTTCAAATATTAACATTTGCTATCTAGAAATGTGATAAGAAAAGGAAATACATGCCAATAAGAAAGGGAAAACATGTGGAGAGGGGATACAGAAAGGTTTCAAGAAGAGAGGAAAGAGAAAAAGCCAGGTTGCAATATTTGTGTAGGCGCAGTCACGGCCACGTGTGCATGTCAAACAGAAACTCACTGATGGTTAAACACTGACCTCTTTGGACTTCTATGAGAAATTTAGCCTATTCTTTGAGGGAAGTAAATTAGCTTATTCGAAGACAAACCTGAAACTCTCTACTCTGCTCCACACTATCAATCATTTCCCTCTCTGCTGAATTACTCTCAAATTATGCTGTTATTTCACCCATCTTAAAAAAGCCCTCTCTTGACCCAATTTACTCCATAGATGAGCAATCCCTTCTGTTGCTCCCTATTCTGGATTAAAAAAAAAAAAAAAAACTCCTTGAATTTCTCCTTAATCACCATTTCTAACTCTTGCTTTCCCAAGTTCTCAACTCAACAGCTTTTCTATATCTGTGGGACACTAAAAAATGCTGATTGGAAGTGCAGCTTGTCAGTTGTCTAAGAGCCTCTAGTTGAGCCGATTCCTAGGAGAATTCTAAACATGAATAATTAGATGTTTTCTCCTGGGTCAATGTACTTTTTAAAAAGACATTATTTTGGTTCTACCTTTATTCCTACTTCATGAAATAGTCAGTATCACCAACTACATTTCAGGGGTTCTGCACTATAAGTTTTGGGCTTCTCAGCTTTTCCCAATGTTAGCCTTAGATTTCTTGGGTCTGCCAAGCTCTCTGCTTTACAACTTCCAAGATATTTTAACTGTTATCTCCTCTCTGTATTCCTTTAATCTATATAGTCCTTCTAAAAAAGTCACTTTACTGTCATTTTAGTTGAGCATCAAAAAGGAATCAAACTTAATGGCTGTGTTTAGTCTGCTATTTTAACTGGAAGTCATGTTTTTAAGATGTCTGAAATACTTAGGAGCATCTGACTTATGGTTTTTAATGCAAGTTAATAGGTCGGTGCAAACATAATTGTGATTTCAAACCATGAATTTTAAGTCACTATAAATAGATTCAAACATATCTTTATTAATCAAAATAGGAACCATTACAATCAACACATTTTTGCCTGTGTGTGTGTGTGTGTGTGTGTGTTAATCGTTCAGTCATGTCTGACTCTTTGCAACACCATGGACTGTAGCCTGCCAGGCTCCTCTGTCCATGGAACTCTCCAGGCAAGAATACTGGAGTGGGTTGCCATTTCCTCTGCTAGGAGATCTTCCTGACCCAGGGATCAAACCCAGGTCTCCTGCATCACAGGAAGACTTTTTACCATGTGAGCAACCAGGGAAGCCTACTCCAGGTTCCTGTAGGAATCTGGAATAAGCTTATTTCTTTAGTGTAAAAATCTGTGCTTCAGTATTCGATGAACTTTTAGAAAGTATTTTCTGCCTCATGCTGGTTGTGGAAGCGTTTCCACTGCAAAAAGTTGTTGAGATGCTTGAAGATGTGGTAGTTGGCTGGCAAGAGGTCAGATGAGGCAAGACTTCTGAAGTCCTATTCCTTCCGCTTCTGAAATGTTGGTTGTGTGACGTGCAATTGGACCTTGTCATGTAGAAGAATCAGGCCCTTCCTGTTGACCAGTGCTGGCTGCAGGTGTGGCAGTTTTTGAGGTATCTCATCAATTTGCTGAGCATACTTCTCAGGTGTAATGGTTTTGCCAGGATTTAGAGAGCTGTAGTGGATCAGATGGAGAAGGCAGTGGCACCCCACTCCAGTACTCTTGCCTAAAAAATCCCATGGACGGAGGAGCCTGGTAGGCTGCAGTCCATGGGGTTGCTAAGAGTTGGACACGACTGAGCGACTTCACTTTCACTTTCCACTTTCATGCATTGGAGAAGGAAATGGCAACCCACTCCAGTGTTCTTGCCTGGAGAATCCCAGGGACGGGGAGCTTGGTGGGCTGCCGTCTAGGGGGTCGCACAGGGTCAGACACGACTGAAGCGACTTAGCAGCAGCAGCAGTGGATCAGATGAGCAGCAGACCACCAAGCAGTGATCATAGCCTTTTTCGTGGTGCATTTGGCTTTGGGAAGTGCTTTGGAGCTTCTTCTCAGTCCAGCCACTGAGCTGGGCATCGCTGGTGGTCATGTACAATCCACTTGTTTTGCACCCCACAATCCGATTGAGAAATGGTTCACTGTTGCATACAATAAGAGAAGAGACACTTCAAAACAACAATTTTTTGATTTGCTGTCAGCTCACGAGGCACCCACTTAGTGAGTTTTTTCACCTTTCCAATTTCTTCCAAATGCCAAATGACCATATAGAATCATCAACATCGAGTTCTTCAGAAACTTCTGTAGTTGTAAGAGGATCAGCTTCGATGGTTGCTCTCAGTGGGTCACTGTTAACTTCTGATGGCTGACCACTGTGGTCCTCATCTTCAAGGCTTTTTTCTCCTTTGCAAAACTTGTACTATATGTTTGTCACCTGTTCCTAGGCCAAATATGTTGTTGACATTTTGAGTTGTCTCTGCTGCTTTATGACCCATTTTTAACTTGAATAAGAAAATTGCTGGAATTTACTTTTTATCTAACCTCATTTTCCCTAGTCTAAAATAAATATACACAGCAAGTAATAAGTCATTAGCAAAAAAACATAAAGCAAGAAATGTACATTAAAAATGATGTATAACATAACCACATTTAATAATGTATTCCAATATCAAATGGCAAAGTTCAACAATGTAAAACCTCAATTACTTTTGCACCAACTTAATATTATTTTTGGAGAAGGCAATGGCACCCCACTCCAGTACTCTTGCCTGGAAAATCCCATGGACGGAGGAGCCTGGTGGGCTGTAGTCCATGGGGTCGCTAAGAGTCGGATATGACTGAGTGACTTCACTTTCACTTTTCACTTTCATGTGTTGGAGAAGGAAACGGCAACCCACTCCAGTGTTCTTGCCTGGAGAATCCCAGGGACGGGGGAGGCTGGTGGGCTGCAGTCTGTGGGGTCACACAGAGTCAGACACAACTGAAGTGACTTAGCATTTAGCAATACTATTTAAAAAATTAAAATATAGTTGAGTTACAATATTATATAATGGAAAGAGTGGGCTCCAAAATCACTGTGGATGGTGACTGCAGCCATGAAATTAAAAGATGCTTGCTCCTTGGAAGAAAAGCTATGACAAACCTAGACAGTATATTAAAAAGCAGAGACATTACTTTGCCAACAAAGGTCCCTAAAGCGATGATTTTTCCCATAGTCATGTATGGATGTGAGGGTTGGACCGTAAAGAAAGCTGACTGCTGAAGAAGTGATGCTTTAGAATTGTGGTGTTGGAGAAGACTCTTGAGAGTCCCTTGGACCGCAAGGAGATCAAACCAGTCAATCCTAAAGGAAATCAGACCTGAATATTCATTGGAAGGACTGATGCTGAAGCTGACAATATGTAGGTCGTCTGATGTGAAGACCTGAATGATTGGAAAAAATCCTGATGCTGGGAAAGATAGAAGGCAGGAGGAGAAGGGGACAACAGAGGATGAGATGGTTGGATGGCATCACCGACTCAATGGACATGAATTTGAGCAAGCTCTGGGAGATGGTGAAGGACAGGGAAGCCTGGCGTACTGCAGTTCATGGTGTTGCAAAGAGCTGGACATAACTGAGCAACTAAACAACAACAAATGTCCCTCAAACAGGACACCTAGGGAGGGAAAGGGAACCTCAGGGAATGTCTGAGGGGCTGGCGGTTTGAAGTAATTACATGTAGTTAGACACTCTCTGGTGTACTTATTTAGGACTCCAGAGAATAAGATGTCTATTACCTGAAAGAATACTATAACAAGGCAGAACAGCTTATTGAGTCTGTTACTAGGACCCACTTGATAATGGTGCTGTGTTGTTTATACTACACTACTGATAACATATTTCATCAGCAAGAACTTTGATAGAAAAGAAAGAAAAATTATAACTGTATCTGGATATTATTTACTATCTCCAACTATTATTAAAAAGGTCCCTAGAGAAGTTAAAGGTCTTTATTTCTAATCTACCCCAGTTTTCTCTAAGAAATCTACTTGCTTTGTGACTGCTTTGTGATTAAGTCTATAGACTTCTCCAAATTCTCCCTGTTCAATATATTAGTGATTCCTTCTTAAATTAAGCCTGCTTGTCAAGTGATAAGCTATAGCAGTTAATTTCTAAAAACAGGAAGTACAACACTGCTGTTGCTTTGTAAGTTATTGTATCTACTTTATATAAAATGGGATGCTTTCCCTTTAACTTCACTATTATTAAGTTCTACTCATAAACTTAGTAAGAAATTTGGCTTTTTAAGGTTGGCAAAGCCAAAATTAAAGAGTTGTAGAAGACTTCTTATTTAATTTTGTTTAATGATTTCCACTGTTTAACACTTGTCCTTGAGAAGAAACATACAGTAAGCTCTGTAATGACAGGGCATTTCTGTTTTGTTCCACATGCTAGATAACCATTTATTCACAGAATAAATGTGAAAGAAAATTTCATTGTGCAGTTTTGCTATTCTTAGCTGCCATACAGAACAAGTGTCTTATTTTTGGCTTATTATTAAAGTTTATACTTCCACATAATCTTGTCTTATCCACTAGGTCTTTGTTATTTTTATTTCTCTCCAAGTAAGCTACAGACTCACAAAGATCGGACACGACTGAGTTACTGAACTGAACTGAAGTAAGCTATCTTGAGTTTTGAACAATATTTGTTTTTCAATACATTAAAAAAAATTAGTTGTCTGGCTGTGTTTTTTTTTTTATCACTTATCTGATAGTATTAAAAAATTTATCAGTCACTGGCTGGAAAATGTTCAATATTCTGTTTTTTTTTTTCCATACTAGCACTGCTTTTGAGAATCTAAATATTGTCATCTCACAGCAAGTAAACATGAGATTAAATTATTATAATTTTATTTTACTCATCTGTTCTCATATTTATAGTGCAAAAGGTATTTGCTTCTAGACATTTCTACTAATAAAATGAGAAATGGAAACAAGAAAAATAAAAAAATATTAATAGAAATAAGATAAATGTTTTAAATATTTTAAAACCCATATCACAACATCAAAATATTACAGACTGCTATTATAATGACAGCTCTTAAAGTTCAAGGTTAGCAATTTCTGGTGCTTATTCCATAGAAGGGACACTATACAAATATCCAAACTCAGTCTTATTTGCATGAGATTCTACCATTTGGTTAACCAAATGCTTCACTAGTAGGATTCTGCTTTCCCTAACTATGACTGACATTTCAAGCATTAATAAATGAGAAATAAAAAACAGGCATAATTTCAAAAACTTACTTCTCAGCTTCACAGATATTGGGCATATTTTTTTTTTAGAATTCAGCCTTCTGCAGTAGTGGGCTGGCGAGTTGTCTTTCAAACACTCTTGCTATTTCATTGGGTTTATTTCCATCCCAAATTCTAAATCCAAGTACAGAGTGTCTTTGAATAGCACCATTTTTTCTCCATCTTTAGCAGACTACTGAAGTGAGAAGTCTACACCTTCCCACTTGTCTTCCTCTGACTAATTTTAAGAAGATTTTAAAGCTGGGTAAGACAGTGATAGCCAAAAGAATGAAGCAACAAGTATGTGTTTCAGGTTCGAAAAAGCAAGTTACTCATTTACTCAAGAAATGTTATGAAAAGTATTTAGTTACTTAAACACAGTCAGAGGGAAGAATATTTAAATATGTTAGCCCCAAATTGTTCCTCATGAAATATTAGTTTTAGTAATACTACATTTTCTGAAATACAAAGTATATTTCTTCATCAGAAAATGAAAAAGATAACAGGAAATAACAAGTGCTGTTGAGAACGCAGAGGAATTAGAACTATAAAATGGTACAGCTACCATGAAAACCAGTATGTAAGTTTCTCAAGAAAAATAAAAGTAGAACTATGATAGGATCCAGGAATACTACTTCTATATGTATATGCAAAAGAATGGAAAGCGGGGTCTCAGAGAAATATTTTCATACCCATGTTCATAACAGCACTATTCACAATGGCTAAGAGTTGGGGGCAACCTAAATGTGCATCAGAGGGTGAATGGATACATGGAATGCAGTGTATACATACAACACAATATCACTCAGTCCTAATAAGGAAGGAAATCCTGTCACATGCCACAATATTGAGGGATCTTAAGAACACTTTAAGCTAAGTGAAATAAGCCAGTCACAGAAAGACAAATATTTTATGATTCCACCTACATGAGGTATCTAAGGTAGTCATATTCACAAAAACAGAAAGTAGAATGATGGTTAACAAGGGCTAAAAGGGAGGGGAAAATGGAAAAAACGTTTTATGCAAGATGAAAAAGGATGTTTCACAACAAGGTGAATATTGTTAATGCTACTGAACTGTACACGCAAAAGTGGTTAAGATGGTAAGAAAAAGGATATATTGTTTGAAAAGCTTCCTATTTAAACCGTTCTCTTCCTATCATTCTGTGCGTTTAAAAGCACAGTCACACACAGCAAGTAAATGCTGGTCATTAGGATATGTTTTCCAGGCTAAATCATCAATAATGCAAGCAGCTGGAAGTCTGTGGTCATTCAAAACACACACACTTCTGCTGTGAAAATTCTTGGGTTTTTGACCAATCATCACTACCCCCAAACTTCACCGATTTAAAGAACTGCACAGCTCATGAAGGCTAAATTGCACAAAATCAAGCACAGAGATAGCATAATGATTAAGAATATGGGCTCAGAATTCAGCCTTTCTGAGTCTGAATCCTGGCTTCCCTACTTAGAAGCTATATGCATGACTTTGGAAATTCTTAACTTTTCTGAACTTTAAGCTTTCTCTCATCTGAGTGGTAAAAAAAAAGTTGTAATTACTTTGTGTGGCTCTCATGAGCAGTACATGCAATGAAGCATGCAAAGGCTTACTGTACGTAACAGTACATATGTACTGTCACATAACACTTAAATGTTGGCTATTGTTACAACTTTTTCTTTTTTGAAAGAGATATTTGAAGCTATAGTTTTGTTCTCAATATTCTGAGTGGGAAAATGAATCAAACTGTTTTAACGAGTCTCTGAAATCAGGCTTTATCATTACTTTGATTTTGTAGATTACCTGGTTCCTTCAAATACTAAGATATTAAATATTCAAATATTAATGGTATTAATTTTTACCACTGCTACTTTCGAACTCTATGAGATCTTTTGACGTAGTAAGAGAGTTCCTTTTGAAGTAGTAATAGAAAGAATACTAAACTTGTAGGAAGTAACCATATGCTGCTGACTACTAGCTAAGTTACACTGAGTAAACGTTACATCTTGTGTCAATATCTTCATATGGAAAATTAAATTAATTTCTTTTAAAAGCTTGAAAATTAAATGTGATCAACTGTAATCATGCTTACCAAAAACAGCTGTAAACACTACTATTGTACAAATGTAAGAAGTTTATTAGAGTTATTTGAAAATTAAGATGTATGGATTAAGAATCAAATATATATAGGATGTATATTATTAGTAACTGTTTATTGTGGAGTCATTGCACAGGGCAAAAAAATGTTAGCCAATTACATGCAGGTTTGCCTTGACGGATGAAAATGGTATCTTTGTCTTGTACATGGACTCAAGTGCAGACTCAGCTAGGCTAACAGCTTAACCCAGAAACTTGGCTGGAACAGCCTGCTCTAAGATTTCCATTCTAGTCACTGCTTCTTCCGGGTTCCTACAATCTTTGGGCCCTTCAAACACAGACTGAAGAAAGATTTTATTAATAGTGAATTTTCTCTCTTCTCATTTACAGAAATAGATGCCACATAAAAATGGGAGCATTCAATAATTGTGTAAGGGAAGCTATATGTACTTAACCATCTTCTCATAAAGATTCACAAGTCTGGAAAGTAGTCATTTAGACAAGATATTCAATTTTAGACATCAACAAAAATTTATCAAATATCATCATTGAGGGATAACATAACAAAGGCTAATATTTGAGTGCTTTTCTGTGTTGGACATTCTGAGCAATTTACTTGCTTTATTTAAGTTAATCTTTACAATGATTTTGAGGCAGATATGTTCTATTCATACTATATATAAGGAAACTGAGGTATACAGAAGTAAAGAAACTTACCTAAAGTCACACAACTAGTAACGGTTGAACTAAAATTTGAGCTCAATCCCAGCAAGTCAGCCACATGGCTTTCCAGCAACCTTCCTCCAACATTCTGAGATAAGCAGAGATGTAAAAACAGTCACTCACCCTCCCACTTTGGCTTAGTTTTCCTACTTAATTTTATTTAGCTAGATGCTGGCAGGCCCAGGAATCTGCAAAATGAAGGCTAACCCTGGCCTCAGTAAGATGAAAGGACACACAGAAGAGCCAGAAGTGTGAGGCAAATCGGAGGTGAGGAGTTTCCAGGGTCAAGGAAAAGCCATTACAAGATGTCAGACAGAACAGGGTAAGTTCCAAGTGGTCACTGTGTAACCAACCATAGCCACAAATAGGGAATTACAGCAAAAGCCAAGCAGTAAGCCAGGAACCAGTCAGCTCAAAAATTCTGGAATCAAAAAAGCCATGGCTAGAGGCAGGCAAAGGAATAGGGAGTCAAGAATTTCAAGAGCTAGGAGGGGTCAGTCCAAGTCAATAAAAAAGAGGGAGCATTTATCTTAGGAGGATATTTCTATTCAAGAGAAATATTGAAAAGATTATCTAAGTAGTAACTAAGGTCAAAGGTGCCAATTATAGTATTAAGAGTAGTTGAGTTCAGATGATGGCATAAACAGGAAAGAGAGTCAACAGGAAGTCAAGGACAACCTTGTTGACAAGAACAATGCAAACACCATGTAAATACTTTTGAACTAATGAATAAGTAGACAGATGAGTTAAGTATTTTGCTAACTAATGAACTGAGTACTCAAGAGTCCAGACCTCAGATGCAAGCAGGACAATGGAACTAACCTGTGTTACAAATTAACAACTGACCTATTTTACAACCACATTAAATATGTAAAATTTTTCTTCCTGTCACATTTTTCAATGTACATAAAGACACACACATACACATATATACAATTATATACATACACTCATAGAGTATATATAGTAAATTTTTAATTCCTTAAAATGTTGACAAGGAAGCTATGCTGGAACATGAGAACTGACTGATTTGTATTCGTGAACCATACAGAACTATATATATCCTATATATGAACTCATTTCTTTGTGAAGTAGACCAAGTTCTGGTAACTTCTATCAGAGTAACCATAATATATCCAACGCTAACTTAACTAGGAGGAAAATTATCAAGCCTTGTATTTCTTCTTTAGGAAATTATGCTGTTTCAGTTAGTATAGCCAGGAGACAGAACAGAATATAAGGAACAGTTTAAAGTTCAGTTTAGTTCAGTTCGGTTCAGTCGCTCAGCCGTGTCTGACTCTTTGGGACCCCATGAATTGCAGCATGCCAGGCCTCCCCGTCTATCACCAACTCCCGGAGTTTACCCAAACTCATATCCATCAAGTCGGTGATGCCATCCAGCCATCTCATCCTCTGTCGTCCCCTTCTCCTCCTGCCCCCAATCTGTCCCAGCATCAGGGTCTTTTCCAGTGAGTCAACTCTTCACATCATGTGGCCAAAGTATTGGAGTTTCAGCTTCAACATCAGTCCTTCCAATGAACACCCAGGACTGATTTCCTTTAGGATGGACTGGTTGGATCTCCTTGCAGTCCAAGGGACTCTCAAGAGTCTTCTCCAACACCACAGTTCAAAAGCATCAATTCTTCGGTGCTCAGCTTTCTTCACAGTCCAACTCTTACATCCATACATGACTACTGGAAAAACCATAGCCTTGACTAGACGGACCTTAGTCGGCAAAGTAACGTCTCTGCTTTTGAATATGCTATCTAGGTTGGTCATAACTTTTCTTTCAAGGAGTAAGCGTCTTTTAATTTCATGGCTTCAGTCACCATCTGCAGTGATTTTGGAGCCCCCCAAAATAAAGTCTGACACTGTTTCCAGTGTTTCCCCACCTATTTGCTATGAAGTGATGGGACCAGATGCCATGATCTTCGTTTTCTGAATGTTGAGCTTTAAGCCAACTTTTTCACTCTCCTCTTTCACTTTCATCAAGAGGCTTTTTAGTTCCTCTTCACTTTCTGCCATTAAGGGTGGTGTCATCTGAATATCTGAGGTTATTGATATTTCTCCCGGCAATCTTAATTCCAGCTTGTGCTTCTTCCAGCCCAGCATTTCTCATGATGTACTCTGCATATAAGTTAAATAAGCAGAGTGACAATATACAGCCTTGATGTACTCCTTTTCCTATTTGGAACCAGTCTGTTGTTCCCTGTCCAGTTCTAACTGTTGCTTCCTGACCTGCATACAGATTTCTCAAGAGGCAGGTCAGATGGTCTCTTTCAGAATTTTCCACAGTTTATTGTGATCCACACAGTCAAAGGCTTTGGCATAGTCAAGAAAGCAGAAATAGATGTTTTTCTGGAACTCTCTTGCTTTTTCAATGATCCAGCGGATATTGGCAATTTGATCTCCGGTTCCTTTGCCTTTTCTAAAACCATCTTGAACATCTGGAAGTTCATGATTCATGTATTGTTGAAGCCTGGCTTGGAGAATTTTGAGCATTACTTTACTAGCATGTGAGATGAGAGATTACCACAAAGATAGCAATTGCAGAAAGTAGTACTGGAACCAAAGGAAGTGGTTGCATTTATCAAAACAAAGGAACTTAAATATTAGAATGAAGCCTGGCTTTATTGACTACAGCAAATGACTGTGAGGATCACAACAAACTGTGGAAAATTCTTCATGAGACGGGACTACCAGACCATCTGACCTGCCTCCTGAGAAATCTGGAAGCAACAGTCAGAACTGGACATGGAGCAACAGACTGGTTACAAACTGGGAAAGGAGTACGTCAAGGCTGTGTATTTTCACCCTGCTTATAACCTCAGATAATATGCAAATGATACCACACTTATGGCAGAAAATGAAGAACTAAAGAGCCTCTTGATGAAAGTGAAAGAGGAGAGTGAAAAAGCTGGCTTAAAACCCAACATTCAGAAAACTAACATCATGGCATCTGGTCCCATCACTTCATGGGAAATAGATGGAGAAACAATGCAAGCAGTGACATAGTTTATTTTTGGGGGCTCCAAAATCACTGCAGATGGTGACTGCAGCCATGGAATTAAAGGACGCTTGCTCTTTGGAAGAAAAGCTATGACAAACCTAGACAGTATATTAAAAAGCAGAGACATTACTTTACCAACAAAGGTTCGTCTAGTCAAAGCTATTGTTTTTCCAGTAGTCATGTATGGATGTGAGAGTTGGACCATAAAGAAAGCTAAGTGCTGAAGAACTGATGCTTTTGAAGTGTGGTGTTGGAGAAGACTCTTGAGAGTCCCTTGGACAGTCCCAGTCCATCCTAAAGGAGATCAGTCCTTAATATGCTTTGGAAGGACTGATGCTGAAGCTGAAACTCCAATACTTTGGCCACCTGATGCGAAGAACTGACTCATTTGAAAAGACCCTGATGCTGGGAAAGATTGAGGACAGGAGAAGGTGATGACAGAGGACAGATTGCTGGATGGCATCACTGACTCGATGGACATGAGTTTGGGTAAACTCCAGGAGTTGCTGACAGACAGGGACCCCTGGCGTGCTGCAGTCCATGGCATCGCAAAGAGTTGGGCAGGACAGAGTGACTGAACTGAACTGGGCAGCTACTCATGTGTGTGTGTTAAGTCACTTAAGTCGTGTCTGACTCTGTGTCTCTATGGACTGCAGCCCGAAAGGCTCCACTATCCATGGGATTCTCCAGGCGAGATACTGGAGTGAATTGCCATGCCCTCCTCCAGGGGATCTTCCTATCCACGGATTGAACCGGCATCTCTTATGACCCCAGCCTTCACTCAGGAAAGAATGTGTCTCCCTTTTGCGCCCCCTATAGGCAGAGCTCCCTGGTAGCTCAGCTGGTAAAGAATCTGCCTGAAATGCAGGAGACACCTGTTAGATTCCTGCGTTGGGAAGATCTGCTGGAGAATGGATAGGCTACCCACTCCAAGATTCTTGGGTTTCTCTGTTGGCTGAGCTGGTAAAGAATCCGTCTGCAGTACGAGAGACCTGGGTTTGATCCCTGGGTTGGGAAGATCCTCTGGAGAAGGGAAGGGCTACCCACTCCAGTATTCTGGCCTGGAGAATTCCATGGACTTTATAGTCCACGAGGTAGCAAAGAGTTGGACAGGATGAGCGACTTTCACTTTCAGTTCCATGGGCAGAGCATAAAGTTGGTTCACAGCGATCCACCCATAGCTGTAACAGAGCTAAGCCGGGGAGTGGATTTGGATGTGAGACAATAACTTAAAAATTGTCACTTGAAGAAATATGTTCAGTGTAACTTCTAATTTAATAAAGGAAATCATGTAATTTAGCTGTTCATGTGACTAGTTTAGAGAATCTGCAGATGATGAATTACAAGCTATTAAAGGAAATATTTTGTACATTTAGTAATTTTCAAGAAAATACTATGAATTCTTCTAAGTAAAAGTAGTTAAAAGTTACTTTCCCAAAATACAAAGAAAAATAATTTACACTGAAGAATGCTACAAAAACAATTTAAATAAACATATAGCTCCTACATGCATGTAGCTCCTTCATACATGTATGAAAAAATTTAAATACATTTTGGTTTAAATTGTTGATGTTCTAATTACGTCTGAAACAATTTTAATTTGTCAAACGTCTGTAATATTACTTACATAGCACAAGTACTCTGTCTAAAAATATAATGATGCTTGACTTATCTAATTTAGGAATTTCCTTTCTAATGTTAGAATGTATGATCAATCATTATGATCATTACTTCAAAGAACAAATAATTTAAATAGAATACAAGAGATATCCCCAATAGACTATTACCTAAATACTGATGTTTTTTACATCAGTGCTAATTATGTGTTTTGCATCTCATCGCGTTTCCATTTTAAATGTTACAAATACTGCATGTTTATTTTTACTCTGAATAAAAATATTTTCAAAACAGATTATACTTTTCAGGTCTTCAGCAGTAGAATCTTTGGATCTCTTTTTGCTAACTTGGCTACCACTGTAAGTACAAATGATTTACAATTCCATATATCACCAATAATTACAAAGGAATAATTTCTATTTCTAGATTTTCCAGAATATGATTTCAAAATAACATAACCTTTACTCTCTTTATTAGAGTAATATATATACATGTTAGAAAATTTAGAAGATACAGAAAAAGTAGGAAAACTTATCTTACCACCCCAAGAAAATCATAGCTAATATTTTAGTGCTTTACTTCCAAGAGGTCTCTTTTCAATTTTTAAAATCATGATTGTGGTCAGATTCTATGTTCAAAGTTATATCCAGCTTTTAATTATTATAAATGGTAATTTTCTGTGATATTAATTTTCTTATAAAAGTAATCTATAAGGTCTTCTTATATATACTTTCAATAGATGAGCTATAGTTGAATTAAATACTATTTTTACAAAAAGCTACGTTTTTAAGAAAATAGAATTTCAGGTTGTTGTTGTGTGTGTGTTATAAACAACACAAAATCTTTCTCTTTCTCTGTCAACCTCTTACCAAGCTACTTACCTACAAACCTATTATTTGTTGTTAATATGTCTGTCACTCTCTTCTAATTTTCTGTTTTTAATCTGCCATTGACGGGGAAATCATATAATCAAATGTGTCAGGATTTTATCTAACTTCAGAGTTAATGCACTCTGAACTGAGAATGTTAAGTCTCTGCTCTGAGAAAACTGCATGAGCTTTGGTACATAAATGAGGTGCCACGTATGTTAGCAATTCAATACCTGCTCTCTCTTTTTTTAAAATCCAGTCTTCAGGATTCTTGATTGAATCAAGTTGGTTGGTATGATTAGGTAGGTGTCATTAAGTGAGATATCACATGTTCACTTTGCACCTGCTTTAGTGACTAACAGCTGGGGATATGAGAGTTTATATTTGCATTAAAACAAAGAATGAAGATCACTATAACCGAATTTAACATGGACATGAAAACCTCACTGGTACATGAAGCTACCCGCAGGCTCATCAGGCGTCGAGGATTTGAGAATGCCCTTTTCCATGGAATCAAGTGAGACAAATTTATTTAATTATAATAATGCTAGTGAGAGTGATATGAAAGAGATCAATAGAACTAATGGGAGAAATATCCATGACCTTTTGTGGAAAGTGATGTAGCATTACAAATTTAGAGTCTCTAAAATGTTCTTACCTTGTGATTCAATTTTAACACCCTAATCTAATAATTCAAAATACAGGCAACGTTAATGCATGAAGGTGTTCATAGCAACATTCTTAATAGCAACAAAGACCTGAACTTCTAAGCACTTGATACTGGTAACATGTTGAATAAATTCTGGTATTTCTACAGGTTAAGTAAATGCATACATAAAAAATATTTAGTACACTATTTCAAGGACATGATAATAATGTATATCACTGGTTTAAAAAAATGCAAAACTCTGTCCAATTATCTCCATGATGAGAAAGTCTCATGGAGAAAAGCTATAAAGTAAATGTGCCAAAATCTTCACAATGGTTATCACTGGCTAATGGAATTATGGTTGTGACCTTCTTTATATTTGTCTGTACTTTCCAAGCGTCCAAAAATATACATTATGAAGAATCAGAAACAA
Source organism: Oryx dammah (assembly GCF_014754425.2). Classification (NCBI taxonomy): domain Eukaryota; kingdom Metazoa; phylum Chordata; class Mammalia; order Artiodactyla; family Bovidae; genus Oryx; species Oryx dammah. The sequence continues at coordinate 1,664,177 of NW_024080556.1, read as the reverse complement.
ACAGTACATGTTATAATTATTTTAAAGGCTGGATTCTGTAACCCATGGTAACTGAGGTAGAACGTTATTTTTGTGTGCAAAAATAAAATCTTATATTCTGTCCATGATAGTTTATATTTGGACAAGTTGGTGTACTAACCGTTAGAATTGGCCAGATGTAACTTAGCTTGGGTGGACAGGCAGTCATGCAGCCTCCTTTCTTCAGAGACGCTGTGCTAGAGTCTGCTAGTTTTCTCCCTAATATCTATAGTCACCTCCTATAGAGAAACTTGGTTTAACCAGGCACAAGACTGTTCAACTGAAGACTTTGTCTTCCAGCCTTCCTTGGGTCAAGGGGATGGCCACGTAACTAGTTTCTGCCCGGGGAGAAATGAATAAAAGCAGCAATGCGGCAACTTTTGGGTCATAATCCTACAAGGAAAGGTCTGTCCCATCTCTCCATTTCATCTCTTCACTGGCTGAAATGCAGATACTGCAGTGGACACTGGAGAAGTCTTTTTAGATCAAGAGATGGAAGATGAATATTAAGATGCCAGAGGAACTAGGAGTCTCTACTCTTGATACTAAGAAACCTGCCCAGGATTCCTTACCCTCAGACTGTTATATAGGACAAAAATAAACTCATTTGGCCTTTATTATCAGTTCAGTTCAGTTCAGTCGCTTAGTTGTGTCCAACTCTTTGCAACCCCATGAATCACAGCACACCAGGCCTCCCTGTCCATCACCAACTCCCGGAGTTTACAAACTCATGTGTGTTGAGTCAGTGATGCCATTCAGCCGTCTCATCCTCTGTTGTCCCCTTCTCCTCCTGCCCCCAATCCCCCCAGCATCAGAGTCTTTTCCAATGAATCAACTCTTCGAACAGGGAGGGCAAAGTATTGGAGTTTCAGCTTCAACATCAGTCCTTCCAATGAACACCCAGGACTGACTTCCTTTAGGATGGACTGGTTGGATCTCCTTGCAGTCCAAGGGACTCTTAAGAGTCTTCTCCAATGCCACAGTTCAAAAACATCAATTCTTCGGCACTCAGCCTTCTTCACAGTCCAACTCTCACATCTACACATGACTACTGGAAAAACCATAGCCTTGACTAGACGGACCTTTGTTGGCAAAGTAATGTCTCTGCTTTTCAATATGCTATCTAGGTTGGTCATAACTTTCTTTCCAAGGAGTAAGCGTCTTTTAATTTCATGGCTGCAATCACCATCTGCAGTGATTTTGGGGCCCAGAAAAATAAAGTCTGACACTGTTTCCACTGTTTCCCCATCTAACCAGATGTTCAAGCTGGTTTTAGAAAAGGCAGAAGAACCAGAGATCACATTGCCAACATCTGCTGGATCTTCGAAAAAGCAAAAGAGTTCCAGAAAAACATCTATTTCTGCTTTATCGACTATGCCAAAGCCTTTGACTGTGTGGATCACAATAAACTGTGGAAAATTCTGAAAGAGATGGGAATACCAGACCACCTGACCTGCCTCTTGAGAAACCTGTATGCAGGTCAGGAACCAACAGTTAGAACTGGACATGGAACAACAGACTAATTCCAAATAAGAAAAGGAGTACGTCAAGGCTGTATATTGTCACCCTGCTTATTTAACTTATAATCAGAGTACATCATGAGAAACGCTGGACTGGATGAAGCACAAGCTGGAATCAAGATTGCAGGGAGAAATATCAGTAACCTCAGATATGCAGACGACACCATCCTTATGGCAGAAAGTGAAGAGGAACTAAAAAGCCTCTTGATGAAAGTGAAAGAGGAGAGTGAAAAAGTTGGCTTAAAGCTCAACATTCAGAAAACGAGATCATGGCCTTTATTATAGCAACAGTCAAATTAGTTTCTTAACTCGTGCTGCTTCGGTCTGGCAGAAGCAGCTGGATTTAGTTGATTACTTTTAGAAGATTAGTTCACCATTAATTACACCAAAACTAAAATCACTATATTTAGTAGCAATTTCTCAACATTTAAAGAGCTAATCTTAAATAACCCATTCTGTAGGCCAATTAATACAGCTATTTGAGGGTACAGAGTGCCATGCTACTTGAAACCAGATGTCCTGGAAGCCATCTAAGGTCCTTCAGTGAATGAATGCCTTTTTTTCTCTCAAATTAAATATCACCCATATGACATATGGTTAAGACTCAGTTGCTGAAGAAAATTCAAAGTATTTATTAGGATAATATTGGGAGCACTTTCAGGTGACATGACTTTTGACACCAGTGCTGAAATGAAAATCAGTTTCTCAACTATTTACAATAGAATGTCAAGCATTTCAGATCTGACATCTTAAGTATACAGAAATCTTGCTTTACTTTGTATCTTAGATGCTGTCCCATAGAGAACTGAACCACAAACGGACTGCAATTGAATGCTGCTCAAGCATTTAAAATGGCTTTCTTTGAAAGACTAATGGATATACTAGAAATCTATTCTAGACTCTAAATCATTATTAAAACATGAGAAAACAAACAAACTAAAAATATATATGTAAAGTTAGTATTTGACTGGTGTTTCTTACTTACTGCAGCAGAATTATTACTGAATACATTGTCTCCGTTAGTTATCTTTAGACAAAATTCAATTCAATAATCTCTTTTCCCAATTTAATCTCTAGAAGTATAAGATGAACTTCAAGTTTTCTTTTTTCAAATATATATATTTATTATTTTTTCATACATACATACATAAAACCCAAAGTTTCCCATCTGTCCTTTAGCCTACTAGCATATATTCCTTCGATCCTTGGTAAAAGCACTCCCATTCTTGTACTGGTTCCAGTCCTCTCCAACACAACCCTGTGCTTTGAGGGTAACTGGCTTGACCTCCAAATTAAAGAATCAATGGCTCCCACCTAAACTAACTGGCCTAACCCAGATCCAACCACAATACATTTATGGAGATAAGGGTGGGCAACTGCCCTAGCTGATTAACTTAGGCCAAAGCTCAGGATTTTTGAGAGTAGGAAAGCTGTACGCTTTTTTTTGCTAAATTATATAGCATATATGAGATTCAAGCTCAAGTTCACAACCATTCACAACAGACTGTTAGCTAATGCAGATCTGACATCTTAATCGTAAAGAAACCTGAATGTGGACTAAAGTAGCCATACTGGGGCTGAGGTGGGAAGCTCACAAAGAATGGGTTAGCACTAAAGCAGCAGAAACAAGCAATACAGAGGGCATAAAAGTGGGTCCTTCTGCTGTCATTTAAACAGACAGATCAGGCCTAATAAAGACAGCAAGAAATTGAGACAAATTCATGGCTAACCTCCAACACTAATTTCACCTTACATTCATGGATATCACCAATCTCCTCTCTTAAAGGTGGTCCTTGGTTTTTTAACTAGTTACATACACCATTCTCATAAACCTCTGCAATAAACCTCTCCATACTGCATGGGAAAGTGGTGGCAAAGAAATCTTCATTAATTCTCTGTCTACTTTGAGTCAGGCATTCAGTGTATACTGTTTTGTTTAATACTCAAAACTGAGAAGGTCGGGTTCTCCATTAACAGACATAGAAAATGAAGTTCAGAGAACATCCCCACAGTCACACAGCTGTGAATCCCGGTGCTGGGAACTGAATCTCCAAAGCTCAGTTTCTTTCTGTTTTACTAGGTTGCTTTAGATAAGTAATACTGATAAATTCCAAACAAATAAAAACATTGAGATATCATTTCATATGTAAGTTTTTGAAACATTAGCCAACACCTACCTCTTTACATTTCTATAAAACTTGAAGACTTAAAGTTTTGTTTTTGAAAAACAGAATTTTTCAGACCACTCAGAAATAACTTCAATGTCAAAACAAGGCAGACAGCACTGACTTTTAAAAAGGAAAAAAAAAAAAAAAACATGAATGTGCTAAATCTGAACAGTCTGACAACTAGTAACTATTTTTCCTCAATCTTTATCCTCAGTAGGCTCATGTCTCAAATGATTCTTTATCAAAGAGCTGTTTTCAGAGTTTTTCCTCATTCCCTTTAAGCTAGCCAGGGTCTCAGAGTTCAAATCTATCTCTATTGTTAAAGCAAAATTCTTGGCCATTCTTCTGCTTTCTTACTGTAATTTTTCCCTTGATTTCTTGGCAACTTTCTTTTCCATAATAACCTTCTTTCCCTGCAGATAGAGGCCAGCTTCTTTGCTGACTTTTATATCTTCATTTTCTAGGAGGCAATAAAGTTCAACTTTCCCGTTTTTTCCTCTCAGCTTCCTGTTTAACTCTTCTTTTTAAATGCTCTTGCTCCTCCCTTCTCTAAACGTTCACAATATTACCCAACCTCTTTCTTGATTATTCATGTTGTCAACTAGCTCTCTTTGAGCTGCTTCTTAAATAGCCAAGTCTTCCCTAAAGCTCTTGGTAATCATAAACTGATCACTTCAAGCTGAGCTCTATGCAATACAGAAAGTATTTCGGTGTTATTGCTCAGTCACTAAGTCGTGTCTGACTCTTTGTGACCCCATGGACTGTGGCCTGCCAGGCTCCTCTGTCCATGGGATTTCCCAGACAAGAATACTGGAGTGGGTTGCTACTTCCTTCTCCAGGGGATCTTCCAACCCAAGGATCAAACCTGTGTCTTCTGCTTGGCAGGTGGATTCTTTACCACTGAGCCACCTGGGAAGCCCACAGAAAGTACTGGGTTGGCCAAAAAGTTTGTACGGGTTTTTCTGTAACATCCTATGGAAAAATTCATTTTGGTGAACCCAATACAATGCCACTGACTTTGTACTTCCAACACTATGTAGCCTAGAAATATCTTCAAGGGGCGGTGGGGTGGAAATCTGAAATCTCAAGACAGACACAGTAGAAGTAGCATTAATGGTTTTCCTGAATGTCAAAGTCAGAGCACACAAGAAGAACTGGATATTCTCATATACGTTGTTTACATAAGGGAGGGTGGATAATAAAAATATGAGTTGCAATCATGGTCAGGGGTCACACCATCAGAGCTGCAACATGACAGCATATTAACAAGAACGTAGTAGCTGTGAAAATTATGTAAGGCCGCATTCAACTGCAATGTGTTCTGGTTATTTTAAAGCATTCGCAACTAGAGATATAAATAATATTTACCTTGGTAAAACAGCTCCCACACAGATATTTCACATTTGATTCTTTAAGAGGAAAACATCAAACAGGCTTACAAACATTTCACAAAGTTTTATAGTGTTTCTGGATTTCATAACAGTTTGGGATTGATTTAAATGGGCACTGTCAAACTACACAAATGTGAAACATGGTTTATTGAAAATGATTTTAAAGTAGAAGGGTAGGACGTCAAAGTGAGAGTATTGATGTGAATATCAATGGAATATGTATGGGGACTTTCTTGTCATTTCTCCAAAATTAACCAAATCAGTGAAACAAACAAAACAACTCTCTAGACACTGTTTTAGCAGGGTTTTATCCTTTCTGGGTTATATGATCTTATGTCTCATAAAAAGTGTTTGGAAAGATGTCCCAGGCTGGTTAGGTAGCATATAAAAATAAGTGTTTTAAACATTTAGTATTTAGTGATCAACTTTTAAAATTAGTTTTTAATTTTTTTCAAGATAACACCTAATAGTGGTGCTCGTGGTAAATAACATGACTGTCAATACAGGAGACGCAAGAGATGATCTCTGGGTTGGGAAGATTCCTTGAAGTAGGAAATGGTAACCCACTCCAGCATTCTTGTCTGGAAAATTCCATGGACAGAGGAGTCTGGTGAACTACAGTCCATGGGGCCACAAAGAATCAGCTATGACTGAGCATACAACGCCTAATAATCTGTGAGATGACAGGGAAACAGTCAATCTCTGTTGACTGGATTGCGAATCAACATAGTCTTTTGAAAAGTAATCTGGAAATATGTAATAAGTTTCTAAAATTGTGAGTGGGTTACTTGAACTTGGTGATTCCCACCTCAATGAATTTATCCTAACAAAGGATATATTTATCCTAACAAAGTCATAAAGAAGGAGAAATGCATAGGTTTAATTGCATGGATTCTGCTTAAAATACTGTTGTAGGTAAACATGAATGAACAAAATCTTTGAAGTCCAATAACAGAGGATCAATTAAGTTGCAATATATCTATACTATATGATACTACATAATATTGAAAATGATGTTACAGAATCATATTTATTAGTACAAAAAACATATATAGGAATATAGTAGTTAAAGTAGTTAACTACTTTATATATAGAATATAGTAGTTATTATTGTGTATATACTCTGTGATTGGCATGTTCCAGATGCTGTAGCAATAGTAGTGAACAAATCTAAGCACATCCCAGTCCTGCAGAGCATGCATACTGCTGCTCATCTTAGAATCTTACAACACCAACCAATTCTGTTAGAGTGTTGTGGCTCAGCTGGTAAAGAATCTGCCTGCAGTGCAGGAGACCCTGGTTCCATTTCTGGGTCAGGAAGATCTGCTGGAGAAGGGATAGGCTACTCCTTCCAGTATTCTTGGGTTTCTCTGATGGCTCAGCTGGTAAAGAATCCGTCTGCAGTACAGGAGACCTGGGTCCAATCCCTGGGTTGGGACGATCCCTTGGAGAAGGGAAAGGCTACCCACTCCAGTATTGTGGCCTGAAGAACTCCATGGACTGTATAGTCCATGGGGTCACAAAGAGTTGGACACAATTGAGTGACTTTTACTTTCACTTTCATACACAGATTACATGTAGTTAGAAAATCTGGCAAATTATATAAAGTAGTTCTCTCTGGAGAGTGTGTTATGCTTCATTTCTTCTATTTGTTTATATTTTCTGGTACTTTGTATAATGAACATATAATCATGTTATTTTTCATGAAAAAACTGGGATATACGACAGCCAGCAATAACAAAAAATTGGTGAAAAGGAGTGATGAGAAAAGGTTATCTACAGCAACATGGGTGGAGCTAGAGATTACATACTAAATGAAAGACAAATAACACGATATCACTTATAATTGGGGTCTCCCTGGTAGTTCAGTGTCTACTTGCAATGCTGAAGACTCAGGTTCAACTCCTGAGTCAGGAAGATTCCCTGGAGAAGGGCATGGCTACCCACTCCAGTATTCTTACCTGCATAATCGCATGGACAGAGGAGCCTGGGGGACTATGGTCCATGGGGTCACAAAGAGTCAGACATGACTCAGTGACTAACACTTTCATCACTTATAATTGGAATCCAAATATGACACCAATGAACCTATCTATGAAACAGAAACAGTCTCACAGATATAGAGAACAGACTTGCAATTGCCAAGTAGGGATGGGGAACGGATGGATTGGGAGTCTGGGATTAGCAGATGCAAACTAGTAGGTACAGGATGGATAAACAACAAGGTCCTGCTATATAGCACAGGGAACTATATAAACCATAGTGGAAAAGAATGTGGAAAAGATGTATGTGCATGGACATATATATGTGTGTGTATATATATATATACACCTATATGTATATATATATCTGAATCACTTTGCTATACAGCAAAAATTAATACAACATTGTAAATCAATTATACTTCAATAATAAACATTTGAAAAAAGAAAAGGTTGTCTAGTATTTAGGAAGCATGTCACTTTCTCATGATTCAGGTACATTTCACTTACAAAAATAAAGCCATTACGACCTCGTAGATAAAGAGAAAAAGAAATGTCAGACTGGATAATTGATTTCAATAGCTGCCATTACTCTTTTCACCAAGACAACTTAGGAGAAAGACAAAATTATCTTTAGGTTCCATCTGTCACTGTTCTATATTTTATCATCCTTCTACTTCAGTCTCCGGAACTCTAACTTGTTCTGTAGGGGTCAGAGGTCATGGAAAAAGCAGATTTGAGATTTCCAAAATGATGCAGGGTAAGAAAAGGAGTACAGTTTATGGTGGACCTGATGAGTCATAAGTGAGAGATTCTGTACTTGGAGTTTTTAACTTCCTTATTCATAATTCTACCAGGTAGGTGATCTCCATTTGTTACACATCAGCAATCATGGAAAAGGTATTGTTCATGTTCACACAGCTACAAAGTGAGGAGACACGATCTGATATCATATCTGGGTCCAAAATCTGTCCTCCTTTCATTACCTTGGTCGGCAGGGCAGAAGAAAACAAGGTATAATAAAACCAATGACCTAAAAAGCCACAAAAGTTTAGATCAGGAAAAGATCCTGTACATCATGGGTTTCAATTTCCTCATATTAGAGATGGGAAGGCAGAGACTCTGGGAGGCTAAGCAACTTGTGCAGCCTCACATTCCCCTTGCACTGGGGAGAAATGATCATAAAAGATCATAGTGTGAGTCATTAGGCAATAATTCTACTTCTTTTGGTCATTATTCAGTGGCTGTTTGCAAATTATTCAGTGATAACATATCATCCAGATACATTTTATGCAGTGAATTTCATTTACATTTTAATTGAAGATATACTGTGTTTATTAGCGACTGGAATGGAAAGTCACAAAAATTATTTTTAAAAATTATTTTGCTTTCATTACCCTTACTTAGTTTTCATTGCCTTTATTGACTCTTTCTGAATACTCTGTGTTTTGAAGAAATGCACAATTTCCAATTATGTAATTTATTTACTATTCTGACAGACCAACAAGAGTTTCTAAATGTTACACCATTTAACAGCATTTATATTTAGTATTACAATGAATTTCTGCAGGCCAACTTCAGAGAAGTAACTCCTTATTTGGGAAATTATCTGAAAATCAGTTTATAGAAAACACCGCAGACAGATGAGGCTAAAAAATGTATCTGAACCCTTTCCTCACTGAGGTAAGCTCAAAACAAAAGCCATGGCATCAAACAAGTGTCTCTTCCTGAGGCAGAATCTTTATAAAGCACACAGTGCTGATGAAATTGCAGAGCATCTGGTGAAGCCATGAGTAGTCTTTTTAAAACCTGAGAACTTACCTGAAGTCTTTGTCCCACCTGTCTTGAATCTAAATAAATTCAACATCCCAGCTATCTCTCTATGCACAGCATGCATTTATAAAAGACATACCCTTGCCTCTTCTTCCTACACCTTATGAGATACAGAGTGTGAAAACAAAATAATTGCGGGAGACATTCAAGTTCTTAAGTCAAGTCTGTTGTAGCCAATTGAATAAAAATGAGATAACCTAATTAGAGGGTGGCATGTACTTGTCATGGTACTTGGCAAGTGAGCTGTACCGAGTCTGAAGCCCAAGACATTCAGGCAGATTCCCTCCTCAGCAGATGGGAACTCCAGGGCATGCAGGGACTTCAACAGAGTCCTAATAGGTTACCTGTCAAGGTTTGGGGCAGAAACTACCTCTGGATGCCTGCTACAAGGAATCTTGGTCAGCTGCATACAATTCCCAAAGAGGTAAAACAAATCACTTAGGAGCATCAGTGCTATCAGAACAGGCTTATCAGGAGGGCCTTTGCAAAAAGGGTTCAAGGAAAGACCCTGCCCAGTTTATGGGACAGACTTCTGTCTCCAGTGTATAGCTCAAACCTGCTGACATCCTTGTTTTTTTACTTAGGTTAGTGCCCTTTCACAACTCCAGTTCAGTTCAGTTCAGTTCAGTCGCTCAGTCATGTCCGACTCTTCATAACTGCCCCTCCTCAATACTGTGGACCATCTGGGCCCAATGATTTTTCAACTTCAGTGCCAGTAAGAATTAATTGTTTGAAATACAGACTCCCGCGTTCCACCCCAGAGATTCTGGCTTTTCCACATTAGCTTCATTTTTATGTTTCTCAATGTTTTTAATCCATGATGCCTTTTGAAATGGGGTGGATCTCTTCCGATTTTGAGAATTGAGCAAATCTCTACCATCTTTAGTTTTATTATCTATTATGATGAAAAATAATTGGGATTTTTTCTGTCCCACCTGACAAACAGGACTGGTAAAATATTAGAATGTTTAATATGTTTTTTCCTAAGCCAACCATTGCCACCTTTTCCCCAATGAAGAATCATCGCCCTGTTTCAAAGAAGCATGTGTATAATCTGTGCTTGTTATTGATGTGGGTTTATTGGAATTTGTAGAGGTGAGATGGAGAGACACAAGGATGTAAGCAGTATCCTTGGTATTAAGATGTAGGGGGCACCAGTGCTAATTGCAAGGTATAGTACATTAGTGATAAGATATCAAGAAGAGTTGGGACAACTTAGACAGGAAGAAGATTATCATATGGATGGGACAGGGCTAACATTCAGCCAGTTTGTATCAGAAACTTTTGTATTGGCCAATCTATAGCTACTGCACCCCTCCCTGAGCCAGCCCTCTCCCTCACAGTCCACTTTGGCCCCTCTGGCCAACTGATGACCCAGGAACTAAAGAATTAACAGTCTCCTTGCAGGGGGCATCCAGCCCTGCAATTGAATTTGATTGGTCTGAGATTCTGCCAAAGTGGCTGTTAAATATTTTAAATATCACTATTCTGAATGGGGCTAAAATACATAAATTCTCATAAAAATCAATTATTTTGATTGAGCATGAGAAGCAGGAGAGCCCAGATGAAGCCTGAATAAACCACCCAGCTCGGTGTTACCTAAATTTCCAACTGTAAGAACTGTGAACTCGATAAACAGTTGTTTTAAGCTACTGGCTTTGGGATTGGTTTGTTGTGCATCAGAAGCTAACTCTTACAAGAGAGCTATGAACTTTTACTTCCCAGAGGAGGAAGTGGGAAGCTTCAAGAAGGAAGCTAGCTTTTCCAAGCACATGTCCTAGAAATGGGAGCTCATCTCTCATATACTTTTCATAGTAACTCTCTGAAGTGACTGTTATTCCCACTCTGAATGTGAGAAAACAGGATTTAGAGACCTGAGATGACTTCTTCAGCAGTTACAAAATCTAATCAGTGATAAAGCCAGAATTCAAAGTCAGTTATATCTGACTTCAAATCACTGATGTGAACATCTGTAGTAACATATAATATACTTTAGTTTGCTGATGTGTCTTCAGTTTCTTAGTTAAGTTTAAGTTACTCCTTGAATTTTTCCTTCTTTATTACTATGGAGCATTTTCTCCTAAAACAAATAAGAACTGTCACAACAAACATCCCATTTCAGATAGGAGGGTCTCTTACCAACGTGAGTGACACTGGGCTTGACTGGTGCACAGGGGACTGTAAGCGTTGACCCTTGCCGCATTTTAGCTTAGCTCAGCTTGGTTGCTTGCAGAGATGGAGAATATATGTTGAGTCCCAAAGTATCCTATGTGATAAACTCAATAATTGGAATCTAGGGGAAAACACAGAGAAGGCAATGGCATCCCACTCCAGTGTTCTTGCCTGGAAAATTCCATGGACGGCGGAGCCTGGCGGGTTGCCGTCTATGGAGTCACACAGAGTCGGACATGACTGAAGTGACTTAGCAGCAGCAGCAGCAGCAAAATATTTGCTTCTTTCTCTTCCTAGGAGCTATTTGTAATATGACAGTTACCAATAAATAAGCAGAATTTCACAAACCATAGTTTTATTGAGATCCATTATCTGCTACTTCTGAGCCTCAGATAAACATGTCCAGGAAATATTAATCATTTGACTTTGCTGTCAGTACCAAGTGGTCATCATTTAGAAGAAACCTAGCTCAGAACAAGAGCCTCTGAGGGTAACATAACACTTAACTATATGCTTTATATACTTAAAATTGGATTTTAAACTGAGCACTAATTTAAATGGTTTCAAATACTATAGAGGGGAAAGTTTCTTTAAATTCTACTGATCAGCTTTTCAGGTAATGGGTTATGTCTCTTTCCTTAGAAGAAGAAAAAAAATTAATTAATTGGAAGGGCTCAATATAGAAAATGCTTCATTAACAACAATTAGAGTCAACACTAAAAGAAAAAGGAATTTGAGTTTCTCTCTCTCTGTGTGTGTATGTGTATGTATGTATGAAGACAGGAAAGAATTCCAATTCATAGGAATTTAGATAAAAAAGAAAACCGCAGGTGGGTATTTGCTCAGACTGCTTCAATAGCTTCAAGGTTACAAAATTAATAAGGGAAGGGAATTGCTCAGTTTCAGATGAGAGAACAGGAAGCTGTAGCCTGAAGCTATGGCAGGAAAGCTCAAATAGCTGTTAGGAAACATAGTGAGTTAGAAAGAACATTTAGCAGTGAAGCATACACACAGCCAAGCAGCTGTGAGGAAACACCAGCAAAGACATTGCATAATCAGTGAGGAAAGATTATATAAAACACGGGCCTGGCATTACATGGTCATCTTGCATAACAAGGGGCTTCTGGGCAGCTTTTGCTGAAGTCACTTTTTTGTGTCTCTTGCTTTTTAAGGATGATTAGCTGTCCTACTACACTCAGCTGTTGATGCATGATCTCAGTTAAAGATGAGAATCTACGAGTTAGGAATGACTCTGCTTTACAGAGGAAATAAATGGAGAGAGAAGTATTCAGCTGAGGTCACGCAGATTCTAAAGGCAGACCCAGGATGTGAACACAGATTCGGTCATTTGATATCAAAGCTTATGCTTACCACTGAGTTCTACAGCTTCTGATCTTAAAGATGATAACACACTTTTAAACATAAAAATGTGTATTTTTCAACACTACAGAACACTCTCTGCCTAAATCCAGAGTCTTAAATGAAAGCACAATACAAAACAGGTTTGTGCAGCCTCATTACTTTCTAGCTTTCTATTGGGTTGGCCAAAAGTTCATTCAGATTTTCCATAGATATTACGGGAACCCGAATTAACTTTTTTGCCAACCCAACAAGTTGTACCCACAGGCAAGTAACAAGGGCATGGAATGTTGGGATTTCAATAGGCTTCTTCCCATGTCCCCAGTCTACTTTTACTCTTTTCTGGACTTTACAAATGCTATTATTATCAAGAGAGCTCTACTAGGCAAGGGTCATGCCTAACGCCTTCATAGAGTTCTCAGATACTGCTGGTGCTAACAAGAATATGCATTCTGCAGTAAGGCTCAGGCACTTGGCATCTTTGGGGAATTTTAAAATTAATTTTTATCAGAGTACAGTTGCTTTACAAGTGTCTGCTGCACAGCAAAGTCAATCAGCTATATGTATATGTATACCTCCTCTTTTTCGCATTTCCTTCCCATTTAGGTCATCACAGAGCATTGAGAAGTTGCCTGTGCAAGACAATAGGTTCTCATTAGTCATCTATTTTATACACAGCAGTGTATAAATGTCATCCCAATCTCCCAATTTATCCCACCCTCCTTCTCCCCTTGGTATCCATGTGTCTATTCTATATATGTGTCTGCATTTCTGCTTTGCAAAGAAGTTTATCTGAACCATTTTTCTAGATTCCACATATAAGACATATGATACGATTGTTTTTCTCTTTCTGACTTCACTGTGTGACAATCTCTAGGTTCATCCATATCTCTGTCTCTTCATACTGTTCATGGGGTTCTCAAAACAAGAATGCTGAGGTGCTTTGCCCTTCCCTTCTCCAGTGGATCACATTTTGTCAGAACTCTTCATCATGACCCGTCTGTCTTGGGGGGCCCTACATGGCATAGCTCATCGTTTCATTAAATTACACAAAGCTGTAATCCAATTCTTTGGCCACCTGATATGAAGAGCTGACTCACTGGAAAAGACCCTGATTTTGGGAAAAATTGAGGGCAGGAGAAGAAAAGGCTCACAGAGGATGAGATGGTTGGATGGCATCATTGACTCAATAGATATGTGATTGAGCAAACTCAGGGAGACAGTGAAGGACAGGGAAGCCTGGTATGCTGCAGTCCATGGGGTTGCAAAGAGTCAGACATGACCGAACAACTGAACAAAAACAGCAACGTTTCTCTGCAAACGGCACAATTTCAACCCATTTTATGGCTAAGTAATATTCCACTGTATATACGTACCACATCTTTAGCTGCTCCTCTGCTGATGGACATTTTGGTTGCTTCCATGTTCTGGCTAATGTAAATAGTACCGTAATGAACATTGGGGTGCATGCATGTTTTTGAATTAACGGTTTTCTCCGGGTATATGCCCAGGAGTGGGATTTCCAGGTCATATGGTAGTTCTATTTTTAGTTTTTTAAGGAAACTCCATACTGTTCTCCATAGTGGCTGTATCAGTTTACATCCTCACCAACAGTGTAAGAAGGTTCCCTTTTCTCCACACCCTCTCCAGCATTTATTGTTTTTAGAGTTATTGATAATGGCCATTCAGACTGGTGTGACAGTTTTGATTTGCATTTCTTTAATAATTAGTGATGCTGAGCATCTTTTCATGTGTTTCTTGGTCATCTGTGTGTCTTCTTTGGAGAAATGTCAGTTTATATCTTCCACCCTGCATCTGTTAACATTTCCACAAACATTTTTTCCTCATTTTAATCTCCAGCCAAGCTTAGAGAACTTCCACTGGTCTGCTTCTGTTCTTTATTAAACCTACAGCTGAATAGAACTTACTTTCCAAATGGACACTGTAAATTTTCCTCAGAGGCAAAGTCTTGGCTTAAATAGATGTGTGGATAACTTCACACTCTAGCTAATTTCATCTTCTTCCTAGAAGATTCTGCTCATGTACTTTTCCAACATAGCAATGTGGCTTGAATCCTAGTCTGAGGGAACTCCCCAGATCATAGAAAACTGATTTCCTTTCCATGGATAGTCATCCAGTCTTAGGAATGATACACTGATCTATATCTCATGTACACATCAATGTGTATATATATCCCCAAAAGAAAAGACTCATACATACATGAACCATACCAGAAAACCAGTAAGCTGAAGGACTTGTAGAACTTATGCCAAAATAAATAATAATTTAGAACTGCCTTAAGTAGAAGAGAAAATTATACTATGGTGGTCTCTATTCAATATCCTGTTAGATGAGCAAATGTAACATTTAAATATATTATGCCTATAGGTTTAGGTTTAGTCACTCAGTCGAGTGCAACTCTTGTGACCCCATGGACTATAGGCTCCTATGTCCATGGGATTCTCCAAGGGAAGAATACTGAAGTGGTTTGCCATTTCTTTCTCCAATATTATGTCTATAGCATCCTACTAATCTCCAATTTCCTCAGTATTGCCATAGTCACCTCTTACTCTATGACAATGTTTCATTTCAAACCAGAACATATAGTTAAGCTCAGAATTTGTCCTAAGTTATTTTATTAAGCTGATCATAAGCAGAGGCTAGAAAGTCTTCAGTTCACACTTGAGACCTTGGGAAAAAACCTTAGCATCATTTGAGAAAACTGAGCCTAAGACTCACTTATTATGACCAGCATATTCATTGTATGCATCACATGAATAAGTACATTGGCACTGAGAGAGTCAGTTCCTAGCTAGGTTGATAAGAAGTCCAGGGTGCTGAAGGAGGAAAAGGGGTCTGGAGCCCTCAAAAAGGATTAAAGGGGTAGGGGCTCTCAGGGAGAAAAGGACATTTTTCTACATTTCTTTGTCTTAGTCAATGTAACAATGTATCTTGCTCAAGGACATGTTTCTCCTTAACAAGAACCTTCTGACTAATCCTGTCATCTTCAGTTCAGTTCAGTTCAGTGGCTCAGTCATGTCCAACTCTTTGCGACCCCATGAATCACAGCACGCCAGGCCTCCCTGTCCATCACCAACCCCCGGAGTTCACTCAGGTTCACGTCCATC